>NC_090932.1:1338042094-1339242094 GCF_040938575.1 Ambystoma mexicanum
CATCCTGCCAAGAATGAGACTCTTTTCCTCCCACTCTTGGACATGAATGTGTGTAATTCCTTTGAATGTCAATGTGTTCTATGGGCTATGGGGTCTTTTACTCCATAGGGTCTCATATGTTTTTCTATGTGTGTTACACCGCACCCTACGTGCCGTAACACTGGGGCGTCCTAGCGGACCTCCACCATAGACTCCATACCCGGGGACTGACTACTGTCTCCCCGGGCATGTAAAGTCACCATTGGCTTTACTAGACCTAAACTTACTAACAGAATTAGTACAAACCATCTTATTGTGGACGTGCTAGTAGGGGTAGATCGATTACTCCTAGATCTGTTACTCGAGGGGGCACTGTCCCATTCCCCCTCGTCGAGTTTTGGCTGGTGGCAGTGGAAACTACTTGTTATGTTTGACCCCGAACATAACCCTATGGGATTCGTCCCATTGTTGGAGATTGATACTTTTCCTCGTTAATCTCTAACGTACCTCCGGTCTACTTATCTTAAATAAGTTTATCGGATGGTATTTTCTGCCAGAACTCGGTTTTTAAAATGGCGTCTGTGTTCGTCTCTGTGACTCCTAAACCAAAGGTTGAGCCCTTTGTTCCACTTTTGGCGGGCCTCTGGACAGAGACCCTCCAAAGTGGTGCCATTCTGTCTGGGTTACCACAGGGGTGTGGGAGGGGGTTTAGGCACCCTGGACCGAGTTGCCATGCCAACTCCGGTCGCACTCTGGTGTTGAATTGGCCCAAGTGGTGAGCCTCCCCGCTCACCACTTAGCGTGTGTTGATTGACGCTAGGCTGAATGAATGGGGGTTTTCTGCATAAAAGCAGGGCTTTTGGGACTGGATCTTCAGAAGTCGCCACAGGACCTAAGAATCCGACGAGGGTAACACTGAGCCAACCTGCACGACGACACTCCCGTTGGAGCCCTGCGGAACCGACTCAACCACTTCCCAACGACAGAGTGATCTCCCTGCCGGAGAGTCTCTTCCCCTGACTGGTGGGAACAAACAGTCCCCTTATCCTTTTTCTTCGCCTCAGGACGCAGTGGTCGAATTGCCCGTGCAGAGCACCTCGGCAACCGGATAGCCACTACCCCTGTACCATGACCAAAAGGTGGTGCCTTGTGACGGAGCACTCCGCGGCTGGTCTCTTCCCTGGTGGTGCACCGGACTTTCACTTTTCTTCGACGATGAGATCATCTCTACTCTTGGCAAAGACCCGACGTGCATTCACTACCAGGAACAACTGCCCGCCGGAGCTGTCTCTCCACAAACAAGGTAATGTGTCCGCCTGGCTTTCCTTTCTGCAGGATCGAGTGAGGTGTCTTAATCCTCGCCGTTCCCTTGGGTCGCCTCCAAGCTTTCTTTAACGTGTGGTTCTGAACTAGTTCCAAACTTTCCAATAACAATTTGCTATATGGGCTTGAACGCATTTCCACAAAGAGACTTTTTGGGACAAATCGCCTTGCCTCTCTCCGAGTGGGCCTGGCCTCTGAACTTTATGATCTATTGTGGTTCTTGTCTTCTTGCCTGGCATTTTTTTCCCGTAAAGTATTGAACTGTGTTGACTTCGTAACCTGCCTATTTTCTCTCCCATCCTAACTGATATTAGAGTGCCATCTAGGTTGAGGTATACACCTCTGTCTGAAAATAAGTGATACCGGTAGAACCTAGACTTGTCGAAATATTGTTAGGGGGATTGATCGTTTTCTTCTTCGTAGAGTAATTGTGATTGAAGTGTTTGCCGTGATAGTGCCATAGTGTTTTCCATAGATGTTCCGTTATAAATAAATACCTTAATATCTTTAAACTGCGCCTTGTTGCGTGTTTGCTTGTCTTACTGTGAAGAATTGCCCTATATTGTATTACTTCACATACTGCTTAACTCTTCTTGAGGGAAGTCTGACTGCTCAGCCACAGCTACCAAGTGAATCTGTGTGGTACAGACTGCTACCAAGTGGGTTTACTGCCAAACACCTGTAGTCCTAAATCTTTTGCAGTGGTCCCAGAGGGAACTGCCACAGGTTTCCGCCTAACAGCGGGATCTGCTGCCTGCACAGTGTAGATGTGGGCTGCATCGGCCACGAAAAGGCAGTGAGGCACAGGCCCTCATGTCTCTCTCTTGTTCCCCCCACCCCGCTCATGGCCCGTGTCTCCCATGTTCCCACCCTCGCTGATTCTCTGTGTGTTCCTCCCACCCCCTGCTCATGCTCCGTTTCTCTTTCCCGTCCCCCCGCTCATTCCCCGTGTGTCTCTCCCCTTCCCCCCACCCCCCGTTCATGCCCCGTGTGTCTCCCTCCTTTACCCCCACCCCCGCTAATGCCCTGTGTGTCTCTCCCCCTTCCCCCGACCCCTGCTCATGCCCCGTGTGTATCTCCCCTTCCCCCCACCCCCTGCTCATACCCCGTATCTCCCTACTGTGCCCCCCACCCCCCGCTCATGCCCCGTGTCTCTCTCCCCTTCCCCCCACCCCGCTCATGCCCCATGTTTCTCTCCCCTTCCCGCCCACCCCCGCTCATGCCCTGTGTGTCTCTCCCCTTCCACCCACCCCCCGCTCATGCCCCGTGTGTCTCACCCCTTCCCCCCACCCCCGCTCATGCCCTGTGTCTCTCTCCCCTTCCCCCCACCCCCGCTCATGCCCCGTGTGTCTCTCCCCTTCCCCCACCCCCCGCTCATGCCCCGTGTCTCTCTCCCCTTCCCCCCAAACCCCCTGCTCATGCCCCCTTTGTCTCTCCCCTCCCCCCACCCCCGCTCATGCCCCGTGTCTCCTTCCTTTCCCCAACCCCTGTGTGTCTCTCCCCTTCACCCCCCACCCCCCGCTCATGCCCTGTGTCTCTGCCTTTCCCCCCCGCCCCCGTTCATGCCCCGTGTCTCCCTACTGTTCCTCCCACCCCCGCTCATGCCCCGTGTCTCCCTACTGTTCCCCCCAGCCCCTGCTCATGCCCCGTGTCTCTCTCCACTTCCCACCACCCCCCGCTCATGCCCCGTGTCTCCCCTGTTCCCCCCACCCCCTGCTCATGACCTGTCTCCCCTGTTACCCCCATCCCTCGCTCATGCCCCGTGTCTCCCTTGTGTTACCCCCACCCCCAGCTCATGCCCCGTGTATTCCTTGTGTTACCCCCCACCCCCCGCTCATGCCCCATATCTCCCTCGTGTTAGCCCCCACCCCACGCTCATGCCCCGTGTCTCCCTTGTGTTACCCCCACCCATGCCCTGTCACCCCTGTTTCCCCCCACCCCCGCTAATGCCCCGTGGCTCTCCCCTCCCCCCACCCCCCGCTCATGCCCCGTGTGTCTCTGACCTCCCCCCACCCCCCGCTCATGCCCCATGTGTCTCTCCCCTTCCCCCCCACCCCTTCCCCCCCACCCCCCGCTAATGCCCGTCTCTCTCTCCCCTTCCCCCCCACCCCCGCTCATGCCACGTGTCTCTCTCCCTTTCCCCCCACCCCCCGCTCATGCCCCATGTCTCTCTCACCTTCCCCCCACCCCCGCGTGTCTCTTCCCTTCCCCCCACCCCCCGCACATGCCCAGTGTCTCTCTTCCCTTCCCCCACCCACTGTTCATGCCCCCTGTCTCCCTTGTGTTACCCCCCACCCCCCGCTCATGCCCAGTGTCTCCCTCGTGTTACCCCCACCTCCGCTCATGCCCCGTGTCTCCCTTGTGTTACCCCCCCACCCCCTGCTCATGCCCTGTCTCCCGTGTTACCCCCCACCCCCGCTCATGCCCCGTGTCTCCCTTGTGTTACTCCCCACCCCTCCCATGCCCCGTGTCTCCCCTGTTCCCCCCACCCCCGCTCATGCCCCGTGTCTCTCTCCTATTCCCCCCACCGCCGCTCATGCCCCATGTCTCCCTCCTGTACCCCCACCCCCACTCCCCCGCTCATGCCCCGTATTTCCCTCCTGTACCCCCACCACCCGCTCATGCCCCATGTTACCCCCCCGCCCCCCACTCATGCCCTGTGTCTCCCTCATGTTACCCCCCACCCCCGCTCATGCCCCGTGTCTCCCTCGTGTTACCCCCCACCCCCGCTCATGCCCTGTGTCTCCCTCGTGTTCTCCCCACACCCTGCTCATGCCCCGTGTCTCCTGTTGCCCCCACCCCCCGCTCATGCCCCGTGTCTCCCTCGTGTTCCCCTCACCCCTGCTCATACCTCGTGTTTCCCTCGTGTTACCCCCCACCCCCTCCCGCTCATGCCCCATGTCCCCCAACCACTCACTCATGCCCCTTGTCTCTCTCCTTTCCCCACCCCCCGCTCATGCCCCGTGTGTGCGCCCTATTCCCCCACCCCCGCTCATGCCCCATGTGCGCCCTGTTCCCCCCACCCCCGCTCATGCCCCATGTGTCCTGTTCCCCCCACCCCCGCTCATGCCCCGTGTCTCCCTCGTGTACGCCCTCACCCCCCGCTCATGCCCCGTGTGTCTCCTGTTGCCCCTACCCCCGCTCATGCCCTGTGTTCCCCCACCCCCGCTCATGCCCTGTGTCTCCATCGTGTACCCCCTCACCCCTGCTCATGACCCGTGTGTCTCCTGCTGCCCCCACCCCCCGCTCATGCCCCGTGTCTCTCCGTTTCCCCCCACCCCCCGCTCATGCCCCGTGTCTCTCCCCTCACCCTCACACCCGCTCATGCCCCGTGATTCTCTCCACTCCCCCCCACCCCTCGCTCATGCCCCGTGTGTCTCTCCCCTTCCCCCACCTCCACCCCCGCTCATGCCCTGTATCTCTCTCCCCTTCCCCGCCACCCCCCGCTCATGCCCTGTGTCTCTCCCCTTCCCCCCACCCCACGCTCATGCCCCATGTCTCTCCCTTTCCCCCCACTCATGCCCGATATTTCTCTCCCCTTCCTGCCACCCCCGCTCATGCCCCGTGTCTCCCTCCTTTCCCCCCACCCCCCGCTCATGCCCCGTGTGTCTCTCCCCTTCCCCCCACCTCCCGCACAAGCCCAGTGTGTCTCTCCCCTTCCCCTCCACCCCCCGCTCATGGCCCGTGTGTCTCACCCCTTCCCCCCCACCCCCCGCTCATGCCCTGTGTGTCCCTACTGTTCCCCCCACCCCCCTGCTCATGCCCCTTGTCTCTCTCCCCTTCCCCCACCCCCCACTCATGTCCCGTGTGTCTCTCCCCTTTCCACCCACCCCCGCTCATGCCCTGTGTGTCTCCCCTGTTCACCCCCACCCCCCGCTCACTCATGCCCCGTGTGCCCTGTTCCACCCACCCCCCGCTCATGGCCCGTGACTCCCTTGTGTTACCCCCCACCCACAGCTCATGCCCTGTGTCTCCCTTGTGTTACCCACCACCCCCAGCTCATGCGCCCTGTCTCCCTTGTGTTACCCCCCACCCCCGCTCATGCCCCGTGTCTCCCTTGTGTTACCCCCACCCCCCACTCATGCCCCGTGTCTCCCTTGTGTTACCCCCATCCCCCACTCATGCCCCATGTCTCCCTTGTGTTACCCCCACCTCCCGCTCATTCCCTGTCTCCCCTGTTACACCCCACCCCTCGCTCATGCCCCGTGTCTCCCTTGTGTTACCCCCCACCCCCCCACTCATGCCCTGTGTCTCTCCTGTTCCCCCCACCCCCGCTCATGCCCCGTGTCTCCCTCCTATTCCCCCCACCCCCGCTCATGCCCCGTGTGTCTCCCCTGTTCCCCCGCCCCCGCTCATGCCCCATGTGCCCTGTTCCCCCACCCCCTGCTCATGCCCCGTGTCTCCCTTGTGTTACCCCCCACCCCCAGCTCATGCCCCGTGTCTCCCTTGTGTTACCCCCCCACCCCCCGCTCATGCCCCGTGTCTCCCTTGTGTTACCCCCCACCCCCTGCTCATGCCCCTTGTCTCTCTCCCCTTCCCCCACCCCCACTCATGTCCCGTGTGTCTCTCCCCTTTCCCCCCGTGCCCCGTGTCTCCCTCGTGTTCCCCCCACCCCCCGCTCATGCCCTGTGTCTCCCTTGTGTTACCCCCCATCCCCAGCTCATGCCCTGTCTCCCCTGTTACCCCCACCCCCCGCTCATGCCCCGTGTCTCTATCCTATTCCCCCCACCCCCGCTCATGCCCCGTGTCTCTCCTGTTCCCCCACCCCCGCTCATGCCCCGTGTCTCCCTCCTGTACCCCCACCCCCCTGCTCATGCCCCGTGTTTCCCTCCTGTACCCCCACCCCCCGCTCATGCCCCATGTTACCCCCCACCCCCCTGCTCAAGCCCCGTGTCTCCCTCATGTTACCCCCCACCCCCGCTCATGCCCCTGCCCCGTGTCTCCCTCGTGTTACCCCCACCCCCGCTCATGCCCCATGTCTCCCTCTTGTTCCCCCCACACCCTGCTCATGCCCCGTGTCTCCTGTTGGCCCCACCCCCCGCTCATGCCCAGTGTCTCCTTCGTGTACTCCCACCCCCCCTCATGCCTCGTGTTACCCCACACCCTCCCACTCATGCCCCATGTCCTCCTCGTGTTCCCCCACCACCCACTCATGCCCCGTGTCTCTCTCATTTCCCCCCACCGCCCACTCATGCCCCGTGTGTGTGCCCTGTTCCCCCATCCCGCTCATTCCCCATGTGCGCCCTGTTCCCCCACCCCCGCTCATGACCCATGTGCCCTGTTCCCCCACCCCCGTTCATGCACCGTGTCTCCCTCGTGTACGCCCTCACCCCTCGCTCATGCCCCGTGTGTCTCCTGTTGCCCCCACCCCCGCTCATGCCCCATGTCTCCTTCGTGTTCCCCCCACCCCCCGCTCATGCCCTGTGTCTCCATCATGTAACGCCTCACCCCCCGCTCATGTCCCGTGTGTCTCCTGTTGCCCCCACCCCCCGCTCATGCCCCGTGTCTCCCTCATGTTCCCCCCACCCCCCGCTCATGCCCTGTGTCTCCCTTGTGTTACCCCCATCCCCAGCTCATGCCCTGTCTCCCCTGTTACCCCCACCCCCGCTCATGCCCCGTGTCTCTATCCTATTCCCCCCACCCCCGCTCATGCCCCGTGTCTCCTTCGTGTTCCCCCCACCCCCCGCTCATGCCCTGTGTCTCCATGGTGTAACGCCTCACCCCCCGCTCATGTCCCGTGTGTCTCCTGTTGCCCCCACCCCCCGCTCATGCCCCGTGTCTCCCTCGTGTTCCCCCCACCCCTGCTCATGCCCTGTGTCTCCCTTGTGTTACCCCCCATCCCCAGCTCATGCCCTGTCTCCCCTGTTACCCCCAACCCCCGCTCATGCCCCGTGTCTCTATCCTATTCCCCCACCCCGCTCATGCCCTGTGTCTCCATCGTGTAACGCCTCACCCCCCGCTCATGTCCCGTGTGTCTCCTGTTGCCCCCACTCATGCCCCGTGTCTCCCTTGTGTTCCCCCCACCCCCCGCTCATGCCCTGTGTCTCCCTTGTGTTACCCCCCATCCCCAGCTCATGCCCTGTCTCCCCTGTTACCCCCACCCCCCGCTCATGCCCCGTGTCTCTATCCTATTCCCCCCACCCCCGGTCATGCCCCGTTTCTTTTCTATTCCCCCACCCCCCGCTCATGCCCCGTGTCTCCCTCCTGTACCCCCACCCCCCTGCTCATGCCCCGTGTTTCCCTCCTGTACCCCCACCCCCCGCTCATGCCCCATGTTACCCCCCACCACCCCGCTCAAGCCCCGTGTCTCCCTCATGTCACCCCCCACCCCCGCTCATGCCCCTGCCCCGTGTCTCCCTTGTGTTACCCCCACACCCTGCTCATTCCCCGTGTCTCCTGTTGCCCCCACCCCCCGCTCATGCCCAGTGTCTCCTTCGTGTACCCCCACCCCCGCTCATGCCTCTTGTTACCCCCACACCCTCCCACTCATGCCCCATGTCCCCCTCGCGTTCCCCCACCACCCACTCATGCCCCGTGTCTCTCTCCTTTCCCCCCACCCCCCGCTCATGCCCCGTGTGTGTGCCCTGTTCCCCCATCCCGCTCATGCCCCATGTGCGCCCTGTTCCCCCCACCCCCGCTCATGACCCATGTGCCCTGTTCCCCCCACCCCCGTTCATGCCCCGTGTCTCCCTCGTGTACGCCCTCACCCCCCGCTCATGCCCCGTGTGTCTCCTGTTGCCCCCACCCCCCGCTCATGCCCTGTGTCTCCATCGTGTAACGCCTCACCCCCCGCTCATGTGCCGTGTGTCTCCTGTTGCCCCCACCCCCCGCTCATGCCCCGTGTCTCCCTCGTGTTCCCCCCACCCCTGGCTCATGCCCCGTGTTACCCTCTACCCCCCGCTCATGCCACGTGTCTCCCTCGTGTTCCCCCACCCCCCGCTCATGCCCCTTGTCTCTCTCCTTCCCCCCACCCCGCTCATGCACCGTGTGTGCCCTCTTCCCCCCACCCCCTGCTCATGCCCCGTCCCCCACCCCTGCTCATGCCCCGTGTGTGCCCTATTCCCCCACCCCTGCTCATGCCCCGTGTGTGCCTTGTTCCCCCCAACCCCCACTCATGCCCCATGTGTGCCCTATTCCCCCACCCTTGCTCATGCCCCGTGTGTGCCCTGTTCCCCCCACCCCCGCTCATGCCCCATGTGTGCCCTGTTTCCCCCACCCCGCTCATGCCCCGTGTCTCCCCTGTTCCCCCACCCGCTGCTCATGCCCCGTGTCTCTCTCATGTTTCTCCGCTCATGCCCCGTGTTTCCTTCCTTTTCCCCCACCCCTGCTCATGCCCCGTTTGGGCCCTGTTCCCTCTCACCCCCCGCTCATGCCCATGTGTCTCCCCTGTTCCCCCCCACCACCTGCTCATGCCCTGTTGTGTTCTCTTTATACACCCCGCCTTCCCTTTCCATGGTGGCCATCTTGGTAAAAGATTTTCCTTCCTACACCGGGACGCCTGCAGCGTCCCGGTGTAGGAAGGAAAATCTTTTTTTTTACCACCCGGGTTTCCCACTTTGAGGACCTAAAATGCTAGTGGTATTCATCTATTGAAAAGGATGTTATGGTGACGTTGCACTAATAAAAACCTATAAAATTCAGTAAAAAAAGTGTTACAGAGACGTTATGGTTAAGTTACACTAATAAAAACCTATGAAATTCAAAGAAAAAACTGTGTCAAAGGGACGTTATGGTTCCAAGTAAAACCGAAAAACCCTTGAAATTCGCCAGTTATGGTAAGCTAAGCAACCATAACTCGCGCCACCACCGTGCACTGCTAAGACTAACACCCAGGACATCAAAGATGACATCACAAATGTCATTGATGACATCACTGATGACATCACATGTCTGGCTCACTCTTTTTTCTTTTGCTGACATATCTAGGCCACATGGTTTTCTTCAGTAACAGTCAGGAACTAAAAATTTTATTTTATTTGTAGACGTATCCTTCAAGTAGATTCTTACAGTAATTCCCTTAGAGTCCAGTCACATCATATGAAACATATACATAGGGGAAGACACAAGCTTGAAAGAAAAGCAATCCTTTTTGTGCATAAAGATAATCAATAGACTTATGAGAACTTTCTGATAGTTCTGTTGTTTTTTTTTTTATGGCTGTACTTTCCCTGTATATGGTCGTATTTGTATACATTGTACTCACACTACTTTCCTTAGGGTCCAATCACATCAAGTGCTTCATATACATAGGGTAAATAGCAGCTTTGAAACAGAGCAATCATTTATTTGCATGAAACTAATCAGTTAAGTTATGAATTGTTTCTGCTACTACTTGTGCTTTTTTGCTAACTTCACTTTCCCTGTATATATCCATATTGGTATGTGTTCTTGTGTCTTTGTGTTTTGTCTATAGCAATGCAATTATGTAATAGATGTGTTTTATTAGCTACTTATTACATATTACACAGTACACAAAAAGCTATTAAGAAAGCAATTATCATTTCATTATTCAACATATTAACATTACGAATATTATACCATCATCTTGTACGCTGCACACAATGTTATGTTTCTGTATGAGTAGCTTAGTATACTAGATAGAACCCCATAATAGAATGCTATTTATATCAACGCATCGTTCAATGCACTAATTAGGGTAGAATATTTATTGCAATGATCCTTGACACTTGTTCGCAACATTATAATAAGAATCCCTTGTACACATATTTCATGAAAAGTACATACACGTGTGATGTCATCAGTGATGTCATCAATGACATTTGTGATGTCATATTTGATGTCCTGGGTGTTAGTCTTAATAGTGCAAGGGTTTTTCGGTTTTACTTGGAACCATAACGAGTTTTTTCACTGAATTTCATAGGTTTTTAGTAGCGCAACTTAATCATAACGTCCCTTTAACAAAGTTTCTTCACTGAATATATATATTCATATTCATATATATATATATATATATAAATATATATATATATATATATTTTTTTTTTTTTTTTCAGTAAAAAAACGTTGTTAAAGGGACGTTATGGTTAAGTTGCGCTACTAAAAACCTATGAAATTCAGTAAAAAAAACTTTGTTAAAGAGACGTTATGGTTCAAAGTAAAACCGAAAACCCCATGAAATTCGCTAGTTATGGTAAACTCAGCAACCATAACTCGCGCCACCACCGTGCATTGCTAAGACTAACACCCAGAACATCAAAGGTGACATCACAATGTCATTGAACTTACAACTTAACCATAACATCCCTTTAACAACGTTTTTTTACCAAATTTCATAGGTTTTTAATAGCACAACTTGACCATAACCTCCCTTTATCAAATTTTATTTGCCTGAATATACATATTCATAGTGTGAATTTGATAGATATTTACTAGAATTCCTTTACTTTATATGCATGTAACATAGAACATACTGAACCCCCAGCTAGTGATTTTGATGTCCGGGGACTGTGCGTATGTCCGCGGACGGGTGCGGACAACATCAACACTACCCAAAAACTCAGGGGGTATCTTAAATTGTTATATCATGCCATATAAACACTGCACAAGTTCAAAAAGCAGCACATAAACACATTGGGCCTCATCACGGCTTGGGCAGTAAATGTGGCGGATTATCCGCTGGACCTAATTAGCGCTAACGCCAAGGCCCCCGGTGGATAATCCGCCAGATCACGACTCATCATGCACGCGCCCCGGTCCATGGCGTTAGCGCGAATAGCGCAAACCCTTAAATCCGCTAAATGCGCTACCGCCATGTCGTGCTCATAGCGCGCGCTTTTTGCGCGCAGGAAACACGTAACTGCCGGAACAGGAAATAAAGCGGCGGCCATCTTGGAAATCACAATCTGTCGGATATCACAGCTACTGGAAGCCATCCACACGATGCAAGGCCGGAAAATGTCTCAGGAGCGCACTAGGGGCAAGTCTGCACTGGACAGGGTGAGGAAACCCAAGTTCAGTGATCAGGAGCTTGAGGTACTTGTTGAGGAGGCACTCATATACCATGATGAGCTGCAGCAGCGGAAAAACAGTGCCCAGCGCAGAGGCCAAATATGGCGATCCATCGCCAAAAGGGTCAGTGCTGTGGGGCGCGTGCTCCGGGATGGTGAGGACTGCCGCAAGCGGCTGAATGACCTGCACGTGCGAGTCCATGGCATCCTGTAACAGCACAGGAGTGCAAGCAGGGGCACTGGAGGAGGCCCACCACCACCCCCACCCGCCCTCACACCATGGGAGGAGAAATTGACGGCCCTGATCAACGTCGGAACCATCGAGGGCATTGGTGGAGCGGAGGCAGGGACTGGCATCAACCCAACAGCAGGTGAGTCCCATCCCCAAATACATGCAGCTGAATGAAAGTGAAGACATGTGTCTGAGGCACTGCATACATCCGTAAGTGAGGCCCACATCCCTAGAACGGTACTGCTGCCTAGATGACCACGTACGTGCAGTGCATGAATGACAGGGGCAGAGGATAGACTTCCATAGCCATAGGACAGCTACGTAGAGTTGTAATGTGCATCAACACACCCACAAAAGCCTGAGCGCAGTCCACCCCAACCACGCATTCCCATGCAGTGTACCTCCATGCACATCTACAACAAGCACCACATTGCGAGTGAACAGAATGCAAGTTGACTGCGTCATTGTTACTGTCTTCAATCACACTTGTTGGCATGACCTGCATCACACAAATGTATGTAGCATTGAACTCAAACCACCCCCTATGTACCCCACAGGCACACGTCGATCCCAACGGCCCGAAGATGATGGGGAGGAGGCCACACCGACACCGCGCCCACAACACTGGGCCTCCACCAGCACCAGCACCCCACAAAAACGCTGCACACAAGGGACACAACCCAGGCCAACACCCACCTCACCCCAATGCAGCCCCGCCAGACAGCAGTGGTAGCCACATGGCTGCAGGGAGGCGACTGCCAGCTCACCCCAAGCAACCATCCACAGCCCCTATGCTGAGGGAGAGAGGTCTGCATCGGAGCCCGACGTGGGAGCAACACCTCCACATGGCCATCATGCCGCAGGACAACACTCTCCCAGTAGTAGTGATGTTGAAGGGGTGTCAACACCCGAGGGAAGGCCAAGCCCAGGCAGACAGCATGCAGGGAGTCATCATGTGCCTGTGCGTCGTTGCAGAACACCGCAGCCGGATGTGGACACACCATCCTATGGGAGCCCAGAGGAGCAGCACTCTGAGCCAGGCAGCCCGGTCCAGGCTGGCAGCATGTCGCCATGCAGCACCCCCCACCGACAGCACACAAGTGGTGGTCCACCACGGGACGCACCAGGGGAGACCTTTGTCACTGGGGCAGCAGTCATGGGCCGACTGGACATCATTGAGGCCAAACAGGCCCATGTGGAAGAGATGGCAAATGTGCAGAGCAGGCACATAAAGGCCGTCAGTCAATCCATCAGGCAAGGGTGCAAGTATGTAGCGCGGGACAATGCGCGTACACGCCAAGTTGTCCAACAATGCACCGCTGTCCTGACAGGCTTTGGCTGGAGGGGGAGGGGGGATTGTGTGCTGGGTGTTCACTGGGGGGAGGAGGGATTGTGTGCTGGGTGTTCACTGGGGGGAGGGGGCATTGTGTGCTGGGTGTTCACTGGGGGAAGGGGGATTGTGTGCTGGGTGTTCACTGGGGGAGGGGGGATTGTGTGCTGGTTGTTCATTGGGGGAGGGGGGATTGTGTGCTGGTTGTTCACTGGGGGAGGGGGGATTGTGTGCTGGGTTTTCAGTGGGGGGGATTGTGTGCTGGGTGTTCACTGGGGGGGAGGGGGGATTGCTGGATGTTAAATCACGTTAGAAAAATCAAAATGCATGGACAGTAGTGATTTTCACTGATGCAAATCAATGTGGAAGTGACTTATTTCCGACTTACCCATTACCCATTACCCATTTCTAATATAATCCATCAATCAATCCCTGTCTGGCCAACCTCCCCTCCCTCAGTCCAATCCTTTGTGCATGTGCAACACATTACGGCACTTCCTCGCCCTCACTACCATCCTCAGGTGGATGCACCTGAGCATCAGGGGGCAGTGGCACATTTCTGCAACAGCAGATGTTGTGCAGCATGGCACATGTCAGTTCAATTTAGCCAACTCATTTCGGTGCATACATCATTGCCCCTCCCGTACGGTCGAGGCACCAGAAGTGTGCCTACACCAGTCAAAATGCACTCTCCACGCAGATACGTGTACGGACATGGGCAAGGTTGTATGCCCGATCCACCGCCATGTGTGGGGACACACACAGGGGTCATGTGCCTCGTGCACTATGCAGAATCACCTGCAGGGGAGGGGGAGACGGTATGGGGACAAGGTAAGTCCAGTGGGTGTACAGGGCTCTGTCATCAGTGTCCTTTAGCCTTTCATATCATTTGGACTATAACATTGTGGAGTGTACTGTCCTACGGGCACGATTGAATCAATGGAGTACTCTCCACTTCGTACGCCTATGTATCTGTATGCAAGAGTACTCATTCAGTTGGCACAGGATAAGGGGGCACTTCCATCTACTTCTGCATGACAGAAGTGGCTGCCTCATGTGTCATTGCAAATCCATTTGGCTACAGTTGCATTTGCTAGTTGTCACTGCTCTGTATTGCTCTCCATGCATTTCCCTGCACATTTTGGGGACAGGGTTAGTGGGATGAACATCGTCATTACTCTGCCTACTTATGTGTGGTGCGTTTGTGGTTGTGCCAGCTTATTGTTTGAAAAAGAATCATTGTCGGGTGGCCAGGTTGGGAATTCTGTACTGTGTCAGTGTTCAGAGCCATGGTGTAACGCACACAGGTGGGTTTATTGTGGTGGGTTTTGCAAATGTCACTGTGCCACCACATGTTTTACATCCTGCATGGGTGTGTTCTGCTGTGTGGCACGTGTCCGTGGTTTATCGTGCAAGGTGCTTGATTGTGTATGCTGCAGTAGTCCTGCTGACTATTGGGTATGATGGATTCTGTGACAGGCACCATCTGTTGTCGATTGACATGCTTCATGGTATACATTTGTACCCACCCAGTAGCCATGTGTTTTGCACTCGATGCATTTTCATGTACGCCAGCAGGGTACTGTTACGCAGGACCATGGAGTCGTGGGTGGATCCTGGGTAGCGGCCAGAGCACTGGATGAAGGTATGGTCGGATATCATCTGCACGTTGAGGTAATGGTATTGATTCAGGTTTCTGTAGGCAGCGCTACGTGTGCCACATGTGTGCAGTACAGGGCTGCTGTTACATTCGTGACTTGGCCAATGGCATTGTATTGACACTTCAACTGGTGCAACTGTGCCTGTGTGGCTGGCAATGCAATGTCTACGTTCACATGATTCAACAGTGCATCAGGCACCTGTCCAAGCATGGTACTGATGTGGACTGGGCCATCCCATGCATCATGTCAACGGTATGTTGGTAGCTGCCAGTCCCAAGTAATTGTGGCACAGACGCGAGCTTCACTAGGGGAAGTACTGCCGTGCTGGTGCCTATGCGGCTGCCAATGTCAGCCTGGATTGTGTCCAGCTACTGGGTGATGGTCGCCCTGTCCAGCCGATGATCTGTCACCAACTGCCATCAGTCAGGGCCCAGGGTGTTGGCCTGACCCTGGGGATGGCTGGCTGCCTTGCTGGTGCTGCTCTCCAACTCCTTTTCCTCATCCCCACTGACCCCTACACTCCCAGGGGCCTGGCCTGGTTGGCTGGCCTCTGTAGCTCCAGGCGCAGCAGCTAGTAGTCAACCTCAAGGCTCCCAGCTCAATATGGCAGCATGGTGTTGGGGAGGGTGTGTTGTGCATGGGTGGCTCCTATGTAGGCCTCTGATTTGCAGTGGGTCCACCTGGGTCCTTATTGCTGTCTCCTCCCTGCTCCTGCTGGTGTTATGGTGTTGGGGAGGGTGCGTTGTGCATGGGTGGCTCCTTTGTAGGCCTCTGATTTGCAGTGGGTCCACCTGGGTCCTTATTGCTGTCTCCTCCCTGCTCCTACTGGTGTTATGGTGTTGGGGAGGGTGTGTTGTGCATGGGTGGCTCCTTTCTAGGCCTCTGATTTGCAGTGGGTCCACCTGGGTCCTTATTGCTGTGGCCTGTGTTCTGTTACCTCCAGCTTTTTGCTGGAGGTATTTTCGGCGGATTGTCCACCGCTTTTATAGCGCTAATAGCGCCAACGCCGTACTTGTGATTGGTGATGTTTTAGCGCGAACGGTTCCTGGCGCTGTTATGGTATTTGGAGTCGTGATCCGACGGACCCTTAAAATCAGCGCTAAGAGCGTTACTGCTGATTTTAAGGGTTACAGCCCAAGTCGTGTTGAGACCCATTATATGTAATAATAAATAAAAAGTGGAACCTATATATGTAACACATCAACCATCCATTTAAATACCATATGTACTAAAATGGAATATACCAAAACAAAAAAGATATGCTTCCAACATAATTACCTCACAAAAACTGCACAACTAGGAGAAACAGCAGACCTACAGAACAGTAAGAACATGACTTACCAAAAACTAGTAAGTAAACTTAATTTGTCTTATATATTTCTAAACTTTCTGTATTAGGTACACTAAAAGTAATATATATATATATATTTTTTTATACAGAAATATCCAGTACTTTGGAATGGCTTGAGGAAAATTTCCCATGTGAGGAAATGTCTGAAGACAGTGATACTAATGGTAGACACGTCTCAATATAACCAAATTAATAATCATTACTTTATGTGCACTTAACATATATATATTTTTTTTCAACAGACCATACAAACATTGAAAATAACACACCAAAAGAGACATTAGAAAATACTCTGCAGCGAATGGAACTAAAAATGGACTTGCTCATGGAAAATGTCAATCTTTTGAAACATTTTGTGGAGGACCACATAAAAGAAATAATTAAATATAATTGTCCCACATGTACCGGTACCTCCTCTCCATGTCCCAGTCAACTATCCCCAAACCCTCAACACCAAGAAAAACGTTATGATGAGACTTCCATCCCTTCATTTCCTGCCACCCTTGCTCTCCAAACCCCCAATTCCCATGTGTTTGTGTCAGTTTCTTCTTCCCCCTATCTTTCCCAAATTGTATATCTGTATATAATTTTTATAAAATTATGTGTGTTTTAATTCAGTCCTTTGTGTATTATTTTTTTTTTAAAGGCAGTTAAGGTGTCGGCGGACACCGTGCCTGTCTGGGATGTCCGTAATTAGCCAAAATGGGGGTATCCTAAGGACACTATACAAGTCCGTACTGTCCGCAGGCAAGATGAAACTGTTCTTAGAACACACTAGGTTTCCTGAATGTCCACAATTAACCAAAATGGAGGTGTCCTAAGGACACTATAGCTGTCCGTACTGTCCTCAGGTAAGAAGAAACTGTTCTTAGAGCATGCGCGGTGTCCAGGATGTCCGTAATTAACCAAAATGGGGGTGTCCTAAGGACACTATACCTTTCCGTACTGTCTGCAGGTAAGATGAAACTGTTCTTAGAACACACTAGGTGTCATGAATGTCCACAATTAACCAAAATGGAGGTGTCCCAAGGACACTATACCTGTCCGTACTGTCCGCAGGCAAGATGAATCTGTTCTTATAACACACTCGGTGTCCCGGATGTCCGAAATTAAACAAAATGGAGGTGTCCTAAGGACACTATGCCTGTCCGTACTGTACACAAGAAAATGGAACTGTTCTTGGAACACGCGCAGTGTCCGGGGTGTCCGTAATTAACGGAAATGGGGGTGTCCTAAGGACACTATCCCTGTCTGTACTGTCTGTATAACATCTACGCACATGCGCACCACACCCATAAATCCTACGAACATCACGCCTGTCCATAACTGTCCATCTCACTTGTGTCACACTTTTAATCAGTTTCAGGACCCGAACACTGTCGGTAGAATACCCGCGCGCACACGCACAACCGTTCGTGTGCATTTGGTGTCCTGCGCACACCCGTTTCCTTCGCGGACGTGTTTGCGATGTCATCATGTGACCGCACCCATGCTGAGCATGTGTCCTGAATTGTGGACACTCTCCGGGTCCCCGAAGATTTTAAAAGTACTTTTTCAGCCAATCCAAAGTATTTTACAGTAAAATTTCACCATTGCACATGTCCCAGACAATGGCCATGACTTTCTACATACTTTTTGGAACTTTTTGAGCCTTTTTGGGGTGTTCAATCTGACCACGGACACCGTGGGTGTCGGTGAAGTGCGCACCAGCACCCCTATAAAAGGCCACACCCCAGAGCTGATCTTTATTGTGTCTTCCTACTACTGAAGATAACCTGCGTTTGCTGTGCTGCCTTTGCTGAAACCTCATGGCATCCATGGCTGCTGTTCTTCCACCTGGTGCTACATCTGCATCAGCACCACCCCCACCCCCTCCACTACCACCACCTCCCTAAGGGCCTGAAAAGGGGAACAGGCGTGAGGATGTAGAGGAGGATGAAGAGGATGAAGCGGATGAGGTAGTGGAAGTCCCTACTACCAGCACTCGCCATGAGTCTTGGGTGTGGCGGTTGTTTACCATTCATGGTGACATAGCAAAAGCATGTGCGAACAAGGTCACATGCAACAGTGAAAAATGGTGCTGAGTCGTGGGAGGCCTGGTTCGTACAGCTTTGGTATGGCATCTATGAAGCGACACCTAAGGTCGTTCCACGGTGGGGCCATTCGCAAGGTTGTACCTTGTGATCAATGTAGTAGGTTGAGTACCTCTACCACATCCTCCATTTCTGCTCCTCTCACAACAAGAGACAATCCTGTGGGAGAGCGCATCCCTCCAGGTGCCTCACAGGCCATTCACGATGCTGTTGACCCTTACCTTTCGAAGGACACAATATTGTGTATGTACTGCGATGCAGTACTCTGCAGGGGGGAGAATCTTCGAAGTGCTTTCGAGACTGCGGTCAAGGAGCATGAGAAGGTCTGCTACCTACCTAAATAAGGCCCACCCAACATATTCCTCCCTCCAACTGCCCTTTCTTGTCCCCGTGGTTGGTGTCCCTTCCTTAACCTCCTTTCCCCTAATTTCCTGTGTGTCGTGTGCAAAAAAACAAAAAAAATATAAAACAACAAAAACCAAAAAAAGAAAGGCTCTTTTCAGAGCCGCCTTTCACAGTTAAAAAATAGAAGTGGCAAATAAATGGAGCAGGGCCCTGTGCATTTTTTAGAAGTCTGCAGACAGTCCGCGGACATCTAAAATTTTGGGTTTACTGCCCTATCAAAACCATTGCACATTTCTCCGGGAGGAAGTGATGGCTCTGAAAAGAACCTTTTGGTGGCGTTTTTTGTGTTTGAAAAACTTGAAATGGTCAACAACTACTTCAAAATGGATGGCTGTAATTCCAAAAAAGGTCGCAATGCATTTTTTACATTTCTCAGAAAAATCTGATTGCCAGCATAAGTAATATGGACTCCATCTCTGCGAACAAAGTATGTGCTACGAAACATAATATTTACATTGTGAAAAGAGGACATGCCAACATCTCTTAGAAAGGCACAAACAGCCTTATTGACATTGCGCCTCGCTTTCTCTATTTGTGGCCCAAATGAAGAAGAATGCAACCACATTTGTGTCTGCGCAATATGAGAAAAAAATACTTGGGAATTTGGAAACATGTCCATGACCTTTCCAAGTCCTTCTTTCAAATTGCAAAGAAATTCCAGACACATGTCCTAAACTGTTCCCTCCACAATTAATTATAATTATGTCTGGATGGTGCTCCACCTCCAAACTAGCACAGAGAGGTACCAAGTCCAGCCACTTCATTCCACGCACTCCATGCCAGTGCACTTCCACTTGAGGGAATCCAAGACCTGCAGCTACTCTACAGCGTTCTGCATGCACCTCCAACCAATGTATCCATGAGTCTCACAAAATCCAGATAAACTGTTTTCTGAAACACACAGGAAAAAGACTTTCTAACAAACTCTCTCCTTAGACAACGCACCCAGGAATCTTTACTGACCAATTCCTTGCTCTGCACATTCTCATTTGCATGCCTCCCCCCCAAAATCCATGTATGTAACACGCGCTGTACGTGGACTACCGCCATGTCCGCGGACATATCGAAAAATCTGAGCGTGGTGAATGTAAATTTAAATAGTGTACCCCATTTCCCATTGAGGATGGCTCTGAAAAAAGCTGTTTTTTTTTGTTTTTTTGCAGATGCTTTACAGACACCTGTTATTTTGTATTTATTTTTACTTTACTCCTAAAATCTTCACATAACCTTCTCCAAAGCAACACTTACATTCTAAAACAGTATGGCATTTCCCATAAAAGATAAGGAAATGCCATCTTCTTTAAAATAAACAGCATTACTGGAATCAATATTCTCATTATTATAGAAGAGCATACCAGCTCTAAGCATGAAAGCACACAGGCCTCAGTTGATTGCACACCTAGCAATGTTTTGCTGAGGACAAAAAACAGAACTATTGCCCCATATTGCCCTTAGGTACTAATCCAGAAAAAAATACTTTGCCATTTGGAAGGATGTTCATTACTGTTTGAACCAAGTGTTCCACATCTGCCAACAAAGTAGGGGCACTGACATAGCCCAAATGGAAAGCACCATAATGCAAAACTACCACATGGGGACTGTTCATCCCGCCCATATCTTCACAAACGTGTACGATTCCCTCTACATTGCAATCAGGCACAGTGCGCCACACCACCTCCACTCCTTTAACATGAACATTGTTTGCCACATGCCTGCATTGAGCATACTGCTGTAAACCATGCACAAACATATCTCCAAGCACCAACACCTTGACTTTCTACACCTCTGTCATCTTCACTACACTCAGTCTCTTTCAACACAAATCCACAACCTCAACTTCTGATTGGCTGATCCCTACAGTCCCCTTTCCATGCTGGATTTCCTGGAAAACCCTCGATGTTGCACGCCCTGTCCGTTGACAGCTGCGGTGTCCGCGGACCACATAGCTCTTGGACAGCCCCTCTACCCTTTCCACTTCATTCTCTCTGCCATTCCTTCATTGGATAGAGCTAAGCAGTCACACAACCATCCATCCAAGACCTCTACATCTAACTCCATCATCAGAGTTCAGCACTTGAAATGTACGGTCGATCACTCTGAGTACAATAGCCTTCCAAACTAATTGTAGCTGCCCAATGCACAATCACATACCACCACATATATCCTTACCATCATACTCAGACACGCATGCACACAGTAAACATACATTGCAGAACAGCCCAACCCATACCTTCTTTTTTTCAGCAGACCCCAAAGAATGCCTACCAAAAAGCAAGTCCATAGAAAGCAATGCAGAAAATGAGCAAACGACGATTAAAGTGTCCAAAATAAGCATCCATCTCTAGCAGAATTTGTAGAAAAAGTTCAAACAAAACAGCTAATACAGTCAATAAGCGAAACAAAACAAGCTTCCAGTACAGAAAATTTGCCTCCTCTATCAAAATGTAAAACGAAACAGAAAGTGATTAACAAGAATTCAGCTACCACTACTGCTAACAATGCTGCTATAAATCTTGATGCAGTTGCAAGTAACCATACCAAAAAAAGTATTTTAGGAAAAATGTTCCACCACAGAGTCCTTCAGAAACTTATAAAAACAGGAGAAAAATCATGCACAACCCTTAAAACCTACCATAGAAAATTAATCTTAGAAGCTTTGATAGACAGTGCAATCCTTCTCAAACGGAAGTTATTTATTTTAGTGTTAAACAGAATGAAACCACTAACAAAACAAACTACTAAACTACAAAAATGGCTTCTCAATAAACAGAAGGTAAACAAAAATAACTTCTTAAATATCTGTGGAGGTGAATGGAGTCACACCACGAGCACAGAACCATATTGCCATACATAGCAGTGGACGAGGTTATGAAAAACTTAATAATACCATAATGCAACAAGAAATACTGCTTACAAAAATATCCCCTGAAATCTCAGTAGGCGTAATTACGAGTTTGGAGGTAGCCATGGTGCTATTAGCACCATGGCTGCCTCCACACCAGGCTCCATTACCGGGTTCCTGCAATGAGGACTTACCGGGTCATTCCAACATAGGAGAACCCGGTGATTCCTCGTTGCAGGAACCATTCCTCATTCCCATTTAAGCCCCCGTGGGAAGTAAAAAGGATATGGGTGCTCAACAACTCGATTCCTCCATTTCAAAGACATGTATGTACGCAGAGAACAATTTTCTCTAACTGTAGCATACGCAGTCACCATTCTCAAATCACAAGGTCTTACCCTAGATAAAGCATTGATAGATATTGGGAACACAAGATTTAAAGAAGGCATGAGCTACGTAGCATTATCATGCTTACGTACACTTGTCGGTCTATTTCTAATAAACTTTGATGCAAGTACAGTGAACGCTGATATTCCTTGCATTTTAGAATACAATAGACTACGTTCACTATACACCCCCATCTAAAAACCTATCCTGTTCCACAAAAAGCAAAACATTGTAAAAGAAAACTACTTCAAACAGAAATGCAACAGGATCTCACTGCAAATGCTCCAAAGAGAGTAGAAGAAGCTAGTACTTCATCAATTACTACAACTAAAGAAGAATCTATTACTCAAAGTAACTCAGGTTCTTCTTCAAAGAAGCAATACACACTCCGAAGAAATTACTTGAACACAGAACTATCCTGTCCATTTATATTTTCAAATATAACTGGTATAAATTGCTACGCAAATGTAGCAATAAATATTCTATTTCAATTGCCACCAATAGTTGACAACATTTACTTACACAGTACAGACCAATTGTGTTTGCAAGTGTTAGTCCTTCATAGAAATGCAAGCAACAATCCTGACAACACATATAGTGTTCATGGAATAAGACAAGAATTGGCTACTGTGCTGGAATGGTGAAATTCACTATAAACTCACAAGAAGATCCACAAGAATTTCTAATGTACTTCCTACAAGTACTGGAAAACAAAGACATACCTATAAATGAAATCTTCCAGATTGCAACACAAACAAATCCCTAATGAACGTTTTGTGTATGTATCCATACCGAACTGTGAATCCGTTCCATTTCAGCAACTTGTACAAAATGCAAACCATGGCAGATTATGTACTACCTGCAATTCAGATAATCGCTCCACCTTACAAATACAAACACATAGTAAATACGTAATACTAATGCTTCTAGGTTACAATGCAAATGGTACCAAAAACAACTGCAAGCTGACTGGATTCACACATGGTCAAGTATCACTTGGTAAGAAAACCTTCACAACCATAGGTATAATCTACCATGCAGGAACCACAACCAATGTAAGTCACTACAATGCATGTATAAAAAAGAATTGTGGATTGTTCGAATGTAATGATAGTACCATTACTTTAAAGCAAAGATTACCAGCAAATCTTATAAATGCTTATTTAATATTCTTAAAACCAACATTTAATAACTAATCTGTGCATAAACATTAATAAAACTTCAATTAGAAAACTATAAACAGTTAGAATACGCCAACAGGTATCTACCTGCCCAAAGATTATGCAAACACCAAACAGATAAATCAATACCACTAAATTATAAGAAGAAATAAACAGTTTGAATATGCCAACAGGTATCTAACTGCCCCAAGATTTTGCAACAACCAAACAGATAAATCAATACCACTGAAAAATAACAAGAAATAAACAGTTAGAATACGCCAACAGGTATCTAACTGCCCCAAGATTTTGCAGCAACCAAACAGATAAATCAATACCAATGAAAATAACATGACATAAACAGTTAGAATACGTCAGCATGTATCTAACTGCCCCAAGAATCTGCAACAACCCAACAGATCGATTAGCAACTTGAGAATATAAATAAAAATCTATAACCAGTTACAATTCAACAACAAGTATCTAACAATCTGCAACAAGCCTACAGATAAAACATTAGCTAGAAACAACAAGTAAACACTGAAAACACAGAAATAAATGTACTGTACCAAAACAAAAAAAGTTTTTTTTTTAATCCAACATAGATTTTTTTTTCCCACAGACCCATTGATTTAAACAACAAACAAAGAAACTGAGCAAATTGCAAAGTAGACTGGTTTGTAAACTACTAAATATGAGGGTCGAAATGAATCAGAAATGTCTATTATTCAATGTTATAAGTCTTTATAAACTACCTAAACTAACATGATCTTTTCTTTTGTGACAGAAATTGAGAAAGAATATAACTGATCCAGTTACCAAACCAAACACTAAGTATATTATAATAAATAAAACTCATAAATACTGCTCCATAACACAACCATTGAAGCAAACATGTAACCATGCATCACAATAAACAATTGTTACTTCCATGGATATGTTATACTGCAGTGCTTGCTACCAAATTCTACAATCTTAATGACATGACATAGCCAAAACTTCACATACAAACTATACAAATCAAACAGTACATAAACTGTAGATTTGCAAATATTTCATAGATATTCAATTCTATGGATGTGATCTATGGGTGTGATATGAGGTGGTTATGGCCAGGGCCTAGAGTTTGGGGTGCATGGCCTACGGCCTTCAGCCATGCACCCAAAACTCTAGGCCCTGGCCACAACCAACACAGCATATCACCCATAAATCATTCACATATAATCAAACGACCATGCACCCAAGACTCTAGGCCCTGGCCACCACTACCGCAGCATATCACACCCATAGATCATACACATAGAATCAAATGGCATGTACCCAAGCCTCTAGGCCCTGGCCACAACCACCGCAGCATATCACACCCATAGAATCAAACATTTTAACTGGCTATATGGGCTACTGCATTCATTTTGTTTATGTCCGCGGACAGCGCGGCTGTCTGCGGACATGACAAACACATCGGGGGTGCCTGCCACCTAAATAAATACAGCATTTGACCCATCTCTTACTCCCCCACCCTCCCCAAACACTCTTACACACCAACACACTTGCCAAAGTTGTATTTCTCCCCCGTTTGTCACGTGCTGTCTGCGGATGTCCGCAGATCCAAGATAGCGGGTGCATTGAAACAATACGACGCACCTCACGCTTCATTCCAGCAATCAGCGAACATGTCACATGTCCGCAGACATGACGTGAGCTGATTAACCAATCGGTGTGCTGTCCGCGGAGCCAACAGGGAAATGTGTCTGCAGAGTGGACATAGATATCACTAATTTTTATGACCTACTTTTTGGTCATTTTAAAAAAAACTACTGAACGGATTTTCACAAAATTTACTAAAGCACGCTTTCGGGACCAAGCTGCTGGTCCTGCTGCAAATTTGGTGAAAATCCACCCAGCGTTTTTGGGCTGTAGGCGTGAGCGAAGTTTTTTCCCTATTCAGTTTATGGGAAAAAAAGAAGTTTTGGGACCCACCTTTTAACTTTGCCCCCCCTGGACCAAACCTCACCAAACTTTGCAAAACAATTCAGAGTGGGCCATATACTTTTTGTTGTGCAAAATTTGGTGAGGATTCGTCCAGGGGGAGCGAAGTTATAAGCCACCCAAAAAGTGCTCTTCCTATGGGATTAGCAACTTAACCATAACTACACAGCCACTACTGTGGCTCTGTAATATGTAGATATGTTATGTTTTCTTCAACAATTAGATTTATAACCGCAGCTGTCAAAATACATGTGTGGATTGATGCAGCAACAGTTGGGGTGTCTAATTGCGGCTCCCACATGGGATAATCGCGGCTATAATAAAATACAATTCATATTAAAGCATACACATATTAAGAGAAATATCTCTTTCTCTAACCATATCATTTACAAGCTCATACCTATATCGAAACAGTCCAACACATTGTATCCATTACTGCATAAAAGCTGAAATGCAAACTATAAGACCCTACTCACTTAGCCACTATGAATGCCCCTTCTTCACTTTGCTTGACAATTTCCCACATTCCATTTACCTGGTGTATTTTGCATGATGTGCCAAAAGACTTTATTAATACCCAGCATACTCTAGCCATAACTTCACAGTACAATTCCCAAACCACTTCTCAAGAGAAAACATGATCACTCCAAACTTACCAGTTCAAATGAACATTTCCAATAAGCTAGCAGAATCCACAAATCTCCACAAATAAGCAAAAGAACATTGTCAAACAACATAACCAAGTTAGCATTTGTCAGGTACACTGCCTCATAAAACTTCTCAATTGTAAAGGCACATTCACACACTTCTACAATGCTAACACAGCAGTAAATCATCAATATAGGGTCACAGAAAACACCTTAATATCCAATTACAAAGCACATACACAGCTGCAGTATGTGTCCAGGATACAGTTATGCTGCTTGGTTGACACTAAGATTTCTCATGCACCCCCATTCATACCACATCTCCTACGTCAGTGAGAAACAAACATTAATTGAAAATATATTTTTTGTCACACACTCTCCTAAAAACACTGAACTCAAACATAGAAACCCTACTTTCCAAACAGTACTTATAAACTTCACTAAATCAGACACCTAAACATAATTAATTTATCTTAGAAATACAACAATTCTTAGTATACATAAAATATAGAAGAACACACAATCACTCACCTTCAGCTGCTCCAAATAATGAATAGATCTTAATAGCCAAACACAGAACATGTTCCAACTCTGAGTTCTGCAATCAGAATGTGAAAGGTTCACAAAAATGTCACTTTCATAGCTTTCAGAAATCAACAGCACAAAAAGAGGACTGTAAAAAGCAAACAAGTAAAATGCCCAACACATTTCTATTACAGTCTACAACAGTCAATAAACCCCAACATGATCCTTCCATAGAGTACTTTGTAGTGCATCATCAAAAGCAATTAAATAAAACAGAGGGGAAAGATCCAGTGGCGAAGGAGTGATTTCAGAAATTGGCCAAGACTGGAGCGAGGGAGACAATGTGGTCGATGATGATTCTGGAGGAACAGTGGAGCACCTGTTTGGATGACACTTTCATAGATCGGACTTGTCTGGAGACATTGTCAGGTGTTGTCAGGGAGAAGAGGAAAAAGGAAGAGGGGGGAGATGTGGCCAAAGGGGGCCTGAGAGAGGTAGAGGAAAGCAAGGACAAGATGTCCTGTGTTTTAGCGGTGAAACGAGAGCCATACAGAGGGAACAAGCGAGGTGCAGACTGCAGTAGGATTGGCCAGCTCCTTGCAGATTTCAAAGAGTTTGGCCGTGTTGTCATAGGCAGCAAAGACACAGGATTGGATATTGGCCCTCTTCTTGGAGAGGACAGAGAGTTTGTAATGCCTTTGGAGCAGGATGCAGACCAGCCTGGCAAAGGATGCGCCTGAAGTCCTCCACTTCCTCTCAGCCACCCTGAACTTGCGTTTCAGTGAGGCGAAGTCGGAGTCATACCAAGAGTTGCACTTGGAGGTAGACTTCAGACAGATTCTCATGATAGGGGCAAGGATGTCCAGAGTGTTGGAGATAGAAAGATGCAGTTTAGAGAGGGCTGTGTCAGGGTGCGAGCCAACCACAGGAGTCGGAGGAGAAAGTAGAGGCAAAGGCATCCACTGTAACTCGCTTTATGGGCCGAATGACCGAGAAGGAAGGTGGCATTGCAGGGTTAGACTTTGCTTGAGGGGCAAGAAGTTTCAGGTGAGAGGCGAGCAGAAATTGGTCAGTGCAAGAGAGAGTAGTGGCGGGAGGGTTAGAGAGGGGGATTGTCTCATGTGATGAGAGCATCCAAGGTGTGTCCGGAAGAGTGTGTCAGACCAGAAGGTAGAATGGAAAGGGAGAGAGCATCGCATAGGTTACGGACGGAGGGATTAGAAGCATCATTGGTGGATGTTGAGGTCTCTAAGGAAGAGAAGTTGAGAGGCATAGGCAAGTTGAGATGAGAGGTCAGCCCATCCTGAGAGGAAGAGAGTGGTCTGGCTAGGTGGCCTCTACATGGTGTCCACGGTCAGAGAGATGCCAGGAGATATAGAGAGCCTGCAGGATAGGTGTTCAAAGGAGGAGTAGGGCTGCATATCAATGAAAGAAGCAGGGACCCTCTCCAGAACGATCAGGGCCACTCCACCTCTGGGCCAGTTGGTTCTGGGTTTGGAGAGGATCTTGTATCCCTCAGGGAGAACAGTGTCAAAACTCATAACAGAGCTGGCCGTGAACCATATCTCAGTGAGAGCCAGGACATCCAGGTCAATGTCTTCGAGGAGGTGGCAGATGTCAGAGAAGACTTGAGAGTAGCTATGCAGAGTAGGTAGAAGGGCCTGAGAGAGGGCAGAGGCAGCAGACAAGGGTGGCATAGGGGCCAGAGCAGAAGACGAGGTGGGTGCAGGAGAGGCAGCAGAGGAGGAACGAGGTGACATTGGGGCCATAGAGGTGTTGGAAGGAGTGGCAGCAGAAGGGAGGACCACCCTATACCTCCCCCTCTTTGTTTGGATAAGCATTTCACAAGCTGACAATTGGAGTTAAACAAGCAAAGGCTGTTGCATGGGAGTATTTAGGGACAGAAAATTGGAAATAGCGTGGTACCAGACCCTAGAAAACCTTGTGGATTTTGCAGAGAGTCTTCAATTGCATCCTTACAGCCACCAGAACAAATGTTAGGGCTGTCGATGTACGATCCCTAGCCCTCAGGCCAAGCATTCCTCTTGCAGCCCTATTTATTCTGGATTAGCTAGACGGGCAAAGGGGGGTTTACTAAGGGGCTGTTGCAGTAGTGCAGCCTACAGAAGACCATGGCTCTCGAAACATGCAGCTTCTGATGGAATGTAAGGAACCGTAGAATTCCTGTAAAGAGTAAAGGTCAAAATTGCCCTTCTTCAAAGGGTCCAACATGTGAGGAGTAAAAGAAAGAGAGGAGTTAAAAATAACTGCTAGTGTTTTTAGCCTTAAAGGATGGCGGGGATACAGAGACCAAGGACAGCAGCAAAAAATGTTTCCTTTAGGAGCCAACTTTCCTAGTTAAAAAATAAAATCAAAAAAATAATACACAGGACTTTTTAAAGGATGTATGGTCTGCGACAGTACGATAGTCCACGGACACCTGGAAAATTCCAATGGGGTGGGGGAATCAAAATCATTTAAATAGTTTTATGTTAAGAATGGAGGCTCTTAAAAGAAACTGTTTTTCTATTTTTGGGGGGTTTTATATACTGAACTAACAAATGTTCTACTGAACCTATTTATTTTTTCTAATTTCCACACAAACTGCTTGTTTAAAGTGAGCCATCCTCTCACAGAATGGTAATAAGTTTACCCATTTTAACCCACATTCTGCATACTATGAAACTTCCACTTCCTCCAATCCAATAGTAGCAGACATGCCACAAGATTCACTTTAAACCCTCAATGACTGGATCCAGGAATCTTCCACCATCCACACACTTTGCTTCTTCACAGCCATAGCCATTTTCACTACACACAACAAAGAAAAACCTTCCTACCATGTACTCCTATACATTCAACTCCTCCTCCAGATCCACAAAACCAGATTGGCTAATCACCCTTAAAAGACCCAGATGCCACGTGCGGGTCTGCAGATTACAGCGGTGTCTGCAAACTCAACGGCATCTGCACATCTTTTTTTCACCTATAAAAACAGCTCCAGGTCAACTTTATTCTACTCCCCAATCCTTTCCAGGCCCTCTTTCTGCCACCAAATCACCCCAAAAGTGTTTCCCAGACTTTTTTCTCACTGCGCTGTTTGCGGTCAGCGGCGATGTCTGCAGACTTGGCGGCACCTGCACACCCTTTTTTCACCTATAAAACAGCTCCATATTATCGTTATTCCACTCCCCCACCCTTTCTAGGCCCTCTTTCAGCCACCAAATAACCCCAAGTGTGTTTTCCAGATGTTTTCCACACTGCGCTATCCGCAGATACCAGCCCTTGTCCGCAAAACCAGCATGGCGACCGTTTAAAAAATATGACACACCTTACGTTTTTCACCATGCAATCAGCGGGCACATATGATGTCCGTGGACCACACGCTGAACCCTGAATGGTCCACAGGCATCCGAGGACCCCGAATCAGGAAATGAGTCTGCGGACCGGACATATATATCACTATTTCTTTTAACCTACTTTAAGGGCATTTAAAAAAATATATCCTGGACGGATTTACACCAAACAGGCCCTGTAATATATGAGATGTCTTACCTAATACATTTATATGTGTCATCTTCTTTGTAGAATAGGAGTAATTCTGAAACAGAATGAAATGTATTTCATAATGAAATAAAAAGAAGAATATTGATATTTTTTTCTCATAACAGTACTAAGTGTTACTGAGTGAATACCGAATGTACCAATAAAGGTTGTTTTCATTAATCATGCTACGGAGAAAAAGATAATTCTCTTTGGAGACAAAATAAACTTCTATTCACTTATTTAATATATATTTATGTATACAAATATTTTCTATCTCACTTATTACAAGTATATCTATATGACAGGTTAAATAAAAATGTTAGTATGACACCAAATCCAGGACCCACAGGGGCAGAAGAGGCAGAAGATCCAAATACAAAAACCGTAAAACCAAAAACAGGAGTACAAACCTGGTCCCAGAATCCTCTACAGTGCAACAAAACATAGTGGTAAACCTTACAAGCACAGAGCTCGCTCCACATTTAATAACGGCACCCAACAAGGGACTCAACTTTTGTCCCACAAGTAAATATAATTATTTCTCTACCATCGTAGACTTGTTTCAATTATGCGGAAAAATGTAATTACAAATTTTTTTTGCCAACTTGAGCATACAGAAACATCCTAACTTGCAAGACGTTCCATCAGACCTATCGGTACAAGAAGTGGAAAAGACAATAGACTTACTCAATATACTGGATCCTGACGAACAATACACCATGGAAAAGTTCTTATCAGAACAAGAAATCGACTCAGGACACTCAGAAGCCACTAAACTCAAGCGCAAGTCTAAATTCATACCAATGTTAGCAGCAGATAACGTAATTGACACTTTTTGCAAAGCAACACAAAATGATTTAAGAACCATTTATCTTAAAGGTATCACTCAAAGAAATTCAAAAATCGATGTTACTTATCTTCAAAATAAAGCACTCAAAGAATTGCAGGACAATCAAGATATCACAATCAAGCCATCTGATAAAGGAGGCAACATTGTTATACTCTACATAAAAGATTATGTTAAAATGGCAATGCAACACCTTCAAGACACCCAATGTTACGAGCCACTGCATTCCAACCCACTACCACAGCTACAAGAAGATTGGAGGATCATGAGCAAACATTGGAGGGATCAGTCACTATTAACAGATAAAGAATATGTCTATCTAAACATTCCATTCCCCATTATCTCAACAATATACTTTCTACCTAAAATACACAAAACCTATACAGAGTTACCTTCATGCAGACCAATTATTAATAGCATTGGATTCCTTACAGAACGGATATCAGAATACATTGATCATCAACTTTAATCACTCATCACGTCATTATCATCATACATCAGAGACACAACCCGTATTATCCAACAATTGGAAAATATACATTGGGATCATGACTACTGGCTCATAACGATGGATGTTTCTGCACTCTACACTAGCATTCTACACAGCAAGGGATTACTAACACTGGAATACTTGCTTAAACATAGGTTCATATCTTACCATTAACAAAACCAGATTGTCTTGGAAATGTTATATTTCACTCTGAGCAATAATATGTTCACATTCAACCAACAAACATACAAACAGATCCAAGGAACCGCCATGGGTGCTAAACATGCCCCAGCATATGCCAACTATATACATGGGGCACTATGAACTGGAACACGCATGGCGGCACCCATCATTTACCGATTAGATCAATATTAATTTTTGGGGTTGTTATATTGACGACATCATCATGATTTGGAATGGCAGTATCCCACAATTTCAGAATTACTTCCAACACCTCAACAACAATACTTACAATTTGAAACTTACCACCAAATACAGCCAATCAATAATTAATTTTCTGGACATCACCCTATATATAGAAAATAATATGATTCACACAACTCTATACATAAAACCAACTGCTGCAAACAGCTTACTTCATGCAACAAGCAATCATCCAATCCACGTTATCAACAATATCCCCTACTGAGAAATGCTAAGAATAAAGAGGAATTGCACTACCAACGAAGAATTCGTCAAACATGTATCGCAAACAATGAATAACTTCAGAGGAAGAGGATATAGTCAACATCTCACCTTAAAGAGCTATCACAAGACCCACAACAGGACCAGAGCTCAGCTCTTACAAGAAGAAGGACAATCCTTTACAACAGTAAGTTCTTATAATAAAACACAATTCATTACTACATACAGCACTAACAACAAAATCATCAAAAGGATCAAAAATAATTGGAACATCCTAAAGGCGGATAGAGATTTACAAAAATCATTGGATGATTATCCTTTAATCACCTTTCGTGAAGCTACAAATCTAAAAGACAAATGAAGTCCATCCCACTTCCAGACAAAGAAACCCACCGCAAGAACACCAGAGACAATGTGGTTGTAACCACCACTACGTGGGAATTAGAAGTGCGGTCAGTGCACAATGTGCAAATACTCACAAAATGCTAAAACCACCATCCTCAAACCCAATGGTACACAAGTAAAAATTCAACAATTGATTAACTGCAATAGTAGATATGTAATTTATGCAATTGAATGTCCATGCCATTGTCTATACATAGGGAGCACAATTCGACAGCTTAAGACAAGAATCAGTGAACATATTAGAGCAATCCAAAACAATGACTCAAGATCACCTATAGCCATGCATTTTTTGGAAGCACATAACTCAGAACAGTTGAAAGATCATAGGTTTTTTGGCATTGAAAAACTATATCCCCCCTCGAGGGGGCAACAAAGAACAACTCCTCAGAAAACAAGAAGCCAAACAGATTTGCAATATGGACTCCTGTCATTCAGGTTTGAATTCTGATCAGGAGTTATTCCATTTTCTTTAAATAACAGCGAGTACCAAGACAGTTGACCATATTTTGAATTGACTACTCCTCTTTTTAGTATTGGATGCATATCTGTTAAATCATGCACAAACATCTTTAAGGTTTCTTTTGTAACATTGTCATCATGTTGTGCTACGTCAATCATTATTTAAGAAGTTCAGCTCATTCGAATGGTCATTACATAAGGTCTCTATGTAAATTTGCCAGTATGTCCCATTCTGTTGAGTATCATACAAGAAGTCTAGCTCAAGTGTACTTTTCAAATTTTACAGGTCAGACAACTCTGGTTATCCAGCAAAGCACAAGCTATAATGAAGACAGATCACCCGCAGGGCCTCATCACACACAAATGCAGTCTTTTGTAATATTTTAATCTATTGATGTGACAATTTGTTTTTTACATAACAGGAGATTTCTTAGACACAACACAATTGTCATGCCTAACGTGTTAACCAATCCAAGATGGTCTGCACGTCTATCGGACCACAAGTCACACACTGCTTTAAAAGTCTTCATTTCTGAATCAGGTAAGCTCTTTCTTAAAACAAAAAATAACAAGTTTACTTGTTTTTTGAAGTTTTATGCTATTCAAGAATACTATATCACAAGAGTTACCAATAATGAATACGTTTACTCAATCTTAGCAACGCTTTTTCTGATCTACCATAAAGACACCAAAAACCTTTCAAACCGGCCCTAATTTAAGACCTTAACACCATTGAGTAACCATCCGTAAGTACTATTTTTCATTTGATTTACTTGCTTTAATTACACATTGAAATGGCCCATAACTTTGCTCTGTCTTCGGTTTACAGGGAATAATTCATCTTAACTGACACAAATTGAACAATCATCAGGCACAAGTAAAGACAATGGGGGTCATTCTGACCCTTCGGTAAGGGGCTAACAGCACCGGTAAGGATGCCGCTGCCGTTAACCCCCTACCGCGGTATTCCAGGGAGCCGCTAAGGGACCAGGGAGCTAATGACTGGCGTGCAATTTGCGGGCACGTTATTAGCTCCTTCCCCATTCCCATTGAGCCCTATGGGGTCTCAAATGGGAATGGGGAATGGTTTTCAGAATGGGGACTTACCGAGTCCTCCAAGTTTGGAATGACCCGGTAAATCCCCATTCTGACTACCCAGACCTGGACTATACTATACTATGTACTATACCTCCTGAAGAATCGCCAACAACGACAAGTGGGGAAAAACGTGTTGAGGTTTTCAATGCAAAATAGAGGTTTTTCAAGCAAATAAACAGAGTAACTTTTGATAAAATACAGTGTTCATTGTGTTTCCTTCAAAGTACAAGTGCAGACCAACACAACTCACTTTCTACATGTATGTTCTAGCTCAGGCCAGTCTCTGAGCAAGTCAAGGTTGCAGCTAATACTTCTAACTTGTGAAATCATTTCCTGTCAAGAATTACATTGGAGTGCGCCGTTGCTGCTTAAGGCAGTAATTTACCATTGCTAAATACAAATGTTAACAATTGTATAAATGAACATTATGTTGAAAAAAAACTTAAAAGTATAACAGGTTCAGACAGAAGGGTTAAATAGAGTGTAGGATAGATACGAAAAATAAATGGTGTATGATTACCTCAACTACACCAACCATGTAGGTAAGTACGAACTTGGTTTTGCATCAGCAAATTCTAAATAGAATTGCCCACACTGACAATAGTTTGTGCACAGTATCTGGTCTTTCCATCGAAAGAGTTTCCAACTAAACCCTTTCCATCGAAAGTTTTGCAACACATTCTTTCTTATTGAATGTATGTGTGTGTCGGATAAAGGGTTAATTCTGTTTCGGGTGGGTGACCTAAAAATGCATTTATCCCACACACACATACATTCAATGAAAAATAATTTGTTATAAATCTTTCGATGGAAAGACCATAAACCTTTGTGCACCAATAAAGGCATTTCACTACAATCAAGATATGTTTCAATACTATAGACACATTATTTAATATTAAATAATGACACATTTGCTGCTTAATTTATGCAACCTTAACAAGGAAAGCAAGACATATAACCTAACTATGTATGAAGACATGCCAATATTGTAACATTATTTTGAGTATAAATCTTTTTAAAGTATAGTCATAGTAATATTTCAAATAATAGGTTGACAATAAAAACCTTTGTGTGTGTAAATGTATTAACATAGTAATATTTCGAATAATAGGTAGACAATAAAAACTTGTGTGTGTGTAAATGTATTAACACTTACCAAAACCTACACTAAGAACCTAACAAATGTCATTTCCATATTTCTTGTCCTATCCATACTCCATCCATACTCCATCCATATCCATCCGTAATTTACGTCCTATTACCAACCCGCTTTTTTCTGTTGAAATTTATTGATGCAGTGGCAACATCACAGCTGCAAAAATGCTTTAAAACCTCTAATGTCTTCCACCATAAACAATCTGGTTTCTGTGCTGAACATGGACCTGAAAGAGACTTGCTGGATCTTCAAACGCACATTTCAACATCACTGATAAAAGCAAGACGGGTTTATTAATACTTCTGGATCTCTCTGCGGCTTTTGATCTGTTAGACCACCAACACCTACTGAACTCGGTCTCCACCCTCAGTGAGTGCTCAGACGAAGCTACCAATTGGATTAGCTCCTTCCTGAGAAACAGGAAGTCACGGGTGTGCTGGGGCAATGTTTCTTCCAATACTGAATTGATTTTCTGCGGCTTACCACAGGGTGCTTGCCTGTCCCCGACCTTGTTTAGTCTATACATCAGACCACTCTGTGACCTCCTGACATCATTGAACATATGCTTCACCAATTACACAGACGACACACAACTTCTTATAGAGTTGAGTGGAGACTACGCAATTGACTCAGCCCGGGTCAATCACATCCATGTCCTTGTGAAGAACTGCATGTCTCAAAATTGGATGTGACTAAATCCTGCTAAAACAGAACTAATAATATTTGGCTCTATGCAGGCAAGAGCTAAGTTAAGGACTGAATACTCTCACATGAACATCAATCAGAACAACATATCAAAGTCACAGAGAAAGTAAAAACCCTGGGGACTTATATGAATGCCTCAATTTGCACTGATCCTCATGTTGATTAGGTTGTAGGCACCTCTCAATACCATCTGAATGTTTAAAGACAAGTGAAACCATTGTTATCCCTTAAAATCACATTACTCTGGTCAGGACAATCATCATGTCTCACCTAGACTACTGTAATGTGCTTCTGGTCGGTTGACTTCCTGTTGCAGAAACTTGACTTCCCTCAGGAGTCTCTTTTGCCAAATTAGCTTCTTTCTGTAGTTCTTTCTCCAGTAACTCCAAATACTGCTCACATTTGGAATATGTAATGAAGCTTTTTTTTGGTTGCAAAAATGATTCTTTAAATGTTTCAAACCTTCCAAGAATATCACTCTCTGCACACCACAGGAAGAACTACCGCAAATGACAACAATAAAATAATACATTTTTCTCTGCAGTTTGGCAAGACAGTTTCACGTGGTTGATGAGACTTGCCTTATCATGTCTCACTAGACAACCAGTACATCCACTTACTTTAAACATACTCTCTCAATGTTTGCGTGAATATTTCGATACGACTAGCATTCTGCTAGTTTATATAAACAAAGATCCTTCAATGCTACAGATCGATTTGGATAATATATTTCAATCAATTTGGTTTTTAGAATCTCTGTACTGCTGAATTTCACTCAAGAACTTCAGTACCAGATTTCTAGAACTAGCTGGGCCTTAACCAAAGTTCATTAATGCTACATCCATACAGAGGCAATCTAGTTAGCCAATCTGCAGCACTGTAGCTACAACATTCTCTATGTGAGAGCATCTTCAGACCAAAGCTTAGAAGTTTTTGACTGACTATGTTATGTGCTGATAAACCTACCCATACCTTAGCTGCATTGCTCTTTTCAGCTTTTTTCATGTATGCTGTAACATAATGAGCAACAGCTGTTGTATCATTAGCAATATACTGCACATCAGTATTTGCATTCCAAAGCTGAGCAATGACAGCTTGCAATCATTAATCAATTGGCATTCCTTATTTATTTTTAAATTATATGTATTTCTTGGCGACTTACCAGTAACGTGGTGTCGGACATATGACATCAAACATTTCACTCGACCAATAGTACTTACCACATGAGTACCTTTGAAATCTTTACACCTTGTTCCATAGATCAGCATTCACGTGGTGCTGAGCAGGAATGGAAAAGGTAACTGTTAGGCAGAATCATATGCAGTACCCTTTGGGAACACTACACATAATTAAGACTACAAGTGTCAGTACAATTTCACCTTTGGTACAAGCTTGTACTACACAGTAATGTGGTACCAGTAGCTGAGCAGCCAGATTTATCTCAAGAGTAAAGTGAGCAGTAGAACAAGTTACACAAAGGACCAACAAATACAGTGATTCAATCCAACACTTACTCAAGGTTTCTTGGTAAAAGAATATACATTTATGTACACAGTCATTTGGAAAACGTTCCACTAGTTAGAGCAGCTCAATATCACAATCTAATATACTACAATACACAACCAATCAATTTCTGAACAAGTGAAGCTCCCGTGGAAGTGGGAGCAAAATGGCACTTCAGTTACTTTAAAAAGGGGTAAAAAGAAAAGGTTATAAGAATCAACAGCACAAATACTTTCATAGGCAGGGCAAAGGGCTTCAGTTCACTACAACCAGCAATTCAATTCAGTAGGCTTGGGCCAAAGTCAATGGTTCAGACTCTTGTATAGGATAGCACAGTTCTGGTAGTAAACGGTTAAGTCTTTGCCACGGATCTTAGAAGAATTTGGTCAGACGAAAAGTTAGATGTTGGTTTAGGGAAGGACAAGCCTTTGAAGTCGGGAAAGTTTCACAAACTTTCAGTGGGGCGAAAAGATTTCCGGACTGCGTTTGCACAGCACCTTTAGAGTGAGCTGTAGCTGAGGCAGTTCGAGCAGATCTCGCTGTTCCGGAGCTTCAGTCGTGGGGACAAGAAGGACGATGGGAGGTTCCTACACTGCCCAGGGAAGAGGCTACAAGCTTGGCAAAACGTCGGTTTAAGGTGTTTGTGCCTTAAAGTCCACAAGCTGGTTTCCTTCCCCCTGGCTATCCGGTTTTCAACAGCACTCTAAAGAAAATTTTGACCAGGATGGGGACAGTGTCCAGTAGGCTTGTGACTTAGTTGTTCCCACCAAACTCAAGGGAAAAGGTTAACCTTGAAGAGCTTCTCTGTCGATGGAGTTTCAGGCAATTCAGACCTGCAGCATGGATTCACCGGTCTTCCAGGAGTTGCAGCAGTCATCCTCCTTCAGCTCATCTTCGGTTCTTTCATTCCAGTGGTGGACTCTGCTTTCCAAGTCCCAGAGACCTGCTTTTAAATAGTTTTCCCCCATTCATTCCAGCCTGGCTGTCACTCACACAGCAGGCTGGCTGTCCTTAGTGGACAGCCAGCTGGCCAATCACACCAGAGTGTATTCAGGTCTCCTAGGAGACTAAGCACAGGGAGTTTTGGGCACCTGCCTCACATCCTGTCCACCCCAGACACTCAGGCGCCAGAGGAGGGCTTCAGCACTATAGCCCTCCAAAGGCCAACGAACAAAGGGACCAAACCTGGTTTGGCGCACAGAGGCAAACACAAGAAGGACCTTTCCAAAAAGAAATGGCAAAAAAGTGGACCAAAGTGTGTTTTTACAGATAGGTCTTGGGCGCCATATTGAAAAACATGGCTAATCCGATTTTTAGCTACCGGTGTACGCGGTCGGGAAAAATAATGGTAGTTTGATATAAACCACTGCCACCAGCCATTTCAAGTAGGAAAGGGTAACATTTGACAGTTACATGGGTGTTTTGACTCAGTGGATGCTAGACAACCCCTCCAGTTATCTATAGGAAGATAGGGTGTGCTGAGTCTGTAAATTTAAAGAGAATAGTAAAATTCAATTTAACTTTACATGTTCTGGGAGACAGTAGTCAGTCCCAGAGAATGTGCTTAAAGTCTGAAAAACAGCCCTGAGCCACTGCACTGAGGGTGCTGTGTGACACACAGAAAAAGATGATGCCTATGGAGTTGTTTTAAAACTCCATATCCAAATAACACAAAAGTAAAACACACATCAATATACATGGAAGAGTGGGGGAAAAAAAGGCTCACACTCTTCCCAAGTAAGAAATCAAGCCTAGAAATCCAGGAAAGTTGCTGGGGGTCTCAAAAGGAAAGGAAAATCAGCACATTCTTGAAGATTCTCCCTAACAGTAACATATTTTTCTATGAACTCCATCACACAGCCATCACGTTCTTTATAAACCTGAGGAGCATCTTTCATCCATAGCAGCATATGTATATGGGGAACCCCATGTACCTGGTTTTCCTTCCTCCAAAAGGTATGTTCCACAGCCCCTATGAACCATTTTATTTATTACATATAAAGTGTAACATGGCTAAAGATCTGTGATGAAAGAACTGTGATACACTTACAGGGTCCATGGAACACAATTCTCCTGGTTTCATGTGAAGAAGAAAATGGAACCTTTCAATTAAGGTAAGGAACTCATAGTGGCAAGAGTAAAGACAGACACAAGTGATCACAGTTCAAGGATGTTTATTGAGCAACAAATGTAGGGTGGAAAAACACCTAATCTAAACCTAAAACTAAGATGGGAGCAAGCATTGACCATCAAATGAACAATAAGGCAGTCCTTGTGGCATTGTGTCAAAATAAAAAGACCTATACTAAAAACAAACTATTGCCAATTCCTTACAACTAATTACAGAGAGAGTGTGGGACAGGGTTTCAATAAAGAAAGAAATGTTTACAAATAATACATCAGGATGTGATTGCTGGGGTCTCCCTTCCCACATTTTCAGCATGGGACTAATAGGGAGACAGTTCCATTCCATATATCAGGTTCTTCATGGTTAAGTCTCTTTTTGCAAAAGTCTCTTGCCTTCGAAGTCTGATGTATTCAACAAACAAACACAAAATTCTGTTCCACGTATACCTAGTGGGTTCCCATCTTCCAGGAGTAGACCCTTCACACAATCGTATTCAACAAATCAATTAAACAGTTCCTTTTCCAATGCACTTTGGGTGACAACTTTCTACCCCATATCTCCCTCTTTTGGGCTCGGACCCCTTTCAGACGTTCACCTGCCTTCTTCGGGCTCACTGTGGCTTTTCTTACTTTCATGAATCTTAATGTCCTTTTAAACAGTTGTTTTGGTTTTGCCCCTTTTTGTCGACTTCCATCTGACGGGTTTACTCTCGACAACTTTTACAAACAGTTTACTGTGGACACCCCATGGTCGGGCTCAAAACAAACTGTTCATACAACTTTAGACCTCGCCCCTTTCCCGTTAGCATCCCTCTGCCGGGTTCACTCTTGCCAACTTTTACCACACAGTTCACTATGGGACTTTTAGACTATGTCCCTTTCCGTTAGCATCCCTCTGCAGGGTTCACTCTTGCCAACTTCAACATACTGTTCATAGGCTCATCTCACCAAGTGGGACTCATTTTCTTTATCTTTTCAATCATCTGTCAGTCAAAGACTTTTGATGGTACAGAGGATTTTACAAGACCCATGTATGACCACTTTCACCTCTTTTCTCCTCTTTCCAAGGGCTTCTGGTTATGGTAGTTCTACCACATCTGGTAATCGCCCTGAGTTTCCTGTTTAAGAACCCACGTTGGTGCCTGATTACTCTTTTGTTGGTTTTCCCCCTCTTTCATCACAAGTAACTTTAAGCTGCTCAAAAGTTCAAGTTAGCTTTTGGCTATTTATCATTAAACACAGTTCAATTTCTGATCAGCTCTTCCCTCGAGTCACCACCGGCTGTGATGAACTGCTTGGCTTTGTTCTCCTTTGAGTCAAGGTTGGTACAATAGAAACCTGCATCTCTCCCTGGCTTGGTTATCAACAGAGGAGGGTCTCATATACCATAGGCCTCTGCTGCAACACAAGCTGCTATTGTTTGCGGATTTATAATTCTCTCTGCAGAGGTTTCACTTTCCTTGGGTGGAAAGGGCAACGTTGCTTCTCTCCTTGTCACTCTCTCGGTCTGTGATGTCTTTCTCATCCTCTTGACCTGCCGTGCTGAGTTAGCTCTCACGTTGTGCAATCTGCCTTGCTCATCTTGTGCTCTGGTGCTCCACCTTTTATCCCTGTGGGGAAGGGAAAGGGCCATCAGGTGTGTGTGATTCTGGTCAATTGCCTGACTTTGCCTGACCCTTGTCTTGGGACATTTCAGGTAAACGGCTCTGGTGTTAGTCAATTTTCTTACGTGTTGTGTGAAAGTGTTCATGTTGGAAATGGGACTGTTTTGGTATATCCTATGTGGTAGGATAGAAAAAATATGTTGAAAGAAGGGCCATAGCACATATCGCCCGTCAATGTCCCACTCCTCAAGGAACCCCATCCAAATGATCCTCCCTCACTGGTCCACCCCCAGGAACTGGAACCAATAGCGATGTCCATGTCCTGCAACCTGGAAGACAGATCCCCAGGGACTAGCTAGGGAGACAACTTCAGATTTCTCACATCATCCATAGGGAAACAACAAGCTTCTAGCGTCTTTTCTCAGACACTGATTATTGCACCTTTCATTGCTATCATTTGATTCAATTCTAAACTGTCACCCATGACTTCATGCGAGTGTAGAGGATGAATAGTGTAATGTTCATACACCATTTATTGCTGCAAAAGATAGACATTGGAACTGACCTTCACTGCTTTTGTTTGTTTACTCAACATCAAGCATAGACAAGTCTCATACATTCAGACTGCCTTTATATAAATTAATGATCTCCAATAGAAACGCCAATGCGTTTTTCCCCTTTCCAATATCTATAACCTCTTGCCAAATGCTCTTATCTTTAGTGGCAACACCATTCACTAAAACAAACAAATAATCTGCAATGTCACGTTTCACTCTTAGAGTGTTCTCATTTGCTTCCACAAATACACAAATTTGCCTCTCACACCTATCACTAATGATTTTTTAGGCAGATTTGAAATCTTTGTTTGCAACCTAACAATAACTTGGAAAGAATGAACAGTTTGTAATGCAATCACTTCAAACATGCTCAATCCTTGAAGCACAACAGGGATATCAGGCACTACCATGTCATTCTAGACCCTTCTAGGATGAATACTTCTTTGATTATAAAACCCAACACAGTGTCTACAAACCTAAAGTGCCTTACTGCTGTCAAATCATTCTTCTACAAACAAATACTGATACATTTATTTCCAAACACCTTTTACACTGTGTTTAATTTTCTCCTCAAAGTACATCAGTTGCACTTGAGACTTATAAAAAGTACATCGGCAAGTTATAAAAACAATGTCAAGTGTTTCAGTAGAAGACAACTCAAACATTGCAATTCGTTTGTTATACTGTTGAAAAAACACATCCATTGAAAGCATAGGATTATCATTTCCACTTCCTTTAAGTGTTTCACCTACATACACATAGAGTCTCATTATAAGCATTGTAAGCATGGTGGTCCAGGAACTACGGTACCGGTAAGTATGCCAGTACTGTAGTTCCCGGACCGCCATACTACGAGCTGTGCTCGCGGGCGCCTGTCAGCCCGGCAGGTCTGGCCTGGCAGGCAGAGCATCACCCTCGAGCATGAACGGTGCCGGTGCATCCGAGCTCCCGATTCAGCCCTATGACCCGGTTCTCTCCCATTCTCAGGTGCCGGTAAAAATACAATTGGCCGGCACACCTACCACCGGAGTTGTAATGAGGCCCATAGTCTTTTTTAAAAGTATGATATTTATCATTTGCATTGTAGAAACTAAACTTTCTACAGTTCCAGTCAAAAGTGTTTTATTTAAAAGTGCAAGAGACACACTTGGAGCCTCATTCCGAGGTTGGCGGTAAGTATTGGTTTTTACCGGCATGGCGGAAAGACCGAGTATTCCGACTTCGCGGGCACAAGCTTTCTGCCATGCTGGTAAATCCCCTAGCGGCATACCGCTAAAGGGCCCGTTAAACCCCTTAGCGGCATGAAGCGAGACGTTCTTTACAACACCGCCATCGAAGCTTCGTGTCCGTAATTAGCGGTGACCGTATTACGGTCACTGCTAATTAACGGATACGGAAATTATGTCATCGCACAGGAATGGGAAGGAGCGCAGCGGGCATCTTTAAAAACACAATCCATTCCCATCCTCTTCATACAGGACCCGGAGGCATATTTGGATCTGGAAAATAGCCATTAGAGACCAGCATAATGCCGAAAGAACTGAAAAAAGGTGGCGCCCGCATAAGAAGGAGCGCTTTACGCAGGACGAGCTCCAGGTCCTGGTGGACACTCTGCACGAACATGCTGAGATGGTATTCAGCAGTGACATGCGTAGGCCCACCGTTGTCAGGAAGAAGGAGATCTGGGACTTGGTTGCACAGAGGGTGAGCGCCGTAGGAAACACCCCCCGCACCTCGAAGGACTGCAGGAAACGGTGGGATGACCTCTGTCTCAGGGTACGGGCCATCCTATCGGCCAACCGAACCCAGGCCCTGGAGACAGGAGGAGGCCCAGCTTCTCCCATCAAGATGATGCCCTGGGAGCAAACACGTGCGGACATGATGGGCACAGAAGCCATAGAAGGGGTTGGCAAAATGGAGTGCAGTGCTCCGTCATCCGCTGATGGAGGTGAGTGTCATGAGTCAAGACAGTAAATGCATTCCCAATGTAAGGCACCGCCAAGGGCTGGGCAAGCTGTCACATCACGTATGTGAAAACCCCGCCCCCAATGAAATCATGCCGTAACAAGTGGGACCCAGGCTGATGTCAGGTGCAAGGCTCCAACCCATATTGGCCATAGCACACAAAGAGGCAGTCAATGTGAGTCAGCACAGTACTCCGCCAACATGAGTGACCCAGACATCTGCATGCATTTTCCATCCAAGCCCAGATCACTGTCCCACTCACCACCGAAATGTCAACAAAACGCTGCAATCCCATTGTTATACCATAGGCTTGAAGAAATGCTGACCCCCAAATCATTGCTCATGCCATCTCTCTCTTCCCCCCCACAGGCAGCGGGCATGAAAGTGAGGACCAGGAAGCCACCCAGCCCTGTACCTCCAGGGGCACAGCCAGGGGACACCGTATACCTGCAAGAAGGAAGAAAACACAGGCAACCCCACCTGCTCCATCAACCCCCATGGAGGGTGTACATCCCCCACCGGCACCCCTACCCATGTCTGCAGTGCCGCAGGAGACATGCCCCATGGTGCATTCTGAGGAGTCCAGTGTGGCAGGGGAGAATGCTGCCATGTGCCTCCTCGATGTGCCAGATAGCCCCACATTAATTTCTGTTTCCAATGTGGAGGACCCGAATGACATTGGACATATCCCAGACACTCCATCCTACAGCCAGGTGGCGCACAGCGACTCCGGGGAGAGTGACACCCCAGGGCTCACAGGCCAAGGAGTACCACCTGCCTGTCCTGGATCCACCTCCCCTGCAGAAAGTCCCGAAAGGGCTGCAGGCTCTACACCAAGCCTGCCAAGCACATCGGCCACACTGGCCATGGATGCAGTGTGCTCCCAGCACCTCACTGGCCTGATTGAAGACTTTATCCTGGACAACCGCGAATCTAGGTCAGAGTGGCACAATGACCTTCAGGCTCTGGGCGAGGTGATCACTGCCAGCACAAACCGGCTCTGTGAGGTGCTGGGCCGGATCGCAGATGCTCTGGAGGCAGCACCCCCCAGACCACAGCCCCAGTGGGAGTACCCACCCTCCCAAAGCTCCTCCACGCAGACCAGCCCTATCCGTCGGTCATTGCGTACATTGCGCCGCCACAACATGGATCCCCCTGGCTCTGGAAGTGCACATTGACCATACTGCCACACACATGTGGCCTATGTTGCACTGATGGGACTATTGTGGGGTTGTTGTGGGGGGAGGTGAAGAGGGGTGAGGGTGTGTGTGGGAGTTGGGGGGACGGGGGTGAGGGTGAGTGTGGGAGTTGGGGGGGTGAGGGTGTGTGTGGGAGTTGAAGGGGAGGGGGTCAGGGTGTGTGTGGGATTTGGGGATGAGGGGGGTCAGGGTGTGTGTGGGAGTTCGGCGGGAGGAGGGTGGAGGTTTTGTTGTACACGTTTCTACATTATTGTTAAATACACTGGTTGATCATCCCTAAAAAACAGAGTGGACATTGATCATTGTGCATGTGTCTTTTAATGTCGCACAGTGCATGGTGTACATGTATCCCCACACCCAGTGCCCAATGTCCTGTCATCCTCACACCCTCAGCTGACTTGTGAGTCAGAAATATTGTCCAATCAATGATTGCCGCACTGAACGTCCCTCCTGTGCATCGGCACCGTGATGCTGTCCTGTCATTCCTTCCTCCTCCCCCTCATCATCATCTGGTGGTAGCAGTCCCACATCAGGGGCAGTGGCACGTTCCGACGGATGCACATGTTGTGCAGCATTACACATGCCATGGTGATCTTGGACACCTTCTCGTGGCTGTAGATGAGTGCCCCACCCGACCGGCTGAGGCAACAAAATCGTGCCTTCAACAGGCCGAAGGTCTGCTTTATCACCACCCGTGTACGGGTATGGGATCTATTGTAGTCCTCCTCATGCCTGTTCTGTGGGTTGCGGACCGGGTCATGAGCCACGGCTTCAAAGGGTAGCCAGCATCACCTGCATGAGTGTGGAATGAAGGTAAGTGTTTGTGCATTCATGGTGGAGAATTGTACTAGTCTTACATGGCCGCAGGTGATTACTGGCCATACACACATGTCCCAGGATACAGTCACCCCATTACTAGACCGGCTATGTGTCATGTGCAATGGAATGATGGAGGGGGTAGCTTCTCACTGATGGGTCATGGTGTGCACTCACGTCGTGTTGCATGTGCATCGTATATGCATGCAGCAGTGTTGGACTGCATTCATTGATGTCTTGCGCGAGACTTGGTGAAAGGGGGTGTTGGCTGTATTTGGTAGCATACTCGTCACTCTGCACGGATCCCTAACATGGTGACTTGCAGCAATCCTATGGGGTGCAGGACCAGTGACACGCTGTAGGATCCCTGTTAGACTCACTTCTATGCACTCCCAGGGATGACTGTCCTGTGTGTTGAGATGCAGGAGTCAGCGACATTGCACTGCATGGTGCAGGATGCCGCTATGGTGTGTAAGGTCTGCCGATGAGTGGTGCATGTGTTGTGGTATCTGGCCAGGTTTCCTGTTAGTCATGTGGTGTTAGGTGTCGGCTCAAATTCATCACTGTGTGGTTATGTGGTCATGTGCCGTGTCACTTGCCTTGGGGCACAGTGTGCTGTGACGTGAACATCGTGCACTGGCATGGACATTCCCACCCAGGTGGAGTATGCATCCCCCCCTTTACCACCCAGGTGGAGTATGCATCCCCCCCTTTTCCACCCAGGTGGAGTATGCACCCCCCCTTTCCCACCCAGGTGGAGTATGCAGGCAACCTACTCATATCCCCAATGCACTGCCATGGCCCATTCAGGTTACTCACCAAGCAGCCAGGCACGTTGTCCAGCATGTCGCTCCATGTAGCGTGGTAGTGTTGAGTTCCGCAGGACCAAGGAGTCATGAGTTGATCCGGGGTATCGGGCATTGCAATGTGTGATGGCTTTACTGGCATTACACACCATCTGGACGTTGATGGAGTGGTATTGTTTGCGTTGCGATACGGCACCTCCATGGCATGCGGGACCACCAATTCAACGTGGGTGCCGTCGAGGGCACCTATGCAATTTGGCATGCCTGCCAGTGCATGGAAGGCAACTTTGGTGTCATATATCTCCTGGGGAGTCTGGTGTAGGGATATGTAGTCCCTTGTGTGGGTGAGGAGGGCATCCAGCACTTGTTTGAGTATCGGGGAAAATATGGGCTGTGAAATGCCATGCATGTGCCCCACTGTATGCTGGTAGGTGCCTGTGGCAAGGAAGTGGAGCACAGACACTACCTTCAGTAGAGGGGGGATGGCAGTGCTGATTTCTATGCGGCTCACTATATCGTCATGTATCATGTCCACTATGGTGGTAATGGTGTCCCAGTCAAGCCGGTACAGGGTGTGGATCTGCTCTGGTGTGAGGTTGAAGGGGGTGGCTCTGATGCGGGGGATTGGCGGCTGCCGGCGTGGTAATGGTGGCTGCACCGGTAAGGCATGCTGGGCCTGTCTCACCCTCCTTCTCCTCCTGTGTATCCTCTGTGGTGGGGGTTGTGGTTGTTGTTGTTGCTGTTGTCGTAGTTGCTGCCTTGCAAGCAGGGCCTCCAGCTCCAGGAATGCTGCTACAATTGGTATCATCTTGGTGTGGGAGGGGGTGTGGTGTGTGGGTGTGCTCCTTTTATGCTGTGCCAGACTCCATTGCCTCCACCTGTGCTGATTGAGTGCACCTGTTCCTCTTGGAAAAACTGCTCAGGGTTCTTTACACCTTCTCAGCGATGCCGGTATTTACTCCATGGCGGTAAGGTACTTGGCGGTCTTGTGGAGGCCGTTTTTTCCATGTCCGCTTTACTTGGGATCAGCTCCGGTTTACGCCATGCCACTAATTCCGGCATGGCGTGTCGGGCGCGCGCCACTAAACTGCTATTTACAGCCTCGTACTTTACGGCGCCGTAAATAACAGTCTGGTGGGTCAGAATGGGCCGTAATGGGAATCGATGCCGGTAGTCCTTTACCGGCATCATTTTTCCCTTACCACCCAACTCGGAATGACCCCCTTGGTGTTTTGCACTCATACAGTTCTGCTAGAAGGTCTCTCATTTTAGTATAATGTGCAGCCAGCATCCGTATATGATGAAACTGACACTCACATCTACTTTTATCAAGACACGCTAGAGAGTGACCCAGAAGTCTTGTTTTTTCACGAACCTCAAAGTCATCTAGTCTATGTAGGATCTTGATCTGTCTTTCAACATTTTTATGTTTGTGCAAAACTTGCAAATATCGCTTTAAGACTTTACAAGAAAACATATAAATATTGCACAAATAATTGGACATCCATACCTCATAATGCTTTTTAGGTTTTATTCTAGACTGACCTAAACTTTCAATTTTTGTATTAGGATTTCTTCTTTTTCAGAAATCACACAATTTAGCACTTCATAGTTATGTTCATTAACAACAATAGCTAAGGGAATATTATTTCCTTGAATGTAACTTTCCTCATTAAAAAATCTTTCTGGATGAGAAGTGTGTTTCCACTCTCCAACAAAGATGTCACACAAGTTGTCACATGTAAGTACATGAACTCTTTCTATATTTAGATAGAATGGATTAGTCACTTTAAGTCATTTCTTAAGTTTATTCAATACGAAAATAAAAAATGTTCTTTTCATATGAAAAGCATTTTTAATTATAACCTCTATTTTTTTATTTTGCAAAAAACGCTTTACCACATATCTAGATTTTGGTTTCACACTTCTCCAAAGATTTGTAAAAACTCAAGAGTGGTACATTTTCCTATACGTACCTTTATTCCTCTTTTTCATATTGATAGCACATTTGCTACCTTTAGTTCTAAAGTTTTTGCTAGTTACTAACAGATGTGATACATTTTTTTCTTTTCTTACTTTCACTAAAAACATTCTCGGTTCCATCAATTTGTTCAGTTGGCACATCACATATTTGAAATGGCAGATTTTGAAAAGTATTATCAATGACAGCTATTGGTGTGTTATCTACAGTATTTTTTTCTACAGATTTAAGAACACTACTTTTTAAAATATTCACACAATTCTTTTTTATGGCATGTTGTTGTTGCTATCTTGACGGCATCTCACAAAAAAGCTGTAAATAAAGAAATGCGGATGGTGAAGATCAGGCATTGTGTTTCTTTATATTTTCAATATATTACGGGAATTGTTTTTGATATAAAATGTATTCAGTATATTTAGGTTTGTAATTTAATGCAATGTATGGGTATTACTTGGAAAGTAAAGTGTTCCATATTTAATTTCAGTGTTTTCAGAAGAGGGTTCAACAGTGGCACTTGTTATACTGTAGTTATGTGTGAAAATAATGCATTTCCCATATCAAAGGTGCTTCCTTCTTTCTCTATACGTATGACCTGGCAATCCCCTTACTAAGTGCATAGCTTTCATTTCATATGTGCATACCTTATCATGATTTGTTCCCCATAAGAGACAGGGTATCCAGGTAATAGATTTTCAGATTTGTGAAACCGCGGGTGTGGAAGTTTCACTGAGATGGAGGACGCTCCGGTCCAGATCCCGTTAAAATGTGTGATCTCTCTGCCTACCTCCCTTGGGAATAGGTGGTGTGGCAGTAGCCGAGATGAAGTTCTCTTCTGTAACTACTCTAACAGTGAAGTATTCTATTCATTCTTGTTAATGTATGTGTTGACGTTTAACTGACCTTATTCCTTTATTGTGTCATGTGAATGTTTATATTGTTTATGTGAATAAAAGGCCTGTAAAGAGCCAATTATATTCTAACTATTGGCCTGAGTGTGGGTTATTCTCTCGCTAAGTCTAAGAACATTTGGACCGTGTAGTTTGCTAAGTGATTGCTAGGGTAGCCACACATGACCCAAAAGCAAACACTAGCACAAGCAGATATGTGACTCCGACAAATTAATTTGAAATGAAATTCTATCAACAGATATTGAGAAATCCCCTGATTTAATTGAAATTGCTAATAGGAGTGTTTCCAACTGCAGTGAGGAATAGATTTTCATCCTCCTCTGATACTTCTGAGGAGGAAGAACCATGTGAACCTGAACATCTTGTTACACTAACAGCGTTATTTAGGATGTGTTAGTATATATTTGAAGAACAAAATGTGTTGAAAGAAGGTTAAACTCTGTTGGTGGATATTGTGATGGGTCATGCGAATGGGGTAGATAAAACAATGGAGGGGGGCAGTGCTTAGACAATGATATTCATCAAAGCACTAAGGCACCTGATGAGAGACATGATAATGGAATAATGGATGCTAATGATTCAATATTGACAACACATGAGACTGAGGAGAGCCCCGGGGATATGATCTACTCTATGAAAGCCCATAAATGCTCCCAAAAAAAGAAACACATTAAAAGTGATAATACAAATATGAAGGGACCGATGAAATCAAAATCCCTAGCTGCTACCTCATGTGATAGAGTTAAATGAGAGAACCAACCTGTAAAGAGAAGGAAAATAAAACAAAAATGTATCTTAAGGAAACAACAAAACTTAAGCCATTAAAAGAGTGGTTGACTAGAAAAATTATTCCTAGTGAGAATAGGAAACATACTTCTATTAATTTAACTCCGAGTGTGGATATTGACATAGTAATGCTGAAATATGGGATGACACTATGGAGGAATGGGAGAATTCAGCATTAAATACTATCAGTAAATTTAGACCATTATACACAGATACAAGGGACAAATAAATAAGGCACATTGTCTCAAATGCGGAATTAAACATGTACAGCATTAAGATCTGAGATTTGTATGCCACTTCCTGCAGCCCTTTCCTAAATAGAAAACATATGCTGGAACTAATCCACCAAATCCAGTATTTGATGGTTATAATAACCAAAGATAGCTCTAGAGTCGAGATCCCTCACACAGCACAAGAATCTAATTGGGCAATCATCCACTTTGTTTCACCCATAATAGTGGAACTGATTCTTGCATTTGAACACGAGTTCAGAGAAATGGGTTACCAATTCACTAGAGTTTTATAAATATATAAAAAAAATAACAATAACACAATAAACAAGAAAAGTTTAAACCAGGCCTCCTTAGTGGATATGGAGAGCCTAATCAAAAAGACATTGTGAAGGCTATGGTATATTACCCTAAAACTGATGGAGAAGACTGTGAGGATGTGGATTGACAGAAAAGAAATATGATTACTAAAATAAATATCCTAGTTTGGAATACTAGGTGCTTCCACTCATTCCTATCTAACCAAGAGGGTTTAAACCACTTATTGAATGCAGATATTTTTGCACTTCAGGAGACTTGCCAGATGAGTGATTTTGCTATTGATGGCCTCCAGATAGTACAAAGGAAGGACAGAAGACAACAAAGTGTTAGACCCTTTGGTGGATTGGCTATTGGTGCAAAGTACCAACTTAAGATAAAAGGGATGCATTGGCTGGGAAATTTCCATTACATATTACCGGTAAGCCTGGAGACTAGTGAGGCGGGACGAAGAAACTTACCCTGATTATAAACGTGTATAATCCACCAATTAATGTAGCAACCATGAAGGTAATTGATGCCCTTGAAAAATGAATAGATCTCTGAATAAGGGAGGAATCTCCATTTATGATCATGGGTGACCTCACTTTTCACCGTTTTAAGAAACCAGGGAACAACTGGAAGACTAGTATTAGTTACTTTCAAAATAAGCAAGGTGCTAGGACTATCTATTACACAGGAGACGATAATATACATACTGAACCTTGGCTGTCGTTTATTCGTCAGCAATGGTTTGCACCAGCTGTATATTGGTGAACATGTCCCGATTTCAAGGCATTACACATGGACTGTGGGTAAAAAAGAAACCTCGATAGATTATATACTACTTTCAAATTCATTGTGTAATGACGTGGGAGAATTGATTCTGGCGCCTACTAAGTGATCACGTGATTAAAAAAAATGAGCATATGGTATATGCATCAACTAAGCAAATACAGCAGTACTCAATAATATAGGTAACAGAATATATTGCACAGAAAAAAGATGGAGACATATACGCAGTACATGTGTGAGGTCTTGGAAAGGGAAATGTTGAGGGCTCAAGGGAAAGCTACGGCAGTGGTGTGCCTTTCCAAGCGGGAGGGAGCAGGACTAGCAATGCTTGTGAAAGCATGCTAAATCAAGTGAAGTGAGTTGAAATCCTGTTGCCATTCCTTTCTAAGACATGCACAAATTCAGAGCCTAAGGGTCCCCTTCAAGGAATCATGAGCATTTTCGGAAATCAGTCGATCTCCCAATATTTTTCCTTTGTATGATACAAAAGGAAACAAGGCTGAAAGCAGAGGGCTGTGTGGGAAGGGCATTGGGGACAGTACAACCGAGTATCCATCCTCTTTCCTTGTTTTGTACACACCTTACATTTTCTGTAAGGTTGTGAGTTTGTGGCTGTGGGAGGAACATAATCACCAAAGTGTCGCTCTTGCAATCTGGCCACATCTTCTACCTCTTGAAAGGAGGGAATTTCTACATGGCCCATAGTCAGAGAATTAACAGCTTCTGTTTCAAAGTTCATAAAAGAAAGTTTGTTTTGTGGAGTAGCTTCCCGGTACTCCACATACGCATTATACGTTGCAATATGCACAATGAGTGTGGCCAACTTTTTGTACCAGAAACGCGACTTGTGCTCAGCATGGTATGACTCAATCACTTGGTCGGTTTTATCTACTCCACCCATGTACTTATTGTAGTCCAGAATGCAGGTGGGCTTCCACACTTGCTGGGTCTGCCCGCGCTGAGTGACTGCTAAAGTACTGTCATCATGAAGTACTTAGCATGTACATATCCCTTTTGTCACAGAATTTCACTGCTAACAGTTCATCCCAACACAATGCCATACATTCTCCCTTGGCCAACTTCTTACACACAAGTTGTCTGGGGAAGCCTTTCCGGTAACTGCTGGTTGTACCGCATGCCAGTGTGCCCACATTCAATAATTCCTTGAACAGTGGAATTCCAGTGTAGAAATTGTCTACATACAAATGGTGACCCTTGTTGAGCAATGGTGTGAGAAGACCCCAAACTATCTTCTCACATGTCCTTAAATGGGCTGGGCAGCCCGGAGGGTTTAGGGTGGAGTCTTTGCCAGTGTAGACTCTCATGCTGCTGACATACCCAGTGGTACTTTCACACAACATGTACATTTTGATCCCATAACGTGCTCTCTTGCTAGGAATGTATTGCCTGAACACTAGCCGACCTTTGAACAACACCAACGATTAATCAATGGATATGGTCTGGCTAGGAACATACACCTCCGTAAATCGCTGACTGAACTGCTCCAGAAATGGCTGGAGTTTGGAGAACCTATCAACTTTTGGGTCAGTTCTGGGTAATGCTGCCAAGTTTTCATTGAAATGTAACATAGGGTGCAGTGCTTGAAACCGATTTCTACTCTTTATAGCTGGAAAAAAGGGGATAGAATGTGTTGCTATAGTAGACCAGTACATTGAGACAGTCGGCTTCTGCGATATTCCCATGAGCAGAATGAGAGCCCCAAATGTTCTCAACTCAATATTGGTTGTGGGAGCCCATGCATGTGCTCTGGACTGGGGTTTCAGAGTGGCACCCCTTGACCTCAAGAACTGGGCAGCGTATAAATTGGTTTGCTCAACCACATCTGCAATGAACCCATCATCGACAAAAAGGTTGAAAAAATCAATATCCTGGAACCCATCTGTATTCACTGTGCACCCAGATATACCAGTAAAAGGGGGCACAGCAGGCTGAGCCATTGCTGGAGGCACCCACTGTGATTCTTCAGCCATGTCAGGAACTGGCACATTGCGTGGACGTCCTGCACATCCCCTCCCCCTTCCAGGTCCCCTGCGTGCGGGAAGTGTGCATAAAGGTGCATGTACTCTGTCATCCTCTTCGTCATCAGATGATGATGATGAGGAGGAGGCGGCGCTGGAAACTTCATCCATTGAAAACTCACTTCCCCAAGCACTTTCCTGCTGACCCTCAGAAGCACTATCTGTTTCAGATTGCATATCCACCTCTGTGCCTTGCTCCGAGGCAGACTCCATCACTGCAGCAAAAGCCTCTTCACCAGACTTTGATTGATGAGAAGCCATGAGTGCTGTCGCTATGGAACCCTTCACTGTCCAAAGACCAGATGAAGACTGAAACAATAAGTATGTGTGCTTCTCAAAGTATGGAATGTAGTACAGTTAGTGGTATTCAGTGCCAAACACCTACACCACACAAGTACGCCAAAAGATCTAGACTTTGCTCAGAAACTGTAGCAGCCCTCTGCAATATGAGGTACTCTTGACACGCTACAAGGAATGGAGTACTATTTTGCAAACACTCACGTGAAATGCTAAGTACCAGCTGACTACTTTCCTACAAGTGGGTAGACAGCTACAACACACCTGCACCTAAAACAAAGACTACAAAAAAGCTACGGATGATGTACTCTTGCGCTATACATTACACAAATACAAGTGTAGGGACGAAGATTGCATCCACACTACCAATGCACGAACAGCCAATGTGCGTTGCACCATCCCCTCCTCCATGGGATGCTGGTGGATGGGAAATGGAGGTGAGAAGCAATTGCTAGTACACCTTTGACAAAAACACCTTCTCAATCACATAGGGTTCTGTGTTGGAAAGGGGAAGGTCACAAAGATGAAATTAATGCAAGGGCAAGCAAGTAGAATTAGGCTGATGAAAGTGATGATGGGTAGCAAAGAAATAAGCAGCATCGACATATACAAAATACATTGACATGCCATGCACAGGAATCAATTGCGAGGAAGTGGGAGTCTCGCAGTCAACATACTTACTGACATTTTTAGTCCATCAGTTACTGGCCTCCCCCACGCACAATAGCGTCTGGGCAAAGATCAAAATGTCCATGCGTCTTTTTGAAAGGTGGACCCCATCTCTGTGAAACATCACTTCCCCTTTGATGAAGCCATGGTGTATAGTCTGAATTCTGTCATTCCCCTTGGTCAGTCTTGCAAGCTCCCCATTGAGTTTCCTCACCGAGGAGTTGATAGCCCATGCATTCCCTGGAGTTCTCCAATCCCTCCTGGAAATCATCTGGGACCAGGCCACCAGTGTTTGCAAACCTCTGTGCTATCCATACCAGTTCTGCCAGAGCTGCTCCCGTACCCCCTTTCGTCCCACAGACGCCAAATCATTTCCTTCCAGGTGTACTACTATAAGGTCTCCTTTTGCCTCAACTTCGCTGATGGCTCCTCTGAGCTGATGAAGGCGCATCCCCCGACCCCAAACCAATGCACCGCAAGGGCATCCCTGCCAGACCCAGATGTGGTTGGCCCTCGGACAAGTCGTGCGGCCCTTTTGATGAAAGAGTGGCCGAAAATCCACACAACCCTCATCCTCACTAGGAAATGGAAACAGGAAAACCCCCATGAATATAGCCAGACATACAGTTTACCAATTAGCACAACGATTGCATCAACACATGGCTCTTGTAACAATCCCAGACACACACTTCACCCAATCGGACATGCACCTCAAGTGAGATAACAGTAGGTCGATAACATAATTGGCACATGATTTTCAGGGGAAAGAGGTGAAGAAGACAGTATGTCACCTTGTGCAAATAACATAGTTGTGCTGGCACAATTGTAACCAGTGTATGTTTCTACTCTTGTGGGCCACCAACTGCACTAACGGTGGTAAGGTGACTTGCACATGCTACACCACTATACTTTGGCAGGGTGACTACTCTGCCAGAGGAAGTCCACAGCAAGTGTGCTTTGTACGCTCTCTGAATATAGGTACCCAGACAGAATGTGCCCTATTTACCACAAATGGATGCAACTTTAGACACTTTGATTGTGAGTGCTTTGGCCACAGCTCCAGGACCACTGGTGAACTTGGGGGCACTAGACTACCAAGGCAGAGAGGCAGCCAAGGTCACACACATCAACCACCACCACCCTACATCTCTGCCTGGCCAGCACTACAGCTTTCCCCTCCAGGAAGGGATGGGTACCCTGCTGGGGCACCTTGCACCCACTGCTAAATTTGGGGGACAGAACATCCACCTGGGAGACGGACGCCCAAGGCCAATGACATCACCCCCCAACGTCCTGCCCCTCTAGCTACCCTGCGTTACAGCTTTTCCCCCTGCAAAAGGACGGGGACCCGTGTGGCTCTCACTGGGACCACAGCTTGAATTGGACCACAGAAACAGTGAATGTTGCAGTAAAAGGAATGTGATCTGTACCAAGTGTGCATAGCATGCTCAGAAAAAATGACCATCTGCTTAACTAAAGGAAATATTTTTGAAAGTTTGCTGCTACTTAAATCGGCCAAACTTTTCCTTCTGCAAATCAGCCACCTTCCTCAATGCAAGGCAAGGCACACCCATCACTGGCCCCCGAACCTCCCCACTACCCTTTCCCACCCATACCACTGACACTACAACCACAGTTCCTCCCACCACAGTAGCCCTCCACCCCCACATTACCAAGTAATATGCGATAGCTTTTCAGTAGCCGCAACTGCAAAGGAAACATACAAAAATTACATTCAGTGCTTTGCCTACCAATAACACATCCAAACTGTCTGGCAGCTATCTGTACATTTTTCAGTTCCTTCCACCAGATACATGACACTTCTCAGTCATCTACCACCACGGAAGGCTGGACAGCAAACTGATTGGAAATGGAAATAAAACCAGTGGGCGTATGGCATCCCCCAGCACACAATAAACCTCCTGGAAATCATATGGGACCAAGCCACCAGTGTTTGGAAACCTCTGTGCAATCCATTCCAGTTCCTCCATGAGCAGCTCCTGTATCCCTTCCCCTCCCACAGACGCCAAATCATTTCCTTCCAGGTGCACCACTGTAAAGTCAGGGGGGTACATCTCCTTTTGCCTGGGCTGGTGAAAGCGCTTCCCCCCGACCCCAAACCAATGCACCGGGAGATCATCCCTTTGAGACTCAGATGTGTTTGGCCCTTGGAAAAATCATGCAGCCCTTTGAATGAAAGAGTATCCAATTATCTGCACAACCCTCTAGGAAATGGAAACGAGTAAACCCCCATGAATATGGCCAGACCCACAGTTTACCAAATAGCACAACGATTGTGTCAACAAATGGCCCTTTTAACAATCCCAGATACACACTTCCCCCTATCTGACATGCACCTCTCATGTCAGATAACAGTAGGTCGATACATAAATGGCACATTCTTCTTAAGGGAACGAGGTGCAGATCACAGTATGTCACCTTGTGCCAATGACACAGTTGTGCTGTCGTAATTGTCATCACAAAAGGTTTGTGCTCCTGTGTGCCACTGATTGCACTGCACGGTGGTACTGTGACTTGCACATGCAGCACCATTACACTTTGGCAGGGTAAGTATTCTGACAGAGGAAAAGAACTCCACAGCAAGTGTGCTTTGCATTCTCTCTGAATATAGGCATCCTGACAGAATGTGCGCCATTCACCACAAATGGATGCAATTTTCGACAGTTTCATTGTGAGAGCTTCGGCCACAGCTGGAGGACCACTGGTGACCTTGGGGGCACTCAACTAAAAAGGCAGAGAAGCACCCGGGGGCACACACATCAACCATAAACCTCCTATCTCTCTGCCTGGCCAGCGCTACAGCTTTCCCCTCCAGGAAGGAGGGGAAAGCTCCCGGGAGGATAGCTCAGCGGCAGCGTGCGCGTCTTGGAAGCAGGACGACACGAAGCAGCAACAGGTTCGATCCCCGGGTCCGCGTTTAGAAACCTCTGGGTGTTTAAGCGCGTTATAAATACGTAACTAAGACAAAAAAAAAAAATACGCAACTAAGAAAAAAACAACCAATTCCTGTAACAGGGCCTCGATGCCTGCGGGCTGTGTGAGCGCTTTATAAATGTAAAATAAGGAAGGGATGGGGACCCTGCCGGGGCACCCTGCATCTACTGCTGAACTTGGGGGAGAAAACACCCACATGGCAGACGGGCGGCCATGGTCAGTGACATCACCCCCCGACTGTCCTGCCCCTCTAGCTACCCTGCGTTACTGCTTTGCCCCCTGCAAAAAAATGGGGACCCTGGCGGGGCTCACTGGGACCACTGTTGGAATTGGACCACAGAAACAGTGACTCTTGCTATAAAAGAAATTAGCTCTGTACCAAGTGTGCATTGCATGCTCAGAAGAAATGACTGTCTGCATTACTACCAAAGGTTTTGCAAAATTGTTGCTAATTATGTTTAGCAAACTTTCTTTTCTGCAAAGCAGCCACCTTCCTCAATGCAAGGCACACCCATCACTGCCCTCATGACCTCTCCACTACCCATTCCCACCCACACCACTGACACTGCAGCCACAGATGCTCCCACCACAGTAACCATCTACCCCCACATTACCATAGCTATCCACAAAAGAAACATGTTCAGTACTTACATAAGCCAGTTAAAGCTTTCCAGTAGCCACAACTGCAAAGGAAACAAAAAAGAATTACATTCAGTACTTAGCCTACCAATAACACAATCACACCGTCTGCCCGCTATCTGCAAACTTTTTGATTCCTTGCACCAGATACATAGCATATCCGAGTCATCTACCACCATGGAAGGCTAGACTGCACACTGATAGGAAATGGGAATAAGATCAATGAGCGTATGGCGATCCCCAGCACAAACAAAGCTAGTACGGATGGCTTAGTGGCAAACTGCCCTTTAAGGGGAACAGCACTGTTCAGCTAGTCTGGGGGTCAATTTGTGCACTAACCCGGCAAGTGTGTCCCTGGCCACCCCAATACCTCCCCAGAGCACCCACTCCCATTCACTCCACCAACACTAATTGTAAATTAGGGGGCAACTTTACCCTTTCCTGGGGGACTTTAGCCAGCCCCAGAAAATGGAGTCGGTGGGAAGTCTAAAAGACAACCCTGTGTCACTGCACTGAAGGTGCTGTGTAGCCCACAAAGAGTGGGGCTACTGAAGTGGTGCACTCCAGAGTCCTCAATCACAAAAACAGTTGAAATACACATGGCCAAACACAGGGAAGAGTGGGGAAAAAGCTCACACTCTTACCAGGTGGAAATAATAAACTCAAGAAATCCAGCAAAGCTGCTGAGGGACTCACTGGGTAAGGGAAATTAGCCATAGAATGAGAATTCTCCCTAACACCCCCCCCTCACCAGACTAAGGGACAGGAGGATTTAATCCACTCCTGTATGGATCTCATACCTCTAGTCGGTTATACACATCCTAGAGAGACCATCAGCATTTTGGTGGTGACTTTCTGCTCTGTGCTCAATGGAAAAACCAAACCCTTGCAGGCAGAATGACCATCTGAGTAGTTTTGGGTTTTCCCCTTTTCATTTGCATCAGCCATCTCAAGGGCTGGTGGTCAGTCTGAACAATAAAGGTAGAACCATACAAGTATGGCCTAAACCTCTTCAGTGACCACACAATAGCAAAACATTCACGTTCTATTGTTGCCCACCTTGTTCCAGGATTCTTTAACTTCCTGCTGATGAAACAAATGGGATGTTCCCTACCTTTCTCATCCAGTTGACTAAGGACCGCACCTATACCTACATTAGAAGCATCAGTTTGTACAATGAAGGGTTGGTGATAGTCAGGAGCTCTTAGGACTGGAGTTGACAAAGGGCTTTCTTTAGACCTTCAAAGGCTTGATTGCACTTCTCATTCCACCTGACCTTCTTAGGAAATTTGGGAGAGGACATAACATTCAAGGGAGAAGCTATGGTCCCATAGTTCTCAATGAAGTTCCTGTAATATCCAGTGAGACCTAGGAAGGCTCTTGGGTTTGAGTAGTAGGGGTGGCCCAGTTTTGTACAGCTTTACTTTGCTAGGCAATGGCCTTATTTCACCTCCTCCTACCTCATGTCCAAGGTAGACCACTGTACTCTGACCAATTTGACATTTGCTTGCCTTTATGGTCAGATGGGCCTGTTCCAGAGCCTGCAATACATATCCTTAGTGATCAATATGTTATTTTCATGTAGGGCTGAACACTGCAATGTCATCGAAGTATGCCATGTAGAAGCCCTCCATCCCATTCAGAACTTGATTGACCATCCTCTGAAATGTAGCATGTGCATTCTTGAATCCAAAAGGCATTACCTTAAATTGATAGAGGCCAGCTGGAGTGGAAAATGTAGTTTTCTCCTTGGTATGGTCTGTCAGAGCTATTTGCCAATAGCCTGACGTGAGGCCAAATGTGCTGAGGTACTTGGCTGCACCAAGCTTGTCCACCAGCTCATCTGTCCTTGGTAAAGGATGGGCATCAGTCTTCGTGACCGCATTTAGAGCTCTATAGTCCACGCAGAATCTCAACTCCTTAGATCCTGCCTTTGGTACAAGCACAACTGGGCTTGACCATGGGCTAGTAGAGGGCTCTATAACCCCAAGATCAAGCATCTTGTTGACCTCATTCCTTATGTGGGTCCTTACATTGTCTGACATTCTGTACCCCCTGCTTTTGACAGGCAAACAGTCACCAGTGAGGATACCAGTCACCGCTACTTGCAAATCCACTATTACAGGGGTTAAACCGCCTCTGAACAAGGGCACACTTATTAACGCCTGATCTCTCCCAGCACACGCACTAGACATTGTTGGCCTCATCACCACCTCTGATCTTAACTTCATTGCTATATCCGAAACTTGGCTACATGCCTCATCTCGCCCCTCACTATCCTTGGCTGTACCACCTGATTATGGCATCACGCAATGTGACCGTACCACTGCCCAATCCAGAGGCGGTGGTGTGGCCTTCATCCATAAAAACTCTCTTGGTCTAAGAGTGGCATCTGACTCCAAACTTGAATTAGCTGAATCGCTGTCAGTCAAACTATCACCAACGCCTAATCAAACGGCCACCCTCCACCTTATCTATAGGCCCCCAGGTCCGGCACCATCCTTTGTCGGTGAAATATCCACCCTCCTGATAGCCCCAGCCCTCCCCACTAGAAGTAAAAAGGACATAACCAAGGAGAAACTCGTTCATTGCTACTCCCATCTCTCAATGCTGCCACAGACACCTGTTCTGATCCCACCTCCCTAGCAGACACCTACGACCGTACTATGCTTACGGCTATAGACTCTATCGCACCCATCAAACTTAGGAAGTCTAAACCACAAGCACATCTCAACTTCTGGTTCACCCCACAGTTAAGAGTGCTCCGTAAAGCTAAACACTGTGCTGAAAATCGCTGGAAACGCCACCTCTCTGATGAGCATAAAGACGGCTTCTTCCTTGCCTCACTCACCTACAAAGATGCCATTATCACTGCAAAAAAAGAGTATCTTAATAACCGTATTCTGCAAGCTGAGTCGCACACAAAGGAACTCTTTAAGATCCTAAAAGAGCTAGAAACTCCAGCCTCCACCCCTGACACCTGCACTAAAGATAGTAAATGGTGTGCCAACATTCAGGCAGCCTTACTGAATAAAATCTCTACGCTACAATCTAAAATTAAAGACAAACAAGACAGTCTGAAGCTTGACAACCGTCCACCCTTCTCTGCAAGGGCCCTCCCTCTAGACTTGGCTAATATTAAACCATTTGCCTTCTCACCGCTCACTATTACTGAGGTGGAAAACATCATCCTGAGAATTAAACCATCTAACTGCCAATGTGACCCTTGCCCAGCTCCCATCATTAAGGACTGCGCACATGATTTGGGCGCATTCATCACGGCCTTCATCAACTCCTCCTTTAAAACAGGTATTGTCCCTTACAACCTCAAGGACGCATGGGTGATCCCATTGCTTAAAAAAACATCCCTAGACCCAAGCATACCCACCGACTTCAGACCTATAACCACTGACCCTTTTCTGCTTAAGATTTTAGACTGTGCAGCATACCTTCAGATCCAAGATTACTTGGAATCTAACAATCTTCTAGGTTTATGACAATCTTGATTTCGTCCCAGACATGGGACTGAAACGGCTCTGATAGACTTAAAAACCCAAATTGAGGTATTGAAGGACAAGGGCAAACTAGCAATACTACTTCTCTGCGGCATTCGATCTGGTCAACCGCCAGATCCTATGCAGGCACCTCCACTCTGCTGCCCACTTCTCAACCTCAGCCATGGCCTGGATCAAATCCTTTCTGAGTAATAGATCCATGAGGGTCTTTGCCCCATCCATAGCTCCGCACCCATCTCCAATTCACTGCGGCATTCCTCAGGAATCGTGCGTGTCACCTACACTCTATAACATTTTCACAAAACCACTCTTTGATGTGCTTGACTATCTGGGTGTCTCCTACACAAACTATGCAGACAACACCCAGATACTCATTCCCATCACAGGTGACTATCTAGCTGACACCAAGACCCTTAACGACGTTTACCTGGTCATCCAAGCCTGGATGGCCCAACACCAGTTATGCCTAAATGCAACAAGATGGAGCTCCTCATCCTGGGCAACTCGCAACGCCTTAGCAAACTAGAGCCTTCCTACTAGTCATTTGCCATAGACGGTAATACCATCCAAGTCTCGAAAGACACTAAAACCTTAGGTTTTTACCTTGACGCCACCATATCCTTATCTCGACAAAGAAATGCAGTCAGATCAGCATCTGCATACACGTGTAAACTTAATGCAGCCTGCAGACCGTTTCTTAACACTCCTAAGAGTGTCACACTAGCCAGAACCCTCATTATGGCCAAAATTGACTATTGTAGTGCCCTTTACTTAGGGACCAACAAAGAGAACCTGAATAAACTTCAAACAACCCAGAACAACGCTATTAGAGCCGCCCTAGACATCCCTCGAAACTAACACATCTCCGAATCCAGAACCAACCTAAAGTGGCTACCTGTCAAGCAGAGAATCTCACTGAAAACACTTGTCCTCACGCACAAATGTTTGGCTAACAAGGCCCCCCTCTACCTCTGCAGTCGGCTGTCCCGCCACTCGACATCCCGACCTCTAAGAACCTCCCAGACCCACTGTCTATCCATCCCTAGGTTCAAACTCCAAAAAGCGGTGGGCACAAGCCTCCCTGTCTTAGCTTCTAAGTTATGGAATGCCCTCCCCGTTACAATCAGATCTGAAGACTCATTTAACACATTCAAGTCCAAAACCAAATCATGGCTCTTCAACCAACACTAAGACATGTTCTACACACCTTGTCTTACATACTCTGGCCCACTGACTTGCCTATTATATACTGTACATTCCTGTTGTTATGTCTCATGTCATGCCTACATCTGCATTGTAATTGATGTGTATAGAAATGCATGTTTATTATCCTGTGTATAATTTTATGTATGTATATATGCTCTGTATGTAACTTTGCACAATTTGCACCCTGATGCCTCCAGGCCTGATGGTTTGCGCATTACAAATAAAACAAATACAAATACAAATATCATGCTAGCCCGAAGGGGCCACGCCTGGTGAAAGTGAGAACAGGGAAGCAGACTGATTTAACAGTAATTTGCACTCATCCTGCTGGTCAGATGTAAGACTGGAAGAGAGATTAACTCCATCCACTTGTTCATCTAAAGGTAAGCCTCTGAGGAGGTCAGGTAGAGGTTCACTCTCCTCCTCCTCCTCAGCTGAAGCTAGGAGCAATGCTCCTATGTCAGGTCTAGAGACATAAGCCTTTAAATGGTTGGTTTGAAAGACTCTAGGAGCCTCCTTAGGATTGCCTAAATCCACCAGATAGTTCACCTCTCCAAGTTTACCCACAACTTTGAAGGGTCCTATCCATTTGTCCTGTAAGGCCCTCTGCCTTGTGAGTAAACTCAACCATGTTAGCCTTCTGGTCATGCCAATGCTTGTCCAGAGCTTAACCAGCCTTCAAGTTATCACTTGCCTCTGCCATCATGTGTGACATTCTCCTCTGGAGACCTATCACATAGTCAGTCACTCTGACTGGCTTGGGGGAAGGAACACTCTCCAAACCCTCCTTAATCAGGGCCAATGGACCTCTGACTGGATGGCCATAGAGAAGTTCAAAGGGGCTGTAACCTACTCCTTCCTGAGGGACTTCTCTATATGCAAAGAGAAGGCATGCCAGTAGAAGGTCCCACTTTCGTTTAAGGGGTTCTTCTAAAGGACCTATCATGCTCTTCATAGTTCTGTTAAACCTCTCTACCAATCCATTTGTTTGGGGATGGTAGGCAGTAGAGAACTTGTAGGTGACTCCACAGGTTTTCCACATGGCTTGCATGTAGTGGGACATAAAATTGGATCCCCTGTCAGATATCACCTCCTTAGGAAAACCTTCTATGATAAAAATACCAAGTAGGGCCTTAGCCACAGCTTGAGCCGTAACAGTCCTCATAGGTATTGCTTCAGGATACCTAGTGGCATGATCCACTACAACCAGGATAAACCTGTTGCCTGAAGATGTGGGAGGGTCAAGAGGACCAACAATGTCAATCCCAACCCTCTCAAAAGGGACTCCTACTACTGGGAGAGGCACCAAGGGTGCCACATTCTTGGCTCCAATCTTGCCAGAGGTTTGGCAAGTGTGGCAGTTCCTGCAGAATTTGTCTACTTCTGAACCCATCGTAGGCCAGTAGAAGTAAAGAGAGAGCCTTTCCTTGGTGTTCTTAAAAATTAGGTACCAGCCAAAGGTATCTTGTGGGCTAACTGCAGAAACTGGAGTCGGTTCACTAGAGGTGCTACAAGTCTTTTGCAGTCTCCAGGGGTTGACTCAGTTGGTTCACTGTAGAAGAGGCCATCTTCCCAGTGCAACCTTTGCTTCCCATGCTCAGTCCCATTGAGCTGAGAAGCTGCCTGTAGGTGAAGACCTTCAAGAGTAGGACACTCTCTTTGTCCCTGCTGAAGTCTGCCCTGTTGGATCCACCTTCTGCCAGTAAATACTGCAGCTCAGGATGTTCAACAGGGTCAAGATCTCCAACCAGAGTAAGATCTTCTTCTAGATCTGATTCCTCAGTATCTAGTTGAACCATACATGGTTGAACCTCACACTCAGCCACATCTGGTGTAGGAGTGACAGAGGTGACTTTGGACAATCTTGGGGATGTCCTTCTGGGCACAGGAGTGCTTGCTGGTTTCTTGCTGGCAGACTTGGGTTTCCCCTTGGTTTCTTTCTGTCTTGCAATATCAGTAAGTAAGTCCTGTGGACTTGGGGTGATAGTTTCTTCTATCAACTGCCCAGGAGAGCCTCGCAGGGTTCTCTCCCTAGCAGACCTTGTGAGAGCACCTGCTTCCTTTTGCTTGGTGGCCTGGGGGTACTGCACACAACTCCAAGAGTTTTTAGGTCATTACCCAACAGGACCCTCCCAGGCACGTTATTTTGCACACTTATAGGTATCCTGACAGTCATGTCATTACACTGGATGAGAGCTGGTAACTGGGGCACCATTTGCACAGGGCCTCCAGCTAACTTGGTTAGGTGTTTGGGTGCCTTAGCAACATCCTCCACCTTGAAAAAACATTCATCAACCACAGTTATTCTGGCTCCAGTGTCTTTGATGGCAGGGGTTTCCTGACCATTCACAAGCACACTATCTTTGTAATACTCTTTAGTATTATCTGGGATTGATTTGACATCTAAGTTCTGTTGTTCCCAAATACCCAAGGAAACGTCTCGACACAAACTTTATTTGAAACAACGTATCATCCAGGATTTTCAGAAGTGGCTCGAGCGGACGGTAATAGTCTGATGGACCTTTGCTTGTTTTGGAGAAGTCCTCTTCTCTTTTTCTTCTTCTTCCTTCTTTTTGGATACATAGGACCACATTGTAATAAAAGTCTGATGTCACAATGCTTGCATTGAGACATGTCAGACTGGTGTTTCAATAAAAAAAAAATACCCAAGGAAACTAAAGAAACACTAGCTGAGACTCTCATGGGCTCATCAGCTAGTAACTGAACGTTTCCACTGGCTATATATACTTCATCCATCTGGGAGAAGGCTAAGGAGACAGTGTGGACCCCTGAAGGTTTACCCTTACATCTGGGATCTCCTTTCACATGGTCAGTTGACCCACAAACAAAGCATTTACGAAATGCTTTATTGAATGGGGGTTTGTGCTGACCTCCAACTGGTTTGGGACCAGAGGGTACACTAGCCTGATTCGGTTTCCCTTGTGGCTTACCCTGGTTATGTTTAGGGCCCTCTTTTGGATTGGAATTATTGGAATTATCTTTGTTGTCTTTCTTTGGCTGCGTTCCCTCACCCTTCTTCTGAGTTGCCCCAAAATCCTTGTAAGTAGCCCTGTTGGCAACCCACAAGTCAGAAGCCTTAGCTAACTCCTTAGAATCTATCTCCTATAAATCAGCCAAGTGCTGTCTAAGCTCAGGAGAGCAGACATCAAAAATAGACTCCAACATCACAAGATTCCTCAAACCTTCATAAGAGTTTACTTTGTAACCCTTAACCCAACCATCTAGGTTTTTCAAACATTCACACACCCTGGTAGCCCTAGGGGTACCATCATGCTTTTTGAGGGTCCTAAACCTCTTAAGGTACTGGGAAGGGTCTTCCCAAATCTAGCTATTAATACTAGCTTCACACACTCATAATCCTGTTTATCCTCCTCCCCAACTCCATTACAGAATCACTTGCAACAGGGGAAGCCTAGAAAAAAGCCAAGGAATCAACTGATTCCCTGAGATACCCTGAATCCCACGATTGTACTCAAACATTGCTAACCAATCCAAAACATCAAGTTTAGTCTCATACATACCAATCATTTCCTTTGGCATACGGGTTCTCTTAGGGCTGGAAGACCTAGAAGACTCTGGGAGAGAAACATTTTCCAAAGACAATTTCTTCATTTCCAGAGCATGAGCCATCTCCATTTCTATTGAGCCTTAATTCTTGGTGTTTCATGACAGTTTGTGCTTAAATACGTTGCACTTCTAATTCAAGTCTCATTTTCTCTAATGCAATAAACTCAGGAGTGAGTGTAGGACCTGTGGGGATCCCTGTGTACAGACGTTGTGGTTGCTGAGCAGGCAAGGGGTGGGTAGGAACTCTTAACAAAGGGTTATCTACGTCTTATTCAACACTCTCAGAATCAGAAACATCAGTATCCACATTTGCTGGAGGGGTGAGTCCTTCTGACCCACTCTGCAGACCTTGTTTTTCCAATAATTTAGCAACCAGTTCAGATTTGTTTCCTTTACCAGAGAGACTCCTCTCCCTACACATGGTTCTCAAAACCTCAGCAGTGTAGTTCAAGAGACCCTCCTCAGTGTAGATTTCCAAATTTGACATGATTTCTCAGTTAATCAAATTAGTGGTGTTTAGCCTTGTGGTTAGTTGAACCGAAGCAATAGCAGCACTCTAAGTGTAGTCATTATACTTCCAAATCCTCACCGCTGTACACCAGTGTTAGGCAGAATCCTGTGCAATGCCCTTAGGGACCACTACACACAATTAAGACTACAAGTGGTAATACAAGTTTACCTTTGGTACAAGCCTGTACTACACTGTTAAAGTGGTAGCAGTAGCTGAGCAGCCAGACCTATCTCAAGAGTAAATGAGCAGTAGTAGAGATTACACAAAGGACCACAATTACTGTGACTCAAGCAAACACTGACTCAAGGTTTCAGGTAAAAAATATAAGTACATTTATTTTTAAACCATCTGTTCACAAAACACTTCACTTCTATAAATTCAAAACCACACATAAAATACACCACACACAACCACTTCCACTTGTTCCAGTAAATTCAAGGTAAGTACATTAGGATTTGACAGACCTGTGTTGCGATACTAACGCATACCTGCGGATAGAAATGCTCACAAAGTTAAAACACACTTTGTACTTTAGAATTTCAAACAAGGGAAAGGGGTAAAAAATCACAGCAATACTTTTGTCAAGGCAAGGGAATCGGAGGACTTGTTCAAAGATACAGATTAAAGTCAAAAGGCCTGCGCCAGTGTCAATGGAGCAGATGCTCAGTTGCCGAGGCTCACGTTGAACAGTTCGAGATTCGAGATGCCAGGAGTACTTAGATATTGTCAGATGGAAGGAATAGTTATAAGAGGGAGGGAAGAAAGAACAAATCTTCATGGAGGAAAAGGGTTCACCCCGATTCTGGATGGTCAGTCGGAGAGAATGACCAAATGTGCACAGTACCTTATTCCGTTGGAGAAAGCTGGTGCCACAGCAGTTGTTCCTGGTAGTTCCTGCAGACTCACGGTTCCTGCGGCTTCAGTTGTGGGCACAAGAAGGAGGACATCTGGAGCAATCTGCACTACCCAGGGATGACGCCAGCAGCAGCGAAAAAGACAACAATGATAAAAAGGTGCGCTCCTTTAAATCAGGAGAGGGCTCTTCTGATGGCTATCCGGACCACTACGGCACAGCAGTGATTTTGACCCAGGAGAGGATTCTCTGACTGAAGAAAGGGTGAGCTGGTTGATCCCACCAGGCTCAAGGGAAGAAGACTCTGGACTGGATCTTCTCTGGTCGTTGAAGGGTAGATAGCCCAGGACTGCAGCAGGGCTTCACTCGGGGTTGCAGCAGCTGTCTTCTTCTCCGCTTCTCTTCGGTTCCTTGGAGTTCCAGTGGTGACTGTGCCTTCTAGCCCAAGAGTCCTGCCTTTTATGCCAAAATCCCCCATTCACACAGCCTAGCTGTCAATCACTCAGAAGGGGGGTTGTCCAGCCCGGACAACCAGGTCGGCCAATCAACACAAAGTGTGACTTGGGTCTCCAAGGAGAGCCTGTGCAGGGGGTGACTACACCCCTCCCTCACATTCAGCCCACCTAGGTGCCAAAGTAGGGCTTCTGGTCAGAAGCCCACCAAAGGTCGGCGAACAAAGGAGGCAAACCTGGTTTGCCGCATAAAGAAAGACCCAAGAAGGATGTTAACAAAAAGAAATGGCAATTAAACCCAACCGGAGCCGAAATAAAAAGAATTTGGGCAAGCGGGTTTAAAATTTGAGGCTACCACTAGCCTAAAACGGTACCACGTTATGTAATATATTCGCGGTAGGAAAATTAGGGTAGATACCACTGCCACCAGGCAAGTATTAATGATAAGAGAGCGAAACAATGCTCCAAGAGGCACTGATAAAAAGGGCTAAGATTTAACCCTTTCCAATACTCCATATACGATTGGGTGTACTGGATCTGTGGTTAAGAGTGACTATGTAAAGTTAATGGCAACTTTTTCTCTTTTTTGGTGGACTGTAGTCAGCCCCAGAAAATGGAGTCGTTGGGAAGTCTAAAAGACCACCCTGTGTCACTGCACTGAAGGTGCTGTGTAACACACAAAGAGTGGGGCTACTGAAGTGGTGCATTCCAGAGTCCTCAATCACAAAAACAGTTGAAATACACATGGCCAAACACAGGGAAGAGTGGGGGAAAAGCTCACACTCTTACCAGATGGAAAAAATAAACTCCAGAAATCCAGCAAAGCTGCTGAGGGACTCACTAGGTAAGGGAAATTAGCCATAGAATGAGAATTCTCCCTAACACCCTACACCACTGGAGAATGTTCTAATGTGAAGGGGGTGCACCTCTCCACCACCAGTCCAATTGTAGGGGTGGCGCATCTCATGTAGCCCTCCCTGGGAGCAGATAAGGGGGGCTGTCCTGCACTCCTCCCTGGCCTCAGGCGTCCCTTCCCAGGAGCAGATATCTGGTCCCAAGGAGGGCTGCATGACATGGCCCCCACTCCATTGTGGGTTGTGGATGGGGGGAGAGGGCCACCACCGCTTCCATTACAAAATTCCCCAGCCATTTGGGGTGCCCCACAGCCCCCCCTAAAATGTGTTCCACCATTTTCACTTTTTTCCTTTGGTAACCCAACTCCCTGTGGTGCAGAGGGGCACATTGGTGTGCCAATCTGGCCCCGGGGTGCCCAAACCTTACTGCTCCACCCACTGGGGGGCCTTTCCCACCATTTTTGTGGGCCCTCCCCCCCCTCACCTCAAATGGGTGGCAGGGGCACCTCATGCAGGCCTCCCTGGGCCTCCTACAAACGGCTGTGTGAGGTACACCCCCCTCCATTTGAGATGGGGGGAGAGGGCCCCCAATAATTGTGGGACATGCCCCCCAGTGGGTAGGGTAGTAAGGTCTGGGCACCCCGGGGCCAGATTGGCACACCAATCCAAGCAAATTGTGAAACTGGCAAATACATGTGAAATCTGTGCTGATTATTATTTCTAAATTACTACCAACAATTAGATGGGAGTGGAAATACTGCAGTATAAACGAATGCCCCATGTAGACCTCTCCTCTAAGTGCTTGAATAATGTGGAATGCTATTCAGCAGCTCATATAGCATACACAAGATGAGAAAAGTAGGCTTTTACTAGGTGGGCATTATGTTTGTCGTGTTGTGATATATCTGTGGTTGGCATGCTTGAGTAATGTGGGATGCTATTCAGCAGCTCATACAGCGTAAATAAATGTGAAAAGAGTTGCCTAGGTCCATTTTTCGGATGGGAAATAGACATTAACCTGGAATGATGGACTCAGGTGGGATTTAACCTGTAAAATTATATGTGAATAGCATCATTAGAGCCACTCACATTGAAAGCATGACTGGCTCTGATTGAAAAAGGCATTGAATTTGCCGAAAAACAAACACGTGTTTCACTAAGGGCAATTTACCACACATAACCAAGGAATGTAACTTCTTACCTAATAAAGTACAACTGCAATCAGTGTTTGAATGAATTATTGTGGCGCTGCGAAAAAAGTGAAGAAGGAGGGCTTCCTTTCTTTTGGTAGAGTTCAATAGGTTGTGCATATCTTTCATTTCAAATATGCATCCCTTATCCTGAATCCTTAGGCTGCGAAACATGACCTACACAATTAGCTGAGTTTTATTCAGGCCTAGCATCTTGAAATGTACTTTACAAAACACAAATGCATCACAAAACTGAGAAACTCAATTGCCACCCTTTCAAACTATAATTTGCATATCTTATTTACACTACATGCAATCCTTCACTCACTTTCTGTAATCACATGAAGCTAATCTACAAACGTTAGATCACCCTACTAAAAGACATTCTTTCACCAGAAATTTCAAAGAAAATCACGTGCTCTTCTCTCTCTACATTAATTGATCACTACAAACTAAAGGCGCAAAGTGGGCAACATAGACCTGAGCACAGTAAACATGGCATAAATTACATCATTTCTTAATTCATATTAATACAGTGTTACACCATGATTTGTTATGCATCTTTTCTTTGATGTACCAACCTAACATTCATGCATCTCTGTTGTGTCCTCAATTTAAAAGGAAGGTGATAAGAGAAGAGAGCTGCAAGATAATGCACTGCCACTTAGTTGCTCCACCCAGCTCTAGTGTTCACACCTTATGAGCCTCTTCTTAGGAACTTAAGAACTAAAGGCCAACTCCAGGCACACAGCATCCAGTATACTGCTGGTCACATAACTGGGCCCTGCCACAACCTTGCTCCTCCAACCACCCATTTAATCAATCCTCCTTACGCATCCTCATTAAACAACATGCAGAGTCAAGCACTTCACCTGTTTGCAACAATTCAAGCATCATAGACCCACTATCCTGCATTTCACCTACCAACTAATCACTACTATTGCTACTCAACAAAAGTAACTTCAAATTAACTTTCCCAGTAAACTAGCAGAATCCACAAATATCCACAAATAAGGAAAATAACATCAGGTGCACTGCCTCATAAAACCTTTCAAATGTAAAGGCACATTCAAGCACTTTCACAATTCTAACACAGTAGACAATCACGGAGATTGGGTCACAGAAAACACCTTAATATCCAACCGCAAAGCACATAGACAGCTGCAATATTTGTCAGGGGTAGAGTTATGCTGCATGATTGACACCAGGGTTTCTTATGCACCCACATTCATATCACATCTTCCTATGTCAGTGAGAAACAACCTTTAATTGCAAATATATTTCTTGTCACACATAGAAATAGCAAAACATGTGATACTGCTTCATCACTCTCCTAAAAACACTGAACTGAAATATGAAAACCCTACTTCGCAAACAATACTTATAAACTTGACTAAATGAGACACATCAACATACTTAATTTATCTTACAAATACGATTCATAGAGTACATAAAATATGGAAAAACACACAATCACTCACCTTCAGCAGCTCCAAATAATGAATAGATCTTCACAATAGCCAAACACAGAACATGTGCACACTCTGAGTACTGCAATCAGAATGGGTAAAGTCCACAAAAAGGTCACTTTCATAGCCTTTCAGAAATCAATAGCACAGAGGACTGTAGAAAGTTAATAAGTAAAATGTCCAACACATTTTTATTACAACCTATAAGTCAATAAACCCCAACACAATCCTTCCAAAGAATACTTTATAGAATATTTACAAACACAATTAAAAACAATTAATTAATTTGATAAAAAACATAACCACGGCTATAACCCCGGATACACAGCATGGGCCCTCCTATAGGTGCGGTTACACGTACATTTTTGAATGCGCTGGTAAACACATGTCGCAAAGGTTTCAAATTTAAATCACATGCAGTGAGGTGAGAACATCCAAACAGAAACACATGTGAAAATCTGTGCTAAAACATCCATGAAATAATATGATCGCTGCATCAAAATACAAACACCCATAACCACAGGTAAAATGAGCAGGTTTATTCCCACGGCTACCAAAGTCCGCCCCAAAGTACAACGTACGATTACAGTGTTCATAGCTGTGGATCAAGTCAACTGCCATTAGTAGTGGCTACCCATAACATCATTACATATTCAAAAAGATATACTAGCAAGGTGTAACAATTCAAACAACATAAAGGTAGAAATGATTAGTGCACATAAATTAGAATCGCAATACCCGCGGCTAAGGCAATAGTCATAGACATAGCTACACCTGCCAAAAATACACAACGTCCTATTGGCTTAGTGGCCCGTGACTATAATTCATCTGACAGGGCACAACGTTTCATTGGCTGCTGCCGTAACCGCAGCTATTTAAAAAAAAAAAAAGCATCAATTGTATTTTCGTTTTTCAATATACTTAAACAGTTATCTGGGTGGCTCTTAAAAGAGCTTTTGGGTTTCTTTATCAATATATAACCAAAGCATATATTTTGAATCAGAGAAATACTCTTCACCTCTAATAGAATTAAAGAAACCATAGAACATTTATCTGTGCTCTTTCTTTAGATAATTAATTCATTTTCTTTTCCCAATGAGAAAGAAAACTCTGCTCCCTATCAAAAATATGTCTCCACAATTGCAGCATAAACCTCTAATTGCATAGACTCCATCCAAAATAATATTATAGTACCAACAAAACTTTGTAAGCCAATGCTATGACAACACATCACTTTTGTCCTCAGCATCACTATGAACCCAATTCTACAACATTCTCAAATTCTCCATAGTCTTCTGAACAATGAAATTCCTCTCCTTCTGAAATTGGCTGCATGTTTCAAATACCCAATCAAACAATAGCTATACCCCAACCATAGCACAATATCCTAAATCTACACCCAAGACCCAAGCAATAAATAAAGTATGATATAGAAAAACTCTTAATACAATGATACAATATAATCTACAGTTTTATTGGCATGCATAAACATCATCTCACAGACAGTGGACAACCAATCGGAAGGTAAATACAAACTTTCCACCTTCTCTGCTTGTGTACTCTTCATCCATTGCTAATTCTTATATATGAAGTGACAAACATTATTTCTTTCTACCACACTAAAATTGAAAACTACATGCAATGGCTGGAGGACAATTATCCTACAGAGGAAGAAATTAAAAAAAGAAGACGCTGAAGAAAACAAACTAGAAGAAAATACACCACATTCAGGATTTTGTAAGTCCATTGTTTATATTTATTATTTAAAATGAGACTAAAAATAATATTTTAAAGAACAAATATCAGTCCCCAAACAGATTTACTTTATCTACCTATTACAAAAATGTCTATACAACCAACAGAAATATTTTCTAGTGTATTATATTTTCAATTGTTTATTTTCAAACATATGGAGAAGTCAATCAAGTATCAAGAAAAATCAAACAAGAAGCACCACAACAAAAACCCACACAACTAATCATGGATTCATTAACAGCATTAAAACAACTACTAATTAATATTCAAAATGAGTACAATCAATGAAAAAGCACATTAAAAATGTAAGACGAATTGTGGACAGTAGAAATCCAGATAATTGGGCTGAAGAAGAAGATGTATCATGTGTTCCAACTAAAAGAAAGAGAAAGCCCACAAACACATCCCCCCAAAATAAACTGTTTTCAACTAACTTTGCTTGCATATTTATTTACCTTTTTCAAGTATGTATAAACTTATATGTATTATTAATGAATACAAAGTTTTTCAAATGTTACAGTAATTGTTCACAAACACTACACTCAATACCGCTGACATGTAATTAAAAAAAAAACATTTTCCATAGCCACGGCAACCAACCCAGCACATGGGATGGCTGCAGCCAAATATCCCAGGTCTTTGATAATCAAAGATCATGAATATACCAATGGCACTCCATTTATAGTAGCCACTGCTGTAGTATTGTGTGTGTTTTTTTTAGAAACTCAGTATAGAATATGAATAACAAAAGAGTCACTAAAAAGAGTACATAAAAGAGGTATATAAAATACATAACTCATCACTCATAGCAGCGGCTAGAGTTCATTGACTTTTTTGTAGCTGTGCTACCAATATGAAACTTTTGCGGGTAAGTCACATATATTTTTTATAAATATATAAATAAAAGATCAATCTTAGAAAGGACACTTTCGGGTACAAACAGCATACATTTTTGCACATTGTGGCCTACAGTCGCAGGTATGGTCCAACAAACCAGTGTCTAAAACACGCCCCATTCGTTGCTGCGGGTTAGCCACACCTCCAATACTCAACAATCCATTGGGCTACACCGCAGCCGCAGTTATTCATCTATGTTTAAAAAAAATAATAATAGCCTACTATCTGGAAAAGAAAAGAATCAGTTAAAGACCACACACACTTTCAGAGACAACATCTAATACACACGTTTGTATGACCCTCATATCTTGTATGCAGTGCATAACAATCACTTTATAAGATACAACATGCGTGCATACAACACTGTTGTTCTCTTTGCACATACTAATCATTGGGTCATTAGGAAAAAAAATCTTGAAATTAAAAAATCTCATCCAATAATATAAACAAGTATAAGAAACACTACAATAAACAAATAGGGATATATAAACTGGGTAAGAATAAACAAAGGACGTTATAAAGGGTGGTTGCAAGACAGAGGATGGAGAAGGGTAAGTAAACTTGTAGAAAACAATCAACATGTAGAAATACAAGTAGTTTTTCAAAAACCCTTGTTTCATATTTTGTGGCAAAAATTAAATTCAGAAAGTCCAATGTACCTTGTGCTAAAAACACCAAAATGTAGACCTTCAAACACTTCTAGCTGGTCTGCCCCATACTAGGTTGCATCCTTTTTTGGCCTACATCACTGGAGCTGTGAACTGGGGTTGTGCAGAATCAACCTACATACATTAAACGTGCTGCCATCAACAGAGAGAGGGCCTCATTACAAGTTTGGAGATAGCCTTGCTGGTAAAACTGGCAGGCTGCCGCCAAACTTGCATATTTTTCTGGCACCTGGCAATGGGAAAATACAGGGCCATTACAACCCTGGCAGACCCTGTATTTCCCCATTGCCAGGGGACGGAAACTTTTACTCCCATTCCCATTTGAACCCCATAGGGCTAAATGGGAATGGGGAGGTCAGATGCACCAGCACCTTCGGAGTTGTGCTGGTGCATCTGACATGCTCTGCTCGCGGGTGCCGTTCCGCCCACCAGGTCTGACCTGGCAGGTGAAAAGGCACCTGCGAGCAGAACTTGTAGTTTGGCCGTCTGGTAACTACGGTACCGGCAAGCTTACTGGTACCGTAGTTACCGGACCGGCAAACTTGTAATGAGGCCCAGGGTCTTAAAACGATTGCAGCACTGGAGCACTCCATTTCAAAATTCATCAGAAATGCTAAAAAGGTTCACAAAGGAGGGTTTTCATTAACTGACTACAGAAGTACTGCTCAGATCTCCAGCATTACTGCTATGGTTTGAATACAGGTTGGCCTTTCACATGAGTTAACTATACAACATCTGGTGACAGTGGACTGGGATGATGAGAATGATGCACCTACAACAAAATAAAAAAAATGTAAAAAATAAAATGAACTAATACACCATCACTTGTACTACCTCACAGAAAACTCACAACAGCTAAAAGTACTCCATAGCGGAAAGTTCATTAAAATGATAACAAATACAATCAAATAAATCATCAACATCACTAACATGAATACAAAAACTAAAAGCCTGCATAAAAATGCCACTGATAGACAAATCTAATTTTGAACGTCCATGTTAGTGAACAAAGACATTAAAAATACTTGCCATACAATCAGAGCAGTTGAAAAAATGATAATAAACACCACCTGATAGCAGTGCTTAATATAACTAACACACACAACAATGCAAATAAACCTTCAAATATATAAATATTTATTAACACGTACTTTCACATCAGCCAGCCACAGAGTTATGGAATCAAAAGGATAAAAATGCTAGAAAATGGTGGCTTTTATACTTTCCCCATAGACACAATGGAAAAAAGAAGCCCAAAGCAGTGGATGGATTTTCACCAAGTTTGCAGCAGTAGCAGTGGATTGATCCCGAAAGCGTGCTTTTGTACATTTGGTATAAATCCACCGAGTAGTTTTTTTTAAAGTGCTCAAAAAGTAGCTAACACGAATTGTGATATCTGTGGTTAGTCCGTGGACTCACTCCCCTGTTCATGCTGTGGACGGCCCCCTGATTGACCCAGAGAACGGCGTGATGTCCAAGGACATCGAACACGCCCGCTCATTGGATAGTGAAAAAGCCTGAGGTGCGTTTTATTTTTGGGGATCACCTGCCATGTTGGATTCACGCCCACTGGCCGGTGTACGCAAGCACAGTGTTAGAAACATATTGGGCCTCATTACAACCCTGGCGTTGGACCATGGTGCTATTAGCACCATGGTCCATGCCGGATTCCGCCATGGCGGATGGTGGATTTACCAGCCCATTCCAAGGTTGGCGGGGCGGTAAATACATTCACCATGGCCCCTTCCCCATTCCCATTTTTGGCCCATAGGGCGTAAATTACGGTGCCGTAATTAGCACCAAGGTCGCTTAGCGCCTTGGACTTTAACGCCTGCAAAAAGCAGGCGTTAAAGTAGGAATCTTGCGTTAAGGGTTTAACGGCGCTGCATCCTTTTACGGAGCCGTTAACCCCTTAAAAATCTACACATAAGTTTGCAGAAAAATTGTAGACCTAGATATAAATGTTTTTGCAAAGTTTGGTGGGATTTTGTCAAGAGTGGGCAAAATTAGAAAGGGTGTTTTAACAGTTTTAGATGGCTTATAACTGTATTGCCGTTTGGCGAATGTGGACAAAATGTTTTCAGAAAAGATGATAGACCCAACTTCTAATGTTTGTGCAAAGTCTGAATGGATTTTGTCAAGTGGGGGCTAATTGTATGTTCGTACATTTTGACACTTGTGAAAAAATAAAAAATGGGTGGATTTGCAGCAAACTTGTGTAAGCAGCATTGGCAAGGACCTGAAAGCAAGGTTTTGCAAATGTGTTGTATTTTTTGAAAAGTGTCATAATGTAGGTACAAAAAATTGTGATATACCTTTGGTGACTGAGGTATAGCCTGTGGTCATGGGCAGTGGCCAGATTGTCTGGGGCATGACCTAAGGCCAGGACCCGGACAATCGGGCTACTGGCCATGACCATGAGGGACCAGCAATGGGGTTAAAGTGGGCATGGTCAGCAGGGACCAGATATGTAGTAAACATTTTCGAAATCGGGATAGGTTTGAATGGGGAAAACAAATTTGTATTTGTATTTTGTTTATTTGTATAGCGCGCTTGGCCCAAAGGCATCTGGGTGCAAAGCTGCTTGTGGGTACAGGATGAAGTGCTGGATGGTGTCCTAGGTGTAAGTCTTAGCAGTGCACGTTGGTGGCACAAGTTATGGCTGCCTAGCTTACCTTAACTGGCGAATTCCTGAGGCTTTTCGGTTTTACTTGTAACCATAACGTCCCTTTAAGAATATTTTTTCATTGAATTTCATAGCTTTTTATTAGTGCAACTTAACCATAACATCCCTTTAACAAAGTTGTTTCAGTGATGTATATATATGTGTGTATGTATATACAACAAATATATATTAGTGAAAACACTTTGTTACAGGGATGTTATGGTTAAGGTGCCCTAATAAAAACCTATAAAATTCAGTGAAAAAATGTTGTTAAAGGGACGTTATGGTTACAAGTAAAACCAAAAAAACAGAAATTTGCCAGTTATCGTAAATTAGGCAAACATAACTCATGCCACCACCGTGCACTACTAACACTAATGCCCAGGACATCAAAGATGACATCACAAATGTAATTTATGCATTGTATTAGTGCCATAACGTTCCTTTAACAACGTTTTTTCACAGAATTTCACAGGTTTTTACCAGTGCACCCTAATTTGCCACAACTTTCTAATATTATAACTACCCCCAATATTCACTGATGAGGCCCAACAAGGCTGAAACACGTGTATGGGGTTGCTGGTGGCACTGTTGTTCAGAAAGGAATTGCCATAGCATTTCGGTGCTGGACTGCCCATGTGGGTGGGACAAAGACTGATATGCAAATGGATATTTCCCATCTGTGAAGGTACAGTGAGCAAAAAGAGTGTGCTGCAAACTCTCAACTCAGAACAGGTTATCATGCCATGTTCTTTCTGGAGAGGAGCGCCTGTTACCTTTTTAAAAATATTTGCAAGGAACTTGGGGATGGTCACCCTGAGTTACCTGGGGGCAACCAGAGGTGGACTCCCTGCTCACTGTGCTCAGAGAGGCACAGCTTCACCTCACTGATGAGGTCCAACAAGGCTGAAACACGTGTATGGGGTTGCTGGTGGTACTCTTGTTCAGAGAGGAATTGCCATAGCATTTCAGTGCTGGACTGCCCATGTGGGCGGGACAAAGACTGATATGCAAATGGTAATTTCCCATCTGTGAAAGGTGCAGTGAGCAAAAACGTGTGCTGCAAACTCTCATCTCAGAACAGGTTATCATGCCATGTTCTTTCTGGAGAGGAGCACCTGCTACCTTTTTTAAACTACCCCCAATATTGTTGCATTTCCGGTCGATCTAGAAAGTTTCACTTTACAACTGTGCCATTTCCCAACTTTAACAACATTTCTAAAACTTGTGTGAACTTTCATCAACTTTTTGCACACTTTCTTGTTCACTGTTGTTTGTGAAGGTCTGGTATCAACACAGGCTTTCCAGACAGTGCCATGTGAGCATGCGTGTGGTGTGATGACATGTTAGTGAATGAATCCACGCTTTGCAAAGCGGTCCGTGCTTCGCGAAAACAGTTTGAAACTGCATTTTTAGCTGATCTAGGATGTTTCGAGGTGAAAATGTATCCTAGCACAGCAACTAGACCTATTCTAACTAATTTTCCATCTGCAAACCAGGAGACAACATATGCTTGGCAGAATATTAGCACAACTGCTATTTATCCCCCCAGGAGCCACCACCACCAACACCACCACCACCATCAGCTGGAGGGCCGAGGCAACAGAAAAAGTACAATGATGAAGAAAAGAATCAAGAGTACCAGGAAGATGAGATAGAGGAAATGCTTGCCTCCACCGCAAGAGAATAATGGGTGCGGCAGTTCTTTACCACCATTGGGGGTGTGCCAAAGGCTAAGGCTACCAAGGTCATGTCATGGATAACCTGGGCAGTACTCCTAAGGGACCACCTCCATGCACCAACACACCAAATCCAACCACCGGATGCTCTGACAAAGGATGTTCCTTTATCAGGAGGTAGTAGGCTGCCTTCTCTACCTCATCTTCCTCAACCAATACTGCCATCACACAGGCTACTCCAGTGGGGAAGACAATCCGATCAGCTACCTTACAAGCCAAAGAGGAGGCTGTTGATCCATATCTTTCCAAGATTAGTGCTTTCAAAGCTGTAATCAAGGAGCATGAGAAACACTGGCCCCTACCTCATGCTCAACATCTTCCCATGTTCATCTGCCCATCTATATCTGTGGTTGGCGCCCCTTCCCTTATTTCCCTCCCCACCTTAGTTCCTGGCCTTTCCTGAAAAGAAATCAAAATCAAAATAAATAAAAAACAAAAAAGGTTCAGATAAAAGTTTTTAAAAAAATAAGCTTATAGACTATGGGCCATTGGTCTGGTTTCAGACACATATATCTGCTATATCTGATACACTCAATGTATTTGCCCATGTCATGAGGATCCGCTTGAAGCCCAAAGCCAAGTACAAATCTTGGTACGACTCAGACCTAGTCACCCTTAAATGCAAGTGCAGGGTGGCTGAGAGGAAATGGCGTGCTTCTGATACATCCTCTAACAAACCGGCCTGCCGCCTGCGGCATCTAACAGCTCTGCCACAATCTATAAAATCTGCAAGGATCTGGCCAATCTTACTGCAGTCTCTACATCTCCTGTCCCCTCACAGGCCCTCTGCATGCCCTGGCTCCTGGCTTCTCATTTCAGCTCTAAAACTCAGGACATCCTGTCCTCTCTCTCTCCATCTCTTCTCCCCCTCCTCCTTCTACTCCTTGCTCTTCCCCTGGCCCTTCTTCGGCCGCCTCTCTCCTTCTCTGCCTTTCCCCTGTTATCCCCAGATGAGTTTTCTAGACAAGTCCAATCTATCAAAGTCTCGTCAAAACCGGTTCCCCCCTGTCCCTCCAAAACCATCAAGGAAGACATTGACACCATGCTCTTGCTCTGGCTGACTTCTGCAACCACTCCTTCGCCACTGGAGTCGTCCCTTCCCCCCTGAAACTTCTTCTCAAGAAACCTTCTGCCAAACCTGCCGGCCCGGCATACTATCGCCCAATTTCCATCTCTCCTTTCCTAGGCAAACTCCTCGAAATGCTGGCCATCTCCCAGCTTAAACTCCACACTGAATCAGTTGGTTGTCTCCATGACCATCAGTCTGGCTTCAGAAGCACAGAAACTGCTCTCTTGAACATCCGTGAAGACCTGCTCTCCAACCTTGATTCCAACACCCCCTGTGTCCTCATCTTACTTGATCTCTCTTCTGCCTTTGACACAGTCAACCACGCCATCATGCTCAACCATGTCTGTGATAACCTGGGCATCACAGATCAGGGCCTGGCTTGGCTGACTTCTTTACTCTCTGATCGACTCTCTCAGGTCCAACTTGGGTCATTCCTTTCCTCTATCTCTATCTCTACCGGTAGTGTTCCCGAAGGATCTAACCTCTCTCCCTGGCTGTTCAACCAATCCCTGGCACTTCTTGCCCACCGCATTGCGGTGCTCTTCCCAACTTTCAGTGCTATGCGGATGACACTCAACTCATTTTCAGGATCCCTTCTGCCACTGCCTCTCATTCTCTCATTTCTGACTGTCTGTCTGCTATACATGAGTGGTGTGCCGCCAATGATTGCTGCCTTAATGCCTGTAAGACTGAGATTCTCCTCATCGACACTCCTGCTCCCTCCTTTCCTGTCACGCTCTGACCAGCCTATCTTGGACCTTTTCCTGCTCCCACCTGTGAGGCTAAAAACCTCAGGGCCATCTTTGACTCCACACTCTCCTCACATATCTGACATCTCTTAGAGGTCACACTACCAGCTGCGACTCCTCAGAGGTATTCTTCATTTCCTCTCCTTCCCCCATAAGCACACTGTCTCCAGAGATCTGGTTCTCTCTAGGCTGGACTACTGCAATAGCCTCTTTCTAAATCTCTCTGCCTCTACTCTACGCCCTCTGTAACTCATCCAAAACAAGACTGCAAGACCTGTTCTGGCCTCAAGCCCAGGGATCGTATCTCTCCAGGACTGAAATCTCTGCACTGGCTCCTAGTGGCGGCATTATTAAGCTCAAACCCCTCTGCATTGTCCACAAGGCCTTCTGGGGCCTGGGGCCTCAATACCTTCAACTCTCTCTTCCTAAATATCTTCATTCTCGAGCTCTTCGCTCATCTGCCTCCAACTCCCTCAGGTTCAGTTGCTTCTCCAAACAACAAGTTGCTGGTAGGTCCCTTTCTTCTGCTGGGGCCTCCCCCTGTGGTTATTCCAGTGGGGTCTGGATGAAATAAACCCAGAACCCTCCCGGAAATTGAGTCAACAATTCATACCCAAGTTGGTTCGTACCTGGTCTTATTACATCAATCAATTTTTGCTCTGTGCTACATAGAAATGTGGACTTTTTTGTTATGGGGAAATGAATGGGAGTAGGCCAAAAATAGCTTTTTTTGCTTTCTGAATAACTTTTACATTTTTTAACAAATCTTTCCTGGAATTTACAGTCTTGTGGGGGGGGGCAATTTTTGTTTGCATATTATCAGCCAAATTTATCACGCAAGTCAAAGGTGATTAGCAATTCAGTTTGTGGGTTCCTATTGAACTTGATACTCACCTTAAATATAGGGTGTCGACATTATAGGACGGCAGTCGGCGCCCTATAGTTAAGGTAAAAAGAGTTACATAGGAAATCTAAATAATGAATTGCTAATAACTTTTGATTGGGTGACAGATTTGGCTGAAAGCTTGCAAAAAATAGAGTTTGTCACACGGCTTCCCCAGACTGGAATGTTTCAGAAAGATTAATTGCAAAATAAAAAGGTTATTTAAAAAACAGAAAACACAGTTTTGGCTTAGCCACCATTCATTTTCCGATACACAAAAAAGGTCAATTCTTGCCGGACCGCAAAGCCCAAACTGTTGGGCAGATTTGGACCAGGTCTGAAACAACTTGAGCACGAAGCGTTATCTCGCAATCTTTTTGTGGTTTGCGGTTATTCTATCCAGTACTTTTTTTGTATTTAACTGAAAAGGGGGTGCCCCCTTCTCCAAAAAAGTTAGCTATATCTTGGGTAAATTGCCAAGAAACATGGTGTTTATAAGTGAAACAGCTGCCCTCCTTTTCTTCCTCAATGCGAAAGACAGCCACGGTTATCCCACAGGTCATAGCCGAGGGTATTGGAAAATAAAACAGAGAAAAACGTAATTTTCAGGTAAAAAACACCACATGCCAAAAGTCTAGAGGTGGGGGAGGCAAGAGGACATCAAGTGAAATGTGGGAGTTGGAAGGGGGCTAGGGACCAAGTGTGAAACACAAGTCTCAAACATGTGTTGTTGATCCTTGATTAAAACCTGGGGTATAACCGCAGCAACTGAACACTTCAAATGAAACCGCATGACAGAATTGTTGAGTGTTTTAGGGTGAATGCAAGAAGGCAGGGGAGGTGAGGAGGCCATTAGGGGAGTGCGTTGAGGTGGCATAGATGAGTGGGGCTCTTGGTTATGGCCTGGGCGAGCAGGGAAGCATTTCTTTCTCACTGTTTTTCCTGTTAGCCACAGCTATGTAAAATATGATCAACGGGGTTCATTAGTTGTTGGCATACACACAGGTATTGAGCATTGTGCCAGCAATAACCTGGGGTATACCGGCAGCTAGCTGACATTTCAACTTAAACTGCATCATGAAAATTACAGGTGTTTCAGGGGGAGAGGGCAGGGGAGGTGAGGTCATCAGAGAAGTGGGGAGGGGAGCTGGCATAGATGCAGGGGCAATTTGTGAGGTCATGGGAAAGCAGGGAATAATTTTTTTGTTCACCATTGTTCCCAATAGCCAAGGTTATGAAAATAGAAATAACTGGTTTAATTGGTTGCTGGCATGCACGTGGGTATTCAGCAGTTGTACGTAGCCGCGTTAACATACCACAACTGCTGACAGGTTGTTATCGTACATGCGACTATGCAGAATAGCCACGGATATTAAGCCACATATTTCTGTGCAATAAGAATATTATTCTGTTGATGTTAGACCATACCATTTTTTATAATTCTAATTCCATGCCCTCTCCACTACCCTTGTATCATTTGAACTTTGAAACCTTGTCAATGTGTGTTTTTGAGTATGTAAAAAATGTATGTGTTTCCGCGGCTAACATTATTTATTTATTTCCATGGGTAGAAAATCTGCAGTTTTAAAAAGATGGTTAAAAAATAGTTTTTCATGTAATTATATGTCTGCATATGTATGAAATAGGTAGTCCTTAAAATGACTGTTTTGGGGTATTTCAACACATTTGGAATAAAACTGTCTCCAATCATCCACACAGTTTTAAAACCAGCTATGATATCTGCAGTCCTTCTCTGTTGGCAGGAAAATTACTCCTAGCTTTCATTTCTACTAATAGAAACAAGGGGGCATGCCGGATGTATGTGTGTTGGTGTTTGCAGTTGGTTGGTGTTACTGTTGCAATTGTGTACTTACCTGTGATAAGATGCAGTAAAAATGTGTCAGCCATTTTAGTAGTTTACTTACTATAGTCCTCTTTGTATGCCGTTGATGTTTGAAGTGTCATAGGTACCATTGTGTAGACCTTTGCCATTCTGATTGCAGAACTAACACTATGCACATGTTGACACTGTGGCTCATGTGAAAATATGTGGCTCTGTTGCATTATTTGAAAGTAAGTGTCAGTAAGTATCTAAATATTTAAAGGTTTATTTGCAGTGTGGTGTGTGTAAGCTACACTAAGTAATAGATTTTTTGTTCCTGAAGATTACAATTAAGATTTTTAATTAAGATGGTATGCAGTGCTACATGAGAATGTATTTGGAAGGGATAACTTTTTAGATAGTAAGTGTCAGTAAATATTTATATAGGTTTATTTGCAGTGGAAAGTCTGACAGTGCATTTGTCCTGTGATTGAGAGCCTGCTCTAACATAAGCTATTGTTCACCCACTTACAGACTTCTATTTGGAGATTCAAGAAGATCTACATTGTTCAACTCTTTCCCTTTTTCTTCTTAATCAACGTCATGTACTGTCCCTCTGTTTTGGTGAAATTATACTGCGGATGAATTCCTTTCTTGCACTCCACTGAAAATACATTGCTTTGGTGCACTGATCCCTGTAGAGGTATAGTGTTGTGGGGGGTTTACCACTAATCTGAGATTAAAGTTGTATTTGCTTCCACTTGTCCAAACCTTTATCTACAATAAAATGGGACCACATCAACATCGCCACAGTGGACCCAGACTAAGTGTTGATTTGGATGGATTTCCCAAGCTCTGCAATGGCACGTTAGAAGGTCCATGGAATAGAACCTTCTTGCAGAAATTGGACTGAACCAGTCCCATGTTTGTTTGTTTGTCTGTTTTTATTATTTGTAAAGCGCACCTAACCCATGGGTAGCAGGGCGCAAAGCAACAAGAGGAGTGTACAACGTAAGTTACAGAGCATGCAGTAAATAAATCCAATTAGGTTACAGTGTTGGAAGCATCAAACATTTGGACCAATACATCATAGTATAAGTTATAGGTGAATATACATAGTTTACAAGTTGTAGATATATCTAAGCAAAGAGGTGAAAGGATATACAATTTATACACAATTTACAGTAGGTGCGTCAGTGGAAGACATTGGATGTCATAGCATTAAGTGTCATGTTCCTTGATCCAGCGGATGGTATTAGATCTGCATTGTGGGTAGGGAAGGTCTTCCCTAAGAGATGGAAGTAAGGAATTCCAAAATTGTGCTGCTTTGACGGGAAAGCTATTCCCTCCAGACATAGTACGTTTGAATCTTGGGACAAGGAGGAGGTTTGAATTGGTCTTTCTAGAGGGGCGGCAGGAAGTTGGTCTGGAGAATCTCGTTATCAAATATTGAGGAGCCGCTTGGTGTAGGCATTTATGGGTCAGAGAGAGCAATTTAAGGAAAATGTTATCTTAAGTAGAAAGGCAATTGCACGATCTTCTATACTGAGATATGTGCTTTCCCCGGGAGGCTCAGGGCTGCTCTTAATGCATTGTTTTGTAGGGTTTGAATATTATTTGTGATGTATTTGTTACTACCTACGTAGAGCGCGTTGCAGTAATCCAACTTGGATAGGATCAATGCTCTGGCTAGAGTGATGCAGTTGTTTGGTGAGAGGAATGGTTTGGATGCCCTAATAAGTTTACATGTACAAGATGTAGTGGAAGCCATGGCATTGACTTGTTTTTTGAAGGTGAGTGTTGAGTCTAAATAGAATTCTAAGGTTTTAACCTCCTTGGCTATGGTGATGATATTATTATCAATGACAAAAGAGGAGTAGTTTTGACCTAATTTCTTGAGGTTGGGTGCGGTGCTTAGGATGAGGAGTTCTGTCTTGTCATCATTCAGGCATAGACCATGAGAGGCCATCCATGCCTGGATGATGAGGTACGCACGATTTACAAAGGCCAAATCCTTGTCATAATCCCACGTCAGCGGGATGAGGATCTGGGTATCATCAGCATAGGTTGTGTAGGTGATACCCAGGCCATCTAGAACATCGAAAAGGGGCTTTGTAAAAATGTTGTATAGGTTGGGGGAGACGCAGGAACCCTGTGGCACACCACAGGTCATGGGCATAGGGTCAGCGGCTGCTGAAGGGGAAAAAACGTTCATAGTGCGGTTGTTGAGGAAGGACTGGATCCATTCAGTTGCCTCCTTGGAGAAGTGAGCTGCCGACTGTAAGTGTGTGCAGAGGATCTCGTGGTTGACCAGATCAAATGCAGCTGAGAGATAGAGAAGTAACAGAAGTGCTTTTTTAACCTCATCTCTCAGCTCATCTATCTGTGCCTTAAGATCTATAAGCACAGTCTCTGTCCCGTGGTGAGGTCTGAAGCCTGACTGTCGGACTCCTAGGAGGTGGTTGAGTTCAAGGTATTGTTGAATGTGTTGGTATGCCATTTTATCAAGGATTTTGAGAAGAAATGGCACTGTAGTGATGGGACGGTAATTGGTAGGGATGGCAGGGTCTAGATTAGTTTTTTAAGGAATGGGAGGACCCAGGATTGTTTCAGATTGTTGGGTATGGTACCGGCTGTAAAGGATGCATTTATTAGTTTAGTGATAAATGGTGAGCGTTCTCGAGCTGCATCTTTTATCAGTTGTGCAGGGCATAGGTCCCCATGGCAGTTCGAAGGTTTGAGTGTAAGAATAACTTTTTCAACCTCTTTGGTAGAGAATTTACTGAAGTTGAAGAGGGGGATGGGCACAGGAGGTGATGTCCAGGTGGGTTGAGGTGGAGTAGAATTGGTGTTACTCATTTTGGAGATGGAGAGAAGGGAATCTTTTTTGTTACTGATTTTAGTTTACAGAGAAGTAATTTTATTGGCAAGAGCATTTTGAATATCTGTGCACCAGTGTTTGTTCTTGATGCATGAGTCAGGCGGCTGGACGGGAGTTTCTATTTCTTTCAGAATTGAGAAGAGCTCTTTAGCATTAGATTTCGCTTGAGAGATTCGAAGGTTATAAGAGGTTTGTTTTGCAAGGATAATTTCTTTTTTGTACTGGGAAGCTAAATTACTTAGGTTTATCTTATTAATTTCAGATAGATCTGATCTCCAGATTTTTTCATAGCGTTGTTTCTCTTGTCTGATAGCCTTAAGGTGAGGAGAGAACCAATTGTTCACATGTTTGCAAGGTTTGCTCTTTCTCACTTTGAGAGGTGCTACGGCATCAAGGCAGGATAGCATTACTTTATTGTACAGATCTACCATATTTGTGGGATCTGTATGGTCGGGAATAGCGTTAAGAGTAGGTAGGATCATAGGAATAAGGTTTTCAGGAGTGATGTTTCTCTTATTTCTAGTTGGGACAGCTGGAGCTATGCTATTAGGTTGCAAATCCCATCACTTTCCTCGAATGGTGCTCCTCCACCATGAAGTACCTCCAGACTGTTTTTTTCACCCAGCACAATTAATTGCGAGGGTGGGTGGCATTAGGAACCAGATGACATTTTCACTGCTGTGTTCAGAGATGGTGGACAATGTCTGACCTCGGAGGAAAATGTAATAAAATCAAAAACGGCACAACAAAAAGGACTATGCCACAAAAAATTTAAATATTTTTAAAAGAACTAAATAAAATAATGAATTGACAAACAGAACAAATTACAGGACTAAGGAAATACGTATATTGACAAAGGAGGGCAAAAAAGATGCAGTAGTCAGAATAAAAAGCAATGAGGAAAAGTAAAGGAGTTGTCTAACAAACTTTATATGTGTAGGAGCATAATCACAGTGTGCAATCTGAATGGTCAACAGTGTAAGCACGGATATGTCACAGCAACTGGGCATAGCTGCATTAATGCACTGCACCACCTGATTGGTTTTTCCCATGGACGCGGCTATGCGCCATCTGTGTTCGTGCCTTATCAGCACATAATCCGATTGGTCTGTGCTGAAGGTGTGAATGCTTGTAGCTGTGTTAACGTACTGCGCTGCCTGATTGGCTAATCCTGTTGACGTGGCTATATGTCATGTGTAGGCGCATAAGTTCAGCAGGCAGTGTGATTGGTCAATGGTTAAGGCATGAATACGTCATTGCGCCTGGGTGTAGCTGTGGGTATGGAAGTGACGCTCTGATTGGCTCTGTGGTAATGATATGGCTATACATCTTAGCTAGGTCTATATGTCCCGACTCCTGATTGGTTTAAGAGTATAGCCGTGGTTATTCCTCACTCCCAAAGATACCTCTAATGTTTTCTCATTGCTTTTTGTCCCTTGGTGGGGAACTTGCTAGTGACCCTCCACGAAATTTTAAAGAGCACTATCCACATGTTTCCATTCCTTTCTTACCATCCCGTGTTCCAATACCTTTGTACTGTGTCCTGTCATTTGTAGTTTTTAAAAAAAAATTAATTTCAGCTTGCTTTATTTCTTTTAAAAAACGTTTTCCATTTTAAGTGGTGGAGTACTTTATGTGTATTTTTCCCATTTTAGTTTTTTCCACCCTGATCCCTTGTTTAAGTATGTCTAGGGCCAGTGAGGGCGCAGTGATGAAGTGGTGGTGTGGGTATCTACTGCCTTACCTCCACAGAATAAGCAGTTTGCCAAGTGTGTGCCCAGAAAACTGTTGCTGTTAGCTGGCAGTACTTTTGTGTAAAGGAGCATTGTAGTAAGAAGAAGGTTGAGGAAGTTCAATGTATTTCTGCAGGAATGTGTTGCAGAGAGGACCTTCCAATAAACCATTGCAAAGCTTGGGCACCTCCCCTTTGATTCAGCAACTCGCCCATGTGCATTTGTCCACAATCTGTGCAGCGGTATCTGTGCCACTGCCCTCCACTGTTGCTTCCTCTGTTCCATCCACCACCACCCAACCTCATCCTATCATGCCTGCATCCGATCTGCAGGAGTGCACCTAATAAATGTGCAATAAATAAATAAATAAATGTGCTTGAGATGCCACAACTGGATCGTTGTGGGAAATGCCACTCTTGATGGTTGGGAACATGCCATTTCAGAACACTAGGCCAGCTGCTGCCGCTAGGGAGATACATATTTTTTGAAGTAACAATCAAAAAACAAAAAAGCAAATAAAAACAAGTGTTACCTTTTTTTACTCATTGTTAGATGTGTGAATCCTAATGTTCTTCCCTTCCAAGTTCCTCCGTCCTCCTACCCTCTCCCCCAAAATGGCCCTTTTCAGGGTCACAATTTCAGTTATAAAAGTAGGCAATAAAAACATAGACTGTGTAAATGGATCAATAACTCTTATATGATCTATTTTATGCAGTATGTTTCAGAAAAAGCCTCTTTAAAATGTTTTTCTTTCATGGCTGCGGATATGGTGGGCAACCTGCCGTGTACCCACGGCTGTAAGCGGAATGTTACAAAATTGGTGTTTTCTTTCCCCATACACATTCATTATACTCTTTAAACCTCCCTCTAGCAACCCGCTAACCAAAACAAGCTGCCCACTTCCCGATGATGTTCACTACCCTTCCTGCTCAAGCACAGTCTGTTTTTCTGTGATGCAGTTTGAATGCACCTATTCCCTCTGCTTGCATCCATGGGTATATTTATTTTGGTAGCCACGGCTATACAGGTGGCACATTTTTCACAGCTACAGTCAATCGAATGGGACATTGTGTATTTTGGTGCGATGGTCTAGCCGTGGCAATAACTGCCATTGCAGCCACGGGCACAAAATAGCTGTGGCTTTGCAGGTATGTTATAAGTGTCCAATTTTTCCCCAATCACAATAGTAGTTTGAAGTGATTATTTCATTGGTTGTTCCGAGCTATATGTTGAAAGGTGCTTTGGTATTGCATGGTGGTATTTATTTATTTAGACTGTTATTGGAAGACATTTGAGGTATATATTATTTTTGAAGAAAGGTGAAGAAATTGAGCAAAATTGTGAGCCAGTATCTGACAATTAATTTACTGATTTGTTGGGTGATGAATCTGCTTCGTCAGATAATTATGAGGAAATAATTTATTGTGAAACTGCGACAAACAGTGATGTTGAGGAAACTGCGAATGTATGGGAGAAGCAGACAGCAGTCAGGGTGGCTGTCATGATCACTGTTTCCAAGGAGCCAGGGCCAGCCCAACGTCCTTGGAAGCAGGCCCCTAACCCTAATCCTAGGCACCAGCCGGTCCCTACTGGGACCTTTTGGATCCTGTCCTGGCGCCGGTGGCACCAGGCTCATCAAAACCATCGGTCCCGGCACTGGAAGCGCCGGGCTCATAATTGGTGTGAGAGTGCTTGGGTGGACTTACCTGCAGCAGACCATGCTGCTTACTTACCAGCCACTTAGAAGCCCTCTGTGAACAGGAACTACTTTTTTACCTGGGTGGGGCAGCTCCACTCCCTGGATACAGCACTGGAACTCTTCTGGAAACTGGAACTCTTTTCTTACCTAGGCGGGGCCGTGGAAGAAGATGCCTCATCACTCCAAGGCTATTTAAACCACACCCGATAGATGAAACGTGCTTCGCGTTATTCTGCATCTGCAGCAGAACGCTCACCGAGTCTGTTCCAGCTTTTCCTCTTTCGATTCCGAACCTGCAAGAATTATACTTACCATTCCTGTATCCAGTCAACATCAGAACCTGCAAAAGACAAGAAACAACAGGTTAGCAAGATAAACTCTACACACAGTGCTTTCTCACCTGATCCATCAGAAGCGGCCGTGTCTTCACGCTGCACCTTCGCCTGCAAAGACAAAAGCATCGTTATACTTACCGGCACGCCGTGAATTCCGGATTTCTTCATTCTGCATCGCCGCCTGAGAAGACAAAGTATAGTTAAAACTTACTAGCATTCCGCTGACTCCGGCGCTGCAAACCAACATCTGAAAGACAAAAGAAAAAGACATTAAGCAGGTATTTACTCACGCCCATCACGCTCGTCGCAATAAAATGCCTGCGAATACTCCGGCGTCTCTTTAACACAAACTAAGCTGTAAGGAAAGAGACAGTTAGAGCGCTTGCCATACTTACGAATTTCCAGGCGCTTCACTCCATCTTCCATCCCGAGAGTCCTGCAATACATAAGGGAAAAGCATTATACAGAGTCTTCAATATTAACGTGCCACGCATTTAAAGACTATAAAGACAAAAGGTGTCCAGAAACTCACCGCTCGTGCAGATAACGACGGTAACCATCCTCTGAATTCAAGAGGCCAATGTTTCACCAGTGAAGGAACTGGCAACGGCACCCTGCACCAGACGCAGATGGAGAGCCCAGCATTCACCTATCTAAGGTGAGCACGTTGACCTGGGGGGGGTCTACAGAAAAGCTGGGAAGAGAGAGAGAGAGAGAGAGAGAGAGAGGGACATTCAACAACCCAGGCCATTAACCCCCATATTCTTTCACCTGCAGAAACCTCACTCTTCGAGTTCGACACACAGTGCGAAGAGGTTCGACCCCAGAAGCCAATCGAGTCCTGCACATCACTTTTCGAGTCACAGACACCTTCCTGCCAAGACCCGCGCCTCCGTGGGAATCAGGTGAGCGTTACAGAACGCAAAGCCCACCACAATACTCCTACCCAGGTGCAATGGAAACCTCAGACACTGATCAACTAGCCCAGTTGCTCGGAGAATTAAGAGCAGAAGTACATGCAGCTCGTCAGGAAACGAACTCTCTAAGAAGAGAACTGATAATTTCCAAGGAGCGAACTGAGGACCTCGCTAGGCAGTTGCTACAAACGCAGGCAGGACAGACACCTTTGCCCGCTCCAGGAGGAAGTTATCCTTCTGCATCATCTTTAAATCCAGTGCAAATCAATCTGCCCGGTAATGTGCCCTTGGCTCCGCCCGAACGCTTTTCTGGTGATCCAAAGAAATTTGCGGTGTTCATCAACCAGTGCCGCTTACACTTCTTATGTCGACCAGCTGCTTTCCCAACAGACCAGACCAAGGTGGCTTTCGTGCTTTCTTATCTCAGTGGCAGCGCCGCAGATTGGTCGATCCCTTTAGTCACCCAGGATGATCCGGTTTTACATGATTTCCAGGCCTTCCAGTCCAGCATGGAGAAACTGTTCGCAAGACATGCACAAGGGCAGGCCTTGGACAATGAACTTCTTTCATTACGACAGGGTAATCAAGACCTCTTGACTTATATAGCCTCATTCAACAGACTTATAGTGGAAACTCAATGGCCCGAGGATAAGAGAATAACGCTTTTCTACAGAGGCCTGCGTGGAGAGCTCAAGGATGTGTTAGCTCAAGTTGTGAATCCTCCACAAGAATGCTCAGACTATATTGACTTAGTTGTCCAATTGGACCACAGACTGCAGAACAGGAAGGCAGATCGTTCCAAATTTGATACCCGAGTGTTTCCTAAACCACAAACCTCTACTAGGGGAGCTGACACAGTGGAACCCATGCAAACAGGGGGCATGCAAGGACCTTCTACCCAGAAAGAGCGGGAAAGAAGAAGGCAGCTGCAATTATGCCTCTATTGTGGAAACTCAGGACACTTTCTTCGGGACTGTCCAGTGAAACCAGCTAAGAAGGCTGTAGGAGCCGCGGATACCTGTACCACAAATTCTGAGCAGGGAAACGACCTAGCCCGACAAGAGTAGAGGTCCTCTTGCCGAGCGTTAAGATCTGTCCCGTGACCTCGCATTTCGAGGTACCCATGGTCCTCATTAGTCCTGAACGTCCTGATCGTTTGCATGCAATTGAAGCTTACATCGACAGTGGAGCAATCGGTAATTATGTGGACCGTGAAATGGTATCAAGGATGAATCTACCCCTTGTCCCTAAGGCTGTAAAAGACGTCATCACTACTGTGGATGGCACGGAGATAGCCTCCGGACCAGTAACGCATGCCACCCAAGAAGTGACGCTAGTGAGTCAAGATGGACACCGGGAGAGAATCGTGTTTGATGTGATCAAGGCTCCTCAGTTCCAGATCATTCTGGGAATCCCTTGGTTAGAGAAGCACAATCCTCAGATCGATTGGCGAGCAAAGACGGTTCAGTTTCCAGAATGTTTTACCACTTGTTATCCTAGGCCTGATGTTTCACTGGCGGCAATCTTTTCGGAGGAGGTTCCCAAATTACCTCCTGAATGCCAGGAATTCCAAGACGTCTTCCGGAAGGATCAAGCTAACACCCTGCCTCCTCATAGGTCTTACGACTGTCAAATAGATTTGATACCCGGAACAACTCCTCCTTGCAGCAGGATTTATGCCCTCACCGAGCCAGAGAATCTTCACCTCAGACAATATTTGGACCAATACCTAGCTAACGGGTTTATCCATCCTTCAAAATCTCCAGCTTCATCGGCTTTGTTCTTCGTTCCGAAAAAGGAAGGAGACCTTAGGACTTGCATAGATTATCGCGCCCTGAATCAAATCACCGTTAAAAACAGATACCCATTACCTTTGATCCCTGAACTCCTGGACCAAGTCAAAGACGCATGTATATATACAAAATTGGATCTCAGAGGAGCCTACCACTTGGTACGGATAAAAGAGGGCGATGAATGGAAAACGTCCTTCCGCACCAAGTACGGGCTATTTGAATATCAAGTGATGCCCTTTGGACTTTGTAACGCTCCTGCCGCTTTCCAATATTTTATGAACGATGTCCTTAGAGAACTCATAGACGTGTGTGTTGTTGTCTACATTGATGACATCCTTGTCTATTCATCATCCGAAGAGGAACACCAGAGACACGTTAAAAAGGTTCTCGAGAGATTGCGTCAACATAATCTTTTTGCTAAGCTTGAAAAATGCGTTTTCAACGTAACTGAAGTTGAGTTCTTGGGATTCATATTGTCACCTAACGGAGTCCATATGGATTCAAAGAAAGTCGATGCAATCATCAAGTGGCCATCACCAACCTCGGTAAAAGGAGTTCAAAGCATGTTAGGCTTCGCTAACTTTTACCGCAGATTTATTCCTGAATTTTCTCGGATAGTCCAGCCCATCACCGCTCTGTTAAAAAAGAACAAACGTTTTGAGTGGTCTTCTGAAGCAGAACAAGCTTTTCAGGACTTAAAAGCTAAATTCATTTCTGCACCTGTTCTAAAACATCCTCGCCCAGAACTCCCCTACATCATGGAAACGGATGCTTCTAGTCTTGCTATGGGGGCAGTTTTATCACAAAGAGATCCGGTCACACACCAGTTACACCCTGTAGCCTTTTGGTCCCGCAAGTTTTCAGCTCCCAAGATCAACTATTCAATTACAGACAAGGAACTTTTAGCTATCAGATCGGCCTTTAAAGCATGGCAGCATTATCTTTTAGGAGCCAGACATACAGTCACCGTAATGACTGATCACCGCAATTTACAATATCTAAAGACGGCCAAAGCTCAGTCTTCCAGACAGCTTCGCTGGGCTCTGTTTCTGGCTGAATTTGACTTTATAATTACTTATCGACCAGGCAGTAAGAACGGAAAAGCAGATGCCCTCTCCCGGAAGGGAGTAGATGAACATTTGACCAATCCAGAACCAATACCCATAATCCCAGAACAAAGGATTTTGGGTTTGGTCAGCACTCAATCTTTTGAAGACATCAAGACCACGGTTAAATCACTCCTAACTCTGGCCAATTTACAGGACTGGCAATTAAAGGGAAAAAAATTCTCAGTGGATCAAGACCTACCATATTTCCGAGGACGATTGCACTTGCCCTGTGAGAAAATACAAAAACAGGTAATCTGCTGTTATCACGACTCTCTAATGGAGGGTCACCCTGGCATTACCAAAACCATGGAAAAGATTAAAAGACATTTCTGGTGGCCATCATGGAAAAAGGATATTAGAGACTTTGTAATCTCCTGCGGTGTGTGTGCCCAGAATAAAAGTCAGAAGCAGAAACCAGCCGGCCTATTACAGCCACTAGACATCCCTCCCTGTCCATGGCATACCTTGTCCATGGATTTTATCACGGACTTACCTCCATGCTCGGGGTATACTACCATTTTAGTAGTCGTGGATCTATTCTCCAAGATGGCTCACTTCATTCCCCTGAAGGGTCTACCTTCAGCCTCAGTATTGGCTCGAGAATTCTTGGAAAACATTGTTCGCTTACACAGTTTTCCATCGGTTTTAGTCTCCGATATGGGAAGTCAATTCATCTCCCACTTCTGGCGCAGTTGCTGTCGTCTAGCCCAAATTGATGTAAGACTTTCGACCAGTCACCATCCCCAAACTGACGGACAAACCGAAAGGACAAATCAGACACTAGAACAATATCTACGTTGCATGCTCCAACAAACTGAAAACCCCTGGAAGGATATTCTTTGGATCGCTGAATACGCTTACAACAATTCGACTCATTCTGGAACAGGGAAGACTCCTTTTTTCCTATTATACCGCACCATCCTAGAACCTCCAACCTGGATCCTCCCCAAGAATTTGAAGCACCTGCTGTGGATCACATGCACTCAGAAATCACCCGAGCTTTTACGGAAGCCACTGTCCATCTGCAAAGAGCTAAAGCTCAATTCAAAAAAGGAGCAGATCGACACCGTAAAGAGGCCCCTCACTACGCCGTAGGTGATCAGGTCTGGTTATCCACTAAGCACCTGCCTCTAAAAGGACCCCGCACCTTCATCCCGAGATACCTTGGACCCTATCTCATATCTGCCATAATTAATCCGGTGGCTGTCAAATTGGAATTACCTACGCATATGAAAATACATCCAGTATTACATGTCTCCTTATTAAAACCAGTACAACCAGAAACCCGATTGACTGAACTTCCAGAACCGGTTTTAGTAGATGGAGAACTTGAATTCGAAGTGAAGAACATCCTAGACTCCAAAATCTCCAAATCTAAGTTATATTATCTGGTTGATTGGAAAGGATATGGCCCCCAGGAGAGGTCTTGGGAACCCTCAGAATATGTCCACGCACCTCGTCTGGTCAAGAAATTCAATCTGAATCACGCCGACAAGCAAAAACCCCCGGAGAAGACACGCTTAGGAGGGGCCTTGAGGGGGGGTGCTGTCATGATCACTGTTTCCAAGGAACCAGGACCAGCCCAACGTCCTTGGAAGCAGGCCCCTGACCCTAATCCTAGGCACCAGCCGGTCCCTACTGGGACCTTTTGGACCCTGTCCTGGCGCCGGTGGCACCAGGCTCATCAAAACCATCGGTCCCGGCACTGGAAGCGCCGGGCTCATAATTGGTGTGAGAGTGCTTGGGTGGACTTACCTGCAGCAGACCATGCTGCTTACTTACCAGCCACTTAGAAGCCCTCTGTGAACAGGAACTACTTTCTTACCTGGGTGGGGCAGCTCCACTCCCTGGATACAGCACTGAAACTCTTCTGGAAACTGGAACTCTTTTCTTACCTAGGCGGGGCCGTGGAAGAAGAGGCCTCATCACTCCAAGGCTATTTAAACCACACCCGATAGATGAAACGTGCTTCGCGTTATTCTGCATCTGCAGCAGAACGCTCACCGAGTCTGTTCCAGCCTTTCCTCTTTCGATTCCGAACCTGCAAGAATTATACTTACCATTCCTGTATCCAGTCAACATCAGCACCTGCAAAAGACAAGAAACAACAGGTTAGCAAGATAAACTCTACACACAGTGCTTTCTCACCTGATCCATCAGCAGCGGCCGTGTCTTCACGCTGCACCTTCGCCTGCAAAGACAAAAGCATTGTTATACTTACCGGCACGCCGTGAATTCCGGATTTCTTCATTCTGCATCGCCACCTGAGAAGACAAAGTATAGTTAAAACTTACTAGCATTCCGCTGACTCCGGCGCTGCAAACCAACATCTGAAAGACAAAAGAAAAAGACATTAAGCAGGTATTTACTCACGCCCATCACGCTTGTCGCAATAAAACGCCTGCGAATACTCCGGCGTCTCTTTAACACGAACTAAGCTGCAAGGAAAGAGACAGTTAGAGCGCTTGCCATACTTACGAATTTCCAGGCGCTTCACTCCATCTTCCACCCCGAGAGTCCTGCAATACATAAGGGAAAAGCATTATACAGAGTCTTCAATATTAACGTGCCACGCATTTAAAGACTATAAAGACAAAAGGTGTCCAGAAACTCACCGCTCGTGCAGATAACGACGGTAACCATCCTCTGAATTCAAGAGGCCAATGTTTCACCAGTGAAGGAACTGGCAACGGCACCCTGCACCAGACGCAGATGGAGAGCCCAGCATTCACCTATCTAAGGTGAGCACGTTGACCTGGGGGGGCTCTACAGAAAAGCTGGGAAGACAGAGAGAGAGAGATAGAGGAACATTCAACAACCCAGGCCATTAACCCCCATATTCTTTCACCTACAGAAACCTCACTCTTCGAGTTCGATACACAGTGCGAAGAGGTTCGACCCCAGAAGCCAATCGAGTCCTGCACATCACTTTTCGAGTCACAGACACCTTCCTGCCAAGACCCGCGCCTCCGTGGGAATCAGGTGAGCGTTACATGCCTGTGCTTGTGGTTACCCCCCAACTGACACTCCTCATGGCCCTGTGGTTGGACTTATCCAGCAGCCAGGTACGTTGTGCAGTGTGTCGTGCCACGTAGCGGGGAAGTGTAGAGTTGCGCAGCACCATGGCATCATGGATGGATCTTGCACAGCAATGCGTAATGATTCTGCTTGCATCGCACACCATCTGGACATTCAGGGAATGGTAGAGCTTCCTGTTGCAGTACATCTCCCCACAGCATGCCGGATTAACAGCTCCACATGGGTGCAGTCGAGAGCACCTATTACGTTGTGCATGCCTGCCATTGAATAGAATGCTATTTTGGTTGCATCCGCCTCCTCAGTCCATGATAAATATATGTGGTGGCTTGTGTGTTTCAGGAGGGTGTCTAGTACCTGGTTGAGCACACTGGAGAAACATCGTTGTGAAATGCCATGCATTGCCCCACTGTGTAAGTGCCTGTGGCAAGGAAGTGTAGCACAGGCACTACCTTCAACAAGAGGGGCGGCGGGGGGTGGCTGTCCAGATGTTAATGAGGCTCACCAGTTCATTATGAATGAGGTCCACTATTGTGCATATGGTGTCCCTGTCCAGGCGGTAAAGTGTGTGGATCTATGCAGGGTTTAGGTAAAATGTACTGCCCCTTTGATGGGGTATTGGTGGCTGCCTGCGGGGTACAACTACCTGCACTGGTGGTATGTGCAGACCCTGTCTCACCCTCCTCCTCCTCTTGTGCTTCCGCTGCATTCTCTGGTTCAGTGCCTGCTCAAGTAGTAGCCGTGCAGGCATGTCATCCAGCCCCAGGATTGCAAATGCTAATGGAAGCATTGTGGATTTGAGAGGGGTGTGGTGTGTGGGAGTGCTCCTTTCGTGCGGTGCCAAACTCCATTGCCTCCACCTGTGCTGATTGTGTGCACCTGTGACAGTTTTCAGCACAGCAGATTACTATTAACGGCTGTCCCGCGATGCCGGTGTTAACGGCATCATAGTATCCATTCTTACCGGCATGTCTATGCCGGTGATTGCATGTCCGTGTGACTCATACTGTGCTCTTCCACGGCTGCCGCGTGTCTGCGCATATACCTGCAAGGAGTTGCCCGGTTGCAGCGGGTCCCTGATGATGCCAGTGACACCGCCATCGTGGGTTGTAATGCTCCAGTCCGGTAAATGATGATGGTATTACCGTACTGGCATCGATTTCACCTTACCGCCAACCTTGTAAAAAGCATGTGTTATGTTTTTATTATAGCCGCGGGTATCCCTCATGGTAGCTGTGGGTACAGTGACAGTTATGACTGTAGCATCAACTACAAAGAATGTCTATGGGAGCCTATTGCATAGCGTCACTCGTAGCTCCCGTTATGAAATTTAAAATAAATAAATAAATACATGATTTACATATATGTGTGTGTGTGTGTGTGTGTGTGTGTGTGTGTGTGTGTCGTAGGTAGTCCTGGTAAGTGTTATTTTTAGATATATTGAGTGTAGTATTTGTGCAAAGTTACAGTAACACTTTATTGACATTCTCTTAATCAATAACAGATATAACTGTGAACAATTTTTAAATATGCAAAGTTTTTTGTGAAAATATTTATTCGGGGGAAGTGGTTGTGGGATTTCTTTTTCTTTTAATATTTAGTAGATGATAGATTTTCTTCATCAGTCAAATGTCTGCTTGTGTACTATCCATTTTTCGTTTCAGGTCTTCAAAGTCCCTTTTCAGTGATTCCATATCATTTCAAAGATTAATTAAAATGTCTTAAATTTCTTTTAAAGTTTCCATAATTGTATTTGTAGGGAATTACTATTTATTTTAAAACAGAATGGATAGTAAAATGCACAATGCTTTCTATTATTCACTTTGCAAAACAATATGTCATCTAAATACTTCAGTGATATGTTTTTCTTTGAATAGTATTTTGTTTACAGTGCTAAGGTATACCTAAATGCTGAATTATATTTGTTAAATACAAATATTATTGTTTATCACATTGTACATCAAAATAAAGAATAAACTCGCAACATACAGAATATTCTGTGCTTTCTTGTGGCTGCTTCTCTTAAGCATCTTCCTTCAGTATTTCCTCCTCTGCGGGTTAATGTTCTCCTAGCCAATCCTTGCAGTTGTCCATTGTAGGGTGAGAGTAAAACACATTGTCTGTCACCTCACTTGCTGTATTGAACAATGGAAAAACATTACTTGATGAAAGAAAGTGGTATTGTTTGCATTTACTTTCTGATTTAATATTTATTGTTTCTGGAGTATGCAGTTGCCAAAAGGAGGTCAAGTACCTCAGCTGCTGTTCAGATATTCAACGTATAAGATAATGTCACTAGCTAAATTCAAACATGGACTGATTCCCATCTGGCTTTCCCCCTTGCACTTGCCTTGTTAGGTGTATGTTGTCTATGTCTGTCTGTTAGCGCTACTATGCCTGTGGGCCTGTTTCCCAGCGCTACACAAAGTAATTTAAAAAAAAAATGAACCAACTAAAGTGGAGGTTGTATAGCCTCATAATTTTAAATCTTTTTCTATATAGTAAGGTGGCATTTCCCATGAGAGAAATGTGTGTTTAGCAGATTGTAGAGTTAAAAAAGATATAGATCTTATTTTTTCTGGACATTAAAGAAATTGTGGTAATTTCACAAGGATATTATTTCAGTTCATTGTGTTGATTGTCGGGTGATGAATCTCATTGTTCAGAAGATTGTGGAGGAATAGAGAATTTTGAGAGTGGCACTAATGGTGATGTTGAGGGCATATGTGATGTGTATCAATAGCATCGGTTTAGTAAGCTTATCTGGTTCTATAATATTACTTTAGATGGAGTATTTGAAATGAGAGGTGTATGCTCAAATTGTGGAGAAATATATTTGACTGAGAGCACAGGTTTTTTTTCTCTTTGGGAAAAGAAAATTATATAGTCATCTATGGGAAGGACACAGAGAAGTATATCAATATTTTCTTTAATTGTTATATAGGGGAGGAGGACTTCTCTGAATTAATTGATAGTTATGTGTTGTATATTGCCACAAAACCACAAAGGTTTTTTTTAAGAGCCTCCCATACAAGTTATGAAATATCATTGAAAATGAATATGTTCTCTGTTGCCTATTGTTTTGTAGACGTGGTACACCACTGCCTTTAGCCGCGTGTACTGTGAAATTGGAACCAAATGAACTTTTTAGTGTTGAAAGTCAAAATTTCACATATCATTTTTCTGGCTCCTCACCTCTAACCTTATGTTATTTAAAGTTTGAAGCCTCTGCTCATATGTGTTTTCCGATATTCTAAAATGTCTGTATAGGGGCGGCTATAGAGGGGAGGTGGGGGTTAATTATGCTTGTGTCTAAAGTCAAGCCAATGAGATGTTGAGCTCCCTCCAAGGCCTTGGGTATCACCACTTTTGTACTTTACTTTAGCACGTTTATATAGCACATCCTTGGACCCAAAGGCAATAGGGCGCAGACAATACACAACCAGAAAACAGAGATAAGGCCCTAACAGGCCTGGAAGCTCCTCAAACTACATTGACAGGGAATCAGATAAACAATAATGTTTTCATTTAGCGACCATGTTTTCATGGTAGCGAATTCCAAGCTTTGGGGGCTGAGATAAAAAATGCTAAATTCTTCACTTTCTTAGTCTTACTTCTTGAAAGGGTCAGATCATTCTGATTATTAGACCTCAGAGATCGACTGTTCACCTTCTTTGAAATAAGATCTTGCAAATAGGTAGGCATTACACCAAGTCTACATTTAAAGGTGATCACCAAGAGATGAAAGAGAGACCGTAAAGCTACAGGGAGTCAGCACAATGACCTTCTAGCAGCTTATACTGGATCGCAGCAGCATAATCCCACCACTACTCTTACAGCGCCATTTTGCACCACTTGGAGCCTGTTAGAATTGGCTTTACTGATCCCCACCAAAAGACTACTGCAGTAGTCCATTTTGGATCCGATTATTGCTCTAGCTATCGTCTCTGCATTAGTCTGAGAGATAAATGGACAAAGATGAGCCAACAATTAAATAAAATAGGCTGCCAAAGAAACCAGACTCCCCACATGGGCTTTCATGTTCAGTTGCTGATCAAACACCACTCCCAAAGTTTTTACCTTCTTCTGGGGGGTAATTGTGAGCTTTCCTACATGAAATTCGTTGTATGTGGGGCCAAGCTTAGATATCATTAGCTGAGTGCCCACAATCAGAGCAAGATTGTCCTGCACCATCCAATGTTCAACAATAGTGTAAACTCGATTCAGTTCTTCCACTGAGTGTCGCCTGCGTAAATAGTAAATTTCACTCCCTCCTGTTGCAGGGTGTCGAAAGAATGGAGCCATGAAGATATTATATAGACAAGGAGAGATGCATGCACCCTGCGGAACCCCAAAAGGCAACTGATATTGGTATAGCCTCTGCTTCTTCAAAGAAAGTTCGACACACTATTTTTCAAAAATGAGCTAGTCCATTGAGCCGCTCCATGGGAAAGGTTTGCTACTTCACCAGCCTGCCGACCAAGATGGCATGGTCGACTAAGTCGAACGCTGGCGACAGGTCTAGTAGCATTAATATAGACGATAGTCCCTTGTCCATTCATTCAAGGAGTTGTGATTTCAGCTCTAAAAGTGTAGTCTCGTTCCGAAGCCCTTTCTAAAGCCTGATTGGCCACAATTAAGAATAGGAAACTGATTCAAGTGTTGGGAGATCTGGTTGTAGGCAACACGATCTAGGATTTTTAACTGAAAGGGAGTATTTGTTATGGGCCTACAGTTAATAGGGTCATCAATTCTTAGACTAGGTGTTTTTTAAAAATAGAGGTAACCCAGGATGGTGTAATATCGGCTGGTACATGGCCCTCCAATAGAGAGGCATTCACACATGTACATATGGCGTTAAGTAAAATGGGAGGACGAGATTTAATAATCATGGTCGAACAGGGGTCGCCTTTACAGCTCCTAGTCTGTAGTTGTTCTACCACTACCGACAGTTCATCCACAGAGATTGAGGAAAAATGAAATTGTGGGATAGAGACAAGACTTCGAAAAAGACCCCTTCCCACTGTTATTAGAGGACAGAGAAAGGACATTGTGTATTTTGGCAGAACTGTGTAGCCACAGGTATGAATGGCTTCATGTTGCTGCGGGTATAAGGACGCACATGTCTGTGCAGTAATCGTATTATTTCGTGGATGTTACAGCACACAATTTTACATGTCTTCTGATTCCATGTCCTTACCTCTACCCTTGTGTCATTTCAACTTTGAAACCTTTGCAATATGTGTTTTTTAGTGTGTACAAAATTTTTGTGTAGCTGCAGCTATAAGGGGTTGTTCTTACCTGCAGGCACAACATCATCGGCAAAAAATAAATTATTAAAAAACCATTGTGTATGTTATTATATGTATTGTATTGTATTGTATTTTATCTATATAGCGCGCCAAGCCCTTAGGCATCTGGGCACATTTGTTATGATTACATGATTACACAGTTACATAGACATTATTTACATATTTTAAGTTGCATGATATATTTTACAGATACAAAGGTGAGTATTTACATAACAAAACATATATACACAGAAGTGTTTAGTAGTAGTTGCAGCACGTTGGTGCAGTTGGCAGCAAGCAAAGCTGGGATAACGAGTGGGCAGTTAGGCTTCATTCACAATAAGCCAATGTTTGACACTCTTTCGGAATTTATGGTAGGAAAGTTCCAATCTGATGCTAGTGGGTAGGGCATTCCAGGTTTTGGCTGCACATACCGGAAAGCTTATGCCACCTGACCTTTGGAGCTTAAACCTTGGTATCATAAGAGATTTGAATTGTGACGATCTGGTCAGGCGGTCCTTTGTGTAGAGTTTGAATTTATTGCACGGGTACATTGGTGCTTGATTATTCAAACATTTGTATGTTAGTGAAAGGGTCTTAAATTTGATTCTTTGGTTTATTGAGAGCCATCGAACACTCTGCGTAAGCTCTGAGATTTGGAGTGTTCTCAGAAAGTTAGTTGCTGCTCTGAGTGCATTGTTTTGGTATGTTTGCAGTTTTATCAGGTTGTGTTGTTTAGTGCCCAAGTATAAGGCATTGCAGTAGTATAATTTGGGTAGTGCTGAGGTCCTGGCTAAGGAGAGGCAATTGTCCGATGACAGAAAAGGTCAACAAGCATTGATAAGCTGGCAGGTGTAAGCAGTAGTGGAAGCAGTAGCCTTGATTTCTCTAGCTAAAGAGAATGTTGAATTGATGTACATGCCTAAAGTTTTGTGGTCCACCAAGTCGAAGGCAGCTGATAGGTCTAGTAGTAGAAGGAGGGCAGGGTTGCCTTTATTTTTTTTTATTGCTTCTATATGTGTTACTAGATCTACCAGTGCTGTTTCGGTGCCATGCCTGGGATGGAAGCCTGATTGGTGTAGCCCCAGTAAGTTTTTACTTTCCAAGTGATGCCAGATCTGCAGGTAGGCCGCTCTTTCAATAACCTTAAGAAGGAATGGCACTGTGGTGATCGGTCTGTAGTAAGTCTGGGTATTTGGGTGTAGGGACGGTTTCTTGAGAAGAGGCATGACCCAGGCATCCTTGAAGTTGGTAGGTACTGTGTTAGTTGTAAATGAGGCATTTATCAATGAGGTAATAAAAGGTGCCAGCTCCTTTGCTGTTTATTTTATAATTGTTGCTGGGCAGATGTCACCCATACATATGGAAGGTTTTAGGCTTAGGATTATCTCCTCAACTTCCTTGATGCTAAGGGAAGAGAATTTGAATAGGTCAGATTGCTCTAGCGGAGGAGTTTGGGTTGTAAATTGGGGTAGGTTGTTGACTAGGCTAGTTTTTTTGGTTTCAATTTTCTTTTGAAGGTGCTCAATTTTATCAGAGAGCACTTTTTGAATGTTGTGACACCAGGTGGTGTCTTTGGCGCATGATGCAGGAGGTGCCCTGGGAATTTCTAGCTCTCCAAGTATGTTAAATAAGTCTTTGGTGTTGGATTTCGCCTTCTGGATCCTTTCATTGTAAGAATCACATTTTGCAAGGAAAATCGCAGTTTTGTAGGTGGAGGATGCTGTTGTAAAGTTTTCTTTGTTGGCTGTTGAAGGAAAGGTTTTTCCAAATGTTCCAAATTGTTTCAGCTGCTCTTTTATTTGGTCTCAAGGTTCTTTGGTGATGGGTGAACCAAGCATTCATGTGGGCGTAGGGTTTAGCTTTGCAGTTTTTGAGGTGCGATCTTATTGATCCAGTATGGTAGCATTGTAGAGGTCCATGAGATGAGTGGGGTCATCTTTGGGTTCATTAGTAGTGGAGCAGTTTGTGATAGGTTGGAGAAGTGGGAGTAACTTGTGCGCTGTTACATTTTGCATGTTTCTAGCTAGTCTGGACGGTGCCAGTAGTTTGTCATGGTTGGGGGTTAATGCTCTTTTGTAAGGTGAAGTGGATGGCATGGTGATCTGTCCATGCACAAGGCTGGTTAGATAAGATGTTCATTTTGCAGTTAGTGTCTGCGATCCAGTCTCACTGTCTGCCTTTGTTATGGGTCGGTTATGAGACCTGTTGTGTGAAGCCTAATTAGGTGATACTATTGCTGATGGCTAGTGCACTGAGATCTTTAGTGTTATGGAGAACTAGGTTAAAGTCTCCTAAGAGCAGAATTTATGACCCAGGCTTGGAGTTGGTTGTGAGCAGTAGCGACAAGTCTTCCTCGAATGACGATAGAGGGATGGGAGGTCTATAGATCAGGTGAGCTGTTATGGTTTGTGTTGGAGATAAATGTAGTTACATTTAAAGGAGTTCTCCTGAGGGGAAGATTTGGACAGGGACCTGCCTAAGGCCTAGGGAGATTTTTGCAATGATGGCAATGCCACCGCCTTTGGCTGAGTTTCAATCTTGCCTGATAATAGTGTACTTGTCTGTGTAATGGCTAGTGAGAGCAGTGGACCATATGTCGGTTGGAGCCACGTCTCCGTAATGTTTAAGAGATCAAGGTCATTGTTCAGTATGAGGTCATTAATATCAAGCGCATGGATTGTTAATGACCTGGCATTAATAAGACCTACTTTGATGGTGGCAGTGATGATTTCCGAAGCCAGTTTAGTAGCTTTGAGGTTTTTTGCCAGGAAGGCTCATTTTAGAAGGTGAATTGTTTTTTTTTTTTGTTTGTTTTTTTATTTATTTATTTATTTACAAGTATATACAAAAAAAAAAACATCAAAGTATAGAGGAACAACAAGGAATAGAAAAAAACCGGATCAAATAAAATCATTGAACATGTTCCAAATCTTTTCATATGAGGACAACTTACATTTCAATTTGTAATTGAAGGTGAATTGTTGATTATGTTGTTGCTTTTCTGGTCGGTTACTGGTCTGATAATAGTTTGATGAGGGCTGTTGGTTGCTGGGTGACATCCTTGTGGCCAAGTCTGCGATTTCTGGCTGCAGTAGGACAAGATAAGTTATGACTGCATATGTATGTAATAGGGAGTCCTTACAAGGACTGTGTTGGGGTACACTGATTGTAGTATTTCAGCACATTTGGAGTACTGCTTTGATGTTATCAAGGAACACAGCATTTCCTTCATCAGGTAGGTGTACTCCATCATATATACAGGTCAGACATGTAGAAATGGATGTTGTTGTTTGATATCCATAATTGTTTTGGTCTCTGATGAAAGATGAAACTCTTATTAACATCTCCCCATGATTTTTCAATTTTGGAATTAAACCTGCTGGTCCACTTCCATTTTTGCCTCTGAGTCAGGTTAGAATAGATGAATGTGGTGTGAGGAAAAATTTGCGTCGTTTTTCCAAGTCCTGTATCATCATTAAAGCAGGAGACATACCTCGTACATCACCCAAATTATTGCCTCCACAATTAATCAGTATGATATCTGGCAGCCCTGTGCTTCTCAGAATGAACAATTTAGGAAGAACTTGGGACCACATAGTCCTCGCTATCTAAAACATATAAATCTAAAATTAGTCAAACCCAGGTCCATGTTAATATTTTGTTTCTCACAAAAAATCAGTAACCAAAAGAGCCAACTGGCTCCAATCAACCATACAGTTTGAAACCCAGCCGCATGTGCAGTCCTCTGTTTCTAGGAAGATAAGTCCTAGTTTGAATCTCTGCTAATAGAAGAAGTGGGGCATAGATGATGTCTATGATTTTGTGTTTGTAATTGGTTGGTGTTTCTGGTATTATTGTTCACATACCTGTGATAGGTTGCAGTGATATTGTGTCAGCCATTTCAGTACTTTGCTTACTACTGTCCTGTTTTCGTGGCATTGATTGTTTGAAAAGTATCATAAGCTCAATTTTAAATACTTTTGCCATTCTGATTGCATAAAGTACACTGTGCAGATGTTCAGTCTTTGGTTGATGTGAAGATCTGTTCATATTTTTGAAAAGTGAAACATGAGTAACAGTAAAATACTTTTGATGCAGTGTGATGTGAATAAGATATATTAAGTAAGTTCATCTTTTGAGTTAGTAAAAGTTATACGTTTGATTTGTAATGCAGGGTTTTCTGGTCAACTTGTGTGTTTTAAGGAGAGTAATTGAGCAGCAGTTTATGTTATGTTATGGTTATCTGTGACTGAAAATTGATTACATTTATAACTTATTTCTCATTATTTTGCTCAACTTTTTAATTGATTATACGCTTTGAATGGGGTTTGTCAAGTTCTTTTTTCTATCTTACTGACATTTCTAAAAATATACTGGTGCTTTTGACTATCCAAAAATTGTGTGGCATCCTTTTCCACAGGAGTTGAAAACAGCTGCTAGTAGTTTTTGATTAGGATTTTAGTTTGCCGAAGCAGGATGTACATTGAAGTGTATGCTGTACACACACTGAATTTACTAGGTCCAGTCAAAATCTATAAATGCTTGTAGGGCAGGAGCAGTAGAAATTTGATTTTCCTAATGGTTTTATGCCCACTTTTGGTATTTTAGAAAGAGTGTTTGGTTGGCATTCAGAACATATGTGTGTTTTAAAGATAGTCTCCATATTTGTAAATGTTTAATCAAAGGAGCCCTGTGCACATTTACAAATCCGGAGAAGTGTTTTCCAGTAAAGGATTACTGTCTTTACATTTTGCAAAGTCTATATTTTTTGGTTCACTTCTTTGGTTTTTACACTATACAGTAGGTCACAGCTGAAATCTTCATCTCAATGGTATGGTGTCCAGTAAGTGTGGTTCTATCTGCCCAATTGCATGAATACCTATGTATGTCTGTATAATACTGCTCTATGGGCAATTATAGATTTTGAGTGATCTTGTTATGGTAAAAATATAGGTTGAGCGCAGTAAAAAGGTGAAAACTGTGGGAGGAACGCTCTGAACAGGGAGGGGGCTTCCTTGATACCCACACAGTAATTTGAACTATGCTGGAGAATGTCCTAAATAACAGTGTCTCCCGTTACAGAAACATAGATAATTAAGATGCGTCAGAGGTAAGTATGTAATATTTAGCATTAGGCTGAGGCATGGAAAACAGTCCGTAAAGTATGCTTTTTCAGAAACGTGTGCTTGTGTCATTAATTTCCTAGAAGCCGCAGCAGTTGAAAGCACATTGCAAATCCCAGGATCGCAGGATCACATGGTAGGAAGCAAACAACATTTGTTACTTTCAAGGTCATAAACCAGAGCTCACGAGTCCCGCCGAAAGGCAATGAATGCACAACCATTTTATAATTCAGCATATTTAATTTTCGAAAACCTGATCTACTGGTGGTTTCAGAAAGCCTATGGCAGTTTCAAATTGCCCTGAATGCATATCTGCCTGGGAAGAAGGTTGAATAATTCTCAATGTGCTACATTTACACTGTAACTTGTTCTTGGTTCAAGGCTCTGACAGTGTCATGGTAGAAGGATTTCTCATGAGAACGAAGATGAGATGACCTGGACAGATCAATAAAGGTCCGCTGGTCATCTCAAATGTTTCAATGAATTGGAAATATGATGTGGTGATTGGGGGTTGGATTGTGACATCACAAGAGGGAACACAGGGTGGTGTGGTAAGGGCTGCAGGAACTAATCATAGAAAATAATGTATGCCCTTATATAGGGGTTTGATATGCAATCACCAATCAGCTTCTTGTGTGGAGACATTTTATGTTGCAAAGTGTCAGATGTTAATTAGTTTAGACAATTATAAAAGCTTTTGCTGTCCCATCTGTGTCTGGGTCCCTGAATAAAACTGTGTTACTTTTTGCCAGACTATTTTTGTAATTTCTTACTGGTGAGTCCTGAGGCAACCCCCTGAACATTTTTGAAGGCCTCAACGAGATCAATCAGCTTTCACAGACCAGGGATGGGGATTCCAGCCATGCTCCTGGAAGAGTGCGGGATAGCGATTGCTGACCAGTCCTAAGACTTCAAATATTGAGGAGGCCCACATATGCCACGTTCCCAAAGGTCCACCTGGTCAGGGCACTGCCTTCGCTCTGACGGGGTACTAGCCTTTAAAGGGAGACACTGAGGTCAAGAAGAGTGGAGAATCTCCTAATAGCATACGTGAGTGTAACCGTGCACGAACAAGCAAGGAGCGGGAGGGATTATTTTTATGGTGTATAGTACACACCCTCAAGAGGTGGAGGGCGATTGGCCATAGTAGTCTTAGATTTTAGGTCCACTGATCTGATAGGGAGTAAGTGTGCGGTGGCACATCTGCGTTAGAGCAGAGGGTTGCATAGTAAGTAGAGGACCTTGTTAGACGAGAGTAGCACTTAGTGCAGGCAATTGGTATAGTTGGGTCATTTTTATATTCTTTTGGGTTAAAGAGTTCGAACAAGAGGAGAAAAAAGTGGAAAGAAGCATATGTGCTAGTGCTTTGTGAGTAGTTGCGGTTTATTGTGGTAGAGTGGAAATTGTCACACTTTTTGTTTATTGTGGCTGTGAAGATTACGGAAAGGTCAGAACTGTACTAACGTATAAATATCGAATCAGTTGTCTAGAGTGTGCAGAGGGTGCTGTGAAACGAGGTGGGGCGCAACAGCACTCTGAGTGTACTAACATAGGGCATTGTTGTTAAGGTTATGGGCATGTGGAGAGAATCTTTTGTGTACTAATTAAATCTAACAGGACAGGAATGTCGAGAAGGCCATTGTGTGTTACAGTGGAACAAGAGATGTGAGAGGACAGGCCTCTGGAGAGGGCCAGTGTGAATGAAATAGGGTAAACAAGTTAAGTGGTAATTATAAGATTAAGTGATTGAATAAGGATAAAAGAGTTTAAGGTTTTAATAAAAAGGGGAAAGAAGAAAAGGGGAGAGTAGAGTACTCTAACAACCAGGAAGAGCGTGTGATAATGTTCTCCTACTGGATGGACGCACCCCTTGATCACATGTGCAAATAATTGCCCCAATATAGCGATAAAATAATGAAGTACCACTTTCAGTAGGCAAATGACACAGTTTGGAAGTGTTATCAGGAATGGCCCGGGGAGGGAACCTTCGATATGATATGATATGATATGGCATTTATAACACACCTATACACATGTGTTTCAAGGCTCGACAAGGCAGAGAAGGGGAACAGACGGAAGACAGAGACAATGATCATACTATTCCAGGTGACATTGAGATCGCGCAATTGCAGGGGAGGGGAGGGACAAGTGCAGTACATAGGATAAAAAGAAAATAAATAAAAACAATAAATATGAACAGTGAATAAGAAGTGTGGCCAGCTGGTGGCAGGTGCAAGGGTAAGTGCAGACAAAAAGTGTCAAGTGCAACTAGGGGAGTTGTAGGGGTACAGAAACAGCCCCAGGGTGCAAGGGTTGCCAGGGGGGCAGTGCAGGTGTACAACTGGTTGTGAGGGGACCTGGGCCCAATTCAGAGAGTAGCCAGGTGACCAGTGCAGTTTTGGTTTCAGCCAGGAGTTTAGCATGGGACAGGAGGAGAGAAAGCAGAAGCAAAGGGAAGGTCTTGAGGTGCTTCCGGAACCGGAGATGGTTCTCCTCAATTTTCAGAGAGGAAGGGAGGCTGTTCCAGAGGGAGGCCCCAGCCAAAGAAAGAGATCTACCAGCAACGTGTTGCTTGGAGAAGCGACTGACCTTGAGAGAGTTGGAGGTGGATGAGTGAAGAGCTTGAGAAGGAAGATATTTAGGAAGAGAGTTGAAGTTATTCAGGCCCCAGACCCCAGAAAGCCTTGTGGACCATGCAGAGGGTTTTGAACTTAATCCTCGCATCCACTGGGAGCCAGTGCAGATATGTCAGTACTGGAGAGATAAGATCACTGGGCTTGAGACAAAGATAAATCTTGCAGTCCTGTTTTGGACGAGTTGCAGAGGGCAGAGAGTAGAGGCAGATTTAGAAAGAAGCTGTTGCAGTAGTCCAGCCTAGAGAGAACCAGAGCTCTGGAGACAGCTGGTAGTGTGACTTCTTAGAAACATCAGAAATTTGAGGAGAGAAGGAGAGTGTGGAGTCGAGGATGACCCTGAGGTTTTTAGCCTCAAAGGTGGGAGCAGGAAGAGGGTCAAGGGAGGCCGGCCAGAGAGTGACAGGAAAGGAGGGAGTGGGTGTGCCTATGAGGAGAATGTCAGTCTTACTGGCATTAAGGCAGAGATCATTGACGGCACACCACTCCTGGATAGCAGACAGACAGTCAGAGATCAGAGAAGGAGAAGAGGTGGCTGAGTGTCATCCGCAAAGCACTGAAGGTTTGGGCAGAGAGCGAGAATGGCGGATGACACTCAGCTCATGTTCAGGCTACCTTCGGCCACCTCTTGTTCGACTCTCATCTCTGACTGTCTGTGTGCTATCCAGGAGTGGTGTGCTGCCAATGATCTCTGCCTTAATGCCAGTAAGACTGAAATCCTCCTCATCGGCACACCTGCTCCCTCCTTTCCTGTCTCTCTGGCCGGCCTCTCTCTCGCTCCCTCTTGCGAGGCAAAAAACCTTGGGTCACCTTAGACTCCACACTCTCCCTCTCTCCTCACATCTCTGATGTCTCTAGGAAGTCTCACTACCAGCTGCACCTGCTTAGAGGTATTCTTCCTTAACGCTCCTTCCCCCAGAAGCTCACTGTCTCCAGAGCTCTGGTTCTCTCTAAGCTGGACTACTGCAACAGCCTCCTTCTAAATCTGCCTGCTTCTACTCTCCGCCCTCTCCAACTCATCCAAAACAGGACTGCAAGACTTGTCCTTTGCCTCAAGCCAGGGGATCGTATCTTTCCAGGACTGAAATCCCTGCACTGGTTCCCAGTGGCTGCGAGGATTAAGTTCAAAACCCTCTACATTGTCCACAAGGCCTTCTTGGGCCTGGGGCCTCAATACCTTCAACTCTCTCTTCCTAAATATCTTCCTTCTCGAGTTCTTCTCTCATCCACGCCAATTCCCTCAGGGTCAGTCGCTTCTCCAAGCAACAAGTTGGTGTTAGATCTCTTTCCTCAGCTGGGGCCTCCCTCTGGAACAACCTCCCTGCCTCCCTGAAACTAGAGGAGAACCATCTCTGGTTCCGGAAGCACATCAAAACGTTCCTCTTTGCTTCTGCTTTCTCTCCTCCTCTCCCCTTTTGAATTTCTGGCTAAAACTGTACTGGTGACCTGGCCACCCTCTGATCTCGGGCCCAGGTACCTTACCCTGCCAGTTCACACTTGCATTGCCTCCCTGTCAACCCCCGCACTTGGGGACTTTTTTCTGTATCCCTATAGTCCCCCACCAGCATTTGACACCTCCAGATGTCTGCACTTACCCTTGCACTTGCCACCAGCTGGTCATACCTTTCTTATTGTTATTTATTCTACTAACCTTTGTACTGCATTGTCCCCTTTCCACCAGCCACTCTGCACTTTTCCTCTACCCCTTCCCCTGCACTTGCGCGATCTGAATGACACTCGGCCTTGTAGGATCGCTGTCTCTGCCTTCCCTCTGTTCCCCCTCCCTTGCCGCTTCGCGCCTTGAAACACTTGTGTATAGGCACGTTATAAATGCCATATCATATCATATCATTTATGTAAAACATTGCCAAAGCAAATGCCCAAGCTCAAACAGTATAGTGCGGTATGGGTGAAAGGCACGGGGGGATCACTGTTAAAAGCGGTATTGAACCCATGACCACATACTTGCATGCTGCATGCAAAGGGAAGAAATTAGAGAACAGGTTAGCTAGTTTCGAGCTTTGGAAAATGTACCAGGAAGAAAGGGAAGATCTGCCACCCCAGGAGTGGATGCTTATCCAGCATAAAGAGGAAAGTGTCGAGGCTTTGTCTCTCCTTATCTTGCCTGAAGTGAAAGGCATTGATATGGAAGACGTATCGTTGTATCGATTAAAGGAACTGAAGGCGGCAGCATGGTATGGTAATTCCATATATGAACCGCCCGTGTAGAGCAGTGACGATAGTCCAGAGGAGAGTAAGCGAAAAGAGGAGATCTTTAGTATCATATAAGATAATGAAGAGAATAGTGAGCGATCAAATGTGTCAACAGAAACAGAAAGAGATTAAGAGATGGAAAGGAGAAAAAGATAAAGCTGATGAGAAAACACTGTACGGAACTAATGGAAGGGAGGACAGATATTACTCAGGTTAAATGGGAAAAGCATTGAGGAAGTAAGGCAAAGAGAAGATAAAGATGAACAGGATAGAAAAGACAGGGAACGTGAAAAAAGATTGAAGGAAGATGAACACAAAAGAAAGTGCAGAAAGCGGCGAGAACAGATGTACCAGGTGGAGCAACAAAAGTAAGAAGAAAGAGCAGAAGAGCAAAGAAAATATGATAATAGACATAGAGCGATGGAATATAAGGATAGGAGAGAAAGGAAGAGGAAAGAGGAAGAAGCACAGAAATGAAGGGACACAAGGATACAGAGATGAAGAGAAGAGGAAGAAAGGCGAGCAGGAGTGAGGGGAGATCAAATAAGACAAGAGGAGTGGAGAATCAGAAGGAAGGCGAGAAAACAAAGGTAATTAGATGAAGAACTAGAACGAAAAAGGAGACAGCGGGATGCTGAATCTAGCCTTGCTCGAAGGGAGCGAGTAGGGGCGAGTCCAGCAATACGATGGTACAGAATAGAAGAGTTCCTTCCGATGAAGGAAGAAATGCTAGGGGCATCTAGAGTAGCATTAGAAGAGGAAAACTTCGACATAGGAAGCATCAAAGATAGGACTGATAAGGCCTATCAGGAATTAAAGGGAAGTAGCAGCTATGAAAGTCAACGGAAAGGGGATGGATCCCCAGCATTTAAACCGCAAAACGAAGAAGAAACTCCATTTTGTTTTGAGCATAGAGCCTCGTCCTTAAGTAGACTGAACCTAGACCAGGGTGAAGGGGAGGGTAGTCATACTTCTTGGAGACACAATATGTCAGACGAAGAAAGAGAATAACTCCTTGGGGGGAGGAAAGAAGTGAATGTGCCCCTGAAGGTAGCCTGTGACAGACAAGGAAGTAAGATGGTCTGATCTGGAGCAACCTAAAGACAGGACACCAGATCCCATACCATATCCAAAAACGTCCCTGAGGACGATCGTATAGTGAGAAGGGAGAATCATTGCCATATGTGAGCAGGTTAAGATCATTACCAGCGAGGAGACGGTCAGGGATGGTCGTCCCTGCCATGGATAGACAGACAATGGGAGCCAATTGCAAGTTTGGGTTTACGCAGCTTCCCTTACTGGAAAAATGGGAGCAATACCACAGTATATTCCATAGCTGCAGATGGGCAAGGATAATATAAGGTGCAGGCTCTCAAGTTTGACATCGGGCTCTGGGAAATGGATATATGAGTTAGAAAATATGACAGGAGGAAACATGTTGGCCATAGCGGACATTAAGGTTTTCTTGGCAGCTATTATTGGAGAGAGAGCTGATGGCTTATGAAGGAGAGCAGGATATGCAAGTGTGACAGCACAAAACACAGCACATACTGGAGTGCTGTTTAATAATTCATTTTTTTTTAATTTGATCATAGTTTCATACGAAACTTTTTTACAAAAAGAAGAAAAAAAAGAACCTTTCCACACATCACATCAAACTTATCATCAATGCATTTCTTGTCTTGAGATAGTTTTAGACTTCTAACAAAAATGTCAGCTTCATCATAAAGCAGTTCTTAACTCATTCTTTCAATTCCTATGAGTTTGTCTAGATAGTTAATAGTGGCGCATATCAGCATGTAATTGCGCCCAGCAATTGATGAGGACCACCCGTCTTCAGTGTCAATGTTATGTGAGGCAAAGGACCCCAGTGCAGCAGTTTGTTCCATAGTTAGTTCCGGACATTCGATGACTAAATGACAAAGTAGTTCTAAACATTTGTCACAAAACTGGCAGATGTTATTTAAAGTGTTGTTATCATGTCTAAGGAACAGCATTTCTTTAGTTGGTAGCACATTAAGCCTCATCCGAAGAAACTTATCTCGATAGTACTTGGACGGAAAGAATTGGAGATACTTCGGAACCAAATTTGCTGTGCGAAAGTCGTGTTTTTGAATTATACTTGATTTCAGCATCCAGTGTTTGTCAATAGTATTGCTCCAGTCATGATTACTCACTTTTTTTTTGACTACACAGGTGTTTTTACACAAACGTTCTGTTGATGCACCAACATGGTCAAGGTTTGTTAACATGACGTCAGACCACATTTGGAGTAGGCCATTGTAAGATCTAGTCAGAGTTTCTTTCGTATATTGTAAGGTGCTATCAATCCGAGTAGTATCAGTTTACTGAAAAGTGGAAAAGATTTCCATAGGATCGATGCACTCAAGGATTGAAGACCAAGTTCAAACCGAATTGCGGCAATAGAAACACATTTTGGAAGTCTTAACACCTTAAGCTTCCAACTTATACCAAATTCTGGGTTCAATATTGAAGCCAACCTCGCCTCCGAAAGTGATCGCTGCAACCACCCTTTGTCGGTAAAACAGAATGACTGGCATCAGGGTGAATTTGCCAAATTCTCTATATAATTTTGCACCCTGCAGTGCAAATGTATTCATTCTCACTTTCAGGTCTTTAGTCCAATTCCACTCTCTAGTGGATTTACTGAAAATGACACCAAGGTACCTGATGTTATCCGTTCTGGTTAGTGGTTTCTGATCGACTGACCACCTGAATTGTTTATTTCTGGTGCCATGTTGAGGACCTAGGGCTATGATCTTAGACTTATCCATATTTATTTCCATGCCAAATGAGGATAAGTACATGCCCAGGTTTGTTAGAAGTCTCTGAAGACCAATGGGGGTGGAATCAATCAGTGCTACATCATCGGCATATGTAGCCCAACTGATTGGATGCTCATTTAGTTTTGGTGGAAAGGCTTTAGCCACTTTCAAGGCTTCTAGCATATCTCCTAAGTATAGTTTAAAGATCAAAGCCACCAACATGCAGCCTTGCTTGACACCCCTCTCCGTCTTGATCTTATCAAAGAGATCTCCATTCGCATTCAGGCGGACACGAAATGATGTCTTGGTGTGCAGCTGTATTAGCATCTGTGACAGATAAGGTGGACATTGTGCTCTCCACAGTTTATCCCACATGAGATCTTGATCCACCCTGTCAAAGCTTGTCGTAAGTCGACAAATGAGAAATAAATAGCTTTGTGACTTCTCAGGGGCTCCAGCTTCATGAGATTTAGGACGGTAAGATTCAGTTCGACACCGACCCCCTTTGTGAATCCGGTTTGTCTTTCATCTATGAGGGTGGAGTCAGATGCCCATTTTGTCAGTATTAACTGCAGAAAAGACGCAATGATCTTTCCAATTGCGTCTAACAAGGCAATTGGGCAGAAGTTTGCCGGGTTAGATCGATCATCCCTCTTAAAAATAGCCACAAGTACCGCTGATTGCCATGAGGACGGGATCTTTCATGTCCTCACTATTGTTGTGAATAAAATTTCAATGCAGCTTGCCCACTGTTTTTTATTTTTTTTCAAGGTTAAATTGGACAGGCCATCTGGGCCCCTGGCCCCAGAATTTTTAAGTTTTCCAATTGCAGTTTCAATATCATCTTTACTCAATTCAAGCATCCATTTGAACTCAGGGTTAATCCATTGTTTCTCCACATGTTTGTGAGGAAATGTGAATGCAGCTCAGAAATGCCTTATCCAGTCTGCATGACTTACTCCCACTGTCAGACTGCCCATCTGATTACGAGATCCTTTGTTTTATTGTGGCCCACGTTTCGCGGATCTTTCTTTGGCATATTAGTTTTAACATAATCTCTGCCTGTTCTTGCTTGCAAGTCCATTTAAATGAACTGACCCAATTGCGATAAGACATCAAAGTCTTATCGCTTCATGTATGTCTGTATTTGTATGGGAATTTTTCAACTTTTTCAGGTCTTCTCGTAACTGTCTTTTTCTCTCTAACATTATTTGGCTGAATGAATGTTTATGTTTGAGATTGATATGCCGACAGTCTGTTTTGACTTCAATAAAATGTGTCAACAGAGGGACATACTCAACCTGGAGGGCTCCATGGGCAAAACCCAATCCCAATGATTCTGTGAGCTTCAAGATCTCCAAAGGTCTTATGCGCAAGCGAATAAGACCTTGATTTATCTCTGCATGTTCTTTGGAGATATCAATTGGAATGCTTTCCTTTATTGACCACTGAAGGTTAACTGCCTCGTGATCGCTGTTGCGCATTTTAAGCATCTCCAGTGTCTTGCTCTTAACAGTAAATTCCATGGAGGTCCAGATGTAATCAATTGTTTTGTGGGTTTGATTCCCATAATTTCAAAATAGGGATTGCCTTACTGCCACAAGTCCTTCAGGCTAAATATAGTAGAACAACAAAAATGAACCTGGGCGAAATGAGATCAGAACATATGTACACATTTAAACAATGCCAAGTCTTGTCAAAATATATATACTTATTTATAAGCAATTTACACAATAATCTATTGTTCTCGACATCCACATTTAAATACCACCATTCATTCCATCATTCATTCACACTCTTACTATACATATCAATATTCCACAATTAGGGTACTTGGACCACCTAGAACCAATATATTAACGTACATTTCAACACCTCTTGTTGATTACAATAAGTGTTAATACAAAAACAAATAGCGTCCTGCTTATATGCTGTAACTCAACATTTGTTTTGGTCGTCACAATAGGCCCCTAATTCAAGCCGGTAAATCCAAGCGACCTTCTTCAGGAGACGGATGGTTCTGTTGCAACCACTTCGAAATGTCAAAAGGTGGAGGATGTCATCAAACCTCAATCTACAAACAAACAATGTACATAACAGCAGAATTCCGATCTCTTATTTGTTTAGACACAGAAATATTTTGTGTGTATATCTCAGTTTATGTGTATACAAATTGGCCTCCACGAGAAATAATGGAGACACGTGTCAACGATGGAATAAATCCTGCAGTGGTGCTAGATAGCTATGTGCCTATACTGCAACGTAAGAGGAGGACAAAGCATCTTAGTAAGCCTACCCTAAAAACAATGCACCATTATATATGGTATAGACACACTATCTTACCTGATCAAAGATTCAGGTATGGGGGTGTCTTGCGTCTTTGGTCAATAAATCCAAAGAGGAGAAATCCCTGTTCTCGCCTAAAATGCAACGCAGAGACTCAGTACTCAAATATTTTCATTTTGGAAACACTGGAGGTAGTCAAAACCTCCTATCAATTCGCCTCACCTCATGTGGCCGAGTCCAGATATGTTCTGTTCTTGTACCCCAGTTATTTTCTCACTGTGCAGTGATTTCAGTTCAATGTTCCTGAAAGAATACATCGAGCGAAACGTCATGCTCATACATGTAACTGCCTCAGAACATTGTCAGGGTTTTGTTTATTCTGCTGTCTGACTTCCCTGCTCATCTCCACATGGTGTTATGTCTAAAAAACGGATTAGAATCCCCCTTAGGAACTTAAGTTCAATCATGCTGGATGTCTATAATGACCCCACTCTCATATTGGACTTTTCTAACTTTGTAAATAGCAGGTCGGCATACACAGTGACTAACAAACTGCTTCTAATGCTGAAAGGAAAAAACACACACCTGCTCCCTTAACTGGGCTCAATAGCTGTTCAAAACGCCTCTTTACGAGTGAAAGGAGAAAGGCAGGCACATCCTGCATCTAATTGCATGCATTATGCACGCTGGTTATCAGCAGAAATAGAATAAAGAGAGTCAGGTTTACCCTCGTACTCTCTCTCTCTTCAACACCTAAAGTAAACTGTATGTATGTAAACACTAAAACACAAGTGCATATGTTATTTACCGTGGGTTCCTTATCTCTTGTCCAGCACTCACTCCATATTCCGCTCTGGTTCCTGGGCATTCCTGGGCATGCCTGGAACCGATGAGGTTCGGTCGCGTCCGTCTTCTTTGTGGCTTTTGAATTTGTCGTGTCTCCTGGGTTTCTCTTGACAGTTAACACTTCACAGGCCTCATTCTCTGATTCCTCGTCAGATGATCCGACATTAATATTATCTGAGGACTCTTCGCCCACAGAGTAGGTTGAAAGTTTGATGAGATCTTCAAATGTAAAGGACTCTGGTTCATGTGTGCCTTCTGAATCGAGGCGGGGTTGCTTGCCTGCAGGACCCTTAGTGGCCACCAGAGTCTCGTTCATTTGACACTCATTCTCAGATTTGTTGACTATAGATTTAGGTTTCTCTGGTCATTTGAACATCAAGACCAGAGGGGGCGTGGATAGATTCCTAACGAATTTCTTTGATGAATTCGATTTTGAAGGGCCACCAGATTTCTTAACTTGAGTGTCTTTTTTTTGCGCTTGCTTTAGATTTTTGGTTATTGCTGCTTGGTTTCCCTGAAGCCACACTTTTTGCATCATTGAAGATTCCAAAAGTGACCACCTTTAGCCCAGCTGATGAGGTTGGGGGGAGGGAAGGTCTTCTCATCACTTCGACTTCCTTTTGAGGGGCTTGTGTCATCAAAGCTTTTCCTGATTGCATAGCAGCGTCAGTTGCCTGACTTGTGGTACTGGTGGACAGGACATTCAAGGCACTTTTGAAGCTGGTGTTGTGGCATTCAATTGTGCAGTTGTGCATGGAAAGTGCGTAGCAAGATCGTCTGTTAAGGGCCTGTTTAGTTGGGCACTAATCGCACTTGTTCTCTGATCGGTTTGGGTCGCACTTAAACGGTTTCCTACTGAATGCCTCAATATGGAGTTGGGGTCACAGGCACAACCACCCAACTTTTCAGGGAGAGTCTTGTTGAGAGTGTGAGCACATCCATTTCCCACATTTCAATAAAGCATTAATGAGCTCAGTTTTCTGGCATAGTTCATTCTGGACCAAGTCATTCAGCCTATTTTGCCATTTGGATGACTTCTCGGCTTCATAGTCCAGTCTTCTCAAGGTCTGCTCATTGAAAGATTCAAGAGTTGAAATCTTCACATTTACTTTGTATTTGTATTTATTTTATTTGTAAAGTGCTCCTGGCCCTGGGGCATCTGGGCGCATGTTTTACAGCACATGGTGTTACTAAAAAATATACAATCATTTTACATAGGTTACAACATGAAGTCAGGCAATACACAGCATTGAATAAGGCAGGTACAATAAAACAGGTAGCAGCAAGTGGCGGTGCCACAAAAGGAGCAAAGTAAGATTGCAATACAAGGAGGGAACTAGAAGGGGGAAGTGTGGAAAGGAGAGCCCTCTAGTAATCCCCGTCAGAAATAGCTAAACTTGAGCGTACTGCCCAGCAAGATCGAGTTCCTGGAGCCAACGTTTAGTGTTGCTCTTAAATAGTTGGAAGGAAGGTTCGGATCTGAGGGAGGAGGGAAGCGTGTTTCAGAGCTTGGCCGCCAGAACAGGGAAACTGGAGCCTCCGGATTTTTGGAGCTTAAAACTTGGGATGGACATGGTGTGAACTTGAGCAGCTCTTAGTTTCCAATGGCAGGAATTTTTAGGAAGGAGCTATGATGAGTCATTCCCAGTTGTTCATTCTCCTTGCACTTTAATGCAGGAGCACTAGGACTCATTAGGGATTGCTTGATTTGCATAAAATCTGCCTTCAGACATTCAGCCGAACAGACCTCTCTTGCCGCTGCGTTTACAAAGTGAAATCGCAACTTCTTATCATCACCTCTCACTTGAGACGAGTTCATGGAAATGGGCTTGGTGCTGCTGGAATGTCCTGTGCTCACACTGCAATTCTTAGGTCGAGAGGACATGTCAATTACCAAGTTTTTTATGGCTGCAATCTGGATTTGGCTCAATTCTGGGTTTGTTGTGCCAGAGTCAGTCAGTATTTGAGCTTTTTCAATGGGACCTCATGCACACGCTTCCTGTGCCAGAGACTGATTTATATCCTCACTACCAATTTCAATATATATGCTATTGGTTCCATCTGACTCTTTCGCTCGATATCCTCACTACCAATCTCAATATATATGCTATTGGTTCCATCTGACTCTTTCGCTCGATTGGAGGGACATGGACCCAATTTATGTTGGGATTGGGCGAAACAGTTTGTTCATGTTGTGCCTCCTTATTTGAGTGTGGCATTTCCTTAATTGGAGGGGTCGATTGCATATCACAATCGCTCCAGGCATTTTTTTGTGACGCTGCCGCGTCGATAATTTTGCTTACTTCAAGCATTTCAACATCAGAAATCACAATGCCAGCAGCAGCAGGTTGTAATTCTATGCGGGTCTGGTTAACCAGACATGGGGATGTGATGAATGCCGGATGTGAGTGCAAGTCAGCGTCTGTTGCATTTGCACTCGCATGTGTCCTTGCAGCTAGTGAGACAGGAGGACTTTGGCTCACTACTGTTAGTTCGTTGCCAGCTGAACAGGGCTCCTCTTGGAACAAGGGGGGCCCAGCAGTGCTAATGACAAGTGGAATGGGTAAGGAAAGGCACTCGCTAGGGCTCAGCGTTCTTAGTATCGTATTACCGACATCACACTCACCTTGATCGCACACGGCCGTGTCAATTTCGATGTCGTTGCTAATGTTCATGCTGGCGTTCACAGGGCCACGTTGTCATTGCTGTAGAAGGATCTTCTAGCTTGTTAAAGGTCCCACCTCCTGCATTTCTTATTTAATCAATCGCCAGGCTCTGATAAAGGCCCTTGCAATCCAGCAATGCAAGATATGCGGTAGGGTAGTAAATGCCAAATGGACGCAGCCGTCAGGGGGCTGGCGCTGCACCCTACGCCACGAAGACACAAAGACTCTCCGTCGTACTCCACGTCCGCACTGCGGACCGGACACATTTTTAAAGTTGAAGTTGCAGAAAGTGAAAAAAGACTGCAGCAGGGCTCCCGGCTTCGCTCTCCACCTTGCTTGACACAAAGATTCACCCTCAGACTCTGTGTCCGCTCCGCGGACCGGAAGAGTTTTTAAAGTTGAATTTGCAGAAAGTGAAAAAAAGACTGCAGCAGGGCTCCTGGCTTTGCTCTCCACCTTGCTCGACACAAAGACTCACCGTCAGACTGTTTAATAATTTCAGAGCAGACATGTGGAGGGCCCTCAGTGCACAGTATCCTGACATATCAGATATGGGTGCAATCATGACACGTAAGATGAAAGAAGATGAAGACCCTATTGCTAATATTCAGGATATTCAAGAGCGGTGGCAACGTAAAACGAAGGAACCGTTGGAAAAAACGGTGGAATTATTTTACCACATGTTATGTCAAGGGTTGCCCGAGCCAGTACAGAGACAAATTAAGAAACTGATGGGAATGGAAGCCAAACCGTGGGCTGAGATACAGTTCACAATAGTGCATCACTGTTGGCTATTGCAGGTGAAAAACAAGAAGAAAGATGAGGCTAGGAAAACTGAGAAAGCCAAATTAGTTCAGAAGAAATTGTCAAAATATGCCAGAGAAAGGGCAGTATTGACAAGCGGATAAGGATTGGGGATGCAGCAAACAGTGGGTGAATCACAGGCGAATAATCAGTGCCAGATGGTCCAAGGAAGGTTCATGCCATGAGGCGGAGGTATGGGATAGAGAGGAAGTGGTGGATTTCAAAACAATCAAGGGGGGTTTCAAAATGCATAGAATGAGAATCAGAATCTTCAAGGAGGATTTAACCAAGGGGGACTAGCCAGGTGGTCTCCTCCAGTATGTTGGAGTTGTGGGATGACAAGACACATTGCACGCTTATGTGGGAGCCAAGGGAATGTTCAGAATAGACAATTGACAAGAGGGGGGACAGCATATCCTCCACCATTTGCACACAACACAGGGAAGGGTTTGCCCAAGATCAGAGAGTGTATCAGACACAAGCGCCGCAAATACAACAGGCACCACAACCAAGCAAGTACAAATCTGAATCCACTGCAAGGGCAATCGCAACACGCCCACGCGCGCAACGTTCACTTGTGGGAAGGACTTTCTGGCCAGTGAAGAAACTGGCGCCTTGAACACTCGGCCTTGCTTTGAAGGCATAAAACAGCGTGTGGCATCTGAACTCAGCCTACAGGCATTTGCATCAATCACATGAGAGAATAGCGCCCCTGCGAATGCAGGGTGGAGTGCACACCCTACTGAAGATCAAGGTAAGCCCTTAGGGGACATCACAGCACACAGTTATGAGAAGGGAAGGGCCCAGGGGAATCAGGTGAATTCAGGTCTCAGTGTACACCTTGTATTTGACAGGTATCCCTCCGGGTGAAACATGGGAAGTGAGAACTCAGGGTCAAGGGAGGCTCATCCATCGCGCTTGCAGAGACACAGGTGAGTGTGACAGAACGCAAAGCCGTCCTCAATACCTCTGCCCTAGCGATGGAAACCTCCAAGGTAGACCAGCTTTCCCTATTGTTAGGTGAACTACGGGCCGAGGTGCATGCAGCCCACTCTGAGACAAATGCCTTAAGGCGCAAACTGGTAGTCAACAGGGACAAAATAGACGATTTGGCAAGACAGCTCTTATAGACGCAAGATGGTCTAGCACCCCTACCAGGTGGAGTCCCTCAAGGGCAGCCGACCGTGGCACCTGTAGCCACACCCGTTCAGGTATTGCTTCCAGGCAACATCCCTTTTGCACCGTCGGAACGCTTCTCTGGGGATCCTAAGAAATTTGGAGCGTTCATGAATCAATGCCAGCTACACTTCATATGCAAACCAGACACTTTTCTGAATGACCAAGCTAAAGTAGCTTTCGTCCTCTCCTATTTAGGAGGGCACGTGGTGGACTGGTCTGTCCCGTTTGTGCTTAGGGATGACCCTCTACTGAGAAATTACCCAGGTTTTCAGCGTGAACTGGAAAAACTATTTGCCCATTGGGCTCGAGGTCAGGCCCTGGATCATGAGATACTCTCTCTGCAACAGGGTGGTCAGGATCTTATTTCATATGTCGCCACACTCAATCACCTAATAGCCGAATCAGTTTGGCCAGAGGAGAAATGAATAAAGTTATTTTATTGAGGACTGAGAGGAGAATTAAAAGATTAGTTAATCCTCCCAAAGATTGCAGTGAATACATCGACCTAACTATGCAACTAGACCACCGGTTACAGGATCGCAAGGGCAACCAATCCAGATCAGAGCATAGACCAGTGTATGTCCGACCAAAGGATGCGTCCCATCGACAGGCCTCGGAAACACACTCAGAGCCCATGCAATTGGGTGTTCTCAGGGGACCACTCACCAAGGCAGAGAGAGAATGGAGGTGTCAGGAAAAACTTTGCTTATATTCTGGCCAATCTGGTCACTTCCTCCAGAACTGCACAGTTAAACCTCCACGGAAGACAATGGGGGTACTAGATAACACAGGGGAAGACACAGACGCGGTAGCGGAAAACTCCAACGCCCGGCAGATGTAGAGGTCGGTCTGTCGAGCCAGGAACAGAGCACTCAGATCTCACATTTCATTATTCCTGTGGTTTTGGTAGACTCTTCACAGCGCACCCGAAAGCATGCCCTCAAGGCTTTCATAGATAGTGGGGCTATTGGGAACTACCTTGACATAAACACTGCAAAGAGCTTGGGATTGGCATTCCACCGTAAGGACGCTGTTGAAAGCGTGACAGCTGTGAATGGCACACAGCTCCTTTCGGGACCAGTAACACAGTGTACTTCCACCATCACCTTAATCTGCCAAGATGGCCACACAGAAATTATTAGATTCGACCTTATCGCTGCACCCCAATTCCAGCTGATTTTTGGGATACCGTGGTTAGAGACGCACAACCCAAAGATAGATTGGCAAGCTTGAACCTTACTCCTTTCCACGGAATGCGCCTCTTGCTACGACAACAAAGGGATCCAAGGAAGCCCATTGCTAGCTTCACAGGAAAAGATAGCAGGATTAGGCTTGGTGGGCACTTTACCAGAGGAATACCAGGAGTTCCAGGATGTGTTCGCGAAGGAGCAATCTAATACGCTACCACCACATCGAGTTTACAACTGCCAGATCGATCTGCAACCAGGGACACAAGTACCATGCAGCCGCATTTATGCATTAACCGAGGAAGAAAACGCTCATCTACGGACCTACTTGGACCAATACCTGGCCAATGGCTTCACTGAGACCATCTAAGTCACCAGCCGCCTCCCAACTCTTCTTTGTACCAAAGAAAAAGGGGGACTTAAGAACATGTATTGATTACCAGGCCCTAAATCAAGTCACCATAAAAAATAAGTATCTGTTACCTCTGATACCAATACTCATAGACCAAGTGAGACAAGCGAAGATTTTCACCAAGCTAGACTTACGTGGCGCATATCACCTGGTACGCATGAAGAAAGGGGACAGGTGGAAGACTGCGTTCTGTACCCGCTATATCTTGTATGAATACCAGGTCATGCCCTTTGGGCTTTGCAATGCCCCGGCTGCGTTCCAGCATTTTATGAATGATGTGCTACGGGAACTCCTCGATGTCTGCGCAGTCATCTTCATCGATGACATTCTCATCTACTCCACCACTCCCCAAGAACACGTAACCCACGTGCGAGCTGTACTCTGCAAACTGCGTGAAAACCAACTGTACGCAAAGCTAGAAAAATGCTCCTTCCATGTCACAGAGGTAGAGTTTCTGGGATATGTACTGACACTGCAGGGGATCAAGATGGATAATAGAAAAGTGGAGGCAATCCTCACTTGGTCCACACCCACGTCTGTAAAGGGAGTACAGAGCTTCCTAGGGTTTGCAAACATTTATTGACGCTTCACACCAGGATTCTCACATATTGTACATCCAATAACGTCCTAGCTGCGCAAACACCGAAGGTTCGAGTGGACACCAGCAGCAGAAGAAGCTTTCTGAGCTCTCAAGGAAAAATTCACCTCAGCCCCAATACTGCAACACCCACAGCCCGATTTACCGTAAATCGTGGAAACGGACGCTTCAAGCATTGCCATGGGGGCCGTATTGTCTCAACAAAATCCTGAAACCGGATGCCTTCATCCCATTGCCTTTTGGTCAAGGAAATTTTCCCCAGCAGAATTGAACTATGCGATTTCTGAGAAAGAACTCCTAGCAATCAAAAGTGCACTGTGTGAATGGCGACATTACTTACTAGGAGCAAAACACACCATCACAATAATAACAGATCATCGAAACTTGAAATACTTAAGCTCAGCAAAAGCTCAGTCTTCTAAACAGCTCCGTTGGGGCCTATCTTTAATGGAATACGACTTTGTGATCACCTACCGCCCTGGAGTTAAGAACGGGAAAGCACATGCGTTATCCCGTACTGGCACAGGAGAAGAAGTCTACAATGCCCCTAACCCGGTGGGATCATACCCAGCCATAACATTCTTGGCCTCTGCACCGGCCCATCTCCGTTAAACACACTGCAGGAAGCAATAAAAGAAAATATGTCTGAAGAAGACCTACTGGCTTGGGAAACAAAGGGAGATCAGTTCACCATTCAAGACAAACTACCATACTACCAAAAACGCCTCTACGTTCCAACTAAGAATCTGCAACAAGCAATCATATCAGAGTACCATGACTCGCTGTTAGAAGCCCATCTGGGTATAGCCAAAACCATGAAGAAAGTAAGCAAATCTTATTGGTGGCCAACTTGGCGAGAGGATATTGCCACCTACATAGGCACCTGTGAAGTGTGTGCACAATACAAAACATCCAGGCGAAAAACCTGCCGGGCCTCCTTCAGCCAATCACCATTCTGCCAGCGCCCTGGCACACAGTATCAATGGACTTTGTCACTGACTTACCTCCTAACTCAGGTTATAATACCATCCTCGTAGTAGTGGACCTCTTCTCCAAAATGGCCCATTTCATAGCTCTAAAAGGTATTCCCTCAGGTCAGACTCTGGCGCAGGTTTTTCTAGACCGAATCGACAAGTTACATGGATTCCCTACCGTAAACATTTCTGACAGAGGCAGCCTATTTGTATCTCGTTTTTAGGAAAAAATGGTGTGCCCTGGCAAGAGTAGAAGTCAGTCTGTCTTCTAGTCACCATCCTCATCCTCAAACGGACGGCCAAACCGAGCGCACAAACCAGACCATGGAACAGTATTTGCACTGTCTATTACACCAAACAAGCCAAAGCTGTACAGAAATACTATGGATGACAGAGTATGCCTACAACAACTGAACACACTCATCAACCCAAGCAACACCCTTCTTTACTATATATGGTTGAAACCCCAGAACGTCGGTCTACGATCCGCCAGAAAACATTGAAATGGCCACAGTAAAGAATCTGCATGCCAGCATCATGGAAGCAGCCAGAGAAGCTAGCTGGAACCTACAGCAAGCCAAAAAAACACAGAAATGAAATGCTGATCGCCATCGACGAAAAGCCCCAGATTGTCAAGTGGGAGACTCGGTCTGGCTGGCAACTAGACACATTGCTTTAAAGGGTCCCAAAAAATGTCAGCCTAGATACATCGGCCCGTATACAATTGAAAAAGTAATTAATCCAGCAGCCATGAGACTGGCGTTACCTCAACATATGCGTATACATCCTGTATTTCACGTGTCACTATTAAAACCAGCACACCCAGGAACCCAAACTTCCATACCTTCCGCACCCATACAAGTGGGTGAAGAAACACCAGAATATGAGGTAAAGAACATATTAGATTCACAACTAGTACGAAAGACCCTGTATTATTTGATTGAATGGAAGGGGTACGGACCCCAGGAAAGATCACGGGAACCCAGCGCACACATGCATGCCCCCCGATGGTGCAAAAAGTCCATCGGGACCATCGTGAGAAACCAAAGCCCTCATACACACCATTGGGAGAGGTCTTGAGGGGGAAAACTGCCATGGGTATCAGACAGGTAGTTGGGGCAAGCTGGGCAGAGACCTGGCAGGCCTGGCATAGGCACACAAAAAACCCATAACAGATCTCTCCTTTAATTCCTTCCTAATGTTTGTAGTAACTACCTGGTTACCACTTCCTGTTGCCAAACAGGAAGTGCATGACAATTCATGAGCTCTCTAGTGTTTGGGTGTGGCTGGCTATATAAGCCATACCCAAAATTCTTCCAGTGCTTCGTGTTGCTTACTGTGAGCTGTATCAGCAACACACCTGCTGTGCTCTCGATCAGCCAGCTCTGCTTACCTGCTCTGGATCATCCTACTTCTGCTTACCTGCTCCGGAACATCCTACTTCTGCTTACCTGCTCTGGATCATCCTGCTTCTGCTTACATGCTCTGGATCATCCTACTTCTGCTTACCTGCTCCAGATCATCCTGCTTCTGCTTACCCGCTCCGGATCATCCTGCTTTTGCTTACCTGCTCCGGATCATTCACATGAGAGAATAGCGCCCTTGCAAATGCAGGGTGGAGTGCACACCCTACTGAAGATCAAGGTAAGCCCTTAGGGGACATCACAGCACACAGTTAAGAGAAGGGAAGGGCCCAGGGGAATCAGGTGAATTCAGGTCTCAGTGTACACCTTGTATTTGACAGGTATCCCTCCGGGTGAAACAGGGGAAGTGAGAACTCAGGGTCAAGGGAGGCTCATCCATCACTCCTGCAGAGACACAGGTGAGTGTGACAGAACGCAAAGCCGTCCTCAATACCTCTGCCCGAGCGATGGAAACCTCCGAGGTAGACCAGCTTTCCCTATTGTTAGGTGAACTACGGGCCGAGGTGCATGCAGCCCACTCTGAGACAAATGCCTTAAGGCGCAAACTGGTAGTCAACAGGGACAAAATAGACGATTTGGCAAGACAGCTGTTATAGTCGCAAGATGGTCTAGCACCCCTACCAGGTGGAGTCCCTCAAGGGCAGCCGACCGTGGCACCTGTAGCCACACCCGTTCAGGTATTGCTTCCAGGCAACATCCCTTTTGCACCGTCAGAATGCTTCTCTGGGGATCCTAAGAAATTTGGAGCGTTCATAAATCAATGCCAGCTACACTTCATATGCAAACCAGACACTTTTCTGAATGACCAAGCTAAAGTAGCTTTCGTCCTCTCCTATTTACCTTTGGATAAATTTGGAGCGTTCATGAATCAATGCCAGCTACACTTCATATGCAAACCAGACACTTTTCTGAATGACCAAGCTAAAGTAGCTTTCGTCCTCTCCTATTTAGGAGGGCACGTGGTGGACTGGTCTGTCCCGTTTGTGCTTAGGGACGACCCTCTACTGAGAAATTACCCAGGTTTTCAGCGTGAACTGGAAAAACTATTTGCCCATTGGGCTCGAGGTCAGGCCCTGGATCATGAGATACTCTCTCTGCAACAGGGTGGTCAGGATCTTATTTCATATGTCGCCACATTCAATCACCTAATAGCCGAATCAGTTTGGCCAGAGGAGAAATGAATAAAGTTATTTTATCGAGGACTGAGAGGAGAATTAAAAGATTAGTTAATCCTCCCAAAGATTGCAGACTGCTCTGGAGGAACCTCTGCTCTTACTCCACGCTGCAGCAATCTCCAGTCAAGAGGAGACTTCTACACCGGCACGTGTAAGAACAAAAAAGAACTGGGTTAACACGCGCACATCAGTAACGCTGTGCATACTCAATGAATCTTCCCGCAACGCTGGAATCCAGGTCAGTTGTACAAGTGCACAAACCCCTGCAAAAGAAAGAAGAGACATTATTCATTGCGCTCGCCCCAATAGCGTGGATACTTATTTCGCTGCTCTCTCTCTCAATGCGGTGCATACTTATCAAAGCCTCCGTGCATACTTAACAAACCACCAAGTCTCCAGTAGCGCTGAACCTGGACTCGAGGTGCTATGACCACATAATTTCTCCTGCAAGGGAAAGGGAGAGACATTACCAGGCGCGCTCGAATTGAAGGTGCTGCGCATACCTACCAACAGCTAGCTTCTACACGCAGCACTACTCACCCACAAAAACACCAGCAAACATAGACATTACGGACAATTTTGGACACACAACATTCTCCGCGCAACGTTCACTTGTGGGAAGGACTTTCTGGCCAGTGAAGAAGCTGGCACCTTGAACACTCGGTCTCGCTGTGAAGGCATAAAACAGACATTGACATCAATCACATGAGAGAATCGCGCCCCTGCGAATGCAGGGTGGAGTGCACACCCTACTAAAGATCAAGGTAAGCCCTTAGGGGACATCACAGCACACAGTTAAGAGAAGGGAAGGGCCCAGGGGAATCAGGTGAATTCAGGTCTAAGTGTACACCTTGTATTTGACAGGTGTCCCTCCAGGTGAAACAGGGGAAGTGAGAATTCGGGGTCAAGGGAGGCTCATCCATCGCTCCTGTAGAGACACAGGTGAGTGTGACATGTACAACTATGCTTTGTGTCTTTCTGTTACTCTTGGTTCACACTCTCTATTTTATTGGTTCAAATAAGGCAGATGTCCCTTCGATCCTCCCCACTCCAAGAACTATTGTTGATTTTCCTATTACTGATGAGCCAAAACCCCTTGTGGTGTCTCCCCATAGTAGAGCTACTTTAGAGTTGTTTCCATGGGCTGCAAACATTCTGTTAGGGAGACACAGGATAAGCGTAGAGGAAGAGGAAGATAACGAGGGGATAAATACATACTTGGATAATGCAGTGCACTTGTGTCACAACATGTGGTATCAACACATGAGAAGTGTAGGGGAAAGAACATCTAATGAGAGTTGCTACGTTTGTGCTCTCATACCCTATGTCATGAATGCTGGCCGAACTTTCATCTCCAGAGAACTTCAGAACACAATGTCAGATGTCTTATTCACTTTGCTGCATGCATGACTCGAGAACAGTTCCAAGGAAATTCGGCCACTCCGCGATGGAGATCGAAATGGTCATTTCTATTCAAGGATGATTATATCAACACTACTCAGATGGAAAATTGGCCTGCATGGAAGAGTAAGATGTTCACGTATCCTAGGGCAGGACAGAATGAAGTGGTCATAAAAGTAAGAGTAGAAATAGCTTGGACGCCTAGATGCTGGAAACAATCTCAGCTACTGGTCTATGGATGAGTGAAGTCCAAGAAAGGATGGGAAGAAGGATTGATGTCCTGTGCAGCTCATCTATTGAAGCCAGAATATGTGTGAGAAGTACAAAGAGTAAATGATGGGTGTTTGAAGTCATGGGCCAAACATGCCAAGCTGCTGACATGAGTAGACATGAGTAGAAGCTGAATCAGGTCCAATGGTTGTGATTCCATGGCAGTGCAACATTGTGCTTTCGGAGAGAAGGAAAGAAGCATGTGGGTGATAACATAGCTTGCAAGACTATAATTGATGTCTCCAGGATGGGATCAGGGACAGCCATCCTGATGGATCGATATTGGGCTTGCGGGTCCACAGCCTACATGAAGCTGCCTAAGGATTGGGGAAGACCGTGTTCCTTAGTGCTTATTCATGTTCCAGCATTACTGATTCCTCAGAGTGACCTGAACATTGGAGAATTTCCAAAAGCAGATGCCCATTTGAGAATTAGAAGATCGCTCGAATTTCTCAGTCTGACCAATAGAGAGAATTACATCTCAGCAAAATCAATAGATGCATATGAGGCTTTCCCGTATGAGCATAGGCTGTTCAGAAAAACTGCTTCAATCTTCACGACTATCTTTATGCCTGGCATCCAGACGGGGTGAATGCAAAGTGGTTACAAATCACTCGCTGGGAGCTTCTGCAGACAATCAACACTACCATAAAAGGATTCAATGTATCAAAAAAGAATTGAGGGCCATACTATTAATGACCCTCCAGAACAGATATGTTGCAGATATGATCACAGCAATGGAAGGAGGAGTTTGGGTCAGAGGCCATAACATTGCTGACAAACCTGCATCATAATATGGCAGTCAAGACATAGGATGTTGCAGACCACAGTTGGTTTGCATCTATCTTCTCATGGGTTCCAGAGTGGATGGCAAATGTTGTCAAGCTTCTTGGAGCAATCTTGGTGATTGTGATGTTTGGATTCTGTGTGATTAGGATAATATTTGTGCAGTGCAAGAAGACAGCCAAGAAAGCAGTAGAAATGAAAGTCATGATTGATGTTGAATCAGGATTTGGACCCAAGAAAATGACTGATGAAGAAATCAGAGGATACATAAAAGCCAGCATCGTAGCACCCGAAGGAACGAAGCTCCTGTATTCAAAAAATCAGAAGCAGTACATGGGACGATGGGTTTATTGTAACCCAAATGGACAGTGCAGTTACATGGCCTGGAGTGTGGATGAACACGTCAAATCAGCCGGTTCCCTGAAGAGAGTGATGAAGATCTGGACTGCGAAGAAGCACTTCTTCAAGAGAAGGTACCAAGATGTGCAGCCTAATGAAGGTGTGGTTGATGACTCGACCAGAGGGGGGATTGTAGAGGAGCAACCGAATGCCTCTGCAGGAAGTCCCATCCCCCTACTGCCTGTTTGTTGGAAGCCAGAAACTGCACCATGCTTGACACCAGTAGTTGTGACCATACCGCAATGAGTGTTCGAGAAAAGGTATCCGTTAAGAAAACCATACCAAATGTATGCCCGAAGAGATGACAATCTCTTAGAAGAGGTCCCCCGAAGGAATATGAAAACAAGAGAAAGAGAAGATGGTGCCAGTAGCAGTAGTAACACAGCAAGGATACATGCAAGCACCATAAAATCAGCAGTGGGGAATGGTGGAGATGCAACAACAAACAGCATTTACAAACAGGCAAAAACAACATCCAGGGTTTTTATATGCGGGCAGAGTAAACAATTACATGGGACAGTACCAGTGTAGAAAAGCAGCCAAATGCCTCATCAGGAGGTCCCACCCCCCTACTGCCTGTAGGTTGGAAGCCTGAAACTGCACCATGCTTGATACTAGTAGTTGTGACCACACCACGATGAGTGTTCGAGAAAAACCATACCAGATGTAAGAGATTGATAGAGGTCCCCGAAGGAATGTGAAAACAAGAGAAAGCGAAGCTGGTGATGTCACAAGAAGTGAGAGTGATGCACTAAGGAGATAAGAAGAAGAGTTATGGCCCTTACAGAAACTGATGACGAAATAAGGAATCAAGTGAACGTTCCTATGCAGAAAAGAATATTGCATGTGTGTGTGTGACGCACTGTAGAAAATGCAAACCACTCAATGAATGTACAGTTGAAGCAACGCAAGTAGACTAAGTGATCATAGAAGCTGGCTGTATGTAGTGAACAGACTGCAGGCGAAGCCGCCATTATATATGTAGAAACTGGACATCAGTGTCACAATTTTACTAAACACATATCCACGGAGAAAGTGTCACAGAAAAAAAAAATTAGCTGGGAGCATGGAAGAAGCAAGAAGGGCTGTCTGACCAGATTGAAGGCAGCCAGGAACTGGTTATCTATCCTCAAAGAACAGTGAATGTGAGAAGCTGAATTATCCCTAATCAAGGTGCAAGGAAGGAACACCACGAGTGGCAAGTTTATTAATTCAAGATAATTAAATGCTATAAAATGGGCCGAATTGCAGTCTCCTGTCAAATGAGCCGAGGATGGAAATAGGAGTTGGGCATGCAGACCAGAACTGTGATAAGCATGTTCCTGTGCTCCCTTACATTCCCAGAGAAGAGAATCTACTGCAAATCCAATTTCAAAGATAGTCTGCATGGCAGAAAGTATGGATGATGAGAGATGTGGGGCTAATTGGGTGGGGAGGTGAAGTCAAGTTCATCCCCTGGCGCCTGTGTCTGAGCTTACGTGCTGCAGGTGAGCCGAATGTTCCAGACATGGCACGAGCATGCCAACCAATTGTAGAGGGCCATATAACGAAGAGCCTTATAATTTAAGAACCAATAGTATTATGTGTACTTAATAAGTGTTCAGGATGACTTGCACTAGAGGGAGGCTTAAGTTGTCCACCTAACAGTAGATGTCCTATCACAATCCCAGTCCTTATAGAAAGTATACTTAAGATGTTCCCCTTGCGCCAACCACAATACCCCATAGGTTTTTCTTATTTGTAACATAGTATGATGTCACTTATGATGAATTTTTAGTATATAAAGGAGTTTATGTAAAATGAACTGAGAGCTCGAGCGAACGTCCACTGATGTCCGTTGTAACTAAATGTTTCAGACAATTGATATTAAAATAGTTGAATGGGACTTTGCCAACTTCCTGAGTCGGTCTGATTATTTGTTGTAAGAGGTACTGCATCCCATCCTTTGCATGACATGTTACTGATTAAGGACCTTATGTTCACCAGACCGGAAGAGGGTATTATACAAGAGGAAGGGGAGTAGGGTACAGGGGTATGGGTCCACGGTTTGGAGGACAGTGTTTTGCATGCAGCAACGATGGTCACTTTCCCTAAGCATGCCCACTCATAGCACCATCAGGGACTGCAGCAACAGCAGATGCAGACACCTGAACAGATGCAAGTGATACCACAGCAGCAACTTTAATTGCTGCCCACAAAGACACAGGGTATACCAGGCCAAGGACAAGTACAATTTCAAGGTGGGGAAATGTCAGGAACACAAGGTACAGTGAGCATACTTCAGGCACCAGCACAGGCGCAAGTACAGAAAAAGTAACTATACTGGGACAGAATACTGTGCCCCAATACACAGGAGTGACAGTGGTAGGCGGCATTCCATTCACGTCTTCCGCAAACACATTTCCCCAATAGGGGTTCCCACAGGAAGTGCGAGTTGATCCTGTCCTAGCAGTAACTAAAGTCCCAGAGGAGGACCTTGAGGTAGCAGTTCAAATAGGACAGAGGGGATTTTTCTTTCTCATAGATACTGGGGCAACCAAAACATGTATAAAAGAAGAGGGATTGCCATTATCCAACAAAACTTTTGACACACCAGGCTTTTTGGGAAGATTTTGAAGGTTCCTCTGACTGGATATTTACCCTTAAAAATAGGCACACAGCATGTTGCAGCACCAATATTTTATTCAAAACACACACCTATCAACATTCTAGGAATAGACCTGCTCAGCAAACTGAATGCCACAATTTCATTTTCGGAGAAGTCGATGGTGTGTACCACACCTCAGATTTACCCAGCCAGAGTGGCAGTATTGATACAGGCATACCTTGCCCACAGCATAATGAGAAGGATACCAACACAGATACACAGAGGTGTTTCTGTATGGGGTGCAGGTGCTGCTGTGATGGATACCAGGAATTGAAGGAAAGGTGTTTCGATACCCCAGTGAATTTCTGTTCAGAGCACGGTTCCCCTCCACTGTTACTTCAGGCACACACACATTGCTTTACCTAGAGGAAGTAGTGGTAAGAATATACATGATCATATTGGTTGCTAGCGATGATGACAATATGGAGTGGCTATGAATATTATGTTTTTATCCCACCCTGACTGTCAGGAATCAGGGGCCTTGTGGGCGGTCACCGCTCCAGTTGTGGGGTGCCAGATGGACAAAAGTCCTATTGGGCCTATCAGGCATAAGGTAGCCACAGTACTGAAGTAGCAACCTGCACTGAGGCACAGATACCCAAACAGGTTGTTGCCTTGTCCCCAATGCAGGCAGAATCATCAGAACGTTGTGGGGACTACAAATCCCATGCTGTGGACTACAAAGCGGTGGCCATCTTGGGCATGTACTGCTGAAGAGGCATGCAGAGGCTCAACTTGGGGATTGCCCTTGAGTTTTCCACCCAATAAGACGTGCAGAGCCGAGCTCTGGCAAAAGAAACACATGAGAGGGGCCCCGACCGACCAGATCCGACCACCGGCCCCTCACCATCCTAAAGATAAAAATGGGGGTACCATTGGCACAGGGCAGAGCAGTGGGCACCAGAGTGGGGATAACATGCACGGGACAAGCCCCCACCGGAATATTCTGGCCCCTGCCCTGGTTGCAGATAAGTTGCATGCTGCAGCGCTTCCTGCCATATTACTCTCCAGAGCAGAGACACATGCAGGGGCCAAGTCCCCACTGGGTCTGTACGTCCCCTACTCTGAGTGCAGATAAGTCTCTGTTTGATACCCATGACCCGGAACTCCTGCATGCTATTATGCCCTGACTAACCTACGACCAGTCAACCCTGAACCCAGCGCAGGCATAGTTTGTAGCGTTGTACACTGTCATAGCCCAGTACTAGCTCTTCTAAGCCGCAGTGCATGAGCGGCTCATTTACCCCAACTGCAGTGTTTGCCACGCAATTGTCTGCGTGTTAACGGCGCGTGTACAGCCACTCACACAGCTTTCTTTTGCAGCCACCATGAACTCAGAAGCCTCAGGCCGCATCGCGGAGAGATCCAGGACACTCCACAAAGCTAAGCAATTCTTTACATGATACTATCTTGTTAATGCATCGTATTTATACGGCCACAGTGGTTATCGGACTTGTGTAATCCCACAGTGGTTATGGGAATTGTGTAGCACCTGCAAAGCAACAGGCAACAGGTCACAGAATGTATGCATGTGTGTGAGTGGGGTAGCAAACACAGTGTGGTGTACGAAAAGAGGCAGGAGGCTCACCAGAATCACACAGCAACCGAGGAGCAGTACCTATCCTAATTCCCCCATACCCATCCATAACCTCTCCATAACCCTTTTTCCGGTTTCCCCGACTTCCCCTACCTATCCAACCAACGAGACAATAACCCGAATTCCCTACTGGGGTTGCTGAGGGTGTGTGCTTCAACACCCACAGACCCCAAAACTGAAGTGGGGGTTGGGTTGTTTGTGCTATCCCTGTGCTGGGCAACGTGGACCTTGTCACTGACGACAGGGGTATAGGACTCCGAGTTTTTCACTACAAAAGACAAGGAAAAGGGAGCGGTAGTGTTCGAACTGAGCATACCATGTCCAATACGTATAAAAGAAAGAGCAGTGTCTCAGATGATGCAATTGGCAAAGAAAGAAATCAAGATCTGGAGAAAGTTCCAAAGGTCCTATGGTCAAAAGGACCACATGATGTGGGCATACTGAAAGGGGCTGGGGAAATACACATTCAACTAAAAGGAGGAGCTTTGTTACCACGAGTAAAGCAATACCCCCAAGAAACAGACACTGATATATATGAGTAACCACAAAAAGGAGTTATAGGGCGGTTCCCTCCTGTTTATGCCAATCGTTTATAACACTCAAAACAACAGAAGGTAAAGTTATTGTAAGTTATTCCTGTAGCTAGATCCCTAGCCAACAAATAAATCTCCCTATCTGTGAATGATCTCAAACCAATAAGAGGGGTCCCTAGTTAGTGCTGCTGGGCCGACTACAAATGGTGTTGAGATCTTCTCCCTGGTCTCTCTAAAACACTTTCCTGGTGTCTAGTATGTGCACACAGGTTGGGGGTCGATTCCTAAATTTTAATGTGTCGCCCCCAATTTGTGTGTCTTATCGTTAAAAAACACAGCAAGTGCTGATCCCAGAGTATCTGGTTGAGAAGCCAGATAACAATGGCGAAAAATTAAAAAATATTTTTTTGTGTTCAAAAATTGTGTGGAAAGTGAAGATATTAATTCTTCATAACTCCCAAGGGTTCAGATTGAACCATAAATAATATGGATAACGAATTAAGTTTCCTTGCAACAATCCCTTTGTTTTTCTTTTGAAAAGGGAGTGTGGGTCTGGGTTATCTTCCAGGCCTTTTCTATGGTCAACCGGTTTCAGCGGGATTCTTGAGTTGCCGCTTTCTTCAGGACGAATACTTCAAGTTGAGGTATCCTCAACAGTGTCTTCAACACTGTTTAGATGATAGAGGGTGTCCAGGGTTTGGTAGGGTAATTACTTCCTAGTCCTGTATGGACAACAAAAACAAGAAAAAATGGGGACTATGATCAGTCTCTTGTACCAACAGTTTCTACTTTAAAAAGATTTTTCTCGAAAAGGAGATTTCTAAGGTACTTCTATCAGTACCACCTCTATAGTGGAATCATACCTCTGTGTTGTAATTCCAGGGTAGCTGTTTGGTTTTTCAGCGGTATCCACTTTGCAGCCAAAATACTCGCAGGGTAGGTCTTATTTCGTCCTTACTTCTGGATATTGTCCCTCTGGGTACCGAGTTGTTCCTTCCCGAATAGAGTCGTATCCAATACTAAGTTTCCCTGTGTCTGTTGTGCTTTTGTAGCAGTGTGCGTGGTCACGTGACCGTAATGCCAGATCACGTGATCATGCACACGCAATCGCGTCTAAAGCGCGAGATCAGGCAAACATGCCCGATGTGGAACCGTGACTCTTAAAGGGGACTCCGTCAAAAGCAGATTGTACGGAGTAAGGGCTTGAATGCAAGGTGGAAATTGCAAAAATCTGTGCCCTAAAATGGGTCTTAGTTAGCTAAGCTCTGTTCATCCAAGGGTCGCCAGAGCCTGCCAGCAGATCTCATCATTAAGGCCAATCACGTGACTGCGTGTTCTGTATATCCACTGTTGTTCCCTCTTTAATAGGAGTGCTGTGATGTTTCCACCTCTTGCTGGTGCTTTCACTTTTTCTATTACGGTCCACATAATATCATCTGCAGTGTGATGGTTCTCGATAAAATGTTCTACTAGAGGAGCCGTCCTTTTGCATGTCCTAATGTTGGAACGGTGCTCTCCTATCCGTAGTTTTATTGTTCGAGTCGTCATCCCAATATATTTTTTGTTGCAGGGGCATTGTATGAGGTACACAACATTGGTGGAATTGCAGTTGGTCAGAGTTCTTTGTTCCCAGGGATATTTCCAGCCTATATCTATTACTGTAGTACGTTTTGTATATTTGCAAATGGTGCAGTTTCCACAAGGTGTATGACCCTGAGCTTTAGGTGTATCCCATAGTGTGTTCGTGTCCATAGCGGGCAGTGATTCTTTGTAAGTGTGCACTAAAGAATCTCTTAAGTTTTTTCTCCTCCTTATGGCGAACAGTGGTTCCGGCAGTTGTTTCTCATTCACATTGAGTATGTGCCATGCTTGTCGAATTTCCTTCTTAAGGCAGTTAATGATCGGGGAATGGCTGAATACTGCAGTGATGGTCGTATCATCCCTTGGTCTTTTCTCATGTTGGTTAAGAGTAGTTTCTCTTTGTATGTTCCTTGCCCGTTTTCTTGCCTGTTTGACAATCCTGTACGGATAATTCCTCTCTAGTAAGTTGTTCGAGAGCCTGGTTGCTTGAATGTCATATTCGGCTCCAGAGGTACAATTCCTCCTGAATCGGAGGAACTGCCCAAAGGGTAGATTTTCTTTCAAGGACCTTTGGTGGAAACTATTATAGTCCAGCAAGGAATTCCTATCTGTGGATTTTTGAAAGACCGTTGTTTCTAATGTATTACCTCTCCTGGTGATCGACAAATCGAGAAACGTTGCAGTCATTTTACTGGCCTCATGGGTGAACTTGAGAAAGGGATTCAATCCGTTAATCCATTCCATGAAGTTATTCAAAGTTGATTCATCCCCACTGAACAGTAGAAAAATATCGTCAATGTATCGTCGCCAGCTGATTATATTGGCGGAAAAAGGATTTGTTTCCGTGTAGATATGGGTTTCTTCAAAGTTGGCCACATACAGGTTGGCCAAAGTTGGTGCGAATGTTGCACCCATGGCAGTTCCTGCAATCTGTTCATAGAAGGTGTCTCCAATAATGAAATAATTTTTTGTTAGCGCTATTTCCGCCAGTTGCATGATTAGCGTAACAGGCATATCCAGAGATTTTGCTCGTAGTATGCTTTCGATGACCCTTAGTGTTTCTTCTTGTGGGATTTTCGAATATAATGACTCTATGTCCATGGTTATAATGTAGATCTCATCGTTATTTAGGACCAACTCGCTTAAATACACTAGAATGGCAGTGGTATCTTTCACATAAGACCGCATTTTGCTGACCTCTTCTTTTAGAAAAAAGTCAGCAAATTGTGAGAGGGGTTCCAAGATTGAGCCAATCCCTGACACAATAGGGCGACCAGGAGTTGGAAGGACGCCTTTATGTATTTTAGGTAATGCGTAAAAGGCCGGGCATCTCGGAAATTTAGGCGCTAGGAAAGCTGCTTCCTTGCTGCTTATGTATCCCTCTGCTTCGGCCTCTTCAATGATCGGATTAATGAGGCTCCTGAGTCTGGTGGTCGGATCACTGCCAAGTCTTTTATATGTAGTCCGGTCATTTATTAATGTGTTCACCATCCTGTCATAATCAGTTCTGTCCATGATAACAATCGCACCCCCCTTATCAGCCGGTTTGATGATAATGTCTTCGTTCTTCTTCAATTCTTTTAGGGCTATATCTTCCTGTCTGGTCATGTTATGGTAAGTACCCAAGTTGTCTTCTGTTTCTATTTTTTCAAGTTTCTTGAGAATAAGTTTCTCGAAGGTCTGGGACTCTACACTTATGCTGTGTGGAGGTGGATAGTATGTAGATTTGTTATGTAGTCCAGTCACATCTCGGGGTCCATTGTTTTTATCCTCCGCAAAAAACTGTTTGAGTCTGATCTTCCTCATCAGTTGTGTAATTTCTATTCTGGTCTGGAACGGATCATGAGGAGAAGTAGGGACGAATGAGAGCCCCTTCTGTAATACATCTAGTTGAATTCGTGTGGGAATGAAAGTGGAGAGATTGACTACCAGGGATTGGTTAGTAGGTATTAAGGGTTGTACTGTGGGGTGCTGTTCTGCTGGTACCATCCTTTCCCTCTGTTCCTGGTGACCCTGGGTGATTGATTCGGCCACCATCCTCTGGCTCTGCCTCGTCCTCTCGGGGCCTGAAAACCCCGGGTGCTGCCACCTCTATTTTGTTGGTTACCAAAGGTGACATTGCCTCCTGTTTTGCTGGCATCTTCGTCTGAGCTTCCACTTGAAAAATTCCAGTTACCCGGTCTTGGTCTATTCCTCTGTTGCCTACCTCTCGTAGGCCCCATATTTGGGACATTAGTATTTTTTTCTTGCTCTTCATAATATACATCTGTCGTGTATGGATATTTCTTCTCATGCGAAAAGGCTGCAATATCTTTCTTGAGTTTAATAACCTTTTTGTTGAGATTGAGGTCCTTGAACTCCTTAATTGTGGCGTCCAGAGTTGCCATGCTTTTTAAATAGTCACCTACAATCATTTTAGTTGTTATTGCATCTTGCTTGGTGATGATTTCATTCATCAATCTTACAGACACCGTTTTGGCTGTATTGATTATTAATATAATCCAGTCTCTGGTGCATTTATTAGAGATGAAACTCCAGTCTTTCCTGAATTGAAGTTCTTCAAGGAAAATTCTGGGTTCTATCCTAATAATGAGGCCGTTGGGCGCTATATGTGCCCGAAGATATTCCGTCATTATGGCCCCATGCAGCTCTGTTCTAATCAGCTTTTTCCGTAGTGCTTCCAATTCGTTCCAGTCATCTCCTTTGGAGGCTATTGCGGCCTGTTGTTCTACACCTAATATTGAGGGGTTCGCTAGGATCCCTTCGATTAGTTCCTCCGCGAAAGCCAAATATGTTGCTTCTGCCATTTTGTCAATGTCTTGTCGGATTTTTTTAAAAATTAGTACTTGAAACTGTATGCCGCTTTCCTAGCGCCTAAATTTCCGAGATGCCCGGCCTTTTACGCATTACCTAAAATACATAAAGGCGTCCTTCCAACTCCTGGTCGCCCTATTGTGTCAGGGATTGGCTCAATCTTGGAACCCCTCTCACAATTTGCTGACTTTTTTCTAAAAGAAGAGGTCAGCAAAATGCGGTCTTATGTGAAAGATACCACTGCCATTCTAGTGTATTTAAGCGAGTTGGTCCTAAATAACGATGAGATCTACATTATAACCATGGACATAGAGTCATTATATTCGAAAATCCCACAAGAAGAAACACTAAGGGTCATCGAAAGCATACTACGAGCAAAATCTCTGGATATGCCTGTTACGCTAATCATGCAACTGGCGGAAATAGCGCTAACAAAAAATTATTTCATTATTGGAGACACCTTCTATGAACAGATTGCAGGAACTGCCATGGGTGCAACATTCGCACCAACTTTGGCCAACCTGTATGTGGCCAACTTTGAAGAAACCCATATCTACACGGAAACAAATCCTTTTTCCGCCAATATAATCAGCTGGCGACGATACATTGACGATATTTTTCTACTGTTCAGTGGGGATGAATCAACTTTGAATAACTTCATGGAATGGATTAACGGATTGAATCCCTTTCTCAAGTTCACCCATGAGGCCAGTAAAACGACTGCAACGTTTCTCGATTTGTCGATCACCAGGAGAGGTAATACATTAGAAACAACGGTCTTTCAAAAATCCACAGATAGGAATTCCTTGCTGGACTATAATAGTTTCCACCAAAGGTCCTTGAAAGAAAATCTACCCTTTGGGCAGTTCCTCCGATTCAGGAGGAATTGTACCTCTGGAGCCGAATATGACATTCAAGCAACCAGGCTCTCGAACAACTTACTAGAGAGGAATTATCCGTACAGGATTGTCAAACAGGCAAGAAAACGGGCAAGGAACATACAAAGAGAAACTACTCTTAACCAACATGAGAAAAGACCAAGGGATGATACGACCATCACTGCAGTATTCAGCCATTCCCCGATCATTAACCGCCTTAAGAAGGAAATTCGACAAGCATGGCACATACTCAATGTGAATGAGAAACAACTGCCGGAACCACTGTTCGCCATAAGGAGGAGAAAAAACTTAAGAGATTCTTTAGTGCACACTTACAAAGAATCACTGCCCGCTATGGACACGAACACACTATGGGATACACCTAAAGCTCAGGGTCATACACCTTGTGGAAACTGCACCATTTGCAAATATACAAAACGTACTACAGTAATAGATATAGGCTGGAAATATCCCTGGGAACAAAGAACTCTGACCAACTGCAATTCCACCAATGTTGTGTACCTCATACAATGCCCCTGCAACAAAAAATATATTGGGATGACGACTCGAACAATAAAACTACGGATAGGAGAGCACCGTTCCAACATTAGGACATGCAAAAGGACGGCTCCTCTAGTAGAACATTTTATCGAGAACCATCACACTGCAGATGATATTATGTGGACCGTAATAGAAAAAGTGAAAGCACCAGCAAGAGGTGGAAACATCACAGCACTCCTATTAAAGAGGGAACAACAGTGGATATACAGAACACGCAGTCACGTGATTGGCCTTAATGATGAGATCTGCTGGCAGGCTCTGGCGACCCTTGGATGAACAGAGCTTAGCTAACTAAGACCCATTTTAGGGCACAGATTTTTGCAATTTCCACCTTGCATTCAAGCCCTTACTCCGTACAATCTGCTTTTGACGGAGTCCCCTTTAAGAGTCACGGTTCCACATCGGGCATGTTTGCCTGATCTCGCGCTTTAGACGCGATTGCGTGTGCATGATCACGTGATCTGGCATTACGGTCACGTGACCACGCACACTGCTACAAAAGCACAACAGACACAGGGAAACTTAGTATTGGATACGACTCGATTCGGGAAGGAACAACTCGGTACCCAGAGGGACAATATCCAGAAGTAAGGACGAAATAAGACCTACCCTGCGAGTATTTTGGCTGCAAAGTGGATACCGCTGAAAAACCAAACAGCTACCCTGGAATTACAACACAGAGGTATGATTCCACTATAGAGGTGGTACTGATAGAAGTACCTTAGAAATCTCCTTTTCGAGAAAAATCTTTTTTAAGTAGAAACTGTTGGTACAAGAGACTGATCATAGTCCCCATTTTTTCTTGTTTTTGTTGTCCATACAGGACTAGGAAGTAATTACCCTACCAAACCCTGGACACCCTCTATCATCTAAACAGTGTTGAAGACACTGTTGAGGATACCTCAACTTGAAGTATTCGTCCTGAAGAAAGCGGCAACTCAAGAATCCCGCTGAAACCGGTTGACCATAGAAAAGGCCTGGAAGATAACCCAGACCCACACTCCCTTTTCAAAAGAAAAACAAAGGGATTGTTGCAAGGAAACTTAATTCGTTATCCATATTATTTATGGTTCAATCTGAACCCTTGGGAGTTATGAAGAATTAATATCTTCACTTTCCACACAATTTTTGAACACACAAAAATCTTTTTTAATTTTTCGCCATTGTTATCTGGCTTCTCAACCAGATACTCTGGGATCAGCACTTGCTGTGTTTTTTAACGATAAGACACACAAATTGGGGGCGACACATTAAAATTTAGGAATCGACCCCCAACCTGTGTGCACATACTAGACACCAGGAAAGTGTTTTAGAGAGACCAGGGAGAAGATCTCAACACCATTTGTAGTCGGCCCAGCAGCACTAACTAGGGACCCCTCTTATTGGTTTGAGATCATTCACAGATAGGGAGATTTATTTGTTGGCTAGGGATCTAGCTACAGGAATAACTTACAATAACTTTACCTTCTGTTGTTTTGAGTGTTATAAACTGATATATATGAGACATTTAGTTTGCAAAGGTAGCGGGCGCCCCTCTCTCGACAGAACAAGGCCTGATAACCTGTTCAGTGGTTATTAACCACTTGAGAGTTCGCAGCCACTGCTTTTACTCACTGTGCCTTTCACAGATGGGAAATATTCATTTGCATATCAGTCTTTGTCCTGCCCAGGGGCAGTCCAGCACTGAAATGCAATGGCAATTCCAACCTGAACGAGAGTACCACCAGCAACCCCATACACGTGTTTCACCCTTGTTGGGGATCATCAGTGAGGTGAAGCTGATGCCTCTCTAAGCACAGTGAGAGGGAGACCACGTCTGGTTGCCCCCAGGAGACCTAGGGTTACCAATCCCAGGTTCCTTGAAATTTAGTTTGCAAAGGTAGCGGTTGCCCCTCTCTCGACAGAACAAGGCCTGATAACCTGTTCAGTGGTTATTAACCACTTGAGAGTTCGCAGCCACTGCTTTTACTCACTGTGCCTTTCACAGATGGGAAATATCCATTTGCATATCAGTCTTTGTCCTGCCCAGGGGCAGTCCAGCACCGAAATGCAATGGCAATTCCAACCTGAACGAGAGTACCACCAGCAACCCCATACACGTGTTTCACCCTTGTTGGGGATCATCAGTGAGGTGAAGCTGATGCCTCTCTAAGCACAGTGAGAGGGAGACCACGTCTGGTTGCCCCCAGGAGACCTAGGGTTACCAATCCCAGGTTCCTTGAAATTTAGTTTGCAAAGGTAGCAGGCGCCCCTCTCTCGACAGAACAATGCCTGATAACCTGTTCAGTGGTTAGTAACCACTTGAGAGTTCGCAGCCACTGCTTTTACTCACTGTGCCTTTCACAGATGGGAAATATCCATTTGCATATCAGTCTTTGTCCTGCCCAGGGGCAGTCCAGCACCGAAATGCAATGGCAATTCCAACCTGAACGAGAGTACCACCAGCAACCCCATACACGTGTTTCACCCTTGTTGGGGATCATCAGTGAGGTGAAGCTGATGCCTCTCTAAGCACAGTGAGAGGGAGACCACGTCTGGTTGCCCCCAGGAGACCTAGTGTTACCAATCCCAGGTTCCTTGAAATTTAGTTTGCAAAGGTAGCGGGCGCCCCTCTCTCGACAGAACAAGGCCTGATAACATGTTCAGTGGTTATTAACCACTTGAGAGTTTGCAGCCACTGCTTTTACTCACTGTGCCTTACACAGATGGGAAATACCCATTTGCATATCAGTCTTTGTCCTGCCCAGGGGCAGTCCAGCACCGAAATGCAATGGCAATTCCAACCTGAACGAGAGTACCACCAGCAACCCCATACACATGTTTCACCCTTGTTGGGGATCAACAGTGAGGTGAAGCTGATGCCTCTCTAAGCACAGTGAGAGGGAGACCACGTCTGGTTGCCCCCAGGAGACCTAGGGTTACCAAACCCAGGTTCCTTGAAATTTAGTTTGCAAAGGTAGCGGGCGCCCCTCTCTCGACAGAACAAGGCCTGATAACATGTTCAATGGTTATTAACCACTTGAGAGTTCGCAGCCACTGCTTTTACTTACTGTGCCTTTATGGCAGCAGAGTATAATAATCCACGTCACCTTGCAATACTGCTATCTATCTGATCAAAACATCAAAGGGAGGGGTGTGGCATTTCATACAGAATTCATGCCCTCTTAACAATATTATTGAGGCAGAATACCCATTAGTTCCAAACAATGCAACAAGTATTTGCAGCATTCCAACAGAGACACACTATTTCACAGTGGGAGATTTGAGGAATGCTTTGGTTCCCATTGTCCCACACCCACTCCAGTTATCTCAACGCATTTACATATCTTGGGACCAGATTCAAACATACAAGAATACCTCAAGGGTACTGTGAGGGACCCAGCATATTTAGAAGGGTTATTCAAATGGATTTGAGCAATTTACAAGTTGATAGTACAGTGATAGAATATGTGGATGACCTTTTAGTGTGTCGCACCGCAGAAGAAGAATGCAGGAAAGATTCAATAAAACTACTGACATTGCTAGCTGACAAAGGGTACAAAGTGGACAAAGACAAATTGCAGTATTGCCAAAAAGAAGTTGTTTACTTGGATCAAATTGTGTCAGCAGATGTGAGAAAATAGCACCTGAAAGAGTTGAAGCAATACATAAAACTCCCAGCCAAAGACAGTGAAAGAGATGCAACAGTTTCTAGGACTGTGCAATTATTGCAGGGCATGGGTTTTTTGATTACTCCACTTACACCGGGCCATTACTGTAATCACCTTAAACAGGCTCAGAAAAACAAAAATAACATAAAATGGTCAGCCGAAATGGGTGAAAATGTGTATGAACTCAAACACGAGTTTGCACATGCTCCAGTATTGACTATGCCCAATTACAAAGAGAGGTTTCACTCATTTTGTCACTCGTTTTCCCATTCAGATGGGTAAGATAATGGTAAGATAATGACCGCCGCACTGAAACAAAAGAAGGGGCAGACACACACACCACTGGGCTATTAGAGTGAATCTTTAGACCCAGTAATGCAGGGACACTTCCCATGTAAGCAAGGACTTGCTGCTGCTGCTGCAATAGCAATTTAGAAAGCGCCCACAATTACTATGGGGTGCCCTGTAATTTTGTACGATGAACATGTACTGTTTGCAATATTAGAAAGGACCAAATCAACCTTGCCAACTCAGAGATCCTCAGGGTACCAAATAATACTTACAAACCCTGCAATAGTGGTGGTGAGGTGCACAACAATAAAACCAGCAGCATTCACTGAAAAAGAAATCGAGGAGGGAGATTATGTATGATTGCATAGACAGGAATATAGGTAACCCCTTGGTAAAAGAGGAAGTGCTTGAAGGGGGGGACATGGTTTTCAAGACATGACCAAGGTACGGGGCAAAGGCATTCTGGTTCCAAAGTGGTGGGACGCAAATATTGAATACACAAAGGAGAAGAATTGATAGTGTATTCACAGACATGATTACCAGCTCACTACTCTGCACAAGCAGCCTAATTAGTGGCACTAATTGAGGCACTAAACATGTCAGAGGGTCAGGCATTTAACATCTTTTTTGACTCTGCGTACGTAACATCCAATGAGCATTCAGGGCCGGCAAGGTGGGAAAGGAGAGGGTACAAAAGAAATGAGGGAACACCAGTACAGCATGTAGTATTAGTGAGTAAGCTATTCAAAGTGTTACCACTTCCCGAAGAATTGGCTTGAATAAAGTGCAAGGCCCACAAAGGAGAGCAAGATTTTATTTAATTAGGTAACAAACAGACAAAGCAGCAAAAGAAGCAGCAAATCTGTCAGAAGGGACACATGTGCTATTCCCTGGCAAAACATACCCCTATGGCATTGATACATACCAGCAAGGAAAAGATGCATTGCCAGAACATTTCAGCGCAACCCCAATAGTACAAATAATAGAATTGCAGGAGAAGCACCAGATGATGAAAAATAGTTGTGGAAGAGGAGAGGGTGTCCTTTGTCCCCAACAGGTTTAATTTGGTGGCATGATAGCACAGGAAAGGTGGTAATGTTGAAAAAGTTTTTGAAAGTGGGACTAGAACATTTCCACTACCCTGTGCATGTATCGAAAGAGCAAGTGGTTGTGGGGATAAGCAAAGACAAGTTTGTGCCAAATGTATACACACATGTTTCTGAATTTGTAAATAACTGCATGATATACCAGAAATTCCTGCATGGTCACACTAAGAGTTGTGCAGAGAATGTTGCCGCGACCAGGGGGGCCCTTCCAGATCTTGCATAAAGAATATGTTCATATGCAAAAGAGACGTACCTGTTCCAGATACATGCTTGTAGTTGCATGGCCCTTTTCACATTGGCTTGAGGCTGGTCCCTGTGCCCATAATGGCACCTACTCAGCGGCAATATTCTTGGTGAGGAAGGTGTTACAAAGGTGGGGGAGGTTAGGAAAGATTTCATCCATGTGTCATTTTCCCTCCATTTGTGGACCCCCCAAAATGTTTGTTTTTGTGTGGCTATCCTACCCTGATCTTTGCCAGTGGAGCCAGCCTTCAGCTGCGCTCCCCTGGGCTTTTGCTCACCTCTTATGGGGAAAATGACACATCATTTAGACTGTCAGTACTGGGAAACTATGTTTCCCTTAGTCTTCGACTATGTTGCCCTTTCTTGGTAACTTTTTAACAGTGCACAGTGTCCCTTCCAGTACCGTGCGCTGGGGTCCTTTTTGTTTTATGGCCTTAGACTCACTCAAAGGATTTTTTGGTGAATGTACAAGTGTGCCTGGGACAAACTGGTGGCAGCAGTTACTTTTTATAAGTGTTTTACTTCTTTGTACAGGATCAAATTGCAAAGTCCGAAAATGGCCGATCCACAAAGTCTTTTGTTCTGTCCTATGGCCATTTTGTCCCTTGCCTTTATCCAAGTTGAGTAAACCAGGGATTCCTTATTTGGGCAAGCAGCCTCCTGCAAAAAACGATCTCTTTCGCGGGCTTCTGCATGTCACGTGTGTGTGCACAGGAAGCATGTTGGGACTGTCTGGTCCCAATCCACACTACTGGTGCCAGGATGTCTGGAATGGCTGAATGACTGAGACCACCTGGGATGCCTGCATGAGAGCAGATCCTCGATTGGAAGTCCTCAATTTTTGCGCAAAGATAATCTTGGATAAGAGAAGGGGCTCTGCATCCACTCCAGGTCGATCACCTGAGTTCTCTCTGAACTACAGAAGGAGCCAAGTATCCTGTATGGAGAAACTGACTTGTGAAACAGCCAGAGAAGCGTTGGGATGGTTTGGCACCCTTCACTCTCTGCTGTCCCGTTGGAGCCCTGTTGTCTTCTTTGATCAAGAAGGCCTGACATGGCGCTTCGCCGCCTTTGAAGTAGTGGGAACAACTACTCTTGGCACCCTCGGGTTACCCACCAAACTAGCCCCTTCAGAAGCGTTCCTGGAACATCCAGTGTACAGTGCAGCTCAGCCCCATGATTTCCCGCAGAACCACTGCTGTCTCAGTTTGAAACCTGAGACTTGGGACATCACTTGCTTGTGGTCCTGTGCACTCTCCCACCAAATCCGGCAGAGCTAGCTCCTCTGGGTCCCAAATTAGAAGAGTGCATAATGCTGCATGCATCTGTGATTCCTGCATCACTACCTGTTGGTGACGGTCACTGTAGGTGCTTTGCTAACCTGCTCTCCTGTGCCCTGAAGCCTGCTGCCCTGGAATGTTCTTGGCATCTCCTTTGGAAACTGGGAAAAGGCAGCTGCCCTATCACAGACAATCATTCTATCCTGCAGCCACTGAGAGCTGGAGTGCTACAAAACTGCAGGACTCAAACCTACTAGCAACTTTGAATAAACTGGCAAAGTTTGGTCTGGGCTGTGCCAAGGGTCAGTGAGTACTTGCATCACTTACCGGTGGCCTCCTTGCACAACAGATCTCTTTTAGGCATGAATAGCCCTAAAAAGGTTGCTTTTGGCTGGGTTAGTCTGCGCTCTCTAGCTATTCCCCACTTTTTAAAACTGCTCTGCTGCCAAGGGCCGACCCTACGCAAATAGTGGGAACCAATTCTTCATTACCTCAAGCCCCTTCCTGACTAGCTACAGCTCTCCCACGAAGATCTGCTTTTTGTTCTGCCTGCGCGATCGTGCAATTGTACGCACACTGTACTGTTGAGCACAAGGCTCCCAACTTCTTAGGGCTGAACTCAAAAGTTAGGGAACGACTCTGAAGAATTGTCTAATGCTCCTAGTGTGTTAACTCATCCTTCTCTTTACAGGTTATGGCTGTTTTATACTCCTTTGTCAAATTAGGAAACATATTGTATATATATTAATTAGTAGAAAACTTGTGTGGTAGCTGTTTTTATATAACTAAAGTTTACTTGTGTCAATTGATCCGGTCGACAATAAATGTATAGATATTTTTCATATACGCTTGTCTAAGGGCCTCATTACACGGAAGGCGGTGAGCCATGGCGCTATTAGCGCCATGGCTCATGCCGGTAAAATACCGGCACCGCCTTGGCGGAAAGGGGATTTACCGCCCCATTCCAAGGTTGGAGGGGCGGTAAATCCCCATTCCGCCATTGCCCTTCCCCATTCCCATTTCTGCCCCATAGGGCTCTATGGGAATGGGGAAGGCGCTAATTACGGCACCGCAATTTTGCGGTGCCGTAATTAGCTCCGAGGTCCCTTAGCGGGTTGGTTTTTAACGCCTGCAAAAAGCAGGCGTTAAAGCACCAACCCGCTAAGGGACCTCGTAGTAAGGCGGTAATGGTTAACGGTCACCGTTACCATTAACGGTGGCCGTTAACCATTACCGCCTTCCGTGTAATGAGGCCCTAAGAGTAATTTGTGGTTTGTTACTGTGCATGCTCATTGTGGCTTCCAATCACTCTCCCCTCCTGAGACTTAGGGCCTGATTCATGGAAGTGTTTTATAATGGCGCAATGTCATGGGAAAATGTTCTGTGAATCAGGCCCTTAGTCTTGACTGTCTGCTAAGCTACCTAGATTGGTCTGGCTTGTCACAAGGTCCCCTTTTTCACTAAACCAAGGGTGGCCTCCTAAACCTCTGCCCACCAGGTCAGGGTTTAGAAATCCATCTTAAGAAATTGGTGTATAGCACTGGGACGAGATCGGAGGTACCCAGTGTTGTGCACTGGTAAAGTACCCAGCCTATACTTACCAAATCTAAAATGATCCAGAGGATCATAGATTGGCAGGAAGTTAGGATTCAGGATGTGCCCTCCTATGATAGTGCAGAAGGTAGTGGGGCAATCCCACTAACATCATGATGATGATGTGTCCCATACTTCGCTGGCCGACTCTGAGGCTGAGGTCACACTGGAATTCAAGACGCAAAAGTTGCTGTTTAGGCAGAAGGAGCTTGAATTTCACATGGCTAAGCTAGAACTGAAGAGGTCAGAGAAGCAGAAGGATAGGGATCACCAATTGGAGCTTGCAAGACTTCAAAGCACCAATGGCTCCTACAGAGGGTCTGATAATGGGACTGGCCCATTCTATCATCCAAGATTTAAGAAAGATCTGCTTAGTAAATATGATGACAAGAATGACATTATGGACTCGTTGACTATATTTGAGTATGCATGTGAGGTACAAGAAGTAGTGGGTGCTGTTAAGATTGCATGGTTGCTCAGTCGACTACCCCATTCTGGCTGCAGTACTATTATGGATATGTCAAAGGCTGACAGAAAAGACTTTACAATATTGAAGCAAACTCTGGTCTTAATGTTTAGGAAGACTCCTGCCCAATAATTGAAAAGATTCAGAGAAGGTAATACTTGGGTTTCTTATGATGCTGATTCCTTTAAAAACTTGATTGATTGGGTGCAAAATTACAAAGTCACAACCGTTGAGGTTATGAGTTATCTAGTCATGCATGAACATATTGTTGCTTCTTGTTCGCCTGGGCTTAAGCAGCACTTGGTTGACTCTAAGGAGATCGATCATAAGATTTTAGACATTGCAGCAGATTTATGGGTGTCACACAGAGTGTCACATAAGGACACGCCTGCTTCTAGTAAGCAGGAGGAGGGAAAAAGAACAAAGATAAGGAGAGTGGGGGATCTGAAAAATCTTCTTCTCAGACGGGCCACAAAAATTTTAAAAAGGGTAAGCACCCTAAAAATAGTCAGAGTAGTGGGAGTAATCCTACCATGCATAGCTCTTGTTACAATAAGCCTCCCTATGTGCACAGACCCATTGGGTCTTGTGTGGCTCGTGGAGCAAGTGACCATGTGAAAGGGGACACCAGAGGTAAGGTCAACACCTTGGGGGAGCACTCTGTGAGTCTGGCCTTCCCCTCATATGAGGAGGAAGACATTATCACAGGGGCATCCTTCTCTTCAGACTCCTTTCCCAATGGGATAGAATCTGAAGTAGTCTTAGTTTCCCTGGGTTCCTGGGAGCCATGATTTTCAGAAGTTTATGCTAGGATACCTGACAACAACAAGCACTGTTTTAAAGACAGTGTGCTGATCAATGGAGTAGATACTCCTGCCCTTAGGGATAGTGGAGCCAGTACAACTGTGGCGGATGCCACGCTGGTCAACCCGAAGTTCTGAGTAATGCCTGTAAATCTAACTATCAATGGTACAGGAGTGAGGGTCCTGTGAGCGTACATAGGCAAGTCCCTGGAAAGGTCCTGCTGGGAAATGACTTCAGAGACCTAGGTCTTGTGGGGATACAGGAAAGAGACCCTGCACAAGGTCACAAACAAGAGCTGCCCTGGCCAATTACTAGGCTGAGTCAATGACAAAGCCAAAGCGGAAACCCAAGGCTAAGGGAGTCAGAAAACCAAAAAGAGGAAGCAGCTGAATATTACAAGGCAGAGGTGCTGCCTGAAATACTCAACCCCCATGACCATCCTGAACTCCAAAGTGTATTGGTTGAAGGAGTTCCTGATAGGGAAGAGTTCAGTAAGGGGCAACGTGAGTGCCCATCTTTAGAAGGCCTAAGGGGACAGTCTGCTCCCAGCTTGAGGGTGAACCTCCTGGGAAGCATAGGCTTTATTGTGAAGGTGGGCTCAGGAGAACCAAGCAAAGGTTATCCATGCATTTCTACTGGCCCAAGATGGGGGTCCAGGTAGAAGGCCATTGGAGGAGTTGTGCCACTTGCCAGATCTCTGGGAAAAGTGGCTCAACAATCAAGGCTCCATTGGTGCCACTCTCTGTTTTGGGAGTTCCCTTTGAGAGGGTAGGCATTGACATTGGTTGTCCCCTTGACCCTCAGACATCCTCTGGCAATAGGTTTATCTTGATGCTGGTCAACCATGCCACCAGATATCCTGAAGCCATCCCATTAAAGACAGTGACTGCCAAGTCAGTTGCTAAAGCTTTACTTGGCATATTTACTAGGGTTGGCATCCCTAAAGAAGTTGTGTCTGTCGGAGGCAGCAACTTTATGTCCAAGTATATACAAGGCATGTTTTCATCAGCTTATCATCGACAAACACATGGCTTAATTGAGAGGTTTAATATAACTCTCAAGAGCATAATTGGGGCTCTGGAAGAAACCAAAAGGAGAAAATGGGATCTCCTGTTGCCATGCTCCCTCTTTGATTACAGAGACGTACCTCAAGAGGGGGCTGACTTCAGCCCCTTTGAGATTCTTTTTGGTCACCCTGTAAGGGCCATACTCGGCCATAGTCAAGGAAGGGTGGGAGCTCCCCCCTCCTCCTGTAACTACCAATGTAGTAGACTATGTGCTGGGGCTAAGGAAGAGAATGGTCCTCCTGATGGCTCAGGCCAGTGACAAGTTGAAAGCTGGTCAGGCATTGGTCAAAAACTGGTGTGACCAGAATGCTTCCCTTGTTCACTTCACGCCAGGCCAAGAGGTCCTGATCATGAACGATATAAGACCTCGAGCCCTACAGAATAAATGGTCAGGCCCTTACTCGGTTTTGGAGCAGCTGGGTGAAGTCAACTATTTGGTGGACTTTAGAAGGCCGGGACAGGCCCCCAAAGAGTTTCACATGTTAGACGGAAATCATACAGTGCCTCCTTTTTATTTTTATTGGCCTAAGCCTAGTTGCTCTATGGGGAAAACCGCGTGGCAAAGTTCCGATTTTGGATCGACTTCACCGCCATTTTAGAGTCATCCGCCATTTTGATTTCTGTTCGTACGATTCAATTTTCTAAAATGGTGGACTGTGTTTTCAACTTGCAACCAAGCCTCCCGACCTTTGAGTTCTGTTAATGTTTAGGCTGTCCGAGAGCCGACTGGTTAGACTAGGTAAAGAGACCTTGAGCTCCTTATGAACTGCCATCTGAGTATTGTCTGCACACATATGACTCATCCCTGTGTAAACGTTGGAACAATGTAAAGTAAATCTCAAGCGTGGACACAGGCCGAACTGCATTTTGAAGGGATATAGACTAAAGCTTACAGCGGGATCCGAGAATATACATCACCATTGAAACTTGATGGAAATGCAAACTCATGTAATCCTTCTGCATATTATTGTATAAACTGTATGTGAACTAGGCACGAACTCTAGACCATGAATTATGAACATGTAGAGGGGCCGGACAATATTTCTGAAAACTGCATAAAAGTATGAACGTTTAGATGTCCAGCACGCTCTCTCCTCTCTTTGACGGGCGGGTACTCATTGCGGGATGTTGAGAGCCAGATAGCTATCTGTATCTATGTTTCTTTGTAAACTGTGCAGAATAAAAGATCTGTGAATCTTTATAGCCCGTGTTTGGTGTATTTCCTTTGTGGTACTCAGCCTCGATATTTCTTTTGCTTTTACAGATGGCGCCTGAATAGGGACCCTCAAGATTGATGCCATCTCGTTGAAGAGTTGACGCGGCTATCGGACCGGGATCGGACGGTGAGAAAGGGGGCCCCTTCTTGGATGAGACGCGACACCTCAACAGTACTGCACGGCCCGATCCCTGAACGGTGAGCACGCGATCCGAGACGGCATCTTGACAAGGGTCCATATATATCAAGGTGGGCAGTTTTGCCGAAATCACCAACCACGAGGGTCCTTTGTTGTCCTTAGTTATCTGTCCTTTGATCAGGTGAGTCATGCCCCGATTCCTAAGTATCCTGATATTTGATTTGGCGTATTGTCCTCGCAAGTACAATTATTGACCAGGTAACACCAGTAATCTGACATGCCTGGGAAATTGTCTGCCTGTTTCAGGGCGTTATTCCGTAGAGACAGACAATCTTTGGAATTTGGCCGTCCGGCACCACAGGAGGGGTTGCCGGCATATACTATATACTGTAAGTACTACATTGGTAGCATAGTATTTAACGATATTTGGCACAGACAAACTAGACATGCTTCCGAACTTCAGTGGCCAAACAATGGTAGCTTTCAGATTTCTCATATAGAAAATTTAGAATCTATATTGTTGAAGAAAAAATGTAGACCTGCAGCATTTGATGTATTGCAAAATTGGAAAAAAGAAGCTATGTAGCAACTTAAAAGTAGAGCAAAACATGCACGCCGACATATGTCGAACGTCGAGAAAGTGTTATTGTACGATAAACAAAAACAGTCAGAGTCAGTTAGAAACATGGATAGGGTTTTTCAACTTGGCATTCAGAAAATATACCCGTCTAAAGATTTTCATGCATCAGATGAAGTGATCAATAAGCTTTTAAATGAACGAAGGCCTGGTGCCACTGCACCACCTCCTTATGTACCTATTCCTGTTGCTTTACCTCTTCCTGCTGTTGTTCCTCCTCCCGTAGTAATTCCTGCACCTCTTATTACTCCCCTGCCACTACCTATTGCTCCACTTCCTATTGTACCTCCTCCACCTGTATCTCCACCTTTGCCTGCTGTCACGGGTCCGGTAGATTTGTCTTTGATACCAGTGATAGCACCATCATTACCTATTGTAAAAGATTTGTCTACTCTTTCTCTTCCAAGTGGTTCTGCTCCGCTTGTAGTTGATAAGGGAGCGGAATCGAAGATTGTAACTCGCAATACAGTTTCTAAAGAAAGAAAGCAAGATCTGAATGCATGGGCTAGACAGTGCATGGAGAAGGGTGAACAATCTGATGTCTTTGCTACAATCTCTAATCTGGATAGTTTTCCTGAGAAAGCTGTTTTTATTGAAGGGATGGGAATCCATTTATCCGTAATGTGGAATAGACTGAATGATGTAGATATCCCACAAGGGTTAAGGGATCTGAATGTTTTAGCATATTCAAGAGATACTGCAGAGAAATTATATGAGGACGTCGAGAGGGTATTTGAGTTTAGAAGGGAGTTAGAAAAGTTACGGAATGATGAAATAGATGGTGATAGTTTGGGCGCTATTTTTGTACAGAAACGGTTCCTTCCTCTTAGCAAATGGATGAGTGAAGAAACGCGAATTTGCACAAGAGATGCACTTGGATGAATTTCAGATATGTCGATATCTCCCGTAGAAGTATATGACACGTATAGTCAATATATGCCAGGAATGCAGAGGAAAGTGATACAGGTAATGGTAGAATACCTACAGGATGAATGTATACAGAGAAAGATTTGTTGTCTTGCAGAATTATTGAATATCTACAAGAGAGCTTTTTCGTCTGACACTCCTTCAGCTGCTTTAGCGCTCGATTTAGCTTTATTGCTTAGTAAGCGTTCGGAGTTGCCTGTTACTCAGTTACCTATGAGGGAGGTTCCTCCGACATTCGTCCCTAAAGTTGACGTTCCGGCTAATGCCCCAACAGGAGTTGCCGCCTATGATATTGATGCACATTATGTATCGCAGTTTGTTCACGTCCTGTTCTCAAGACAGGAAGTGATTACCATCAGAAAATCTATCCCAGATATTAGAAAGAATCCAACAGGGTTTTATAAAGAGATAGAATCTGTCTTGCAGTTGTCAATATTCACTCTGGGTAATATAGATGTGTTATTTCCTGTGCTCCTACCTGCTGATTTGTGGAAACAGATTAGGACTGTAGACAATGCAACAGGGCTGGGTGACACATGGGATAACTTAGTCAGACTGAATAGAGGTAGGCCAGCTGGTGAAAGACCACCGCCGGTAATACTGACGTTGCCTGATAGAATAGTGACAAAATTGAAAGCCTTAATTCCTGAAAGAAGGATAGTTTGGGACAAACTCACTGCTTGTATCCAAGGAAACTCTGAGGGTGTTACTGAATTCTTTAATCGGTTTGAGCACGTATTTTCAGATTTTAGTGGACAGGATTTAAGCACAGAGTCTGGAAAAAGATTATTTGTGGACACATTTGTGCGTGGATTGTTACCTGACATCCAGTCACAAATTATGACTTCTGAGAGCGCATGGCAAGCTAAGTATTATGAAAACCGAGTCAATAATGAGAAGGAAAGGATTGAAAAAAGAAGGGATACTTGAAAACTAAGGTGTTGTTGCAACAGATTGTTAGAGGACCTAGAGGGAGTAGTACACAGTTTTGGGGACCGTATGTCCCACAAGGTAATATACCGTTGGGTCCTGTACACGCAAACCAATGTGCTTATTGCAGACAAGAGGGTCATTTGCAAGCACAATGCCCGATCCTCCTGCAGGTCGAATAATACATATGGTATTATGGGTAGACGATCCAGAGGCCGCCCTGGGGCAGAGGGTCCTGGTGGAAGCCAGTTTTCTCAGAATTCTCAATCCTTTTCGCAAGACAATCAGCCAGTGAGTGTGGATAATAGAAATATTTTTGATCATCCTTCTACTGCTTATCTCTCTGAAGACATTCCCTTCGATGATATATTGTTTTGCTAGGATTGCCCGAAGCAGGGTTTGGAACCTACACCTATTCCCGTTAATCAGAAAGGTCCCTACGTTGAGATGATGGTGGGAAATATGAAACATCTATTTTTGATAGATACAGGAGCACAGAAGTGTTCCATTGACCATTCACGGGTTCCAGACATTCCACTGTCAGGGCAAACCAATGTTTCTGTAGGGTTTTCTGGTACGCCAGTGGTTAGTCTGGTTTCTTTGCCGGTACCGATTTTACTGGGTCCATTCACGGATCACTGTCCGTTTCTTTTGACATCAAACTGTGGTGAAAATGTGTTGGGGTTGAATCTGTTGAAGGAATTAAATGCGGTTATTCATTATTCTTCGGATGGAGTGCGTTTGACGATTTCACCACAGCAATTTTCTGTCTCACAGTTTCTGACTAGACCTTTGCCGCTGGAATTTAGTGACATCCGGAATGTGTATGGGCAATTGACGACAATGATGTTGGTATTTTACAAATTGAGTCTGTTAAAATTGTTTTGAAACCTGGAGGAAATTTGCCACGTATTCCTCAGTATAAGATTTCAATTCATGGTGAGCAAGCTTTGAAGTGTACAGTTTCTGATTTTGTACACCGTGGGGTAATTGAAGAAATTGCAGGTAGTTTGTGCAATAGTCCGATTTTACCGGTGTATAAGAAAGGGGATAATGCAATTCCGTTCCGTTTCATTATAGATTTATGCGCTATCAACAAGATTGTCGCTCCACAATTTCCTATTGTGCCTGATGTGGCAACGATATTAACGATGATCCCAGCTTCTGCTACTCATTTTAGTGTCGTAGATCTTAAGAATGCCTTCTTTAGCATTCCTATACACAAGGATAGCAGATACCTGTTTGCGTTCACCCTAGGGGGACGCTCGTTTACATTCACCCGTGAGCCACAAGGTTACACGGAAAGTCCGAGCATTTTCAGTAGGGGTTTGAAAGAGCAGCTCGACACATTTGAGTTGCCTACTACTTGCATATTACTTCAATATGTTGATGATCTTCTTTTGGCTACAGATTCAGAAAGGGTTTCTAAAGAAGGCACTGTGTTATTGCTTATTAATCTAGCAAAACATGGACATAAAGCTTCACTGAAAAAGTTTCAATATTGTTGACAAGAGGTCGCCTATTTAGGCTACCTTCTGTCATTTCTAGCATGCCTGTCCCAAATACGCAGAAGGAAGTCAGAGCCTTGATTGGAATGGCTTCTTGCTGTAGACAGCAGATCCCGAACTTTTCGCTAGTGATCAAACCAATGTTGGCTTTGACAAAGAAGGGCATTTCTTTGCCATTGCCGTGGAACTTGGAACACCAGAAAGCTTTTGATTTTCTCAAGACTGCACTGTGTTCAGCACCAGTTTTGGGCACACCAAATTATGAAAAGGCCTTCAAGTTGTATGTGCATGAACGTGATGGATGTGCTTTGGCTGTGTTAACACAGGAACGTGGGGGGAAGAATAGGCGTGCGGTTATGTTTCCTCAACCCTTGATCCTGTTGCATGCGCTTTGCCGAGATGTCTGACAGCTGTTGCTGCTGCTGCTGCATCTGTAAAACAGAGTGAAGGAATGGTCCTAGGCCATGCTTTAACCTTGTTGGTACCTCACTCTGTAGAACGTAAACACAACATCTTACCTACGCACGATTAACGATGTACGAATTGATCTTGTTTGCACCGCATATCCAAATTAAAAGGTGTTGTGTTTTGAATCCGGCTGAATTATTTCCTCTTCCGCAAGATATCGCTTGCAGTGACGAAACGTCACATGACTGCCTTTATACCACAGAGCAAGAAACTAAAGGAAGGATTGATTTGAAAGATACACCTTTGAACGACCCACAAGGAGATCTGTTTTGCGATGGCTCTTGTTTCAAACTTCCAGATGGTACATCCACTGCTGCTTATGCCATCACTACATTAAGCACGATTGTGGAAACCAAAAGAATTTCGCATAACTCTGCGCAGGCCGCAGAGATTATTGCATTGACCCGAGCTTGTGAACTTTCTGATGGGTTTAGAGTAAATATATACACTGATAGTCAATATGCTTTTGGGGTGGTTCACAACTTCGGTAGACTTTGGGCAGAAAAAGGTTTCTTGACCTCACATGGAACGAAGATTCAATATGGTACCTTGATAGTTCAGCTACTCTCAGAGCTTGCACTTCCTACTCAGCTAGCAATTATGAAGTGCGCGGCACATCAGAAAATCATAGGTGATGTAGGAAAAGGGAACGCTTTCGCTGACCAGATAGCCAAACAGACCGCCACTGATCTCTATTCAGATATGTACACTACAATAGAAGCCACAAACGTCTGTACTATAGATGAAGGAATCAATGCCATAAAGAATATCCAAGCAGATGCCACTCTAAAGGAAACTAAGCAATGGGCTGAGGGCTTGGCGAGGTTGGATGATGATCGGTTTTGGGTGGATAACAGAGGGAAAATGGATGTTGCCAGACGCGTACATCACTATGATGGTTTCAATGGCTCATGGTCCCACCCACATATATGCTTGGAAAATTTGAAAAATGTTAGAAACTGTCTGGGTAAATGTTAACATCCCGAAAACTGTGGAGCGTTTTGTCCGGAATTGTATGGTCTGTCTACAACACAATGTGGGGAAGGGTACATCAACACCAAGGGGTAGTTTTGGTCCACCTTCTGTCCCTTTCAAGATAATTCACTTTGATTTTATTGAAATGGAGTGTAGCAACAACCTCAAATATGTTCTGGTAGTTATTTGTGCTTTCAGTAAATGGGTTGAAGCCTTCCCTATAAAAGATGCCAAAGCAATGATGACGGCAAAAACCATGCTCAAGGAATATTTTCCTAGGTTTTGTTTGCCGAGGGTCATCTGGTCGGATAATGGTCCACATTTTATCGCTGCTGTTATCCTACAAATATGCGCGGGATTACAGATCGATAAATGGTTCCATTCGGCCAGGCATGCTCAGAGTGCTGGATTGGTAGAGATGCACAATGCAATTTTAAAGAACAAGCTCGCTAAAACGTCTGCTGCCACCAATTTGAAATGGCCGGACACCTTACCGATAGTGTTACTCTTTATGCAAACAACCCCGCAGAATAGGACTGGGCTCTCCCCGTATGAAGTGGTGATGGGGAGGCCAGCTAACATTTGGAACCTTCCTAAACCTATGGCTTTAAGGGATATAGAGCATGTACTTCTATCTGAATATTGTGAACAGTTAACTCAAAATCTGTATTTGATTCATCAACAGGTGCGAGAAGCCCTCCCAGCTAAATACGAGGGGCCAGGTCACAGCATCCGACCTGGTGACTGGGTGCTGACTAAATCGTTTGAGAGAGCATCCTGTCTCGCACCGCGGTGGAGATGGCCCTTTCAGGTCAAATTGGCCACACAGACTGCCGTACGAGTAGCTGGAAAGAAACACTGGGTACATGCAACGCATGTCAAGAAGATACCTTTCCCTTTGCCACACGACGAAGAAGATAAGGAGAAACTTACTTGCTCTGTTCCCAACGATCGATCAGCATTGAGCAACACCAAGGGTGTTTCAGAGACACTCCCTGAGCCCGCGCGGCCTGGGGAAATTGCTGCTTCGTCTCCACACTCTTCTACAAATCCTTTTGCACCTTTGTCTGGTTTTGCTGCAAATTCATCACTTCCATCAGGAATCAACGACGCACTGTTCGCAGATCACACTGTACCAGGAGCCACGAGGTACAATCTGCATCACAGAGCTGGACTTACTGCACGGTTTGGCTGTGCCCACAGGGGAACAAATACAGAGCTTGTCCTTCGCCACATCTTTTGCATCTGGAGGAAAGTAGGTGGCTGGGGATAGAGAAAGACTAAGAAAACGCGTTATCAGGAGATCACCAGCAAACAAACTATGGAGTTTTTTTGCAGGAATCTTTTTTTAAAAAAAAAGAGAACAGCTTCTAAGGAACAATGCCTGTTATCGCCTCTACTCGTGCGGAACAAACAAGTGACTGTGTGACCAACAATGACAATGGACGATCAAATACATGGTCTTATAAAACTTGTTGTCTTCTTGTAATTGTGTTAACCAGTTTCATAGTATTAGCTGCCTTAGGATTTTGGTATATGGAAGAAGTACGTCCACTTGAAACATTCTTGCCTACTGAGAGTGTTCCTACTGTATCTAGACCTTTTGTGCACCTGCACACTCTATCTCCTAGAGACTCTCAACATAAACAGAGCTATCATAACAATACATTACTGCTAATAATGAATACAACTCATGACATTTTGAATAGGACAAACTGCTGGATTTGCTCTCACTTACCGCAACATGGGGAAAAAGGGTTGGGCTGGTATATTCATCCTTTGCCTTTAACTACTGCATGTTATGCTTCTCTGCGGGCACTATTCTTTGGCCGGTGGAATGATAATATCTCAGGGAATTTTGATGGGACAAACTTAAAAAAATTTGAAAGGCAAGTTTTAACTCCTCTGGGATGCTCACTCTTCGCAAATAGGAGCAAGCTTAACGCTGCTTCTATTAGGCCTTCTGATAGACTGTCCCGACCTTTTCAATCTCTGATTTCTTTTAAGATGGCTCCTATAGGTAATAGGGATGCCACGCCACCTTCTTATACTATTAACCATAGCCCCAACTCTGTTTCTTTCTGCATACAGAGGAATGGTACTCAGTCAATGGGCGATTTCAAAGGTTGCACTAATGTTGCAAACTTGACCAGTGAGGACAGACCTTTGTATTTAGGCGAACCTGTCTACTTCGTTTGCGGTAATAAAGATTTTCCATGGCTACCAAGGGATTGTCAAGGAATTCTGCTACAAGGGGTATATGTAGCTAGTACCACTGAAATCTCTAGGACTCGTCCAAGGCGGGACGAGAGCGGTGATGCTCCTCCAAAAATTCTGGATGATGTAGCAAAATCGTTTGTACCATTTTGGGGGAAGATTATGAATTCCAAGGACATTAGGAGACTAGCAAGAGTACTGGAGAAAACCATCAACCGGAAAACTGACATACTCTATAACATGACTCTAGAGCAAAAGGCAATCAGATTAGTGGCACCATAAAACCGGATGGCCTTAGACGTCATCTTGGCTGAGCGTGATGTAGTATGCAAATTAGTGGGGTCCGCTTGCTGTGTTTTTGTACCAGATTCCTCCCTGACCATCTTTAAGGCAATAACAAAATCTGCACGTCCTGAGTTCAGAAGTACATGTTCCCGAGGGAAATTGGAATCTTAGTACTTGGTTCTGGGACTTCTTACGCTCTCGGGGATGGAAGCTTCTCTCAGTCTTATTGATAATTCTGGGTATTCTGTTGTGTTGCTGTTGCTGTATACAATGTCTTCCTGCCATATGTTCAATGTTAGGGGGATGTTGTGCACAGACTATGGGGACGTTAGAACCAAAGGTAGAGGCACCGGGAAGAATGGGCAACGAATTTGTGATGAAGGAAATTTCTGCCGCAGATCTTATGGCGATTGATATATCTGATGAATGTGATTCAGGATGTATGGACATTGAAACGTGGAGTTACTCGTGAAGCGACTAATTTTTAGTTTAGCACTTCGCTTAGGCCAAAAGGAGGGTTTGTTAGACGGAAATCACATAGTACCTCCTTTTAATTTAGCTGCTGTGGTCACACCTTATTACTGCGCCAGAAAAAAAATGTATGCTGGAGACTAAGTCCAATTGCTGTTGTGTGATAAGGAAGTTTAATTCATCTGCCCTATGGATTACACATGTTTCGGCAAGGTGCCTTTCTCAAATCAGGGCACATCTAATTATGACCCATCATAAGTGAAAATAATAAATGCACCATCCAATCCCCATGTACCAACCCACATCGTAAAAATCAAGGTAAAACGGAATATCCAGAAAAGAAAGTTAAGTAATTCAATCAAACATTATTGAGAAGAAAACAAAAGCAAATGGCATTTTTTAAAGGTATGCATTTCCATTTCAGTTTCCCATTCACAAAGAGAGAGGGTAGCGGATAAGGGATGGATGTTTAGGTTTGGAAAAGTCAAAAGGAAAACACATTAGAAATTAATAATTGGTGAGTGGTTGTGATTGAACAAACTCGTGCTAAGTGTGCTGTAATGTGAGAAAAGATTTCTTACCCAACTTTATTTCTCTTTATCATTACTGGAAGTGTAATAACTGGGATCAATCCCAACTGTGAGGTAAGGGCGTGGGAGAGAAGGGAAAGAAGGTGGCGGTTTGTGAACACTTCTATGCTCTTGCCTTCTATGCCCACCCGCTCTCAGGACCAATCGCATCAGGATGCGCTTAATTCCAGCACATAGTCAAATTATTACAAAGAGCAGCACTTGTTGAATCAGCTACAGTTATTGCCACATGTGATGTAAAAATCGGGTATAAGCTATTTAAATCAACTGACAGCACACACGCCATTTGTGGCTTTCAATGTACAACTGCAAATATTAATATTAATACAAAGAGTAGCACTTGTTGAATCAGTTACAGCTATTGCCACATGTGATGTAAAAATCGGGTCTAAGCTATTTAAATCAACTGACAGCACACACGCCATTTGTGGCTTTTAATGTACAACCGCAAATATTAGCAAATTAGTCTTAACTTCTATTAAAATGGAACCAAGGGCAGTGCGAGCCTTTTAACATGATGCAACCCGCAGTAAAAGTAAAAGCTCCTTTTTGCAACTTTAGCTGACAATGTGCATAGAAGTGTTCACAAACCGCCACCTTCTTTCCTTTCTCTCCCACGCCCTTACCTCACAGTTGGGATTGATCCCCGTTATTACACTTCCAGTAATGATCAAGAGAAATAAAGTTGGGTAAGAAATCTTTTCTCACATTACAGCACACTTAGCACGAGTTTGTTCAATCACAACCACTCACCAATTATTAATTTCTAATGTGTTTTCCTTTTTTCCTTTTGACTTTTCCGAACCTAAACATCCATCCCTTATCCCCTACCCTCTTTCTCTGTGAATGGGAAACTGAAATGGAAATACATACGTTTAAAAAATGCCATTTGCTTTTGTTTTCTTCTCAATAATGTTTGATTGAATTACTTAACTTTCTTTTCTGGATATTCCGTTTTACCTTGATTTTTACGATGTGGTTTGGTACATGGGGATTGGATGATGCATTTATTATTTTCACTTATGATGGGTCATAATTAGATAAGCCCTGATTTGAGAAAAGCACCTTGCTGAAACATGTGTAATCCATAGGTCAGATTGGACTTAGTCTCCAGCATAATTTTCTTTTCTGGCGCAGTAATAATGTGTGACCACAGCAGCCTGGTTTCCTAATTAAACAAACAGAGTTGAGGAACTCGAAGTCTCTGTTCTATGGCACACCAATGCGACAGTGCAAATTTTTGCATTTAATTAGGTCGCGGGGGTTCTAAGTGATATCAACCCAAAAGTTCCTTCAAAATCGGTCTCCTTTTTTTTTTTTTTTTATTCAAACCGTTGTTTATAGTTTGATTACCAAACTTTTACAACATAATTGTTCTTACATTCCAAAGTTTTCATACAATTTTCATACAATCATCATATACATTTTTTCTTGAACAATCTTTCCATTTAAAAAAGTTCGAGTTATTCCCATTAGACAATACAAACTTAAAAAGGAAACACTCTAATTTATCACAATACATAAGAAATTATCCAATATAAAAAAAAGCAATTCCCCGCTCATGGCCCTCAGGTTTAAACTTAAATAAGCAATGCAACATAGAGTCCATACCACCAATCAATTTCCTATTCCCGATATTTTGTAATTTGTATTTGCGAATTTTTTTAAATTTATTTTTATTTGTGTTTATTTTGGAACTGCACTATTTGATTGAATTCGTTGTAGTTTTTCTAATTGAACATTCACTAAAGTAAGAAAACGCGTAGTTCTCAGTATAGCCTTAGTTGTGAGTCCCCACATGCACGCCATCCACAGCCATTCTCTACTTTCGGCTGTATCATGCTCATGTTGGGTTTCAAATATTTTGTTTCGTTGCAGTTCGAAATATGTACAGTGAATGGTCAAATGTTTAAGTGTTTCATATGAGTCCAACCATTTGCATAGTCTGCATATGTCACTAGACCCGGTTTCCTCTGAGTTTATCCAATTTTTTGTTCTTTGTAATGTCGGCAATTGATTTAATTTAAATCTTAAATAGATGCCTCTTGCTATGGGACAAGAAAACTGCTGAAGATAAGACTTGCGCGGACAACGCGCCGTAGCAAATTTTCCAGCTTCTTTGTATAACTGGTATTTTTCCATAGCGTTAATGGTTTTACACCAATCATGGGCAAATAGTCGATTTTTGATATGTGCTTGGCGATATTCTAAGTCGGCTGAAGTAAGTGCCATCTCGCTCAAAAGAGCTTCAATTTTTTTGTGATAGTATACAATGGATGGTGGATTGCAGTTTTTAATCATCGTCCCCAGATCTTCATATAAAGAATTATGGAGGGGAAAAAGCATTTTTGCATAATTTGTTAGTTGTCGCCAGTTGTAACGGGCAGACAATGATATCAATCCTAGTTCCTGTTTTAGGACTGCATTTGGGAGTGAGTTAGCAAGACGCAACACGTCTTTCCAAATGCGACCCTGTAATTGGTCTAAAAATGGATTTATTTTAGCCAAGCACATGTCAAGGGCATATAATAGAATTGCCTCGACTTTGAGAGTGTAGAACTCAAATAATGGAGACAGTGAGAACTTACAGTATTTAGCTAGTATCATGCGCATTTGAGTTGTTAGTATTTTTGCTTTTTGATTCAAAGTATTTTTCCACATTGATAACGCAGTCGAGTCAGATATCAAATAGCCCAAGTATCGAATTGTGGCCGTCTGTGGAATAGGAGTCAATCCAATAGTCCAATGTCTAGGGCATATCTTTTTCTTTAGGTTATTAAACAAAAAGATATTTGATTTACACGCATTAAATTGCAGATTATGGGATAGACAATATTCGGCAAACAGTGAAAGCTTTGTTTGCAGGCCCGACGGTGTTCGATCGAAGATTACTATGTCATCCGCGAAAGCTAGCCACTGGATTTTTAGTTCGCCTAGTCGGGCTGGATAGCTAATTTTTTGCGACCATATTTCATTAATACTGCAGAGATATAAGTTAAACAGGGTGGCGGCCAAGTTGCAGCCCTGTTTAACCCCTAATGCAGTCGAAATAGGTCCCGTAGTAGCTCCAGCCATATTGACTCTGATAAAGTATACGGTGTTGGTGTGCAATTTGGCGATTAAGTAGACAAGATGATCAGGAATACCCATGGTCCGCATTTTTTTCCAAAGCAAACCACGTAGTACGTTGTCGAAGGCTGCAGTTAAGTCCACTGAAGCCCTATATATTGGCCCTGTGTCTGGAATCTTCGATTTAGCAAGTATATGCGCCATCAATGTTGCATTAAGGGAAGTTCCCATCTGTGCTCTGAAACCGATCTGAAATCGGGATAAGATGTTATTGGTTTTCAAAAATGATTGGAGTTCCCATAATAGTAAGATGGCAAATACTTTGGCAGACGCATCTATCAGTGCAATAGGCCTGTAGTTCGCGGGGTTGCTCCTATCCCCCTTTTTATGAATGGGAACAATAATAGAACCCAGCCATGAAGATGGAATTACTAAGGACGCTAATACTTTGTCAAATTGGTGTTTCAGTATATTAGCCCAGAGTAGTGGTTGTCGCTTCAGAACACAGGGAGGAATCCCATCCGGGCCAGCTGCCTTTGAATAGTTCAAAGCATTGATGGCACATTCAATATCTTGGAGTGACCAAGGGATTAGTGGCAGTTTTGGAGTCGGAGGAGCAGTTGCGTTTCTAATTGAAAAACATGGGCTACTGCATATTTTTTCTCAGAATGTTTCTCCCATATTGCAGCAGATATCGTAGAAGCTTGGCTCTTATCAAGATTGCCCATGTCAATCTCCGATCATTTCGGCATAAGGCGCTAATTATCTGTTGATTAACCAGATTATGTGTGTGACGTTTGATATTTTTACATTTATTCCGATAAGTGGTACAGATCGATGTTTTCATCTTGACATATTCGTCTGCAGTGCAAATGTTTTTTTTTAAGATGCGTAATTCTGCATTTTTTTTCTGTTTTGCTGCTATGAAGTCTGGACAGCTGTTTAGTGGGTTTGTTCTATTCACATTGCTGTTTGCGCTATGTGTTCCAGCCAGTAATTGCATTAACGTCTGCAAGTACTTGGCTGGATCTTTATAGTTTAATTGCAACTTTCCAAAACTGTCCAAATAACCCTCAAGCCATTTATCCATATAAGCATTGACCCTATCTAATAAGCTATTGTTCCATCTTATTGTGAGTTGTGGTCTATCACTTTCCAATAGTCCCTGTTTCAGATCCTGAGCCAATTCAGTAGCATTTGTTAAAATGGTAAATGAAATTAGCATATGATCTCCAAATCCAGGGTCTGTTATAAGAGTATCGGTACAACATTCTAGAAGGTTTGCAGAGATAGCAAAGTCATCTATACTGGATCTAAATGTTCCTCTCTTCCAGGTGTAGTCAAGCCGTGTGTTTTGGATAGGGAGAAATGTTATATCCCAGGATTCTAGATGCAAGTTCCATTTTACTCCCCTTCCATATGCTGATTGGGGTGGCTCATTGGCTGTGATGTTATCCGATTTCTTCCGACATTCAGCGTTAAAGTCGCCGCCAATAATTATCCGACATGCCGTATATTTAGTAAATGCTTTGTCTAAAAGTATGTCTAAATGATCAAAAGCATTATTGATTTTGGAGCTATTTGGGTTATGATATAGGGATACACATAAAAAGTAATCCTCTGGAGAGGATTGAAAGGATATACCAACAGCTATATACAATGAAGATTCATAAACTTCCTGGATATGAAAATGTAATTGAGTGTTTATACAAATTGAAATACCACCATACAGACGACCACTTGGACCTCGTACAGCCATTTTTGGAAGTACTAAAAAATCAGGCAGTGTGATATTATGCATTGCCATAGTTTCTTGACAAAACAATACCTCACAGTTTATGTCATCGGGTTTCTTATTGAACCAGGAGAGGATATTGGTGAAACCACATGGGTTCCATGAGAATATGGTAAGTCTATGAGACTTATTGGTTGGGAGTATTGTCCATTGCAGAATTTAGTGTGGTAGCCAATGAAGATAGCCATGACCAATCCTTGCTAGTATTTGATAGGGCAACCAGTTGGCTAATTACTTCCGGATGGATACCACCCTGATCTTTATGGGCTGTTTCATTTCTTGGAGGTGGAGAGGGTTCTCTCAGAGGTGTTTCATTAAACACTATAGCCTCATCAAGGATTTCAAATGGTGTTGGTTGAAGTCCGATCGTGATGAGTTCGGTCCTGTGTTGCCATATCAAGTTAGAGATGATAGTGGATTGTACCTTGCATACCATCCTGCGATTTTGGGTTTAGGGCAGGGTGATCCTATATCATCAGAATGAAGCGTCCTAAGGGCTGGAATCTGCCTGAATATTTTCAGCAAGGCAGAACGATTTAGACGCTTATTTCCATATATGTTTGGATCAGATTCCCAGCCAAGGATAGTGGATACCGATGTGTTAATTTTATTCTTGTACTTCAGGGCGTCTGTACGATCAGGCGGCATCTCTGCTGCGATAGGACCTTCCTTTTGAGAGACGTTATACATGTTTGTGTGCTCATGATCCTCAGAATTCATGTCCCTTCCCATGGGATGGATAGAATGTGAGTGAGCATTTATTTCCTCAAACTCTGTAATTTGTATTTCTGATTCGTCGTGAATGGAGGGAGGATGGTGTGGTTTATTGCCTGCCAGTAGTGCTTTGGTCGCAATAGGCTTAAAGAAGGCTGATAGTTGCGTTTGAGCAGTAGTCGATGTCTTAGGTTGAGGCACAGGGGGTCCACAGAGAATAATCACTATTGATTCTTTGCGCTTACACGCATTTTTTCTTCCATTGTTATTTATAAATGGCATGCCCGTCTCTATGCTTTTGAAGGGGGGCTGTGAGGCTTCCTTTAGTGTGTTTGTGGAATCATGTAAGGAAGTGCCCGGATCATTTACAGAAGACTGTTTGGCTTCCTGTGTAGGGGTATCAATTTGTACAGAACAAGTATTTTTATTTTGTTTATTATAATTTTTTCTTTTTTTGTTTATTTTTGGGATAAGGAGTTTTTCCTCTGACAACAGAGACTGCCTATCTTACTTCCTCTTTAGGGCTCTAAGAAATAGGCGCTTTTCTTTACGTGAGGTAAAGAATTGTCCAGCGCTGGCTGAGTCACCAATCTTAGCCTTGCTTTTTCCATTTGGAGCCGTTATTTCGGTTCCAGGCTCCATGAAAAGGTTGGTCAAAGCAGAAGGACTATCCGGATGAAAAATTGGATCTACTTCCAATTCCTTTTGGGTCTCTTCCCCTCCCGTTAGACTTTCAGCCGGGTTGTTCTGAATGAAGAAAAGTAATTGTTCAATTTGTTCAGTATTCGTGCTGACCATTTGGCATAACTGGGCATGAGTGAAAATGTGGTGATGTGCCGGAGCCGCAGAAGTGGCAACTGTTTGGGCAAAAGATTGCGCGAATGAGTAAGTATTCAACCGAGTTGAGGGCATGGTGGCTACAAATTCCACTTGTTCATTCATTTCAGTTTGCGTAGCTATGTTTGCAGTTTCTACCTTTGTTATGTTGTCAATTATTACAAGTGGTTGTGCATCATTGCTGGGATTTGAACCCTCATTTCGGAGAGATTCGGCAAAAATGTAGCCCTCCAATTTGTTAAGTTTAAATAGTATTTGGTTCAACGATGACTTGCAATCCCTAAGCTCATAATGGGTGTATTCATGACCTTTATCCAGTAAGTTCAGTATGCGTGTTAAAACTGGATACAAGGCCTCTAAGGATTGCCAGTCGTCTGAGGGATCCAAGAGATCAAAGCCCAGTGGAGGCATATGAGGCCTCAAGGTAGGAGAAGAGGCTACTGCAGCAGCCGATTGGGCTGAATCTGAAAACAACAGGGGTAACTCCATGGGCGGTTCGGTTATGACTGAGGGGTTACTAGACCTCACTGTGCAGGGGATGATATTGGAGGTATCCAGAGTCGCCTTTTCTCTACAGTGCAAATGAACATCAGCTCTCTTACAACTAGGCAAGGTAACCGGCGTAGAGGGACCATCGGACTGGCGAACCCGTTTTTCAAGGGCCGCAAGAACTGCCGGGGCAAGGATGGAATTATCGGATGGTGAGGTATTCACTAAATCATTCGGTTCATCCCCCATAATTGATGGTTCATCCATTCGCATACTCATGAAACTCTTCCTAGAGGAGTACAGACGAGCCGGAACACCCTCCCTAGTATCATTTAACAATTTCGGCATAACTGGAGTTTCTGATTCCACAGTGCACTGTGATTGCGCATATGCAAATGCCACTTCATGGCAGATTGTGTCATTTACCACTTCGAGTGACCGGACAGATGGAATACTCGATGCAACCTGGTATTGGCCCATATTAGCCGTCTCAACAATTGGAGACAAATTAGATAGGGCGATTATTTTTTTTTGTTTTTTAGACTTTTTCTTATTGGCCACAGTTTTACAGGGGGGCCTCCACTGCGTAAAGAGTAAACCATAGGGACTATTCTGCAAATAGGTCACCCCCCTTGAGGTTGGTTTGAACTTAACAGGACTTTTATGTCGAACGGATATGTGTTTTATAAGTCCATCCATTAACATAATACAATTAGTATTTCCTCAACCGTTGTAATCATACCATTCATCCACTGGAACTGCAACATAGCTACAATATCGACAATTTGAAATTAAAAAAAAATGCACTATTGCGTGTTGAGTGCAGAGTATCTGCAATTTGAGTAAAGGGGCCACACCTGTGGTCAAAGTTTACCAACCTCCAATTAGCCCAGGGAAGCAGCCTTGATTTTATGTTATGGAAATAAACTTCAACAATTGTCAGCACACAAGGCTTTTTGCGCATACAGCGCCCCGCGCACCGCAACCCGTGAACCGTGAACAGTTAACAGTACTTCAAAAGTACTTCCACGGTGCACGCGCGGGTGTGCTGGATGCTCATGCTTTATGCAGGCCAGGGGGTGTGTCCACAACAGGGGGCGGGAACAAAGAAAAAATAAGTATTTTTAGTTAGCGAGCATTGCGTTGAGTGTTGACTCAATCATGACTGTCAAATGAGGAGGCGTTTCTTAACCAGGAGGCTAACCACCCTCAAGCTAAACCCCCTCCCACGAGTACATCGTAAATGCAACGTGGTTATAGCGTAAATGCAACGCAGTGCAAAGTCCATGCACACCACGTAGACAGTCACTGCGTGCACTATGTTTCGTGCCTCTCGTCTCGTTTAGAGTGTCATTCAAGTAAGCCAACAGACAGTCACCTTTTTTCTTTCCTTTCCTTCGGTCAGGCAAATGCGTGCAACCAATAATGACTTCCTGTCAGGTCCAGAGGCCACAGTCTCGCACAGCTTCCATACGGCGATTTCCAGGAGACATTCGGCAGCACCCGGCAGCACCCGGCGACAGTTAACAGTACTTCAAAAGTACTTCCACGGTGCGCGCGCGGGTGCGCTGGATGCTCGTGCTTTATGCAGGCCAGGGGGTGTGTCCACAACATGGGGCGGGAAACGCCACAAGAACACACCTTTTTTCTTTCCTTTCCTTCGGTCAGGCAAATGCGTGCAAGCAATAATGACTTCCTGTCAGGTCCAGAGGCCAGAGTCTCGCACAGCTTCCATACAGCGATTTCCAGGAGACATTCGACAGCACCCAGCAGCACCCGGCGACAGTTAACAGTACTTCAAAAGTACTTCCATCGGTCTCCTTTTAATTTATATTGGCCAAAGCCTAGTCGCTCTATGGGGAAAACCGCATTGCAAATTTCCGATTTTGGATCGACTTCGCTGCCATTTTAGAGTCATTCTCTGTTCTAAAATGGTGGACTGTGTTTTAAACTTGCAACCAAGCCTCCTGACCTTTGAGTTCTGTTTATGTTTAGGCTGTCCGAGAGCCGACTGTTTAGACTAGGTAAAGAGAGCTTGCGCTCCATATGAACTGCCATTTGAGTATTGTCTGCGCACATAAGACTCATCCCTGTGTAAACGTTGGAACAATGTAAAGTAAATCTCAAGCGTGGACACCAGCCGAACTGCATTGTGAAAGGATATAGACTAAGGCTTAGCACTGGATCCGAGAATACACATCACCATTGCAACTTGATGTAAATGAAAACTCATGTAATCCATCTGCATATTATTGAATAAGCTGTATGTGAACTAGGCATGAACTCTAGACCACAAATTATTAAAATGTAGAGGGGCTGGACAATATTTCTGAAAACTGCATAAAAGTACGAACGTTTAGATGTCCAGCACTCTCTCTCCTCTCTTTGACGGGCTGGTACTCATTGTGGGGTGTTGAGAGCAGGTAGCTCTCTGTATCTATGTTTCTTTGTAAACTGCGCAGAATAAAATATCTGTGAATCTTTATAGCCTGTGTTTGGTGTATTACCTTTGTGGTACTCAGCCTCGATATTTCTTTTGCTTTTACACACATAAATAAGCTGAAGGCTTTCATCCCTAGGGTTGAAATAGCTGCCCTGCTGCTGGCATCTGACTTATTCTAGAATGATCCTTCAGGTGGCTCCATTGAGGGTGTCCAAATGGCCCCTCACCTGACCTCTGACCAACCACGGGAAGTAATACTTTGCAGAGGCAGTTCTCCTCCTTGTTTTCACTAGCTCTAGATTTGACACCTTGGTACAAACATGATACAGACACTGGAGATAGTGTACCTACCAAAGATAGGGGATTGACAATGTTGGATAAGGTGAGATCCTACATCAAGGCTGAGGTCAACAAGATGTTGGATCTTGGGGAGATTGAGCCATCCAGTAATCCATGGTCAAATCATGTGGTTCTAGTGCTGAATGCTGGTACTTCTGAACTCAGGTTCTGTCTGGATTACAGGGCTCTGAATGCAGATACCAGGACAGATGATCACCCCCTACCTAGAGCTGATGAGCTGGTCGATACCTTGGATGCCTCCAAGTACCTCAGCACATTTGACATCACTGCAGGATATTGGCAAATAGCCCTAGCAGAGCATGCCAAGGAGAGGACAGCATTTACAACTCCAGAAGGCCTTTTCCAGTTCAGGGTAACGCCCTTTGGATTGAATAATTGAACCTGTCACTTTTCAGAGGCTTGTGAACCATGATAATGATATGATATAGCATTTACAACATGCCTATACTCAAGTGTTTGAAGGTGTGACAAGGCAAGGGAGGGGGAACAAAGGGAAGACCGACAACGATCCTACTAGGCCAGGTGTCATTCAGATTGCGCACGTGTATGGGATGGGGAAGGGGGAAGTGCTGGGGGAAAGGGATAGGGTGCTACATGGGCATATTATAATGACAATAGAAAAGTAACGGCTTTGGTGGCAAGTGCAAAGGTAAGTGCAGACATCAGGTGTCAAGTGCTGGTTATGGGACTGTAGGGATACAGAAACAGTCTCCAAGTGCGGGGGTTGCCAGGCAGGTAGTGCTAGAGTGTATGACTGGCAGGGGAGGGACCAGGGCCCGAGAACAGCGGGTGGCCAGGTAGCCAGTGCAGATTCAGTTTCAGCCAGGAGGTCAGCAGGGAAGAGGAAGAGAAAAGGCAGAGGCAAAGAGAAAGGTTTTGAGGTTCTTCCAGAACTGGAGATGGTTCTCCTCAAGTTTCAGGGAGGCTGTTCCAGATGGAGGCCCCAGCTGAAGAAAGAGATCAACCACCAACTTGTTGCTTGGAGAAGCGACTGACCCTAAGTAAGTTGGAGGTGGATGAGCGAAGAGCTCGAGAGGGAAGATTTAGGAAGAGAGAGTTGAAGGTATGGAGGCCCCAAGCCCCAGAAGGCCTTGTGGACAATGCATTGGGTTTTGAACATGATCCTCACAGCCACTGGAAGCCAGTTTTCTAAATGGGATGGATGAATTCTGCTTAGCATATCTGGATGATATTGCAGTCTTCAGTGCCACCTGGGAGGAACATGTAGAGCACCTTAGAATTGTGTTACAGGCTCTTCAGAAGGCCAACTTAACCATAAAGGCCTGGAAGTGCCAGATTGGTCAAGGAACTGTGGTCTACCCTGGGCATTAAGTAGGTGGAGGGAGGATTCAGCCTCTACCCAGTAAAGTAGAAGCAGTACAAGACTGCTTACCCCCACTACACAAACCCAAGTGAGAGCCTTCTTAGGACTCACTGGGTAATATCGGAATTTTACCGCAGACTATGGCACCATAGCTGCCCCTCTAACTGCTCTCGCAACCCCAAAGAAGCCTAAGATGGTCTCCTGTTCTGATGAGTGTGAGAAGGCCTTCAATGGCTTAAAGGACTACCTGTGCCAGGCCCCTGTCCTCAGGACCCCTAACTATAAATGTGCTTTTATTATGCATTCAGATGCCTCTGACACTGGGATAGGTGCTGTGATATCACAGATAATTGAGAAAGGCAAGGAACACCTGATTGGATTCATTAGTCGCCAGCTTAAGGATAGAGAGCTCAGGTGGTCCACTGTGGAGAAAGAATGGTTCTCTGTTGTGTGGGTCCTTAGGAAGCTGAGGCCCTTCCTCTATGGGAGCCACTTCACTGTGCAAACTGACCATAAGCCCTTAAAGTGGCGAATTAACATGAAGGAAGAGAATCCAAAGTTGCTCAGTTTGACTTGACCATGGAGCACAGGCCAGGTGTCCAACATAGCAATGCTGAAGGGTTGTCCAGAATGTTTAACCAACCTGAACATTAGGCCCATCCAGGGGTGTATTAGTTCCCCCTGTCCTTGGTCTGGGAGGGGTGAGTGTTAGGAAAGATTTCATCTATGTGTAATTCTCCCTCCATTTGTGGACCCCCAAATGTTTTGCTTTTGTGTGGCTACCCTATCCTGTATTTTGCCAGTGGAGCACAGCCTACAGCTGCGGCTTCCCTGGGCTTTTGCTCACCTGTTATGGGGAATGTTATGGGGAATGTGACACATCCTTCAGACTGTCAGTACCGGGAAACTATGTGTCCCTTGGTCTTCAACTATGTTGCCATTTCTTGATAACTTTTTAACAGTGCACAATGTACCTTACAGTACTGGGCGCTGGGATCCTTTTTGTTTTATGGCCCTAAACACCCTCCAAGGATTTTTGGGTGAATTTACAAGTGTGCCTACGACAAACTGGTGGCTGCAGTTACTTTTTATAAGTGTTTTACTTCTTTTTACAGGTTCACATTTGGTTCAAGACTGTGGCCAGGTCCGAAAATGGCCGTGCCACAATGTCTTGAAGTGGGAGAATGGGAGAACAAGCTTTCCCCAATCTCATCACGACCATGGCCTAGAGGATCGCGGCCCGGGCACCCCCCACGGGACGAGTTTGTCTATCTACCAGATGACAAAATACCCTGGTTCAGGAACGTAAGGATATGCCCACCAGCCTGTCCGACTCAAGCCGACACCTGCGGCATGGATGAACTCGACTAAGACAACAGCCACCCACATAGTTAGAGATGCCACAACGACCTAGCCAACTGCCAAGAACACACGTGCCACCATGCACACTGGTCACTCACACACCAACCTACACGAAGAACATATTCAGTGCTATGACGTAGGTGACTGACACACCCACTGACGTGCATCGTTGTTATTTTTCACATAGGCCCTTTTATAGTAATGCAGAAAGGCAAGATGCTTGAAGAACTCATGTATACGCTTGCTGACGCTTCTCCCACCACTCGCCCTGTGGTGACGCCATCATGTAGACCTAACATTGCTTGTGATGCCATGTCAAACCGCGACCTCCGTACCATGGATTATGCATCACTACCCATGAACTAGGCCCGAGTTGGCCGCAAGCAAGAGCCTTATCATGAAAACTCTCTCAAAACAAGAATACAAGTGCTGATCATGCAGAACGAACCCCAGCGAGAGCTCATAGCCAAGGCCACGATGTTGCAACTCGTATGCTACCAGCCCGGCGCCAAGGTTACACCTGTAAAAAAAGCCAAGCCCACTGAAACGAAATACAACTCTAATGTGCAGAATTCTGCTCCAGCTACGGTCTCTCCACACGTGACCAATCCGATCTGACAAGGTGCCAGACCCACGAGACAGAAGTCGCCTGGGTCCCACGTCTGGGACACAGGTTGCAACAACGAAGCGGCAAGATGGACACCTACGGCGATGGGAACGACCTGCTCACAAGACTATGAGCAGACCCGTACGTTGTCTGCACAAACACATAGTTACACATTGTTGCTAGTGACAGGTACACCGCGAGCTGGGAACGGCGATGGTCCCAGGCTTGGGGGCTCGCGAGAGGACCAATCAGAACATGGGGGGACTCATCACTGACGCCACTAACATTAGCCAATCATCAATGGTCTTCTTGTAACCATTTTCAAGTATCTAATAGTAGGGACAGCCCAAGTATACCACCTGACTCATCCTTAACCACTAATATCCTTCTCTATATGTATCCTATACTAACCCTACCACTCGGGGAAGCAATCCGAAATGGCAATAGGTTTTTTGCTAACTTTCCCAGGTGACGCAAGTAGCGCGTCATACTGCTGTAAAAAGGGCCTGCGAGCCCCACTAAGATTGAGAGTCTGGACGGACGCGTACGATCCAAGACCCATCCCTGCCGTTGTTATAATAAACAGCAGAACCACCTTGCTCCTTGTGTGTGTCTCATACTCATTCAGGGAAGCACGGGAGGAGTTGGGGCCTCCCAGCCCGGAGGTCCGCGGACGGATCAGCCGACCCCAGGATAATCACCCCGACAAGTTGGAGGCACCGCTGAGATCTGTTTAAGGTCTACTTTTTCAGTTTTTATTTTCCAAGGCCTCTTGTTGCAAGGAGGCCCTGCGGTGCGGCCCCCTCTGCCGCTGCCCCCTTTTGAGGACTACAGGACCATCGTGGAACTGCGAGAAGACCGGACAGCGCAATCCGGATATTGGCCCTCGGGAGCCGGTTGAGAAGTATCCCGCCCGCGGTTGGCGAGTGTCCAGACGTGGTCCAGACGAGGGGAGGTGGCAAGCCGCTTGGAGGGGTGCACACAGTCGAGCAGCCCCGCATCAAGAGAACTTGGTGAGTATGACACACCCAAAAAGCAATGTGAGATTGTGAGGGAGGGGGGAGGAGTTGTAATAAGGGTGGCGGGAGGTGTTATTACAGTGTGTGGCGAAGATTTGATCAATTAGTGTTGATAGACAAGTGAGCGGTAACGGGACAGGCACGAGGGCCGTCCTCTACCACGTCACGGAAGCAGGGTTGGTGGAGCCAGAAGGCACCACGTGCGGTTGCTCGTAGACACTGATTGGTCTAGATCGTGGCCACCTGTAGAGGGGGTGTGTGTGGCTTTCCTACGAATTGGCGTTTTCGATCAATGAGTAGATGAGGATCCCTATTGATCGAGCAGTGAAACTCGATAGATAGATGACGTTTTCCTGTAGGAGGTAGCTAGATTGTTGCCAAGTACGGAAGATAATTGGCTGGTTTCGCCCTCCCGGCGAGGGGCGTGGCCGTACCAATGGTATCAAGGAAGAAAACAAACAGAGGAAAAGGACTGTATATTTGTAATCGTTATACTTGGTTGTTTTACTTTTAGCGGACGGTCGAAAGTCCCCAATCTACGAGGCCAGGTAACGACGGCCGTGCTGAGGGGAGCTAAAAACACAGTGTAACCATGTCATATGGGTTGGGATCGGGAGGGTGGGTGAACACTCTGACTACACCCCTCCAGCATATTTGTAAAATGCTGTCACCCCATAGGGAAAAACTCATCAAATATAGCATAGAATGGACACAAGGAACCAACAACAAAATGACGACACCATGACCGCCTAACGGCAGTTTTGACCCGTACGTCCAACACTCACTACTGACAAACATACACAACACGTACAAAGGGAAGAAGTTGGCACATCATGTGGAGGTGTTTAAGTTGTGGAGGATGTTCCAGGGATCCCGGCCAGGGCCAACCGGAATGTTCACCGTGGAAGGGACGACAGAAGGGAAGGGGAGCAAGGAAACAAAGGAGGGGAAGGAGATTAAGGAGGAAGAAGGAAACGGGGAAAGGGCAACCAGGAGCGCACAGTGCGCAGGAAAAGACAGGAAGGGGGGTGAAAAGCCTGATAATGTACATGAAGTAGAAGTAAAAAAGGAAGGGACAGAAGACATGCCCCTAGCAAAGGTAGTGAAGAAGGAGGAAGGTGGGTTGTATCCTGTGACGGAGCTACGAGAGGCAGCCAGGCAACAACTGACAGAAGCTGAGGGGTACTCGAACCCCACGTACAGCCCTCCACCATATACAGCTACAGGTAGCTACCAGGGGGGGAGGTGACAAGCACGGTAGGCCCACAATTGCACGCAGATGCCCACAAAGAGAGGGAAGAACAGCGAAGAGCCCATTTCAAACATAGGACAAGATGAGTGGGTAGCAGCGCAGGTGCTCTTAAAGCTGCGGTGGACATTAACAGGAGAAGAAAAAGAGGTGGTGAGGAGAATGAATAAGGATGACGCGGTTAGCACTGGAATAAGGGGTGAGGAGAACAACACAAGAGAAGGAGAGCTGTCACAAGAAGAGGAGATGTTGGAGGATCGATTGGCTGAATTAAGGGATGAGCGGAGTGCACTGATTAAGAAGCTCGAGAAAGAGGAACAAGGAAGGAGGAGGGAAAGGAAGGAAAATAGGGATGAGTTAGAGAGAATGAAGGAGCGAACTGAAGAAAGGAAGAGGGAAGCGGAAAGGATGAAGGCAATAGCAGAAAGGGTATCCCGAGCAGCACAGCGTGACAGGAAGAGAGAGGAAGAAGAGAAAGATAAGGAAATGGAACTATTAAAGAAGAAACTATTAAAGAAGAAAAGCACCAGGAAATACGAAGAAGGTAAAGTAATAGAAAGCATTTTGTAAAGGGAGAAAGAGAAATGGGAAAGGAGGAGAGAGGAAGAAAGGATATTAGAGAAGGTAAGTAGTGAGGTGATGGAGGAATTGAAAAAGAAAAGAGAGGAAACAGGTGGTGAAATAGTGGAAAAGAAGGAAGAGGAGAGAATAGAGAGGAAAGGGGGGAGTGGGGTAAGAACATATGTGTGTCGGGATACGGAAGTAGCTACAACATCAGCGCAAAGGGGAGTAACTGGTAAAGGAGAACAGGAAGGAACGGATTTAATAGACTTAAAAACGGTGACAATTAGGGGGAAAAGGACAGATTGGGGGTTGTCGCTCCTGGATGAATTTTGCAGCGAAGAAGAAGAGGGAGTGGGGGGAGAAGGAAGAAGCGGTGGTAGGGAGAGCTTAGATAAATTGTACATCACACGCACTAACGGGGAATCACCATGGGCATGTAAAAAGAAGAAAGAACTAAAGGGAAGTGAGGAGCAGGTAAGAGAAGTGGCAGGAGGACCAACATGTGCAGTTACACCCACATCATTACGCCCAACACGCCCACCCACACCCGCACCTGAACACACCCCATACGTTGGCAGGCTCAGAGACCTCCCAGGACACAAGCAGGAAGAACGGCCATGCACACCTGCAGTAAACCAAGAGAGCAATAGGAGAAGGGGGAGAAATGAAGGAGAAGATACGACAAACAGCGGTAATATAGTGAAGTGGGAGAATGGAAGAACAGGCTCCCGCCCTTCCCCTCTCGCGCTTGGCCTAGAGGATCACGGCCCAGACACCCGCCACGAGAGGAGTTTGCCTATCTACCGGACAACCAAATACCCTGGTACAGGAACATACGGATGTGCCCATCTACCTGCCCAGCAGCCCGCCCTGTCCATGCCGACACCTGCGGCATGGACCAACTCGACTAAACCTACACGTCGTTAGAGATGCCATGACGACCTAGCCAACGGTCAGCACACCTGTGCAAATATACACACCGGACACTCCCGCACCAATCTACACGAAGAATATACTCAGTGCTATGACGTAGGCGACAGACATACTCACGGACGTACATCTTTATTATTTTCCACATAGGCTCTCAAAATGCAGAAACGCAAGACGCATCATGAACTTATATAAAAAAGGCTTGCTCACGCTTCTTCTAAGAGCCATGTACCATAATGAAGAATATAACGGGGACACGATACTGAGGATAAAGCAATATGATACCGTAACCTAAAGCGCCCTGCATCAAACGGTTCCACCTATGCACCAGGCCCAAGTAGGCCGCAGGCAAAAGCTTCCATGAACATTGAATGAGCAAGAACTGGGTTGCTGACCCTGCAAAATGAGCCCGGCGAAAGCACACCGCCAAGGGCACGATGTTGCAATCTTGCACGCTGCAAGCCAACGCCAAGGTCGCACCTGCAAGATAAACCAGGCACACAGTAGGAAAAACAATATTAATTGTGTTGAATTTTGCCTCAAACACGGTCCCACCTCACGTGACAAAGTCAAACCTGACAAGATGCCAAGCCCAGGAGGAAGAAGACGGCTGAATCCCACGTTTCAAGACACAGGCAGATACAATTAAAAGACTCATTGGACATCTGCAGCAGTGGGAGTATTCGACCTCCCAACATATGAATAAATCCTCACATTGTTTACACCTACCCATATTAAAACATTGTTGCAAATGACAGGTGCACTGCGAGCTGGGAACAGCGATAGTCCCAGACTGGGAGGCTCGCGAGCGGACCAATTAGAACATGGGGTTCTTATCACTGACGCCATTCACATTGACCAATCCTCAGAGGTCTTCATGTAACAATTTTCATGTATCAAATTGAAGGGACAGCCCAGGTATACCACCTGACTAACCCTCAGCCACTAACACCGTTCTCTATATGTGCGCTATACTAACCCTACCACTCGAGTAACCAATCCAGAGTGGAGATAGGTTTTTTGCTAAACTTTCCAAGTGACGCAAGTAGCGCGTCATACTAAGGTAAAAAGGGCCTGCGAGCCCCACGATTGTGTGTGTGTCAGGACGGACGCGTACGCTCCTTGACCCATCCCTGCCGTTTGGTCTAATAAACAGCAGAGTCACCTCGCTTCTTGCGTGTGTCTCATACTCTATCTCTTTTGGGATATACGGGAGGAGTTGGGGCCTCCCTGCCCGGAGGTCTGCGGACGGTCCGGCCGACCCCGGCAGAATTTCCCCCCCGACAAGTTGGAGGCACTGCTGAGATCTGTTTAAGATCTGCTTTTTTATTTTTACTTTTTCCAGGTAATCGCGTTGCGAGGAGGCCCGGCGGCACGGCCCCCTCTGCCGTTGCCCCCTTCTGAGGACTACAGGACCATCGCGGAGCTGCGAGAAGACCGGACAGCGCAATCCGGATATTGGCCCTCGGGAGCCGGTTGAGAAGTATCCCGCCCGCGGTTGGCGAGTGTCCAGATGTGGTCCAGACGAGGGGAGGTGGCGAGCCGCTTGGAGGGGTGCACGCAGTCGAGCGGCCCCGCACCAAGAGAACTTGGTGAGCATGCCACGCACAACAAGCAATGTGAAATTGTGAGGGAGGGGGGAGGAATTAAATACGGGAGGTGGGAGGTGTTGCACAGGTGCGCGGCGAAGGTTTGACAATTTAGTGTTGGCAATGGAATGAATGGTAGCCGAACGAGTGCGAGAGCAGTTGGCTACGTTACGCGAGAGAGGGGGGGCGGAGCACGAAAACATCACGTGCGGCCGCTCGTAGACACTGATTGGCCTAGGTCGCGACTACGTGTAAGGGTGTGTGTGTGTGGTTTCCTACGATTTGGCATTTATTGATCAATGAGTAGATGAGGATCCCTATTGTTCGAGCAAGAAACTCGATAGGTAGATGACGTTTCCCTGTAGGCGGTAGCTAGTCAGTTGCCCAATACGGAAGATAATTGGCTGGTTAAGCCCTCCTGTCGAGGGGCGTATTACACGCGAGGCGACGCAGTGTGCGCAGTCCGATTATATTATTGATTACCTTGTTCCAAGAGTGTCAGGAAGACAGCTGTGAGGTTAACGGGGGTAGATTGCAAGTGTATTAACGGGGGTAGATTGCAAGTGTATTTTGAACTTAAAGAACATATGAAAAACTTACCAGTAGCTCGAAGAGATCGGTGAAGTCACCAATAGGGCTTTCATAGGATATCCCGAGCACAAGGCATCTTTCCTTCTGAGAGTGGTGGGGAAGAGAACTGTGGTAAGGGAGTGGGAACGGAGATAAACGGTCATGAATTGATCAAGGAAAGGCGAAACGGGGGACGTGGCGGCGCACGGAGAACGCCGGCCACGGCAAGTGTAGAAGAAGGAGGAGGAGCAAGTGAAAATAGGGCGACTGTATAAGAACGTCACAAGGTGTGCGTAGCCGCAGGGGGTTACGTGCGCCTCGGCCGCAGGGGGCCGTAAGGGTGTTGTGTAAAGGAAGAAAGAAAGAAGAAAATATACAAATGTAAATACTATATTTTAATAATTTTCTTTAAGTGGACTATCGCAAGTCCCCAAACTTACGGGGCCAGGTAACGATATAAGGCTGTATATTGTAAACTGCTAGTGAGATAACCGCTACCAAATAGGGGAAGGGTAACAAGTGGAGCGCTACTATGTCATACGGGACAGGATCGGGAGGGTGGGGGAACACCCTCACTACCCCACTACAACACATATGTACAACACTGTCACCCCATAGGGAGAAACTGATTAAGTATAGCATAGAATGGACCCAGGGGACGGACAACAAAATGATAACACCGAGGCCGCCTAATGGTAGCTTCGATCCATATGCCCAACATTCACTGCTAAACCATCTGCATAATACATACAAAGGGAAGAAGTTGGCAAACCACGTGGAGGTGTTTAACTTATGGAGGATGTTCCAAGGGTCCCGACCAGGACCAAATGGAATGTTCACTGTGGGGAAAATACCGGAAGAAAAAGAGATTAAGGAGGAAGGAGAGGATGGGGAAAAGGGGAGTGAAGACCCAAAGAACACGGGGAACGGACAAGAGGGAGGAGAAAAGAATAATAAATCAAATGAAATAAAAAAGGAACCGAGCAACGATACACCCCTAGCAAAGGGAGTGAAAACAGAGGGAGGGGGGTTGTACCCTTTAAGAGAGTTAGGAGAAATAGAAAGAGGTCAGTTAAGGGCGGCTGAGGGGTACTCGAACCCGGCATACAGCCCTCCACCATATGTGGCTCATAGGAAGATGCCAGCAGGGGAGGGGAGGACTGGAGAAGAACAAACTGTGGAAATAGGAAATGATGAGTGGGTAGCTGCACAGATACTATTAAAATTACGAGGTTCATTAACAGGAGAAGAGAAGGAGGTAGTAAGGAAAACAGACGAGGATAATACCAGGGAGAGTGGAATGAGAGGGGAAGAGCTGTTACGGCAAAAGGAAGAGATTTTGGAGGAACGACTGGCAGAGTTAAGGGATGAGCGGAACGAACTGATCAAACAGCTCGAGAGGGAGGAAAGAGAGAGAGCGAGGAAAAGGAAAGAAGGTAAGAACGAATTGGAAAAAATAAGGGAACGAACTGAGGAGCAAAGGAGAGAAGCTGAAAGGGTAAAAGCAGCAGCAGAAAGGGTATCAAGAGCAGTGCTGCGAGAAAAGAAAAGGGAAGAAGAGAAAGAAAAAGAAATGGCAATGTGGAAGAGGAGATTACTATCAGAAACGACTAAGAAATACGAAGAAGGGAGGGTGATAGAGAGCATATTAGAAAGGGAAAGGGTGAAATGGGAAAGGAAGAAAGAGGATGAAAGAATACTGGAACAGATGAGTAGTGAAGTAATGGAGAATTAAAAAGGAAAAGGGAGGAAAATGGTAGGGAGATGGAGGAGAGAAATGAAGGAGAAAGAGAAGATAGGAGAAGGGAGAGTGAAGTATGGGGGGATGTATATAGAGACACAGAAGTAGCAACAACATCAGCGCAAAGGGGAGCGGTTGATAAAGGAGAAAAAGGAGAACTGGACCTAATAGACTTACAAACAGTAACAATCAAGGGGAAAAAACCGAGTGGGGGGTGCCGTTTATGACTGACTTTTGTAGTGAGGAAGAAGAAGGAGTGGAGAAGGAAGGAAGAAACAGTGAAAGGGAAAGCCTAGATAAACTATACATCACCCGGACCAACACAGACTCACCATGGATCCGTAGGAGAAAGGATGAGCTGGAGAGAAGTGAGGAGGGAGAGCAAGGAATAGCGGAAAGACAGACACATGAGGCCGCACCGTCCCCATCACGCCCTCTCCCATCGCACCCTACATGCTCAACCACCTCACGCTCGTTACGCACAATAAAACTTGCGCCCTTCACAGACGAACTGACACCCTATGCATGTCGGCTTAGGGACCTCCCTAGACACAGGCAGGAAATGCGAATACACATGCCCACATTAAATACAGGAAATGATGGAAGAAGGGGAAAAGATGGAGAAGAAAGAGTTAGGAGCAGGGGAAATACGGATGAAATTGACGATGTAGAAGAAAGGGAAGAAGAGGAAGGGTGTGACTCGATTTTATGGAACACAAAGGGTAAAACGAGACATAACTTAATGCCACTTCTGGAGAGGGGAGGGGTTAGACCACAGTATGTCCCTTGGAAGCATACAGACAAAGAAAATATAAAATGCAGGCTCCCATCATTAAGTAGAGGTGCGGGTAAGTGGATATATGAAATGGAAAAACACACCGCAGGACAGAAACTGGCAGTGGGAGATGTAAAGGGCCTTCTAATATCGATATTAGGGGATGCAGCGGATGACATTTGGAAGAGAGCGGGATTCCCTGGGGTAACAATAACAAACACATCGCATGATGGGGCACCATTCGCAAACTGCAGACATGCACTATGGCAGGCACTGAGGGTACAGTACCCAGACACATCAGACATAGGAGCAATTACCTCACGCAAGATGCGTGAGAACGAAGATCCTGTTGATTATATCCAGGAAATACAAGAGAAGTGGCGCATGGAAACTAGAGAACAATGGGATAAAACACCAGCAATATTTTATCATATACTAGTACAAGGGCTCCCGGAAGGAGTTCAGAAACAACTGAAGAAAGTAGTGGGAATGGAAGCAAAAGCATGGCCAGAAATACAACTGACTATAGTGCATCATTGCAGGACATGGCAAGGAAAAATGAAACAAAAGGAAGAGGACAGGAAAACGGAAGAGGCTAAACTAGTACAGAAAAAGCTTACTAAATACACAATGGAAGGGGCACTAATAACCACGCCTACAACAATGACCCAAAGCCCCACACAAGTAGTGGCTGCACAAGATCCCTCCCAAATACCACCTTCACAGACTATAACACAACAGGTGCCGCCACTCCAACCATACACGACCAACATGGGAGGAGGATACCCAATGCCAGGAGCTGGGTATTATAATTACAACAGGGGGAGAAGAGGAATTATGAGAGGGAGAGGATACGGATATAATACCCAACAGCAGGTGGGAGGACTTAGAAATTCCTACCCCACAGGGCAACCAGTATACCAGGACAACACAGGGAGCTTTCCATGGCAGAGTAGGGAACCACCGGTGTGTTGGAGTTGTGGATTATTAGGGCACATGTCACGCACATGTAGAGTAAGACCAGGAACACCATCATGGAGTGAACAGGGACAACCAAGGCCCACACAGGAACAGCAGGGCATACAGCAACAGCAGACGTTGCAACAGGGAAATGAACAGCAACAACTAATAACACAACAACAGCCACAGACACATTCACTGCCACAACAACAGGTAGCGATAACACAACAACCCCAAGTACAACAAACACAACTGGGTAGGGTGACGGTCCTGGGACACAACCCTTACACAGGAAATGGTCAATCGTTGTACCCTCAATAGGACAGCCCACAGACGGCCTTGGTGTGTCCCATCCTGTCAGTAACACCTAATAGTGCGGAGGAACCACGCATAGAGGTAACGATAGGTGACAAAAAGTTATCATTCCTTGTTGACACCGGGGCGACCCGGTCTTGCATAAGGGAAGGTAAATTTAAGATGTCAGGTGAAGCCATGAACACCTAAGGATTCTCTGGGGCTAAAGGGTTGGTTCCTTTTACTGATAACATTCCCTTATCTATAGGAGATTATGACCTGTCAGTCCCACTTCTATATTATAGTGCCTCACCAGTAAATATACTGGGGAGAGACATAATGAACAGGTTGAATATGACGATCTCATTTACTGAGGACGGCATAATTTGCTCCACTCCAGGGATTAACATGCTCACAGCACGACAGATTATGCAAGCATACTGCGGACAAACAGCGATTAGGGCGGAGCCAGTAGATGGCGAGCTCTTCCAGTACGGGACAGACATGGCATTTGCATGGATGCCAGGGATAGAGGGAAAAATCTGGAGGAGGCCAGCAGCCTATCTGTTCAGACCAGAAACACCAGTAAATGAACCAGAAGGAAAGGTGGTTCCAGTGGACATTGAGAGCATTATAGCAACAGCTGATTACATTGCTGTGCATGCCCAAGACAGAGAAGGAAGGGCATGGAGGGCAGTGATAGCACTAGCAGAAGGATGTAGACTCACCCAGGTGTCAGATGAGGAGCTGTTCTCAGAAGAAAAGGAGGAAGGTGAAATGGTGTTTATGATGAGTGTGGAAATATGGCTAAGAGTGGCGTACAAACAAGTAGCACAGAAAATTGCAATGGCACTTGAGGCACCCGCATGCACCCCAGTCCCCTTCTTTAAGGAGGATATGACAAAGGTACCCACATCATTGTGGACTACTAGCCCCTATGACGTGGGGTGCATAAAAAGTATAGGGGGAGTAAGGATAAAATTGAAAAAAGGTGCAATACTCCCCAGAGTGAAACAGTACCCACTATCAAAAGAGGCAGATGAGGGCATATATGAAACCATAACGGCCCTTATAAATAATGGCATATTGGTCCCCTCAGAATCACCATGTAACACGGCTGTATACCCAGTGCGCAAGGCTAAAGGGGGTTCTTGGCGCTTCATACAGGATCTCAGGCCCTTGAACAACATAGTAGAAGCAGAATACCCCATAGCAGCAAACCCGGCCACAATATTGTGTGGCATTCCAGCAGAAGCATCACGATTTACAGTGATCAACCTTAAAAATGCATTCTTCTCAATACCACTGCACCCAGACTCACAAGATCTGACAAGCTTGACTTACAGAAACACAAAGTGGAAACACACCAGATTGCCACAAGGGTATTGCGAATCACCCTCAATTTTCAACAGAGTAATACAGATGGATTTGGGTAACATTGAAGTGGAAAGCACAGTGTTGCAGTATGTCGATGACATAATAATTTGCAGTACAAATGAAAGAACATGCAGAGAGGACTCATTAAAGATGTTGACAATATTGGCTGAGAAAGGTTACAAGGTAGACATGGAAAAGTTACAGTACTGTCAAGAACAGGTACTTTACATTGGTCAGCTCATATCCCAACATGGAAGAAAGATTGCACCACAAAGAGCACAGGCCATTTCAAACACACCAGTGCCACAAACAGTGAGGGAACTGCAGCAGTTCCTGGGTCTGTGCAACTACTGTAGAGCATGGGTATTTGATTACAGTTCATACATAGGGCCCCTGCTTGAGGCGTTAAAGGAAGCTAATAAAGGGGAGAAAAAGCTGGGGTGGACAATGGAAATGAAAGAGGCTTTTGATGAGTTGAAAGATGCGATATCAACTGCTCCGGTACTGGCATCCCCAGACTATGAGCGACAATTTTTTATATTTTCACATTGCGACTCAGCAGTAATGAAAGCAGTGTTGGCCCAAAAAACAAGCATGGGCTACAAACCAGTAGCATTTTACAGCGGCCACTTAGATCCTGTGATGCTAGGTCATTTCCCTTGCGAACAAGGTCTCGCCGCAGCTGCTTTTGCGGTAGAGAAAGCATCAGCAATCACCATGGGGTGCCCAACTACACTGTTTGTGGAACATGCACTATTTGCCATATTGAATAAACCTAAGTCCACCCTAACCACGCAAAGGGCATCAGGTTATGAGATCATCTTATCCAGAGCTGAACTATCAATTGTTAGATGTAGCACGGTCAACCCTGCAAGGTTCCTAGCAGAAGTAATTGAGGAGGGAGATTATGCCCACGACTGTACGCAAATAACTGACATGTACTCATGTACTAGAAAGGTTGAAGAAAACGCGCTAGAGGGAGGTGAGCTCTTGTTCATTGATGGGTCATCAACTATCGACCAAAGGGATGGTGTAAGGAGGACTGGGGCAGCAGTGGTAAAAATGATGGAGGTACCGGTGTGTGTGGCCATGAAATGTGTACAATTACCACAGCATTACTCCGCTCAAACAGCGGAATTAGTTGCACTGATCTTGGCGTTGAAGGAAAGCTTTGACAAACGAGTGACCATATACTCCGACAGCGCGTATGTTACATCCACTGTCCACTCAGGGCTGTCGAAATGGAGAAGAAGAGGGTTTAGGAGAGCTGATGGCACTCCAGTGCAACATGCCCTCCTATTGGCTGAAATAATTGAAGCAATAAATGACCCCCAAGAATTAGCTTTAGTGAAATGCACCGCACACACCAATGGTGAAGACCACATCTCAAAAGGGAATGCAGCAGCAGACGCACATGCGAAGTATGCTGCATACTTTGGTGAGATATGGAACCCCCCAGAGTCACAGAGAGGGAGAGGGAGGGGAATGGCTAAGGAGATGTTGATAAGAGAAGGGTACACCCATCTCCCAGCCACACAGATTATGGAGCTACAAGCGGCTGCACCAATGGCCGAAAAAGAAATATGGGTAAAAAGAGGATGCACAATGTCACCAACCGACGCACTATGGCGCCAGGGTGACACTGGAAAGGTTGTAATACCATTGGCACTTTTGAACACCGCCCTGAGCCAACTACATTACCCAGCCCACACAGGCAAGGAAGTAATTGCAGCACGAATTAGGGAAGACTGGTTCTGCCCCGAGTTAGATTCTCATGTGTCAAATTTTATCAGCAATTGTCTCACATGTCAACAGTTTACGGCCGGCCACACTCTGAAGGTGATAAGAGGTACTATACCCCGGCCAGAGGGACCGTTCCGACATCTCCATATTGACTATGTTGATATGATCAACGTATGTCAAGGAAATAGGTATATGATTGTAGTAGTATGCCCATTCTCGAGGTGGATTGAAGCAGGGCCCTGTTCACACTCAGATGCATTTAGAGCAGCTAAATTCCTAGTGAGGGAGGTCTTCCCTAGGTGGGGAGTGTGTGAGGTATTAAGGTCAGACAATGGCCCACATTTCGCAAACGAAATGTTCCAGCACATTACATCCTTGCTGAACATCAAGCATAAATTTGCATGTGCATACCACCCACAGGACAACGGTCGTTGTGAACGCCTGAATGGCCTATTAAAGGAGGGAATTGCAAAGATACAGCAAACAACAAAGAAGAGTTGGTTATATTGCCTTCCATTAGCCCTATTTGAGCTAAGGAATAGACCAGGGTCCGACCACCACCTCACCCCTCACGAGGTGGTTACCGGACGTCAAATGCGCCTTCCCCTAACGCCAACATCAAGAGCATTTACCGACCATGAGAGTACTGCGAGTGTTCTTGGTGATGAAATGTACCAATATGTGTCTTCTTTGATTACTAGTGTAGCGTTTGTGTCTCAACAGCTCGAGCGCACGCGGGGCGGGTCTAACAGCGATCAACAAGAAGACGTGGATAAAGAATTGGAAAAGGAAAGACTGTGCAAAGTTGCTAAAGGTGACCACGTACTACTTCGCAATTTCAACAGAAAGTGGAACAGTCCACGATTCACTGGCCCCCATCTGGTAGAGGAGGTATCAACAAGAGCAGTAAAGCTACAGGACAAACGTGCCTGGAACCACCTACACGACGTAAAGATCTGCAAACTTCAGACCCGCCCCAGCGCCACCGACAGGGCCACTGAAAGAACAACAGCAGCGTCACCAACGGAGGAAGAGACTTCTACTGCAACTAACGGCCTAAGTGTCCCCATACCTTGCCACCCCCCAGATTCCCCAGAGACAACTATTAGAAAAGAAAGGGGTGATCCCCATACCGCCCACCCCATGGTTACACGATCAAAGGGTAAAGAGACTCCCGCCAGCTGAGCCCCAAACCCTCTGCCCATTGACCCCCTACCCACTGTAGTAATAACTGAACTGAAGGACATTGTTTTGCACATATACACATGTAAACACATGAATGTTCTCTTTCTTTTCTCTCGCACGTGCAGGTAAAGCGTATTATTGTACTGTTAAGAAAGTAGATAACTAACTAATTCACTGCCCAGGAGTAGATGGTACCCTCAGACGATAATTACCTGGAAGAATTGTCACACCAATTTGTATATGAAATAAAACGGCCAACGTACCTGAAAGGAAGGAGGGTACGTGTCTACTACACAGCATTCCTCTTGACCATAGAACATTCAATGCCCCACCTCCAACCATACTTGCCTGCCCTAAGAGATAGATCGCTTAGATTGGCGTGGGAACAGCTCTTCGCCTGGGCACTGAATGACTACTTGAAAGGGAGAGCTTAGTAACAATAACTAACCTTAATAACGAGCATATTAAGAATTTTCAGGCGGGCAACTGTAACGTCGCAAGAATAAGTTGCCGGACTGCAGCAAGGTAAGAGCAAAATGCCAGTGAAATTAGCATTTGTAATAAAATTGATAGGGATTTTAATGATCACCGGGTTCTTGGCTGCCTCTGTATGGCAGTACAGCTATGCTATTGATATTATTGCTGTACCCAAACCTAATATACCCCCACCCCCAGCTGCAACAGGTGTTACGTCAGGTGGTACTAGTAAACCCCACACCAGGAAAATAGAGTTAAACGCTGTACATACTCAGATAATAAAGGCATTGACAACTATGTACAAGGTTCAGCACACGTCTCTAACAACATGTGGTACCAACACATGACCAAAATAGGCAAGCAGACAACAGAAGACAGCTGCTACGTTTGCTCATTGATCCCATACGCCATGAGCGCTTCTCGAACATTTGTTGCTACGGAGATAGATGGAAAAATAGCACGATGTATAATATACCTGGCACTGTTCCAGACGAAAGGAAGATTTCAAGGGACAGTGGTGCATCTGGTGTGGAAAACACGAGATACATATCCATATGAAAACAACTTCCTTAAGACTTATTTGAGTTACCACAAGAGCAGTTTACATGCTGAAGGATTCAGATACATGAAAAAGGAGAAACAAAGAAAGTAACACTGCAGTACCTACCATGTGATTGGTACGCCGCTGAAGTCCCTGGTAAAAACGGATGTTGGGAAAGACCATTGATGATAATAACAGGGAAGGTGTACATGGACAACAAATGGGACATAGGAGTGGTTGGCAGCAACATGGTAACAAGAGAAAATATTTCAACTAACGGTCAAGTGGCACAGCGAGTAGAGCGCTCGCTTTGACATCAGTGCAGAGCCTGCGAACGCAGGTTCGAATCTCGGCAGCGCCAAACTCAGCGTTTCATCCTTCCGAGGTCGATAAATGAGCACCACACACCGTGGGAAATAATAAGCAGCGCTCAGATACCTAAGGGTTCGTAGCGCTATATAAATGCCAAAATATTATTATTATTATTATTAACTATTGATGGACATAACCATAGATGTTGGATGACTTGGATCAAGTACGTACCCATGCTCACATGGATGGAGAAGGATGAAGACCCAATAACAATACTGCCGCTAACTGCGCCTAAGGTATGCAACCAACATAAAGGAGAGGTGGATGTAGGATACAACACCAACTGTGAAAGCGTGATGGAGTTACCTGAGGGGGGAGCAGGAACAGCAGTAGTAATGGACCATTACTGGGCCTGTGGAGACAAGGCATATCACACACTGCCCCCTTTGTGGAATGGTGTATGCACTATAGTACACGTTAATGTACCATCACTAGTGGTACCCCAGAAGCATGTGAATATGGCGAATTTCCCCAAGATGGATGAAGGAAACAAAAGGAAGAAGAGATCTGCACAGCCTCGGAAAGGGCCAGAGAACAGACGCAACGGCAACAACACTGTCCTCAACAGAAGGAAAAGACAAGGAGAACCTCTGACAGGAAATTACCTGTGGGGAAGGTCGTAAACAGCACTCACCTCAATTCCGCCGGAACACAGACTATTCAGCAGAGCAGCCATGTTCTTCTCCTCAATAATACATCCTCGACTGCAGGCCTACGCAAACGCGAAATGGCTCCAGATAACTAGGTGGGAACTAATGATGACAATTAACTCTACAGTAAATGGATTCAACGCAATAAAAGAGGAATTGCGAGCAGTAAGAATGGTTGCACTACAGAACAGATATGTACTGGACCTCCTCACAGCAATGGAAGGAGGAGTTTGCGCAAAGATAGGACAATCATGCTGCACATTCATTCCTGCTAACGATGCTGACAATGGTACCCTCACGGAAGCTGTGTCACAATTGGCCCAGATGCACTCAAAAATGATGGATGAAAGTAAAGGTGTGAAAAAGGATGAGAGCTGGTTTTCAATATTATGGTCATGGATGCCATCTTGGCTGTCAGATGGACTGAAGATTATAGTTGGATGCACTATTTTGGCTGGAGCTGCACTGATCATAATAAGATTTTGGAAGGCCCGGAAGGCACGCACCACAGATGAGATGATCGAAATGGTTGGTATACACCTCTTGATGCCAACAGATGACGGCCAACACACAGGCACAATCATAAAGGAGAGAGAGAAGTTGCGCAACCAGATCATCACCAACCACCTGGACCCACCATCTGTGAAGCTCGAAAACCCAAGAAACCCAAGGAGCTACATAGGGAAATGGGTATACTGCACTCCTGGAGGAACATGTGAATATATGTATTGGTCATTTGCAGACCATGTTAACCACTATGGACATTTGGGAGGAATAACTAAAATATGGAGAGTAAGAGGAGATAAAGAAATGGATATGTTTGTGGTCGACAAGTCGACCAGAGGGGGGACTGAAGTGGGAGAATGGAAGAACAGGCTCCCGCCCTTCCCCTCTCGTGCTTGGCCTAGAGGATCACGGCCCAGACACCCGCCACGAGAGGAGTTTGCCTATCTACCGGACGACCAAATACCCTGGTACAGGAACATACAGATGTGCCCATCTACCTGCCCAGCAGCCCGCCCTGTCCATGCCGACACCTGCGGCATGGAAAAACTCGACTAAACCTACACGTCGTTAGAGATGCCATGATGACCTAGCCAACGGTCAGCACACCTGTGTAAATATACACACCGGACACTCCCGCACCAATCTACACGAAGAATATACTCAGTGCTATGACGTAGGCGACAGACATACTCACGGACGTACATCTTTATTATTTTCCACATAGGCTCTCAAAATGCAGAAACACAAGACGCATCATGAACTTATATAAAAAAGGCTTGCTCACGCTTCTTCTAAGAGCCATGTACCATAATGTAATATAACGGGGACACGATACTGAGGATAAAGCAATATGATACCGTAACCTAAAGCGCCCTGCATCAAACGGTTCCACCTATGCACCAGGCCCAAGTAGGCCGCAGGCAAAAGCTTCCATGAACATTGAATGAGCAAGAACTGGGTTGCTGACCCTGCAAAATGAGCCCGGCGAAAGCACACCGCCAAGGGCACGATGTTGCAATCTCGCACGCTGCAAGCCAACGCCAAGGTCGCACCTGCAAGATAAACCAGGCACACAGTAGGAAAAACAATATTAATTGTGTTGAATTTTGCCTCAAACACGGTCCCACCTCACGTGACAAAGTCAAACCTGACAAGATGCCAAGCCCAGGAGGAAGGAGACGCCTGAATCCCACGTTTCAAGACACAGGCAGATACAATTAAAAGACTCATTGGACATCTGCAGCAGTGGGAGTATTCGACCTCCCAACATATGAATAAATCCTCACATTGTTTACACCTACCCATATTAAAACATTGTTGCAAATGACAGGTGCACCGCGAGCTGGGAACAGCGATAGTTCCACACTGGGAGGCTCGCGAGCGGACCAATTAGAACATGGGGTTCTTATCACTGACGCCATTCACATTGACCAATCCTCAGAGGTCTTCATGTAACAATTTTCATGTATCAAATTGAAGGGACAGCCCAGGTATACCACCTGACTAACCCTCAGCCACTAACACCGTTCTCTATATGTGCGCTATACTAACCCTACCACTCGAGTAACCAATCCAGAGTGGAGATAGGTTTTTTGCTAAACTTTCCAAGTGACGCAAGTAGCGCGTCATACTAAGGTAAAAAGGGCCTGCGAGCCCCACGATTGTGTGTGTGTCAGGACGGACGCGTACGCTCCTTGACCCATCCCTGCCGTTTTGTCTAATAAACAGCAGAGTCACCTTGCTTCTTGCGTGTGTCTCATACTCTATCTCTTTTGGGATATACGGGAGGAGTTGGGGCCTCCCTGCCCGGAGGTCTGCGGACGGTCCGGCCGACCCCGGCAGAATTTCCCCCCCGACAAGTTGGAGGCACTGCTGAGATCTGTTTAAGATCTGCTTTTTTATTTTTACTTTTTCCAGGTAATCGCATTGCGAGGAGGCCCGGCGGCACGGCCCCCTCTGCCGTTGCCCCCTTCTGAGGACTACAGGACCATCGAGGAGCTGCGAGAAGACCGGACAGCGCAATCCGGATATTGGCCCTCGGGAGCCGGTTGAGAAGTATCCCGCCCGCGGTTGGCGAGTGTCCAGATGTGGTCCAGACGAGGGGAGGTGGCGAGCCGCTTGGAGGGGTGCACGCAGTCGAGCGGCCCCGCACCAAGAGAACTTGGTGAGCATGCCACGCACAACAAGCAATGTGAAATTGTGAGGGAGGGGGGAGGAATTAAATACGGGAGGTGGGAGGTGTTGCACAGGTGCGCGGCGAAGGTTTGACAATTTAGTGTTGGCAATGGAATGAATGGTAGCCGAACGAGTGCGAGAGCAGTTGGCTACGTTGCGCGAGAGAGGGGGGGCGGAGCACGAAAACATCACGTGCGGCCGCTCGTAGACACTGATTGGCCTAGGTCGCGACTACGTGTAAGGGTGTGTGTGTGTGGTTTCCTACGATTTGGCATTTATTGATCAATGAGTAGATGAGGATCCCTATTGTTCGAGCAAGAAACTCGATAGGTAGATGACGTTTCCCTGTAGGCGGTAGCTAGTCAGTTGCCCAATACGGAAGATAATTGGCTGGTTAAGCCCTCCTGTCGAGGGGCGTATTACACGCGAGGCGACACAGTGTGCGCAGTCCGATTATATTATTGATTACCTTGTTCCAGGAGTGACAGGAAGACAGCTGTGAGGTTAACGGGGGTAGATTGCAAGTGTATTAACGGGGGTAGATTGCAAGTGTATTTTGAACTTAAAGAACATATGAAAAACTTACCAGTAGCTCGAAGAGATCGGTGAAGTCACCAATAGGGCTTTCATAGGATATCCCGAGCACAAGGCATCTTTCCTTCTGAGAGTGGTGGGGAAGAGAACTGTGGTAAGGGAGTGGGAACGGAGATAAACGGTCATGAATTGATCAAGGAAAGGCGAAACGGGGGACGTGGCGGCGCACGGAGAACGCCGGCCACGGCAAGTGTAGAAGAAGGAGGAGGAGCAAGTGAAAATAGGGTGACTGTATAAGAACGTCACAAGGGGTGCTTAGCCGCAGGGGGTTACGTGCGCCTCGGCCGCAGGGGGCCGTAAGGGTGTTGTGTAAAGGAAGCAAGAAAGAAGAAAATATACAAATGTAAATACTATATTTTAATAATTTTCTTTAAGTGGACTATCGCAAGTCCCCAAACTTACGGGGCCAGGTAACGATATAAGGCTGTATATTGTAAACTGCTAGTGAGATAACCGCTACCAAATAGGGGAAGGGTAACAAGTGGAGCGCTACTATGTCATACGGGACAGGATCGGGAGGGTGGGGGAACACCCTCACTACCCCACTACAACACATATGTACAACACTGTCACCCCAAAGGGAGAAACTGATTAAGTATAGCATAGAATGGACCCAGGGGACGGACAACAAAATGATAACACCGAGGCCGCCTAATGGTAGCTTCGATCCATATGCCCAACATTCACTGCTAAACCATCTGCATAATACATACAAAGGGAAGAAGTTGGCAAACCACGTGGAGGTGTTTAACTTATGGAGGATGTTCCAAGGGTCCCGACCAGGACCAAATGGAATGTTCACTGTGGGGAAAATACCGGAAGAAAAAGAGATTAAGGAGGAAGGAGAGGATGGGGAAAAGGGGAGTGAAGACCCAAAGAACACGGGGAACGGACAAGAGGGAGGAGAAAAGAATAATAAATCAAATGAAATAAAAAAGGAACCGAGCAACGATACACCCCTAGCAAAGGGAGTGAAAACAGAGGGAGGGGGGTTGTACCCTTTAAGAGAGTTAGGAGAAATAGAAAGAGGTCAGTTAAGGGCGGCTGAGGGGTACTCGAACCCGGCATACAGCCCTCCACCATATGTGGCTCATAGGAAGATGCCAGCAGGGGAGGGGAGGACTGGAGAAGAACAAACTGTGGAAATAGGAAATGATGAGTGGGTAGCTGCACAGATACTATTAAAATTACGAGGTTCATTAACAGGAGAAGAGAAGGAGGTAGTAAGGAAAACAGACGAGGATAATACCAGGGAGAGTGGAATGAGAGGGGAAGAGCTGTTACGGCAAAAGGAAGAGATTTTGGAGGAACGACTGGCAGAGTTAAGGGATGAGCGGAACGAACTGATCAAACAGCTCGAGAGGGAGGAAAGAGAGAGAGCGAGGAAAAGGAAAGAAGGTAAGAACGAATTGGAAAAAATAAGGGAACGAACTGAGGAGCAAAGGAGAGAAGCTGAAAGGGTAAAAGCAGCAGCAGAAAGGGTATCAAGAGCAGTGCTGCGAGAAAAGAAAAGGGAAGAAGAGAAAGAAAAAGAAATGGCAATGTGGAAGAGGAGATTACTATCAGAAACGACTAAGAAATACGAAGAAGGGAGGGTGATAGAGAGCATATTAGAAAGGGAAAGGGTGAAATGGGAAAGGAAGAAAGAGGATGAAAGAATACTGGAACAGATGAGTAGTGAAGTAATGGAGGAATTAAAAAGGAAAAGGGAGGAAAATGGTAGGGAGATGGAGGAGAGAAATGAAGGAGAAAGAGAAGATAGGAGAAGGGAGAGTGAAGTATGGGGGGATGTATATAGAGACACAGAAGTAGCAACAACATCAGCGCAAAGGGGAGCGGTTGATAAAGGAGAAAAAGGAGAACTGGACCTAATAGACTTACAAACAGTAACAATCAAGGGGAAAAAACCGAGTGGGGGGTGCCGTTTATGACTGACTTTTGTAGTGAGGAAGAAGAAGGAGTGGAGAAGGAAGGAAGAAACAGTGAAAGGGAAAGCCTAGATAAACTATACATCACCCGGACCAACACAGACTCACCATGGATCCGTAGGAGAAAGGATGAGCTGGAGAGAAGTGAGGAGGGAGAGCAAGGAATAGCGGAAAGACAGACACATGAGGCCGCACCGTCCCCATCACGCCCTCTCCCATCGCACCCTACATGCTCAACCACCTCACGCTCGTTACGCACAATAAAACTTGCGCCCTTCACAGACGAACTGACACCCTATGCATGTCGGCTTAGGGACCTCCCTAGACACAGGCAGGAAATGCGAATACACATGCCCACATTAAATACAGGAAATGATGGAAGAAGGGGAAAAGATGGAGAAGAAAGAGTTACGAGCAGGGGAAATACGGATGAAATTGACGATGTAGAAGAAAGGGAAGAAGAGGAAGGGTGTGACTCGATTTTATGGAACACAAAGGGTAAAACGAGACATAACTTAATGCCACTTCTGGAGAGGGGAGGGGTTAGACCACAGTATGTCCCTTGGAAGCATACAGACAAAGAAAATATAAAATGCAGGCTCCCATCATTAAGTAGAGGTGCGGGTAAGTGGATATATGAAATGGAAAAACACACCGCAGGACAGAAACTGGCAGTGGGAGATGTAAAGGGCCTTCTAATATCGATATTAGGGGATGCAGCGGATGACATTTGGAAGAGAGCGGGATTCCCTGGGGTAACAATAACAAACACATCGCATGATGGGGCACCATTCGCAAACTGCAGACATGCACTATGGCAGGCACTGAGGGTACAGTACCCAGACACATCAGACATAGGAGCAATTACCTCACGCAAGATGCGTGAGAACGAAGATCCTGTTGATTATATCCAGGAAATACAAGAGAAGTGGCGCATGGAAACTAGAGAAAAATGGGATAAAACACCAGCAATATTTTATCATATACTAGTACAAGGGCTCCCGGAAGGAGTTCAGAAACAACTGAAGAAAGTAGTGGGAATGGAAGCAAAAGCATGGCCAGAAATACAACTGACTATAGTGCATCATTGCAGGACATGGCAAGGAAAAATGAAACAAAAGGAAGAGGACAGGAAAACGGAAGAGGCTAAACTAGTACAGAAAAAGCTTACTAAATACACAATGGAAGGGGCACTAATAACCACGCCTACAACAATGACCCAAAGCCCCACACAAGTAGTGGCTGCACAAGATCCCTCCCAAATACCACCTTCACAGACTATAACACAACAGGTGCCGCCACTCCAACCATACACGACCAACATGGGAGGAGGATACCCAATGCCAGGAGCTGGGTATTATAATTACAACAGGGGGAGAAGAGGAATTATGAGAGGGAGAGGATACGGATATAATACCCAACAGCAGGTGGGAGGACTTAGAAATTCCTACCCCACAGGGCAACCAGTATACCAGGACAACACAGGGAGCTTTCCATGGCAGAGTAGGGAACCACCGGTGTGTTGGAGTTGTGGATTATTAGGGCACATGTCACGCACATGTAGAGTAAGACCAGGAACACCATCATGGAGTGAACAGGGACAACCAAGGCCCACACAGGAACAGCAGGGCATACAGCAACAGCAGACGTTGCAACAGGGAAATGAACAGCAACAACTAATAACACAACAACAGCCACAGACACATTCACTGCCACAACAACAGGTAGCGATAACACAACAACCCCAAGTACAACAAACACAACTGGGTAGGGTGACGGTCCTGGGACACAACCCTTACACAGGAAATGGTCAATCGTTGTACCCTCAATAGGACAGCCCACAGACGGCCTTGGTGTGTCCCATCCTGTCAGTAACACCTAATAGTGCGGAGGAACCACGCATAGAGGTAACGATAGGTGACAAAAAGTTATCATTCCTTGTTGACACCGGGGCGACCCGGTCTTGCATAAGGGAAGGTAAATTTAAGATGTCAGGTGAAGCCATGAACACCTAAGGATTCTCTGGGGCTAAAGGGTTGGTTCCTTTTACTGATAACATTCCCTTATCTATAGGAGATTATGACCTGTCAGTCCCACTTCTATATTATAGTGCCTCACCAGTAAATATACTGGGGAGAGACATAATGAACAGGTTGAATATGACGATCTCATTTACTGAGGACGGCATAATTTGCTCCACTCCAGGGATTAACATGCTCACAGCACGACAGATTATGCAAGCATACTGCGGACAAACAGCGATTAGGGCGGAGCCAGTAGATGGCGAGCTCTTCCAGTACGGGACAGACATGGCATTTGCATGGATGCCAGGGATAGAGGGAAAAATCTGGAGGAGGCCAGCAGCCTATCTGTTCAGACCAGAAACACCAGTAAATGAACCAGAAGGAAAGGTGGTTCCAGTGGACATTGAGAGCATTATAGCAACAGCTGATTACATTGCTGTGCATGCCCAAGACAGAGAAGGAAGGGCATGGAGGGCAGTGATAGCACTAGAAGAAGGATGTAGACTCACCCAGGTGTCAGATGAGGAGCTGTTCTCAGAAGAAAAGGAGGAAGGTGAAATGGTGTTTATGATGAGTGTGGAAATATGGCTAAGAGTGGCGTACAAACAAGTAGCACAGAAAATTGCAATGGCACTTGAGGCACCCGCATGCACCCCAGTCCCCTTCTTTAAGGAGGATATGACAAAGGTACCCACATCATTGTGGACTACTAGCCCCTATGACGTGGGGTGCATAAAAAGTATAGGGGGAGTAAGGATAAAATTGAAAAAAGGTGCAATACTCCCCAGAGTGAAACAGTACCCACTATCAAAAGAGGCAGATGAGGGCATATATGAAACCATAACGGCCCTTATAAATAATGGCATATTGGTCCCCTCAGAATCACCATGTAACACGGCTGTATACCCAGTGCGCAAGGCTAAAGGGGGTTCTTGGCGCTTCATACAGGATCTCAGGCCCTTGAACAACATAGTAGAAGCAGAATACCCCATAGCAGCAAACCCGGCCACAATATTGTGTGGCATTCCAGCAGAAGCATCACGATTTACAGTGATCAACCTTAAAAATGCATTCTTCTCAATACCACTGCACCCAGACTCACAAGATCTGACAAGCTTGACTTACAGAAACACAAAGTGGAAACACACCAGATTGCCACAAGGGTATTGCGAATCACCCTCAATTTTCAACAGAGTAATACAGATGGATTTGGGTAACATTGAAGTGGAAAGCACAGTGTTGCAGTATGTCGATGACATAATAATTTGCAGTACAAATGAAAGAACATGCAGAGAGGACTCATTAAAGATGTTGACAATATTGGCTGAGAAAGGTTACAAGGTAGACATGGAAAAGTTACAGTACTGTCAAGAACAGGTACTTTACATTGGTCAGCTCATATCCCAACATGGAAGAAAGATTGCACCACAAAGAGCACAGGCCATTTCAAACACACCAGTGCCACAAACAGTGAGGGAACTGCAGCAGTTCCTGGGTCTGTGCAACTACTGTAGAGCATGGGTATTTGATTACAGTTCATACATAGGGCCCCTGCTTGAGGCGTTAAAGGAAGCTAATAAAGGGGAGAAAAAGCTGGGGTGGACAATGGAAATGAAAGAGGCTTTTGATGAGTTGAAAGATGCGATATCAACTGCTCCGGTACTGGCATCCCCAGACTATGAGCGACAATTTTTTATATTTTCACATTGCGACTCAGCAGTAATGAAAGCAGTGTTGGCCCAAAAAACAAGCATGGGCTACAAACCAGTAGCATTTTACAGCGGCCACTTAGATCCTGTGATGCTAGGTCATTTCCCTTGCGAACAAGGTCTCGCCGCAGCTGCTTTTGCGGTAGAGAAAGCATCAGCAATCACCATGGGGTGCCCAACTACACTGTTTGTGGAACATGCACTATTTGCCATATTGAATAAACCTAAGTCCACCCTAACCACGCAAAGGGCATCAGGTTATGAGATCATCTTATCCAGAGCTGAACTATCAATTGTTAGATGTAGCACGGTCAACCCTGCAAGGTTCCTAGCAGAAGTAATTGAGGAGGGAGATTATGCCCACGACTGTACGCAAATAACTGACATGTACTCATGTACTAGAAAGGTTGAAGAAAACGCGCTAGAGGGAGGTGAGCTCTTGTTCATTGATGGGTCATCAACTATCGACCAAAGGGATGGTGTAAGGAGGACTGGGGCAGCAGTGGTAAAAATGATGGAGGTACCGGTGTGTGTGGCCATGAAATGTGTACAATTACCACAGCATTACTCCGCTCAAACAGCGGAATTAGTTGCACTGATCTTGGCGTTGAAGGAAAGCTTTGACAAACGAGTGACCATATACTCCGACAGCGCGTATGTTACATCCACTGTCCACTCAGGGCTGTCGAAATGGAGAAGAAGAGGGTTTAGGAGAGCTGATGGCACTCCAGTGCAACATGCCCTCCTATTGGCTGAACTAATTGAAGCAATAAATGACCCCCAAGAATTAGCTTTAGTGAAATGCACCGCACACACCAATGGTGAAGACCACATCTCAAAAGGGAATGCAGCAGCAGACGCACATGCGAAGTATGCTGCATACTTTGGTGAGATATGGAACCCCCCAGAGTCACAGAGAGGGAGAGGGAGGGGAATGGCTAAGGAGATGTTGATAAGAGAAGGGTACACCCATCTCCCAGCCACACAGATTATGGAGCTACAAGCGGCTGCACCAATGGCCGAAAAAGAAATATGGGTAAAAAGAGGATGCACAATGTCACCAACCGACGCACTATGGCGCCAGGGTGACACTGGAAAGGTTGTAATACCATTGGCACTTTTGAACACCGCCCTGAGCCAACTACATTACCCAGCCCACACAGGCAAGGAAGTAATTGCAGCACGAATTAGGGAAGACTGGTTCTGCCCCGAGTTAGATTCTCATGTGTCAAATTTTATCAGCAATTGTCTCACATGTCAACAGTTTACGGCCGGCCACACTCTGAAGGTGATAAGAGGTACTATACCCCGGCCAGAGGGACCGTTCCGACATCTCCATATTGACTATGTTGATATGATCAACGTATGTCAAGGAAATAGGTATATGATTGTAGTAGTATGCCCATTCTCGAGGTGGATTGAAGCAGGGCCCTGTTCACACTCAGATGCATTTAGAGCAGCTAAATTCCTAGTGAGGGAGGTCTTCCCTAGGTGGGGAGTGTGTGAGGTATTAAGGTCAGACAATGGCCCACATTTCGCAAACGAAATGTTCCAGCACATTACATCCTTGCTGAACATCAAGCATAAATTTGCATGTGCATACCACCCACAGGACAACGGTCGTTGTGAACGCCTGAATGGCCTATTAAAGGAGGGAATTGCAAAGATACAGCAAACAACAAAGAAGAGTTGGTTATATTGCCTTCCATTAGCCCTATTTGAGCTAAGGAATAGACCAGGGTCCGACCACCACCTCACCCCTCACGAGGTGGTTACCGGACGTCAAATGCGCCTTCCCCTAACGCCAACATCAAGAGCATTTACCGACCATGAGAGTACTGCGAGTGTTCTTGGTGATGAAATGTACCAATATGTGTCTTCTTTGATTACTAGTGTAGCGTTTGTGTCTCAACAGCTCGAGCGCACGCGGGGCGGGTCTAACAGCGATCAACAAGAAGACGTGGATAAAGAATTGGAAAAGGAAAGACTGTGCAAAGTTGCTAAAGGTGACCACGTACTACTTCGCAATTTCAACAGAAAGTGGAACAGTCCACGATTCACTGGCCCCCATCTGGTAGAGGAGGTATCAACAAGAGCAGTAAAGCTACAGGACAAACGTGCCTGGAACCACCTACACGACGTAAAGATCTACAAACTTCAGACCCGCCCCAGCGCCACCGACAGGGCCACTGAAAGAACAACAGCAGCGTCACCAACGGAGGAAGAGACTTCTACTGCAACTAACGGCCTAAGTGTCCCCATACCTTGCCACCCCCCAGATTCCCCAGAGACAACTATTAGAAAAGAAAGGGGTGATCCCCATACCGCCCACCCCATGGTTACACGATCAAAGGGTAAAGAGACTCCCGCCAGCTGAGCCCCAAACCCTCTGCCCATTGACCCCCTACCCACTGTAGTAATAACTGAACTGAAGGACATTGTTTTGCACATATACACATGTAAACACATGAATGTTCTCTTTCTTTTCTCTCGCACGTGCAGGTAAAGTGTATTATTGTACTGTTAAGAAAGTAGATAACTAACTAATTCACTGCCCAGGAGTAGATGGTACCCTCAGACGATAATTACCTGGAAGAATTGTCACACCAATTTGTATATGAAATAAAACGGCCAACGTACCTGAAAGGAAGGAGGGTACGTGTCTACTACACAGCATTCCTCTTGGCCATAGAACATTCAATGCCCCACCTCCAACCATACTTGCCTGCCCTAAGAGATAGATCGCTTAGATTGGCGTGGGAACAGCTCTTCGCCTGGGAACTGAATGACTACTTGAAAGGGAGAGCTTAGTAACAATAACTAACCTTAATAACGAGCATATTAAGAATTTTCAGGCGGGCAACTGTAACGTCGCAAGAATAAGTTGCCGGACTGCAGCAAGGTAAGAGCAAAATGCCAGTGAAATTAGCATTTGTAATAAAATTGATAGGGATTTTAATGATCACCGGGTTCTTGGCTGCCTCTGTATGGCAGTACAGCTATGCTATTGATATTATTGCTGTACCCAAACCTAATATACCCCCACCCCCAGCTGCAACAGGTGTTACGTCAGGTGGTACTAGTAAACCCCACACCAGGAAAATAGAGTTAAACGCAGCACATACTCAGATAATAAAGGCATTGACAACTATGTACAAGGTTCAGCACACGTCTCTAACAACATGTGGTACCAACACATGACCAAAATAGGCAAGCAGACAACAGAAGACAGCTGCTACGTTTGCTCATTGATCCCATACGCCATGAGCGCTTCTCGAACATTTGTTGCTACGGAGATAGATGGAAAAATAGCACGATGTATAATATACCTGGCACTGTTCCAGACGAAAGGAAGATTTCAAGGGACAGTGGTGCATCTGGTGTGGAAAACACGAGATACATATCCATATGAAAACAACTTCCTTAAGACTTATTTGAGTTACCACAAGAGCAGTTTACATGCTGAAGGATTCAGATACATGAAAAAGGAGAAACAAAGAAAGTAACACTGCAGTACCTACCATGTGATTGGTACGCCACTGAAGTCCCTGGTAAAAACGGATGTTGGGAAAGACCATTGATGATAATAACAGGGAAGGTGTACATGGACAACAAATGGGACATAGGAGTGGTTGGCAGCAACATGGTAACAAGAGAAAATATTTCAACTAACGGTCAAGTGGCACAGCGAGTAGTGCGCTCGCTTTGACATCAGTGCAGAGCCTGCGAACGCAGGTTCGAATCCCGGCAGCGCCAAACTCAGCGTTTCATCCTTCCGAGGTCGATAAATGAGCACCACACACCGTGGGTAATAATAAGCAGCGCTCAGATACCTAAGGGTTCGTAGCGCTATATAAATGCCAAAATATTATTATTATTATTATTAACTATTGATGGACATAACCATAGATGTTGGATGACTTGGATCAAGTACGTACCCATGCTCACATGGATGGAGAAGGATGAAGACCCAATAACAATACTGCCGCTAACTGCACCTAAGGTATGCTACCAACATAAAGGAGAGGTGGATGTAGGATACAACACCAACTGTGAAAGCGTGATGGAGTTACCTGAGGGGGGAGCAGGAACAGCAGTAGTAATGGACCATTACTGGGCCTGTGGAGACAAGGCATATCACACACTGCCCCCTTTGTGGAATGGTGTATGCACTATAGTACACGTTAATGTACCATCACTAGTGGTACCCCAGAAGCATGTGAATATGGCGAATTTCCCCAAGATGGATGAAGGAAACAAAAGGAAGAAGAGATCTGCACAGCCTCGGAAAGGGCCAGAGAACAGACGCAACGGCAACAACACTGTCCTCAACAGAAGGAAAAGACAAGGAGAACCTCTGACAGGAAATTACCTGTGGGGAAGGTCGTAAACAGCACTCACCTCAATTCCGCCGGAAAACAGACTATTCAGCAGAGCAGCCATGTTCTTCTCCTCAATAATACATCCTGGACTGCAGGCCTACGCAAACGCGAAATGGCTCCAGATAACTAGGTGGGAACTAATGATGACAATTAATTCTACAGTAAATGGATTCAACGCAATAAAAGAGGAATTGCGAGCAGTAAGAATGGTTGCACTACAGAACAGATATGTACTGGACCTCCTCACAGCAATGGAAGGAGGAGTTTGCGCAAAGATAGGACAATCATGCTGCACATTCATTCCTGCTAACGATGCTGACAATGGTACCCTCACGGAAGCTGTGTCACAATTGGCCCAGATGCACTCAAAAATGATGGATGAAAGTAAAGGTGTGAAAAAGGATGAGAGCTGGTTTTCAATATTATGGTCATGGATGCCATCTTGGCTGTCAGATGGACTGAAGATTATAGTTGGATGCACTATTTTGGCTGGAGCTGCACTGATCATAATAAGATTTTGGAAGGCCCGGAAGGCACGCACCACAGATGAGATGATCGAAATGGTTGGTATGCACCTCTTGATGCCAACAGATGACGGCCAACACACAGGCACAATCATAAAGGAGAGAGAGAAGTTGCGCAACCAGATCATCACCAACCACCTGGACCCACCATCTGTGAAGCTCGAAAACCCAAGAAACCCAAGGAGCTACATAGGGAAATGGGTATACTGCACTCCTGGAGGAACATGTGAATATATGTATTGGTCATTTGCAGACCATGTTAACCACTATGGACATTTGGGAGGAATAACTAAAATATGGAGAGTAAGAGGAGATAAAGAAATGGATATGTTTGTGGTCGACAAGTCGACCAGAGGGGGGACTGAAGTGGGAGAATGGAAGAACAGGCTCCCGCCCTTCCCCTCTCGTGCTTGGCCTAGAGGATCACGGCCCAGACACCCGCCACGAGAGGAGTTTGCCTATCTACCGGACGACCAAATACCCTGGTACAGGAACATACAGATGTGCCCATCTACCTGCCCAGCAGCCCGCCCTGTCCATGCCGACACCTGCGGCATGGACCAACTCGACTAAACCTACACGTCGTTAGAGATGCCATGACGACCTAGCCAACGGTCAGCACACCTGTGTAAATATACACACCGGACACTCCCGCACCAATCTACACGAAGAATATACTCAGTGCTATGACGTAGGCGACAGACATACTCACGGACGTACATCTTTATTATTTTCCACATAGGCTCTCAAAATGCAGAAACACAAGACGCATCATGAACTTATATAAAAAAGGCTTGCTCACGCTTCTTCTAAGAGCCATGTACCATAATGTAATATAACGGGGACACGATACTGAGGATAAAGCAATATGATACCGTAACCTAAAGCGCCCTGCATCAAACGGTTCCACCTATGCACCAGGCCCAAGTAGGCCGCAGGCAAAAGCTTCCATGAACATTGAATGAGCAAGAACTGGGTTGCTGACCCTGCAAAATGAGCCCGGCGAAAGCACACCGCCAAGGGCACGATGTTGCAATCTCGCACGCTGCAAGCCAACGCCAAGGTCGCACCTGCAAGATAAACCAGGCACACAGTAGGAAAAACAATATTAATTGTGTTGAATTTTGCCTCAAACACGGTCCCACCTCACGTGACAAAGTCAAACCTGACAAGATGCCAAGCCCAGGAGGAAGGAGACGCCTGAATCCCATGTTTCAAGACACAGGCAGATACAATTAAAAGACTCATTGGACATCTGCAGCAGTGGGAGTATTCGACCTCCCAACATATGAATAAATCCTCACATTGTTTACACCTACCCATATTAAAACATTGTTGCAAATGACAGGTGCACCGCGAGCTGGGAACAGCGATAGTTCCACACTGGGAGGCTCGCGAGCGGACCAATTAGAACATGGGGTTCTTATCACTGACGCCATTCACATTGACCAATCCTCAGAGGTCTTCATGTAACAATTTTCATGTATCAAATTGAAGGGACAGCCCAGGTATACCACCTGACTAACCCTCAGCCACTAACACCGTTCTCTATATGTGCGCTATACTAACCCTACCACTCGAGTAACCAATCCAGAGTGGAGATAGGTTTTTTGCTAAACTTTCCAAGTGACGCAAGTAGCGCGTCATACTAAGGTAAAAAGGGCCTGCGAGCCCCACGATTGTGTGTGTGTCAGGACGGACGCGTACGCTCCTTGACCCATCCCTGCCGTTTTGTCTAATAAACAGCAGAGTCACCTTGCTTCTTGCGTGTGTCTCATACTCTATCTCTTTTGGGATATACGGGAGGAGTTGGGGCCTCCCTGCCCGGAGGTCTGCGGACGGTCCGGCCGACCCCGGCAGAATTTCCCCCCCCTGACAATAGATATGGCAGCAGATTTACTTGACACAGAGGAAGAGAGGGAGTACACGGATTCCAACTCGCGATAACTAGGGGGACAGATGGGGTACAATTTAATGCCACTATTGGAGAGGGGAGGGGTTAGACCACAATACGACCCTTGGAAGCATGCTGATAAGGAAAATATAAAGTGCAGGCTCCCATCACTAAGCAGAGGAGCGGGGAAATGGATATACGAGATGGAAAAACACACCGCAGGACAGAAACTAGCAGTGGGAGACGTTAAGGGTCTATTAATATCGATATTGGGGGACGCGGCAGACGACATTTGGAAGAGGGCAGGATTCCCCGGAGTTACAATAACAAACACATCACATGACGGGGCGCCATTTGCGAACTGCAGGCATGCATTATGGCAAGCCCTGGGGGTGCAGTACCCAGACACATCAGATATAGGAGCAATTACATCACGCAAGATGCGTGAGAATGAAGATCCTGTTGATTATATCCAGGAGATTCAGGAGAAGTGGTGCTTGGAAACTAGAGAGCAATGGGACAAGACACCGGCAATTTTTTACCACATACTAGTACAAGGGCTTCCGGAGGCAGTACAAAGACAACTGAAGAAGATAGTGGGAATGGAAGCTAAGGCCTGGCCAGAAATACAACTAACAATAGTACACCACTGTAGGATGTGGCAAGAAAAGATGAAACAAAAGGAATAAGATAGGAAAGCAGAAGAGGCAAAATTAGTGCAGAAAAAACTAACTAAGTATACCATGGAAGGAGCACTAATAACTACACCGACAACAATGCCACCAATCCCCACACAAGTAGTGGCTGCACAAAATCCGACACAGCTATAAATAGCACCATTACCACAATCACCACAACTTATAACACAACAGATGCCACCACCCCCACCATACACGGCAGCCACAGGAGGAGGGTACATGCTACCAGGAAATGGGTATTATAACAACACTAGGGGAAGGGGCGGAATGATGAGAGGGAGGGGATATGGCCAATCTGCACAACAGCAAGGGGGAGGATTTTGGAGTTACTACCCCAATTGGCAACAAGGGTACCAAGACAATGCGGGGAGTTTCCCATGGCAGGCCAGGGAACCACCTGTATGTTGGGTTTGTGGAATGTTGGGACACATGTCACGCACGTGTAGAATGAGACTCACCCCACCAGCCTGGGGGGAACAGGGACCACAAGGGCCTATGAGGGAGCAGCAGGGTTACCAGCAACTGCAGGGAACACAACAGAGCAACACACAGCAGCAAGTATCACCACAACAACAGTTGCAGACATACACACCACCGCAGCAGCAGGTGGCAATAACACAACAACACCAAGTGCAACCAGTGCAACAGCTCACTCAAATACAGGACCATAAATTGGCCCCCATTGATACACCACTACAACAAACACAGTTAGGGAGGGTGACTATCTTGGGACACAACCCTTACACAGGAAGCGGTCAGTCACTGTACCCACAATAGGACAGCCCACAGATGTCCTTGGTGTGTCCCATCCTGTCGATAACACCTAATAGTGCGGAGGAACCACGCATTGAGGTAGTGATAGGTGACAAAAAATTCTCCTTCCTTGTTGACACTGGGGCAACCAGGTCTTGCATAAGGGAGGGTAGATTTAAAATGTCAGGCGAGGCCATGCACACCCAAGGATTCTCTGGGGCTAGAGGGTTGGTTCCCTTTACTGATAACATCTCCTTATCTATAGGAGATTATGACATGTCTGTCCCATTCCTGTATTCAAGGGAGTCACCAGTGAACATACTTGGAAGGGACATAATGAGCAGATTAAATATGACAATCTCCTTCACAGAGAATGGCATAATTTGCTCCACACCAGGAATAAACATGCTTACTGCACGACAAATACTGCAAGCTTACTGTGGCCAGACAGTAGCTCGAGCTGAGCCTGTGGATGGCGAGCTGTTCCAATACGGAACAGGCATGGCATTTGCATGGATGCCAGGAATAGAAGGAAAGATTTGGAGGAGGCCAGCAGCAGTTTTGTTCAGGCGTGAGTACCAGCTAGTGAACCAGAGGGGAAGACGATTTCGGTGAGCATCGAGAGCATTATAGCGACTGCAGATTACATCGCAGTGCATGCCCAAGACAGGGATGGGAGAGCATGGAGAGCAGTGATAGTCCTGGCTGAAGGATGCAGGCTCACGCAGGTGTCTGATGAAGAGCTCTTTTCAGAAAACAAGGAGGAAGGAGAGATGGTATCTATGATGAGTGTCGACATCTGGTTAAGGGTAACATACAAGCAAGTAGCACTGAAAATGGCTATGGCACTCGAGGCACCTGCATCTACCCCAGTACCATTTTACGAGGAAGACATGGCTAAGACATGGCTAAGGTTCCAGCATCACTGTGGACCACCACATTGCGACTCAGCAGTAATGAAAGCAGTATTGACTCAGAAAACTAACATGGGACACAAGCCAATAGCATTCTACAGCGGTTATTTGGACCCTGTTATGCTAGGACATTTCCCTTGTAAACAGGGTCTCGCCGCAGCTGCATTTGCGGTGGAGAAATCATCATCGATAACAATGGGATGCCCCACCACATTATTTGTGGAGCATGTGCTGTTTGCAATTTTGAACAAACCTAAGTCTACTCTGACCACACAGGGGGCGTCAGGTTATGAGATCATCTTATCTAGATCCGAATTGACAATCGTCAGATGCAGTACCATAAACCCAGCCAGATTCATAGCAGAAGTTGTTGAAGAAGGTGATTATGCTCACGATTGCACACATACTATTGAAATGTACTCCAGTATAGGAAAAGTGAAGGAGGATGCCCTTAAAGGGGGGGGGGAGATTCTGTACATTGATGGTTCGTCAACAATTGACCAAAGCGATGGGATAAGGAGAACTGGGGCAGCAGTAGTAAAAATGACAGAAGATTTGATGTATGTCCCAGTAAAATGCGTGCAATTACCGCATCATTATTCGGCTCAGGCGGCGGAATTGGTTGCGCTGATCCTGGCACTAAAGGAAAGTGTTGACAAAAGAGTTACTATATATTCTGACAGCGCATATGTCACATCAACAGTGCACTCCGGGTTGATAAAATGGCAGAGAAGGGGGTTTAGAAGAGCTGATGGCACCCCAGTGCAACATGCCCTCTTGCTAGTAGAATTGATTGAAGTAATTAATGACCCCCAAGAGATAGCTTTGGTTAAATGCCCAGCACACACTAATGGAGATGACTATATATCGAAAGGAAATTAAACAGCAGACACACATGCCAAGCATGCTGCATATTTTGGTGAATTATGGACCACCCCAGAATCAGAGAGAGGGAGGGGGAGGGCAATGGTAAGACAGATGATGATGAAGGAAGCGTACACTCATCTCCCTGCAACACAGATAATGGAATTACAGGCGGCTGCACCAATGGCAGAAAAGGAACTGTGGGAAAAAAGAGGATGTATGATGTCCCCAACAGACGTGCTGTGGCGTCAATATAATACTGGAAAAGTGGTTATGCCATTGGTACTGTTGAACACCGCCCTGGCCCAGCTTCATCATCCAGCACATACAGGAAAGAGAGTGATTGCAGCACGAATTAGGGAGGCTTGGTTCTGCCTGAGTTAAATTCTCATGTCACTAATTTCATCAGCAACTGCCTCACATGCCAGGAGTTTATGGCCTGTCACACGCTGCAAGTGATAAAAGGTACTATACTCCGGCCCGAAGGACCCTTCCTACACCTTCATATTGACTACGTTGATATGATCAATGTATGCCAAGGACATAGGTACATGATAGTAGTGGTATGTCCATTCTCCAGGTGGATCGAGGCCGGACCCTGCTCACACGCGGATGCGTTTAGAGCAGCTACATTTCTAGTGATGGAGGTCTTCCCCAGGTGGGGTGTCTGCAAAGTGCTGCGGTCGGACAACGGGCCACTCTTTGCTAATGAAATGTTTCAACACATCACATCTTTGCTGGGTATTAAACATAAATTTGCATGTGCATACCATCCGCAGGCCAATGGTGTCTGTGAACGCCTGAATGGCCTATTGAAAGAGGAGATCGCAAACATTCAGCAGACAACTAAAAAGAGCAGGTTGTACTAACTTCCGCTGGCTCTATTTGAGCTGAGGAACAGGCCAGGGTCTGATCAGCACCTCACTCCCCACGAGGTGGTGACAGGACGTCAAATGCGCCTTCCTTTAACGCCAACATCAAGAGCATTTACTGACCATGAAAACACTGCAACTGTTCTTGGTGACGAAATGTATCAATATGTGTCTTCCTTGATTACTAGTTTCGCCTTTGTATCTCAACAGCTCGAGCGCACGCGGGGCCGGTCGAAGAGTTCTCATCAAGAAGACACCAACGAGGAACAAGAAAAGGAAGGACTAAGCACTATTGCGGAGGGCGATCATGTGCTTCTCCGCAACTTCAATAGAAAGTGGAACAGCCCACGCTTTACCGGACCCCACTTGGTAGAGGAAGTGGCTCCCAGAGCAGTGAAACTGCACGCTAAGCGCGCCTGGAATCACCTACACGACGTAAAGCCCTACAAACTTCAGACCCGCCCTAGCGTTGACGACAGGGCCATTGCAAGACCAACAACATCAACAACGTCGGCTACAGGGAAGGATACATCAACCACCGCTGAGGACAATTGTGTCACCACACTTGACCACTCCCCAGCCACAACCACTGCCATAGACGTTGGACACTTGCCCATAGCCCACCCCATGGTCACGAGATCACAAAGTAAACAAACCTCTGCCCAGCCCCAGACCCCCTCCAAGGCCACCACCGATTGAAGAACATTGTATAACAAACTTGGATGTTACACACACACATACATAAAACACTTGTATGTTTTTCTCTATTTTTCTCTCGCACATGCAGGTACCGCATATAATTGTATTGTTTAGAAAGTAAAGTAACTAACAGTGTGCTCTGCCCAGGAGTAGATGCTGCCCGTGATGATAACACCCCTCAGGCCCTATCACACCAATTTGTATATCATATAAGAAGGCCGAAGTACCTAAAAATAAGAAGGGTACGCGTATATTACACCGCATTTGTTTTGGCCATAGAACAATCATTTCCCCATCTTCACGAGCACTTACCGGCTCTAAGAGATAGGTCACTAAGATTAGCGTGGGAACAGCTCTTCACCTGGGCACTGAACGATTACTTGATAGGGAGAGCTTAATTAACAAATACTAACAATAATAACCAGCACATTAAGGATTTTCAGGCGGGCACCTTTAACGTCGCAAGAATAAGCTGCCGGACTGCAGCAAGGTAAGAACAAAATGCTGGTGAGACTAGCTCTTGTAATAAAACTGATAGGGGTGTTGGTAATAACTGGTGTGTTGGCTGCCTCTGTATGGCAGAAAAGCTATGCTATCAATTTTGTGGCTGCACCCAGAACTAACATGCCCCCTCCCACTGCTGCAACAGGTATGATATCAGGTGGTACTAGCAACCCTAAAGCTAACGGAGGTAGAGTTAAACGGAGCACATATACTGACAATAAAGGTATCGATAATTACATAACAGATTCAGCACACTTCTCAAACAACACGTGGTACCAGCACATGACCCAAATTGGTAAGCAGACAACGGAGGATAGCTGCTATGTGTGCTCATTGACCCCATACGCCATGAGCGCATCAAGAACATTCGTCGCCACAGAAATACAGGAAAAGACAGCGCAATGTATAATATATCTGGCACTATTCCAAACGAGGGGACGATTCCAAGGAACGGTGGTGAGAATGCAGTGGGAAACAAGGGACACATACCTATACGAAAACAACTTCCTCAAGTTATACTTGAGCTACCATAAAAGCAGCTTACACGCTGAGGTATTCAGATACATGATGAGTGGCCCTGATAAAGGAGAAACGAAGAAAGTAACACTAGAATACCTGCCATGTGATTGGTACGCCATTGAAGTTCCTGGTGTGCAGGGATGTTGGGAGAGGCCACTGATAACAATAACCGGGAAGATATACATGAACAATGAATGGGAAATAGGAGTGGTTGGAAGAAACATGATAACAAGAGAAAATGTTACCACCATACAGGAACACAACGACAGATGCTGGACGACATGGGGTAAATATGTACCCATGCTGACATGGATGGAGAAGGATGAAGACCCAATAAGCATACTACCGTTGACCGCACCCAAGCTATGCTACCAACACAAAGGAGATGTGGATGTGGGATACAACACCAACTGCGGAAGCGTATTAGAACTACCAGAGGGGGGTGCTGGAACGGCAGTAATAATGGACCACTATTGGGCCTGCAGAGATAAGGCATACCACACCTTGCCTCCGTGTTGGAATGGAATATGCACCATGGTACACATCAATGTACCATCACTAGTAGTGCCCCGAAAACATGTTAACATGGCCAATTTCCCCAAGATGGATGAAGGGAACAAGAGGAGGAAAAGGTCTGTACAATCAGAAGAAGGAGAGAACAACAACAACAATAACATCCTACCGAGAATGAAAAGACAAGGAGAACCCCTGACAGGAAACTACCTGTGGGGAAGATCGGAAGCAGCACGCACCTCCATCCCACCAGAACACAGATTATTCAGCAGGGCTTCAATGTTCTTCTTGTCAATAATACACCCAGGACTACAAGCATATGCAAACGCAAAATGGCTTCAGATCACCCGGTGGGAACTGATGATGACAATTAATTCAACAGTAAACGGATTCAACGCCATAAAAGAGGAGCTGCGAGCAGTAAGAATGGTAGCACTACAAAACAGATATGTACTGGATCTTCTCACGGCTATGGAAGGAGGAGTTTGTGCGAAAATTGGACAATTTTTTTTTTACTGAAGTGGGAGAATGGGAGAACAAGCTCCCCCCAATCTCATCACGACCATGGCCTAGAGGATCGCGGCCCAGGCACCCCCCACGGGACGAGTTTGTCTATCTACCAGATGACAAAATACCCTGGTTCAGGAACATAAGGATATGCCCACCAACCTGTCCGACTCAAGCCGACACCTGCGGCATGGATGAACTCGACTAAGACAACAGCCACCCACATCGTAAGAGATGCCACAACGACCTAGCCAACTGCCAAGAACACACGTGCCACCATGCACACTGGTCACTCACACACCAACCTACACGAAGAACATATTCAGTGCTATGACGTAGGTGACTGACACACCCACTGATGTGCATCGTTGTTATTTTTCACATAGGCCCTTTTATAGTAATGCAGAAACGCAAGACGCTTGAAAAACTCATGTATACGCTTGCTGACGCTTCTCCCACCACTCGCCCTGTGGTGACACCATCATGTAGACCTAACATTGCTTGTGACGCCATGTCAAACCGCGACCTCCGTACCATGGATTATGCATCACCACCCATGAACTAGGCCCGAGTAGGCCGCAAGCAAGAGCCTCATCATGAAAACTCTCTCAGAACAAGAATACAAGTGCTGATCATGCAGAACGAGCCCCAGCAAGAGCTCATAGTCAAGGCCACGATGTTGCAACTCGTATGCTACCAGCCCGGTGCCAAGGTTACACCTGTAAAAAAAGCCAAGCCCACTGAAACGAAATACAACTCTAATGTGCAGAATTCTGCTCCAGCTACGGTCTCTCCACACGTGACCAAGCCAATCTGACAAGGTGCCAGACCCACAAGACAGAAGTCGCCTGGGTCCCACGTCTGGGACACAGGTTGCAACAGCGAAGTGGCAAGATGGACACCTACGGCGATGGGAACGACCTGCTCACAAGTCTATGAGCAGACCTGTACGTTGTCTGCACAAACACATAGTTACACATTGTTGCTAGTGACAGGTACACCGCAAGCTGGGAACGGCGATGGTCCCAGGCTTGGGGGCTCACGAGAGAACCAATCAGAACAATGGGGGACTCATCACTGACGCCACTAACATTAGCCAATCATCAGGGGTCTTCTCGTAACGATTTTCAAGTATCTAATAGTAGGGACAGCCCAAGTATACCACCTGACTCATCCTTAACCACTAATATCCTTCTCTATGTGTATCCTATACTAACCCTACCACTCGGGGAACCAATCCGAAGTGGCAATAGGTTTTTTGCTAACTTTCCCAGGTGAACAAGTAGCGCGTCATACTGCTGTAAAAAGGGCCTGCGAGCCCCACTAAGATTGAGAGTCTGGACGGACACGTACGATCCAAGACCCATCCCTGCCTTTGTTATAATAAACAGCAGAACCAACTTGCTCCTTGTGTGTGTCTCATACTCATTCAGGGAAGCACGGGAGGAGTTGGGGCCTCCCAGCCCGGAGGTCCACGGACGGCTCAGCCGACCCCGGGATAATCACCCCGACAGTCTTGTGCTCTGTCCCATGGCCATTTTGTCCCTTGCCTTCACTCAGATCAAGCAACCCGGGTTTTCCTTATTTGGGCATGCAGCCTCCCGCAAAAACCAATCTCTTTCACGGGCTTCTGCATGTCACATGTGTGTGCCCAGGAAGCGTGTTGGGATGGTCTGGTCCCAATACACACTACTGTTGCCAGGATGTCTGTGGTGCCTGAATGACTGGGACCACTGTGGTCTGTGATTGGTCCATGACTGTGATGTCTGCATGAGAGCAGATCTTTAATTGGAAGTCCTTGATTATGGCACAAAGCTAATCTTGGATAAGAGTTGGTGCTCTGCATCCATTCCAGGTCGATCACCTGAGTTCTCCCCGAACTACAGAAGGATCCAAGTATCCTGTATGAAGAAACAGACTCGTGAAACCACCAGAGATGCGTTGGAAGGTTTTGGCACCCTTCACCATCTGCTGTCTCGTCGCACCCCTGTTTTCTTCATCGATCAAGAAGGCTTGCCAAAGTGCTTTGCCACTTTTGAGTAGTGTGAACAACTACTCTTGGAAACCCATGCTTACCCACCGAACGAGCCCCTTCGGAGGTGTTCCTGGGCAATCCAGTGAACAGTCCAGCTCTACCTCAGGGTATTCCGCAGAACCGCCGCCATCTTGAGTTGATTCCCGAGACTTGGGACATCACTTGCTTGTGGTCCTGAGCCCTCTGCCACCGAATCATGCAGGAGAGTGCATAATGCTGCATGTATCTGTGATTCTTGAGTCACTAACTGTTTGTGACAGTCACTGTAGGTGCCTTGCTGACCTGCTCTCCTGTGCCCTGAAGCCTGTTGCACCAGAATTTTCTTTGTATCTCCTTCTAAGCTGAGAAAAAGCAACTGTCCCGTCCCGTCACAAATGATCATTCGATCCTGCAGCCGCTGAGAGACGGAGCGTCATGAAACTGCAAGACTCAAACCTACAAGCGACTGCGACTAAACTGGCAAAGTTTGGTCTGGACTGTGGCGAGGGTCGGCGAGTACTTGCATCACTTACCAGTGGCCCCTGGCACAGCCAAACTCTTTTACGCACGAAAAACTGATTTGCCACCAAGGGCAGACGCTACTTGAATAGTGGTAACCAATTCTTCATTGCCTCAAGCCCCTTCCTGAATTCCTGCAGCTCTCCCAAGAAGACCTGCTTTTTGTACTACCTGCACAAGCATGTGTCTTTACTCTTAACTGTATTGTGGAGCACAAGGCTCCCCACTTCTTAGGGCTGGACTCGTAAGTTAGGGAACGACTCAGAAGAATTGTCTAATGCTCCTAGTGTGTTAACTCATCCTTCTAATTACAGGTTGTGGTTGTGTTTTACTCCTTTGTTGCATTAGGAAACGTATTGTATATATATATTATTTAGTATAGAATTTGTGTGGTAACTGTTTTTATATAACTTAAGTTTACTCAATTGGTCCGGCCAACAATAAATGTCTAGACATTTTTCATATACACTTGTCTAAGAGTAATTTGTGGTTGGTGACTGTGTGTGCTCATTGTGGGCTTCCGATCACTCTCACTCCTACTGAGATGTAGTCTTGACCACCTGCCAAGCTACCTAGATTGGTCTGACTTGTCCAGAAGCCTCCTAAACCTCTGACCACCAGGTCAGAGTTTAGAAATCCTTCTTAACAGGGGATCCCAGATCAAAATTGTTCAGACTATGGTCAGAATTATGCAAATGATTTCATTAAAGAAATAACGGACCGCCTGGGGATAAGGCATACATTATGCACAGTTTACCACCCACAAGCTAATGGTTTAGTAGAGAAAAAGAATGGACTTTGAAAAATGCTCTTAGCTAAGCTTACGCAAATGCTTGGAAAATCCTGGGTGCACTGCTTGCCTCTTGCACTATTCGCTTTGCACAATTCACCGGGAGGAGATCATCATCTCACTCCTCATGAGATTGTTACAGGGCAGAGAATGCATGCACCTATACCTCTGTCACGTAAAATCTCTGACACACAGAAATTACAAAATTGCTTTAATATATATCCCTGCAGCCAAGAGCTCATACAGAGCAAACTAATTATGAAAGAGGACAATTTCCACAAGCAGCACTTCTCTACCAAGGAGACAGGAAGTAGAAATAAGAACATTTCACAGGTCCTCACACTGTGACGTACTCAACACAGACGGAAGCAAAGATTGAGAGCCAGCGAAAATGGGCCCACATCACTGACATGTGCAAGGACAAGAGCACCATCTCCCATTGATAAGAGGAGCAGAGCACAGCCTAATCAGAAGTATTTTTACATTTCATTAACTTTTTTCAGCAATAAGACTTTACAAAAGGCCAGCAAATAAGCTAGGAGAGAGTGTTTCTAAAGACAATTTCATTATGAGGAGACGGCAAAGATTTTCTGTCTTAGTATAGGATAAATATTTTTTCTTTATTTGGTTTTAAAAGGAAACAGTGGTACACAGTTAAATGACAACGTGAATAGAGGTAAGAGGAGTTTAATGGATGAAGAGTGTTTTCATCATGATGCTGAAAAGGGGAAAAGTTTATCATCTGGAAATATTTGGTACGACAAAATGTTACGGGTGGAAAGAGAAAGGGCGAACGGCACTTGTTACATCGGTTAACTCCTCCCACACATAATAGGAGCACCAAAGATTTTCCTTCCTCAGCGTGAGTCTTATGAGGAAGCAGGATGCCTAATGCACATACCCCTCTGCAAAACTAGAGGATCAAATCTCACATTATGGTGGGTGGATGAAGGGGAAAGGTTTATGCCGATAGAGGGAGACAGCAAATAAGGTAGTGTAATATATAACTAGCAATCTGTACTAAGCCCACTCGCCTGATGCAGCCCAAGGCAGTCTTTGCTGTCTTTCTATTGCCAGCTTGTTCGGAACACCAACTTGGATCCTATGGCTGCCTCGGTCGTTTGCTGGTAACTTTTCTTTGCTCATTACCCATAATCTTAATGCCACCAACAATTTGCTAGGATACTTCATGGTTTTCAATATCTAGAAAGTACTCAAATCTTATCTATACACACTGTACTGCTAATCCTTCCCTTGTCAATTTTGGTTCATGGAATGCTGGATCACTATTCACCAAATCCTCCTCAGTATTCGGTTGGTTTCTGAGACTGAATCTACACTTCCTCTGCGTCACGGAGTCATGGATCCCGCCCTTCAGTACCACAGTCGCCGCTTCCCTAACTACCTCTGAGACCTCCTTTTGCCATACTCTGTGTTCCTCTGGTCCTGGTGGAGGGACTGGCATTCTATATTTTGCTTACTGTGCAATTGTTTCATCTTCCTTTCCTCCTCCTCCAAGCTTTTCCTCATTTGAATATTCTTTTTCCACCTTCTCTAAATGCTATCCTCTTTCCTACTTATCTATCATCCCTATGGGAAGGTCGGCTCATTCTGTGATGACATTGACACTCTGGTTTCTTCCATTTCTCCAATGTCTAGGCCCCTCATCCTTCTACGCGACTTTAATCTTCATCTATATTCTACCCATTTTGCACTTCTATTCCTCGCCATTCTAGACTCCTATTTTCTTTCTCCTCTTGCTACACCCCCCACATATTTCTGTGTCCCATCTGGGTCCCATCTTGATCTTATTTTTGTTTCCTCTTCCCTGACTTTCTCTGATGTTTTATCTCTTCTGTCTATCCTTCTGATCACTATCTTCTCTCTGCCTCAATTTTTCCTACATCTCCAACACTACCGCCGCCTTCTCAGTCTCCTCTCCCCTTTTATCGATGTAACCTCTGAAGTTTCAATACTCCACGCTATGCTTCTTCATGCATCTCAGGCTTTCCGTCTCACTCTGCCTTCGCCGCTCTGTCAACTGATGAAGCGGCTTCAGTCCTTTTCTCTTCACTTTCTTCAACTCTTGACACTCTCTATCCCACACCTGTTTCTCCATCCTTCTCACAAACCTTTGCAGCTTTGGCTTTTGGCCCACCTTCTCTCAATGCGGCATGTTTTACGTATTCTTCAAAGGTGTTGGCTCCACTCTAAGTTTGAGGCTGTCTTTAATTCTTATTCTTCATATCACATATTATATGATGACTGCCTTCTTTCTGCAAAACGATCATATTTATCTGATCTCCTCTATACAGAAGCATCTCATCCACAATGACTTTTTCAAACTCTCTCTCATCTTCTTTCTACTCCTACTCCCGATCACTCGCTTAACTCTTCGTTATCGGCTTCTGACTTAGCTTCATTTTCTCTTCTAAGGTGGTTTCTCTTCACCTTGCTATCGATGACTCCTTTTCTTCTAGTCCTACACTTCACTTTTCTGCTGCTTTGCCTCCTACTACTAATTTCGCTCATTTTTCCTCCATCACAGACATTGATATTTCCCTTTTGCTGATGCGTGCCCATCCTACTGCTGCTCCTATGGACACTATCCCATCAACTCTTAAATCTAAAGTCTATCCGTCTCTCATATCTTACCTTTCATCTTTCCTTAACATTGGTCTCTCAACTGCAGTTTTTCCTTCTTCTTTCAAGCACGCTTCTATAATTCCTATTTTGAAAAAACCTTCTGCTGACTCTTCTCTCCTCTCGAAATTTCATCCAATCGCTCTTCTTCCCTATCTCTCTAAGCTACTTGAACGCCTTGTGTATTCCCAAGTTTCTTCATTTATCTCAAACAACTCAATCCTCCCTCGCTTTCAGTCTGGGTTCTGGCCCATGCACTCAACAGAGAACGCTCTTCTGTCAGTTGTAAACTCATTGTTCACGGAATGCAATTCCAAACACTCTTCTCTACTCATCCTACTCGATATTTCTGCTGCATTTGACACTGTGGGCCATTTGCTTTTATTAGTCTCTCTTTCATCCTTTGGCCTGTCAGGTTCTGTCCTCTCTTGGTTCAAATTGTATTTATCCTAGCAGACAATTTCTGTCTCCTGGGTAGGGACCACCTCAGACTCTTACTCTCTTGTCCACAGGGTAGGTTCTGGGAACATTTCTGTTCTCTCTTTACTCTTCTTCTTTGGCTAAGGTTATTTCCTCTCACTGTCTATCACATCACTTTTATGCTGATGACACTCAACTCCTTCTTTAGTTTTCTACCTTCTACGCTGACATACATGCTCAGCTGTCTTCATGCTTACTGACAATACAATCTTGGATGTCCTCTTATTATCTCACACTCAACACTGCTAAAATTGAAGTACTCTTTTTTCCTTCTATTACTATTCCTTCCCCTCTGCCTCCAGCGTCTTTACAATCTCCACTATCTAACCTCCCCATTGCATCAAATGCTCGTAATTTGGGACTTCACATTGACTCTGCTTTATTTTTCAAACATTGCATTTCAGTCTCTTCTCATGCCTGTCGCTTTCACTTATTCAATATTCGCAAAGTTTGCTCTTTCCTAACTTTACCAAAATACTGATATCTTCTTTAATTTCTTCACATCTCTCCTATTGTGCCACTACACTCTATGGTCTTCCGGTTTCACTCCTTGCTACTCTGAAATCTGTCTTCAATGCCTCTATTCATGTACCTTTTTTTTTGACTCTACATGATTCTATTTCCTCTGCTCTTCTCACTCTTGGTTGGCTTCCTTTCCATATCTTGTCTTCAAATCACTCTATGATCTTGCCCCGGATTATATATCCTCGCTTGTCTCATTTTATACAACCTCTCGTTCGCTTCATTCTTGCTCTCAATTTCATTTTATACTGCCAGCCCCTCCTTGTGCCCAGTCATGTTTCCGTATATTCTCTTGTCTCGCTCCTCTGCATTGGAATGCACTTCCTCATTCACTGCAGTCTATCTCTGTCTACTCTTTCTTTCGTAAATCATTTAAAATCCATCTTATCCAGACGGGTTGATCTTGGCTTTTTATGCAATTCCTCACACTATTGTACTATTTTTAAACTTTCTTAAGTAAAGCGCTTTGGATTAAGGCGCTACATAAACCATAAATAAAAACAAATACAATTATAACGGAAGGCTCCACAAGGGCGAGCTAAAAATAAGTGAACACAAAAATTGCAGTGCATAAATAAGGAGGGGCAAAGCATTCCCTGTTGTCACACAAGACCATTAATGAGAATAAAAGGCGCAGTGTGGTATGATGGCGAATGCGAGGGGGGGGATAATGCAATGTCGTGCTTAAGGGTTGGCGGGATATGAACAAAGCGTAGTAGCCAAGGTGAATGACAGTTGTAAAGAAATTTGGGGAAAATATGTACATGCATTGACCTGGTTATATGAAAGACATCAACCAATTGACATCAAGAGGTTTACACGATTTCCTCTATGTTTCGGGTCAAGTGGGTCTATCCAGCTGGGGGCTAACACTGGCTGTGCCATAGTGATGAGGAGTGCAGTGCTGATGCAGGGGACTACAGCTATAATAGACGCGTGGTTGGCCTTTTGATCGAAGGCCTACACCCAACTTCCGCCTGATTGGAGTGGGCTCTGTGCAATCCTCATTCTGCAGAGCCCTGGTCTGGTGGTGCCTCGAAACAGCACTGTCGTGGAACTTGCGCTGTAGGAAAAAGTGGCGCAGCAAAGTGAGAAGCTAAAATCGCTGAGCAACAAGAAGAGGGAGAACAATTATTGGTCAAAAAAGAGTGATGGAAATGTGGCTGCTTTCCCTGAGGAATTCTGGTTATTTTCCAAGGCTACAACATTCTTCGCATCCCTGTTGCTTCCAGGTGTGCAGGCTGCAGCAAACGCAAAATGGCTTCAACTCACGCGCTGTGAACTGCTGCAGCTGGCCAATTCAACAGCAAAAGGTCTAAATACAATGAAGGAAGAGACGAGGGCACTACGTTTGGTGGCCTTCCAGAATCGTTGTCCTACACCTTATAACTGCTATTAAAGGTGGAGTTTGTGTGAAAAATCGAGAGCAGCTGTTGCACCATAATACCCGATGGAGAGGCTTCAAATGGAAAATCGAAAGCATCTATAAGGGACATAAACACTCCACGAAAAAATGACAAAGTAAACTAATGGAGTTCAGTCGAGTAACTGGCTGGACAGCATTTTCACATGGGTGCCCACCTGGCTTTTTGGAGTATTTCGAGTGACTGTCCCTGCATTGATCCTCATTCTCGTCACCTTCTGCATTGGCAAACGTCTTTTGAGACTTTATACTAACAAAACAAGAGGAAAATGTAGGTTGCCCATGAGCATTGATAAGGATAACAAAAAAATAGAAAGCTACTAATGAACTAATTGTGGAAAATGCAGAGGACGATATTGATGGGTGGGTCAGAACACATCCTGAGGATTCAGAAAACTATGAGCAATTTTGGATCTCAAGTCTTAAAGATGGACAGTGGTGTACATGGATGGGGGACTCATTGGATGATTGGGAGGAAGCTGGGGGTAAGATAACGAGATTAGAAAAGATATGGATTCATAAAAATAAAGTAGCAGAAAGGGAACAGGGTGGGAAAAAGAGTTAGTTGGCTATTTACGACTTGCTCTCACTAAATACTTTCCCTCCAGATCTTTACGCGCCTCTGGGACAAACTCTCTGTGTGTCAAGTGCTTCACTGAACAGCAAGCTGGTGGCTGATCTCTTTCCTCAGCAGGCTCCCTCCTATGGAACAGCCTCCCCCTTACTCTTCGTCTTGAGCCAGAACTCCGGAAGCTCCTCAAAACTTTCCTTTTCACTCTTCCCCCTTCTCTGCTAAACCCCACAGTTTCTGTGATTTGTGACCAGGGCCCTTATGTGTCTTGTTGGGACCAGCCCTTCCACAGACAATTGCTTTCATCCTCCACCAGCTCCCAGCACTTGCCTTGGCACCCACTGGCCTTTGCCACCACAGGCCTGCACTTATTTATTGTCATCTGACCATTCTCACCTACGCACTTACAGCTGCTCACTCCATAGCACTGCCTAGCACTGCCCACCTGGGACACCTAGAACTTACCCCCTCACTCCCTCATCCCTTCTCTCTCTCTGCACTTGTATGTTCTGAATGCTCCATTCTGAAACGGCATGCACCATGCTATGGGGATCATACACTTCTTACCACATGGATAAGATCTATATTATACAAAAAGAAGATGTATTAACAGGTGTCTGAACCACAACAAGGAAATGACAGATGGTGTATCTAATACCCAAAAATGCATATATGAATATTACAATGTTTTTAATTAAAAATATAGAAATTGACACTCATAAAATGATCACATTTACATAAAACTCAATATAAAACATATATCTCACAGAACACAAGAAATACAAACAATGTGGGTTGGTTCTTCTAATAACTAGATCACCACTCCGTGTGATAATTCGCACTGGAGTAGTTTTCCTTATTTTGAGATGCTATTAGTATATTTATTTTGGGTTTAGAATATACTAATAGCATCTCAAAATAGCAAATTGCAAATACCACGATCCCAGGATCACATGGTAGGAAGCAAACAACATGTGTTTCTTACAAGGTCATAAACCAGATCTTGGGTCCCGCCGAAAGGCAAAGAATGTGCATCCATTTTATAATTCAGCATATTTAATTTACAAAACCTAATCTACTGGCAGTATCAGAAAGCCCATGGCAGTTTTGACCCTAAATACATTTCCGGCTGGGAAGAAGGTTGAAGAATTCTCAATGTTCTACATTTACACCGTAACTTGTTCTTGGTTCAAGGCTCTGACAGAGTCATGGTAGAAGGCTTTCTCATGAGAATGAAGATGAGATGACCGGGGCAGTTGAATAAAGTTCTGCTGGTCATCTCAAATGTTTCAATGAATTGGCACTATGTTGTGGGAATTGGGAGTTGGATTGTGATGTAACAAGGGAGAACCAGGGGTTGTGTGGTAAGATTTGCGGGACCCAATAATAGAAAATAAAGTGTGTCCTTCTATAAGTTTTGATATGCAATGACCAATCAGCTTCTTGTGGGGAGACTTTTAGCCTCATTATGAGTTGGGCGATAAGTGGTAGAATTGGCGGTAAGCAAGTTTGACCAAGTGGCGGTAACAGTAATTCCTTAGGGCAATTTTCTGGTGGATTTACAGCCGAATTCCAGCCTAACTCCTAATGAGGCCCTTTATATTGCAAAATGTGTGGTGTTAATTAGTTTAGACGATTATAAAAGCTTTTGATTTAGGAGCATTTCTTTGACAGTGCTTTTTCATGCAATTCTGTTCCGCATTATGTTTGAATATTGCTGTCCCAGCTGCGTCTGGTGCCCTGAATAAAACTGCATTACTTCTTGCCTGGTTTACACTACTTTCTGAGTACTTTTGTAATTTTGTATTGGTGAGCTCTGAGGCAAACCCCTGAACATTTTCATAGTCAGGCTTTCTGAAGCATTCATGTCTATTTAGGCCTTGCTTTTACAATCCTAAATGTGATCTAGCAGTTACTTATATACAAAGAAACCGTTTTTTCTTTTTAGTGAACCAAATTATATTTGATTCCTGTGCTTCTAGGAAATCTTTTCTCTCTCATTTAAATCTGTTCAAAATGTACTTTTCTGCTACCAGTTGAGCTTCATTATAAAGACATGCTTCCTATTGAGAATTATAATGGCATGTGATGTGAAGCAACGCATTACATTCTTTGCATTTTGGAAATATAATTTAGCACCACATGCAAAATTATACCAAATTCAACCTTTTTGGTGCAGTTGTTTCCCTTCCCACTCAAAGTGCTTTATGGCAAAGTCATATCTCTGAAGTACAAATCATGAACATGTTTGGGGATTGCTGATCAGGTTCTGAAATCACACCACAGCATTAGGTCATGTAAGTCACATTGTGTGACTGGGAATCATATAAAGGGGTCTGTTAGATTATGCAAAATTGTTTGGATTTGGAGAATAGGTAAGGTTTTCATGGGTGCAACTTGACAGAGGGGCCAAAACACTGAACATGAGAGAGTATTGTCCATGGAAACATTATCTTCTTTTCACAGGATATACTGGGGCTGTGCTGCAACTTTAAATCTCTGTGATGCTGAGGTTTCTAGCAAATGTACGTTTCTCTCTCCAATAAAATGAACACCTAGAAATGGTCACACAGTACTGCTGTGGGCATATTTTCAGTTCTGGACTGGCTGTAGGAGAATCAGGATTTCTGCAGCAGACATCTCAATGTAGGCCCTCATTTTGAAATCTAGCTCCTACATAATAAGTTACTGGGCCTCATTATGAGTCAGCCGGTCCAGAAACAATGGTGGCGGTAAATCCGCCGCCACCGTTGTTTCCGGATCGGCTGATTCAGAGTTCTGCAGGTGGGAGGTGTCACTCCCGCCAAGGTCTGACCTGGCGGGAGCAACGCCACCCGCCTGCAGGCGGAAATGGAAACACCGGCTTCGTCATAGACAGAACCAGTGTTCCATTGTCCACATCCTCATGGAGTCCTACGGGTCTCCATGGGAATGGGGATTTACGGAATTCCGCCTCTGGAATTACCGGGTCACCGGGGTTGTAATGCCCCGGTGATTCCGGCAATCACGGAGGCGGAATGGTATTACGGGGCCAGCGGCAGCCTGCTGGTCTTTCCAGCACGGCTACTGCTGGACTCGTAATGAGGCCCACTGTCATAACAAGAGGTTGATTTTTTGCTCCTACTGAACAAACTTCCCCTTGAAAACGGTAGCTCTTATTAAATATTTCTCCCCTGGTAATTATGTTTAGCCTTTTTGAAACTTAGATTTCTCTAAACAGTTAACTCTCATGATGAAGTGGGATAAGCGTTTTCCATTAAACAATTACCTCCAACTCTATCCTCTTTACTAGAACCTACACATTCCACCACCACCCTCTCTAACCCTCACCCTCTCTACTCCCACTCCCTCTATGCACACCAAAACCCCATTCTCAGTATCCCCACCCATGGTACTCCCACCCATCTTTCCTATCCCCACACTCTACTGCTAACCACCTACAATACATCACCCTCTCTACCTCACCCATCCACTCTACCCCATCCTCTCTACCTCTACCCACACTACCCCCACCCACTCTACCCTCACCCAGCCTAACCCCACCCACCATATACCCAGCCTCTCTACCCGCACCCACCCATCCTACCCTTATCCTCTCTATCCCCGCCCACCTACTTTACCCCATCATCTTGTAATTAAGTTGCTGATTCAGTGCCAGACAGAGGGGCATAAGTGGGAATAAGTGGGGTGGGCCTGGACACCCCCAAAGGGGGGAAAAAGGGACACTGGAAGTTGTAGCCAGTCCCAGGGGTCCCAGCATGGAGGAAAGCAAAGGGGTGGGGGGCACTCGGTATATAACACAACACGGACACTAGGGAATCTGCTGCATAAATGCAAGGGAGGCAAAAAACAAGGGTAAGCACACTCCAAGGGGATGCTACAGGTGGGTTTTTCACAGCAGGCCAGGATTCACACACGGCCTGTACACAGCGGCTCAGATGTGCGGGAAGCTGAATTTGTGCTGTGCATGCCCTAGTAGATCGTGGTCGATGAGAATGGCACTGAGCAATATAATGAAGGTAGTCGAGCCAGTTCCACGGTTACTCATGGCAGTTGGAATCCAGGGAGTCACATGCACAACACCACAGGCGGTTTCAAACCGCCCTATGCTGATGAGCATGGGAACAAGGGTGCAGGATGAAGGGGTTCTCCAGGAAGAGCCAATCAGGTGGTAGGTTTTGGTGTCGCTCAAAGGCAACAAACAGAATGTCCACAGCAGTGTTTACAAGGGTTATCATCAGACAGGCGCTGTGTGAATGTCTCCCTTTCCACTAGTCAAGGGTGTCTTGTGTTCCTTCTTTTCTGGTGCTGACCAATGGCAGACAAATAAAGATCCAAAAGTCAGAATAACTATGTTATTACTAATTGCAAGTAGCTTTCGGGGCAAGCGGGGGGCAATGTGGCACCACACTGGGTGGGAATAAACCGGGAGAGGGCAGGTCAATTTTTGCTCCAATCATGTTAAACTAACCTAGGTCTAGCTATAGGGGCATGACATATTCTAGCCAATCAGCTTCATGAGAAGGTTGGTGATGCGGAAAATTGAAGAAAACTGTTTCTAACTCTAAACACATTGTATAAGCTGTATAAATGTACTGTCTGCTGTGAACCAGTTTGTCAGTCCTCTTCAATCAGTTCTGTTCCACTGTGCTGTTCGATTTGTACTTGCCTAGTTGAAATAAACAGTGTTACTTCTTGCCTGGTGTATACTTCTTTTTGGACTACTGCTGGTAACGGATTGATTACAAGCCCATGAGGACCCCTAGTACATTTTTGGAGGCCCCAGCGACATCCTCAGTTCCCTCAGTTGGGGGTGCAGGTCCATCAACGGCAGACCAGTTTCACACACAGCGTCGAAGAGGCCCTGCAAATGTGGAGTTCACTAAGGTCTGCCTGGTCCTGAGCTAAGCCTGTGCTCTGAGGGAGTAGTGAGCACACACGGGAGGGTTGGTGCCGAAAAGACTTGATGATCTCTAGGACATGTGCGTGTAACTCTGCAAGAAAGCACTGTCTCGTGGTTGCATGTCCACGGAGGGGTGAGGGACTGTCTTTTATGGTGTTTAGGATGCATCCTTGAGGTGGGAGGATGATCGGCCGTAGAAGAAGTAATTTTAGTACGCGTAACCACATGAGGAGTTGACGTGAGTGTGGGCACACCTGCGGTAGAGCAGGGGGAGGTGCGTAGTGAGAGGCGGACCCCATCAGATGGGAGTTGCACATAGAACCAGCGATTGGATAGTTGCGTCATTTGGGTAAAAACGGGTGATATTCTATTGTGCGGTTGTTCAAGAAGCATTTTGAAGGAGCAGAGAGGGACGTGCGTGTGTCAGTAAGTGTCGGCCATTTTGCTTTGGTGGTGTTCACCCAGGTATAGGGGTCAACGCTAACAGGTGCCTTGTGTATAATAGCATGCTTGGAATTCTAGTGGAGGGCGCGAGAGTGCAGAGTGGAGGAGACTTAGCACCTACCTATACTATTATAGGGGGTGGTGAGCCCGCGGAGAGGGCTGTGGTTTTACTAACCCTAAGGAAAAAGAGGAAAGCAAGGACAAGAGTGAAGGGGTGCCCAGGGTATTTAGGGCATGTAGGAGGGACAGACAAAAGACAACACATAATGGCCTATCGAGCCCCCTCGATCACATGTGCGATACATTATCCCAGTATTGCGAATTAATACTTAAGTATAACTTCCAGTGGGTGCAGGTGACTGCAGGACAGTGTTTCCATGCGTGGGCTGGGAAGGGACATTCGACTTAAAATAATCGAAAACATGTTCTCATATTTACTAAGGAAGTATAATGGCTACAAGTTATAGAACAGGCAGAATATATTGGGGATCTGGGAACTGTAAAAGGAGAAGAAGGGGGAGTCCACGAAGAAGGAGTGAGAGGGGATGGAGCAGGGGGATCAGCCAAGTGCACCACCCTATGGTGCCTATCTGGCAACCCGCAGTGAGAATACCCAGAGGGGGCAGGAGGGATAACAGGGAAAAAGAAGGGTAGAGTAACACAACAGGACAAGGCACACAAAAGGGGTAAGAGAAAATACTTAGCGGACCTTGAGAAGAGCACACTACAACAGGTGGATGTCTTATTTAACGAAGCAGAAAGGGTGATTGAACAGGAGATATGGAGGAAGAATAGAGAGAAAAGGGAAAAGCGGGACAGAAAGGAATGGGCATCCATGAGGATAAAATTCAAGCTGGACGATGAGGAACAAGAAGAGGAAGAGGCAGAAGGAGGAGGTGAGGATAGCATAGCATCAGATGAGGAAGAAGTAGGGGATGATTTTAGTGACAGAGAAGGTGAAGAGTGGACCACTGATCAGGAGAGGAGAAGGGGGGGTAATAAAAGTGACTAAAGGAACACAAAAAGCCCAGAAGGGACTGGTGGACCTCCCTTCGTAGCCGGAAGGAGAAGGTAAAAATAGGACTGGCACAAGCAATAAAAGGGGGGAGAAAAGATAGGACCCAGGGAATAGCAGATGCCGCTGCTAAAGAATGGGAGAGGGGATGCACATTATGTACTATGGCAGACAATGGACCAAGATAACCTAATCTGCAGCTTGCCTTCCTTTGTGGCCGGGGCCAATAAATGGATATATGCGCTTGAGAAAGAGACAGCTGCGGTAACACTGGTGAACGTGAGCATCCCCCAAAAGGCAGTAAAACTCAACAGTGGGAGTCAATAATGGACACACCCCAGCAGGGAATGAGACCAGGACCAAGTGCGGGTGAGATATAAAAGGCTTTATCTAAATCGATATAGGGCATGCAAAGGACTCTGCAAACTCAGAGAGCGCTCTGTCTGACAATAGAAAAGACAGTCATATTTATTACAAAAACACGTTATGGGTGAGGTAAGCTGTAGGGGGCACATAATCATGGGGATTGAATGGCGACGGCTAGCTACTATGTAGAATGTAGGTGCGGCGGTCCATGATTGGCGGAGATCAACGTGGTGGCATCGCGGAGTGCTTGGGTCAGCTGGGCTAGTCGGGGTGGAATGTCAGGGCGCGAGCTGTCCATGTGGATACATTGCTGCAGTGCTAACAAGTTGCCCTTTTGGCCATCTGTACACATTCATCACAAACTTCTATGTCAAGTTACCATATAAATCCCACAACACATTAATCTAATACCAAGAAGAAGACACAGAAAAACAGTATGCAACTCGAGGCTTCCTTAATACATCATCATAAAGTTGCCATTGACAAAGGACCCAGTCTCATGAGTCCAGGTGTCTTATCAGGGGGCCCGGATTAGGCTGCCTTCATCATTCTATTCTGTTAGATGTAGTGAGAGATAGTTTTATGGTATGTTATTACAGGGTGAATAACTGTCTCCAATGCCCGTTAAGCTTAGGGTGAACTGAAATACCATTGGGTCAATAGGGGCACATAGCTGGCACCTCAAAATTTGGCGGGATTTGGTACCGGGTGGCTCATAATTCTTCTTGGCCTAGTCATGGCGGTACACAGTGATTTTATGATGGCTTCTGGTGTCGGAGGCATGGGGGGAGGTAAATACTTGGTGCGGGCCCAGCAGGAATGCGGGGAGGTGTAGCTGTAATGTTCCAACAACAGAAAACCAGGGACCTTCAAGCCCCGACGAGCCTTGGGGGAAGGAGGGGAATTGGATATGCAGCTCTCTAGAAGAAGGGGCAGATGGCCGTGGAACTTTTCGCTGGTCCCTATTTACTGAGCGCATGAACACTATTATAGAGATGGGTTGCTTAGACTTGGGGCATTATGTAAATTGCACATCTCTATGACTCGCGTGTGTTCATGTTTACAGGATCAATAAAAAGAAAGTTTTCATTAGCATTACATCATGCAACGTTCTTCATTTTGTTGCTTAGAGCCCATGAGGAAAATGAACATAAAACGTGAAGTAGAACCGGGTTGGTGAGTGCATCAATCTCAGTGACAAATTACAATGTTATACATATGATCAGGCTGGTGTACATACTCAAGAACGAGGAAACAACAAGTTCAATTAACATTTCAATTAACAGCAGGTGTGGCTCAGTACTTTAAATGGCTCACGTGTGTCACAACACTTACAATCATATCATGTGCGGGCATTTTATACATTGCTTTTTAACCATTTTACCGTATCAGCAACCGTTGGTCAGTAAATGGCAGATTCGAGGGTACATACGTTTGACACCTTTACACAGAGATGTCCTGGGGTGGGAAAGGGTTGTATCATTTTAATATGAGCAATCAGCATTATGGGTTTGAAACCTTTTCACAAATGGCTCAGCAGCATAGATGTGACTGGGAGGCACAGGGGTTTAACATTCATGTTTAACACTTCAACCGGGGGAACAGGGTTGGGGGGTCATGTGCACCGTATATCATGGATGTTGGGGTCTGTGGGGGGTCAAGGTATGCTTGATAGGGACAACTTTGTTCTTTCTCAGACCCCAACTAATAGTCTGGTCTATGTTATGCTACAAGGTGAGCCGTGCAGCCTCACGTGTCGATCCGCAGCCATCCCGCATCCTGGGCCCAGGTGCATAGGTGGCTGCTGACGAGTCATAAGCCTCACGTAGGAGAGGAATGTGGGGGGGGGTCCTAAAGACCTGTCCTCCCATACATTTCCCGCCTTTCGTTACATAAGTAACGAATATTGTAACTCACCCAACCTCCGACGTTCCTTTCCATCAGCTACTGCTTCGTCCCATGCTGGTGTCCCTTTTATTGGAATCCAGGCCCTACATACTCCCCGGAGACTCTGTCCTGCTCTGGCATATTCGTCTGGTGTGCAGGTCATATAGATACACCCCCCATCCCCTTCCAAATCTACCCATACCTCCTTATACCATGCTCGTTCCAGGGGCTCCCTTATTGTTGTGTGATACTGTGAAAACAGAAACAAAATATCGAGGCTGAGTACCCCAAAAGGAAATACACCAAACACAGGTTTCAAAGGAATATACAAAGTACTTTATTCTCTATCGAATACAATTACAAAACAGTGCAAAGTCAGATAGCTATCAGCCCTCAGTACAACACAACGAACTCCAGCGTGGTTCACTGTGTTCAGTGAGAGACTGTACATTAAAACGCAAAAGTTGCACTATTAGGGTGCCATGTTGGATCTTGGTGCCATGCGAGGTTAGGAATCCTCTTTCCGACTAAAGTCTCCCAAAGTTATGAACCACCCCAAAGGCATACTGACTATCAGTATATATATTCACTGCAAGCCCTGTGGATGTACCATCCGGAAGTTTAAAGCAGGAGCGTCTGTAAAACAGAGTGAGGGAATGGTCCTAGGCCATGATTAGACCCCTACCTTTCCCCGCAAGATATTACTTGCGGCGATGAAGATTCACATGATTGTTTGTACACGACCGAGCAAGAAACAAAGGGCAGGATTGATTTGAAAGATACCCCTTTGGGTAATCCGCAAGGAGAGCTGTTTTGTGACGGCTCCTGCTTTAAACTTCCGGATGGTACATCCACAGCCGCTTATGCAATCACTACCTTAAGCACGGTTGTGGAAACTAAGAGAATTACACATAATTCTGCGCAGGCCGCAGAGATTATAGCCTTAACCCGAGCTTGTGAACTTTCCGAAGGGCTTGCAGCTAATATATATACTGATAGTCAGTATGCCTTTGGGGTGGTTCATAACTTTGGGAGACTTTGGTCGGAAAGAGGATTCCTAACCTCGCATGGCACCAAGATCCAACATGGCACCCTAATAGTGCAACTTCTCTCAGCAGTTGCGCTCCCTATCCAGTTAGCAGTTGTGAAATGTGCAGCACATCGCAAGATTGTCGATAAAATTAGAAAAGGGAATGCTTTCGCTGATCAAATAGCCAAACAAACTGCCACTGATCTCTGTACGGAGATATATGTTTCTAGGGAGACTAAAAATGCTGATGTGATGGATGAGGGAGTGGGGTCTGTACGGGATATCCAAGCCGATGCCACAGTAGAAGAAGCCAAGAAATGGGCTGAGGGCTTGGGAGAACTTGATGGCGATGGGTTTTGGGTGGACACGGTGGATGGGAAATGGTTACTCCACGATGCATATGTGCTAATGATGGTTGTAATGGCACATGGTCCTATGCATATATCTGCTCAACAGATGACGAAAATGTTAGAAAGAGTGTGGGTAAACAACAACATTTCAAAAATTGCTCAGAACTATGTCCAGAATTGTATGATTTGCCTACAACATAATATGGGAAAGGGGACAGCAACCCAGAGGGGAAGTTTTGGGCCACCCTCTGTCCCATTTGAAGTAATTCACTTTGATTTCATTGAAATGGAGCGATGCAATAATTTAAAATATGTATTGATAGTCATTTGTGCTTTTAGTAAGTGGGCCGAGGCTTTTCTTGTTAAAGATGCCACAGCTATGACCACTGCGAAAACTATGTTAAAAGAATACTTTCCCCGGTTCGGTTTGCCGAGAGTTATCTGGTCGGACAATGGTCCACACTTTGTCGCCGCTGTAATCCGACAGATATGTACAGCGTTACAAATTGACAAACGGTTCCATTCAGACAGACATCCTCAGAGCGCCGGACTAGTAGAAAGATACAACAGTATCATCAAGAACAAACTCGCTAAAACGTGTGCCAGCACCAAATTAAAATGGCCGGATGCCTTACCGATTGTGTTATTAGCGATGTGTACAACCCCTCAAACTAAGACTGGGCTCTCTCCATTTGAGGTGGTAATGGGGAGACCTGCCAATATCTGGAATTTACCAAAATGTCGAAAGTTAAGAGATATTGAAAATGTATTACTTTCAGATTAATGTAGCCAATTGACTAAAAACCTGTATTTGATTTACCATCAGGTACGAGAGGCCTTACCTGTGCGGTACGAAGGCCCGGACCACGGCATACTACCCGGAAGCTGGGTGCTCACTAAGTCATTTGAGCGCACCTCCTGCCTCGTGCCTCTCTGGCGTGGGCCGTTCCAGGTCTTGTTGGTCACCCAAACAGCGGTGCTGGTAGCTGGCCGAAAGAATTGGATCCACGCATCACACATCACGAAACTTCCTCACCCTGTGCCACACATTACAGAAGAAGCAGAACCCCTTGCTGATACTGCAACCAATGATCCCAAAGCAGTAAACAGCACCGAGAGTGTGTCAGAGAATATCTCTAAGCCCGAGAGGCTTGGGGAAGCTGCCATTTTGTTTCCACACTCTCCACCGATTTTGCACCCGGGAGCGGCTGTTTCAAATGCAGCCCCTTTGTTTGTCCCGGATACGTTGCTTCCAATGGGAAGTGACGACACATTGCTTCCGGATCAATCAGTATCAGGAAAAACCAGATACCACTTGCGTCCAAGAAAATAGACACACGGCACGGTTCGACTGTGCATTCAGGGAAGGAAAAGAATCATCGAGGGCTTGCTTTTGCCCAAATTTGAGAAAGGGTATTCTGTTGGCTAGTGTTTGGGAAGGACACAGAAATCGCGCGACCGGGGGGTCACCAGCAACGAACATTGGGGTTTCCGTCTGAAGACTGCAATGCCTGCTACTGCCGCCGCTCGTATTGAACTTGTAAATAAGGGGGTGACCAACCGGGACAATGGACAGAATGCCTGGGCCCCGAAAACGTACTGCTGTGTTTTTGTAATAATATTTGGTTTTATAATAGGCACTGTAGGCCTTTGGTATTTAGAAGAAGCTTATCCTTTAGAGTTTTCGCTACCGACTGTAAATGTACCCACTGTTCATACACCTTTTGTGCATTTGCATACTTTGTCCCCTAGAGATTCCCAGCTCAGACAAAAGTATCATAATAATACTTTGTTACTTATAATGAACGCTACACATGCCATTTTTAATAGATCCAATTGCTGGGTCTGTTCACATTTACCACAACACGGGGATAAGGGGCTAGGTTGGTATATTCATCCTTTACCATTGACAACTGCTTGCTATGCTTCTCTTAGAGCATTGTTCTTTGGCCGATGGAATGATAGCGTCTCAGGGAACTTTGAAGGCACCAATTTGAATAGTTTGAGAAACGTGTTTTGACTCCCCTGGGATGCTCTTTTTTTTTAATAGGAGTAGACCGAATGTTGCTTCTATTGGGCCTTCTGATAGACTGTCTCGTCCTTTTCAATCTTTGATTTCCTTTAAAATGGCTCTGATAGGCGATAAGGATGCCATGCCTCCTTCTTACACTGTTAACCATAGCCCCGATTCAGTTTCTTTCTGCATACAGAGGAATGGCATTTGGTCAATGGGATTTTAAAGGTTGTGCCAACATTGCAAATTTGACTGGGGAAGACAGGCCTTTGTATGTAGGCGAACCTGTCTATTTTGTTTGCAGTAATATAGCGTTTCCATGGTTGCCACGATTTTCATAATACTGAGCCATATGCAGTACTTCTGATTGCGATTTCGACTGCCAAGCGCTCTCAGAGGACAGAATCTGTGACTGGATGTCAGGCAGCAATCCACGTACAAACGTGTCCACAAATAACCTTTTCCAGACTCTGTGCCTAAGTCTTGTCCACTGAAATCCGAAAATACCTGTTCGAACCGATTAAAGAACTCGGAAGCACCCTCAGACTTTCCTTCGACACAGGCCGTAAGCTTGTCCCATATAATTCTTTTTTTGGGAATTATGGTTTTTAATTTAGCAATGATTCTATCAGGCAAGGTTAATATCACCTGCTGTGGTCTTTCACCAGCTGGCCTTTCCCCATCGAATCTAGTTAAATTTGCCCATGTATCTCGCAAGCCAGGTACATCGTCAATAGGAACTTGATTCCATAAATCTACGGGCAGGAGTACTGGAAACAACAAATCAATGTCACCCAAGGTGAACACTGAGGATTGCAAAACAGTTTCCATCTCTTTATAGAACCCTGTCAGGTTTTTCCTAATATCAGGAATAGACAGTCAAATGGTGTTCACTTCCTGATGTGAAAACGGGACGTGAACAAACTGTGATACATAATGTGCGGGAATGTCCACAGCGACTATACCTCGTGCAGCATCGGCCGCAACCTCAACCTTCGGGACAAATGTCGGAGGAACCTCTCTCATAGGCAACTGAGATGTAGGCAACTCCGAACGCTTACTAAGCAACAGAGCCAAATCGAGCGCTAAAGCAGTCAAAGAAGTGTCAAACGAAAAAGCTCTCTTATAAATATTCAATAACTCTGTGGGACAACTAATCTTCCTCTTTATACATTCATCTTGCAGGTACTCTATCATTACTTGTATCACTTTTCTCTGCATTTCCAACGTATATTGACTATGTGTGTCATATACCTCAACTGGAGTTATCGATATGTCTGAAATCCATCTAATCGCATCTTTCTTACAAATTCGCATTCCCTCCGATATCGGTTTACGACATGGAAGGTACCGTTTCTGTACATACATACTTTCCTCTTCATCATCCTCATTCCGTATCCTTTCTAACTCCTTTCTATATTCAAATAGCGTTTCGACATGCTCATTTACCTTCTCCACAGTATCTCTGGAAAGTGCTAAAGTATTTAGATCCCTTAACCCTTGCGGAACATCCGTATTATTTAATCTTCCCCACATTATACATAACTGAATCCCCAAACCTTAAATAAAAACATTTTTCTCAGGAAAATTATCCGTATTAGAAAGTGTGGAAAAAATACTAGCCTGATCATCCTTCTCCATACAATGTTTAGCTCATGCAATTAACTCACGTGGTACAGTACTGCGAGTGACAACCTTCGAGCCTGCACCATGATCGATTACAAGCGGCCCAAGACCACTTGGAAGGGAGGGGATAGGCAAATTCGATGGAGGAGCTATAACTAGTGCGACAGGAAGAGGCATAGGAGCAGGTGGAGGAACAACAGTCAAAGGAATAGGAACAACAGGTTGAGCAGGAAGAGTAGGAATAACAGCAGGAAAAGGTACCACAGCAGCAAGAGGAACATACGGAGGTGGCGCAGAGGCACCAGGCCTTCGTTCATTTAATATTTTCTCAAAAAACTCATCAGAATCATGGAGATCTTTGGAAGGATAGATTTTCTGAATACCAAGTGAAAAAGCCCTTTCCATAATTTTAGCCGACTCGGCCTGTTTATCCTGATCATAAAATAATGCTTTTTCGGCAACCGTCTTATGACGGCGCGCATGTTTTTCTATACTTTTGAGCTGTTGTAACGCCTCTTTTTTCCAATTCTATAAAACATCAAATGCTGCAGGTCTAGCCTTTTTCTTTAACAATACTGACTCCAAATATTCAATGCGAGGGATCTCAAAACTACCATTGATTGGCCACTGAAGTTCGGAGGTATGTCTGGTTTGTCTGTGCCAAATATCATTAAATACTATACTTCCAATGCCATGCTTACAGTACATAGTACATGCCGGCGACCCCTCTTGTGGTGCCGGACGTCTAAATTCCAAAGATTGTCTATCACTGCACAATAAAGCCCTAAAGCAGGTAGACAATTTCCCAGGCATATCTCAAATTCTTGGTGTTACCTGGTCAATAATTGTGTCTGCAGATACAATGCGCCAAAATTCAAATTGCCAGGGTTAAATTAAGAATCGGGTCACGACTCACCTGATCAAACCTAAGGAGGACCGATCGGTACTTCTAAGAATCTTACCTAACTAATCTTACCTTGTGTATGGTGATTTCGGCAAATCAGCCCACCTCGATAAGTGGACCCTCGTCAAGATGCCGTCTCAGACGACAGGCTAGTCGTCCAGGGATCGGATCGTGCAGCGCTGCTGAGGTGTCGCGTCTCATCCAGGGGCCCCTTACTTTTGTACACCATCCGATCCCGGTCCGATAGCAAGTGTCAACCTTCAACAATCCGGCATCAATCTTGAGGGTCCTTATTCGGGCACCAACTGTGAAAACAGAAACAAAATATCGAGGCTGAGTACCCCAAAAGGAAATACACCAAACACAGGTTTCAAAGGAATATGCAAAGTACTTTATTCTCTATCGAATACAATTACAAAACAGTGCTAAGTCAGATAGCTATCAGCCCTCAGTACAACACAACGAACTCCAGCGTGGTTCAGTGTGTTCAGTGAGAGACTGTACATTAGAATGCATTCGCTTTTTATACATTTTGTGAGCGCTATGGCCAACCCCTCTTCGGGTTAATATTCTACTTTATACATCACCAATTCTAGGGTTCGTTGCCGAGTCTCAAATAACCGCGTCTAACTGGTTTGTTCTTTATTACATGTAACAATAAGCGTATGCATTAACTGTGTATTCTAAGTTTCGTATTGCAAGTCTTCTTAAACATTAATCCAATAGAGTAAAACAGATGTTCTTTGTCCAATGTGTAAATACATTATCATAATACATACTCGTGGATTGGTTTACTTGCGCGAGTAATCCTTTTACACATAGGTCAACGTAGGACGAGGTCTCAGTTCATGACCTCAACAAGTAGCCTGCAGGCAGATTACACATTAGCGATGTACAGAGGTCAAGACGGCCATGTTGTATTTTGCAATGACATCGTCCACCATTTTAGCTCACAGGGTGACTTTTCCACAAAAATCCTAAAATGGCGGTTTGACCTAAAATGGCGGCCTACATAGATTAAAGGTCAGGACCTTGTAACACAGATCTCGCAAATGACTTTTGAGCAGCTTGGTGTAGGCTAATATTAATATATTTATTACAATAGGAGGAACAATATACTTTCTATTCCGACAATACAATCTGTCCACTGTATCCCCGTCATAGTACAGTGCCACCATTCTATACTTGGGTTCGGGGTCCTCACCTGTTTGTACCTGCGCCTCCTGTGTAATCTGTGCTGCTCCTTTAGCATTGCCCATTGTCACCATCATCATTTTACCATTAGGAACCGCGCTGATGAACCGCGCTGATGGGTATCAACATCTTAACAGTCATTCCGAGCCAGGAGGTTACCCATGAAAAAATGTCGTCAAACCAAGAGCTTGATTCCACACCTCCTTCCTTCTTCATCCACTCGCCCAGGTTGTGCACTGCTCTGATAATGTGAGACAGTGTTCCATTGTCCGGGTCCGCAGAAGGCACGAAAGTGCAACATGCACTCCCGGTTTTTCGGCAAACACCTCCATCCATCACCGTTATCAGGTCTAGGACATACCTGTTCAGCATTGTCATTAGCCGCAGGGCCCTTAGCTCCACCTTAATCACGTTAAACCCCTCTTCAGTGTGGTTGGCCAGTTGGATCAGCTCCCAGCGCGTCATTTGAAGCAATTTTGTGTTGGCACGCTTGGATACTGGGGACGACGGAGGCAAAGAATGTTTCAGCGGAATTAAATAGCCGGAACCTATCTGGAATTTGCGCCAAAAGTTCTGTGGAGTCTTGGGATATGTTGTTGGATGATCTCTGTTTCCTTGATATCAGGCTTTGGATGTTGTCCACGGATAGGGCATACATTGGTGTCTCTTCTGTTGGTTGTGTGTGTTCTGGAACTTGGACGGCTTGCAGTCCCTTTCCCCCTTCGATATGACTCTCCGGAACCAACATCAGGGCGGAGTGCAGCGTTGCAAAAGAACATGTGCCCCTCCAAGATTGTGGAAGGTGCAAGTATGCCTGTTTACTGCAGACCCAGTAAGTGTCCATCAGGGCAGCTGTCCCCTTCTTCATATCTGGAATGATGAGTGTTTTGTTACAGTTCTTATTTGTGCCCATGTTGTTCTTCCCTTCACGAGGAAGCATAGTTCATATGGAATCTCTTTTTGCAGTTTAAAGGGTTTTTCCAGGGCTGTGACCCAAGTGAGCTTTGTGATGTGCTCGGCCCATACTGGCAAGCATGTGTTCTTGACCCATTGCAGTTTTTCTGCCGGCAGCCCCTGTAATGAATATGGTTTGCATGTCACTTGCTCCTCTCTCCATTTTTTTTCAAGAACAATGTTCCTTTAATCACCAAAAATGGTTCCTTCAAACATATCACTCCTTTAGGTCTTGAGTAGCACGTTTTTTTGTTCTGTAGCATTTCAAAAGAGACTGTGTGTGCCTGGAAGGTGTTCTTTATTCTACATAAGGTGAGATGAAGGAGACACTGTGCGTCTGCAATAGGCAGTTCTTGAGGCAGGAGTACCTTAGGGGTACCGGAGGCGTGGGGTATTAGAGAGGATATGTAGCAGCTCTCATTGGTCATTTGTTTGGCTGTAAGACTTATGTCTGCATACCATTTATTTGACTGGTGCGGGTGCCTGGGGTCTTTATCGTGTCTAGCCCCAACCCGGAGTACTCGTCATATTTTCTTCTCCCAACCTCCCTCCTTCTCTGATTGCTTCTGGGGCGTACTCGTTTGTGCTCTAAGACCTGTGGTGTTGGAGTAGTCTCTCCTGCCCCCCCTTCTCCCACTCATCATATAGGGCAAGAAATCTTTCAGTAATTTCTGCATTATCTTCCTTTATACCTGTGGGGGACCCATACTTTATAGAAGTTTCAACGTGGCAGCGGGGGTGTTGGTGTCATACAGCCAGGAAAGATAATATTTCGATCATTTAACTCGTAAACACTATATGCAGAGGCATTGTGTGGGGACATAGGACGTGGGGTTACTCACTTGTCAGTAGTATTTAAGTGTTGTGTACCATCATGGTGGGTGTCGTGCCCCATATAAACTGGAAGCCGTCCCATATTTGACCATGTTGGTTCCATTCCCTCCCCCCTCATTTATATCGATAGATATAAATGTAACCACCCAGTATAAAACCAGGCCAAACATTAGTGTAATAAATATTACAGTGCATACAAATAGGGCACACTGATACGAATATCTACGCAAGTCAAAATGTACATTCCCGTTTCTGTCTGCCCTAACACTATTCATAGCAGGGGTCCCATCCGTTGCCATGGTTTCTCCTATATAGTGAAACATAAAAGAGCGCATTTAGCATCCCAAAACATTGTTAAAACATTTACTGTAGTATTTTCATTTGTCAATCTTAGAGAAATAAGTGAAAATGTAAGCATGAAGGGGTATATAAAGAGATAGAGAGAGAGAGAGAGAGAGAGAGAGAGAGAGATAGAGAGAAAGAGAGAGAGAGAGAGAGAGAGAGAGAGAGAGAGAGAGAGAGAGAGAGAGAAAGTAACATTTCAACAATCCATTATCAATATTATGTACATCACATCAGTAATTCATTTCATCTTTATGTGTCACCTGGGAACTAGTAAAGAGACACATTTCTTTCCTGTAATTATTACGTCTATGTTCCCTCCTCATCTACTCTCCCTTCTCCTTCTGGTGTGACACTATCGTAAGCCCTTCGCACGTCTGTCAAATGTATCCAATATCTCAGGCCTTTTACTGTGACTGCAGTTAGTGTGCAATACACTACCTCATATGGGCCATGAAATCTTGGAGCATTCCACCCACGAACGAAACTCCTTACGGACACCATCTCCCCTGGCATCAGCTGACCTGTTGGGCTGTCTACTGCAGGTGTCGTTGTTTCACTAGATTCCTCGCGTGTGAATGGGGGTGCTAGTTGATTTGCTATCATACGGGCTGCCTTTGTCCGCTTTTTCAAGTATTCATTGAATTCTTCTCCTAACACTCTAGCACTTCTGTGGGCATCTGAATGTCTGCGGAGTGGAGAATTTTCGGTGTGCATGCGTCTTCCTGTCACTATTTCATGTGGAGACAAGTGGTGGTCCTTATTTGGTTGATTTCTCAACTCAAACAGGGCCAGAGGCAAGCAGTACACCCAATTTCTCTTGAGTGTAAAACACCACTTTGACAACCTCCCCTTAAGGAGGCCGTTGAGCTTCTCAACCATGCCATTACTTTGCGGGTGATAAATAGTGTCCAGTTTATGCTTAATTCGTAGCAGGGCAGTAACCTCTTTGAACAGATCATTGACAAAATGTGTGCCATTATCAGAGCGAATTACGTCACAGATTCCCCAGCGTGGAAACACTTCCCACACTAAAAACTTTGCAGCACACTTCGCATCCGGGTGGGCACACGGGCCTGCCTCTACCCATTTTGAAAATGGACAAACCACCACTATCATGTAGCAAGACCCATTGGACCTTTTTCCCATGTCTGCATAATCAATATGCAGCTCCCTAAAGGGGCCTGTTGGCTTGGGCAATGTTACTTTCTCAATGTCATTCCTGAATTGTATATTTGGCAAGTTGTACATTCCATTGCAAGTTTTGAAGTTGTTCCTGCAACCCTGGGATAAACCAATTCTCTTGTATCTCTGTGGCAACGTGCTGTTTTGCATTGTAAGCTGCAAAGTGAAGCTGCTGGAATAGTATTTCTAGTAGCTTGTGGGGCATTACTACTTTACCTGTGTTGTTCTGTCACCACAGGAGGTCTGTGGATGACTGGCTGCACCCCCTTTTTTCCCCATAGTTCCTTTTCCTCGTGCGATGCCCCCTTTTGTAGTTCTAATATTCGAGATATCGGCATTGAGTTATAGCCATCTGGGCGATCCTCGTCCATGTTTTTCTGTATCAAGTACTCACCTGTCCTTTGTTTTGTTAAGTATGGTGCTTCCTTCACAGCAGCGTCCGCTGCCGCATTTCCCAAAGAGATGACATCAGTATTGTTTGTATGGGCCTGGCACTTCACTATGGCTACAATTGTAGGTTCTTTTAGTGCCTCTATCAACTCTTTGAGTAACTCTGCGTGTTGCACAGGGGACCCATCTGCTCTATGAAATCCTCTCCTCCCCATCTAGTCAACCCTCCATGTACTGTAGTAGTCATGTAGGCGGAGTCTGTATAAATTGTGACAGCACACCCCTTGGCTGCATGTAAAGCTTCAATGAGTGCTACTAGCTCTGCTGCTTGTGCTGAATAGTGGGCTGGCAATCGTTTCTGGACAAGTACTTCAGATTCATCTTCCTCTAATCTTACAACAGCTATTCCCACATGTTTTTCTCCTATGCCTGAATTGATTGATGCTGACCCATCTATGAAGTATATTTCTCCTTCAGCCAGTGCATTTTCACTTACTGTGGGCGTCTCCCCATCCTCTCCTCTGTATGTTGCACAATCATGTTTTTGCATGTCTTCCACTGTGTATGCTTCTGTGATAAATGTTGCAGGGTTCACCGTTTTGCATCTTACTATGTGTATGTTGGCACTGGACAGAATAACTTCATATGCTGTGGCTCTCTGAGTGGTCAATGTGCTTTTTGATCTTTCTAATATGGCGAATAGGAAATGCTCTACAAACAGGGTCACGGAACATCCCATCATAAGTGCTGCACTCTTTCAAATTGCGAATGCTGCGGCTGCGAGAGATTGCTCGCAGGCGAAGTGTCCTTGCATCACTGTATCCAGTGTTCCACTGTAATAGGCCAATGGTTTGTGCCGCAGAGATGTTTTTTGTGTTAGGTCCACTGTCATAAGTGTCCCGTTGCAATGTGAAAATAAATAAAACTCACGCTCATAGTTTGGGCTCGCGAGCACTGGTGCCGTTGAAAATAGGTCCTTGAGTGTTGTGAAGGCCTCATCTATTTCTGCTGTCCATTGTATTTCTGTGTTTTATCTCTGTGCTTCCTTGAGTCCCTGCAGTAATGGCTTTGTATATCCTGCATATTCTGATATCCAAGCTCGGCAGTAGTTACACATGCCAAGGAATTTCTGCATTTCTTTCACTGTTTTTGGTTTGCTTACTGCTTTTATGGCAGCCACCCTGTCTGGTAGGATTCGTTTACCATCCTTTGAGATCAGTTGTCCCAGATACAACACTTCTTGTTGACAGTATTGTAATTTTTCTTTGTCTACTTTGTAACCCTTGTGGGCCAACAATGTCAAAAGGGTAATAGAATCTTTCCTGCACTCACCCTCATTTTTCCCACAAATCAGTAAATCATCCACGTACTGGATAATTGTGCTGTCTGTGACCACATTTCCTAGATCTTTGTGTAAAATCCTGTTAAATATACTTGGGATTTCACAGTACCTCTGGGGCTACCTACAATGTTTGTATCTCTTTCCTCCCAATGTAAATGCTGTCAGATATCGGGACTCTTCAGCTAGTGGTACTAAGAAGAATGCGTTCTTCAAGTCGACCACTGTGAAAGAAGATGCATTTTTCGGTATACTGCACAGAATTGATGCAGGGTTGGGGACCAATGGGAATTCTTTTTGTATGATGTCATTTAGTGGGCGTAAGTCTTGGACCAAGCCCCGCCTTTTGCTTTCTTGATGGGGGTAAATGAAGGTATTGCATGGTGAATTTGATGGCACAATTATTCCCTGTGCTAACAATGCAGTGATTGTTTCTTTTATCCCTTCCACTGCTTCCCAGGAAAGGGGGTACTGTTTTACTCTGGGCAGTGTTGCTCCTTATTTGAGTTTTATCTTAACTGGTGTTACCTCATGCAACAGTCCCACATCATGTGGGCCAGTGATCCACAGGCCAACCGGTACTGATTGCATGTCACTGTCAAAAAATAAAAGGTGGCGCTCCTACTACTGCCATCCGCTGCACTGGTACCTGTCTTGTCTGTATCATAATGTCACAGGGGATTGCTATCTCCATTATTATTTACCCATCACTGTCTGAATCTGTGAAGAGGTCTTCATTGGATAAATCTTGCAGTGCAATGTTTGCATTGATGCACAATACTGTGCGCCACTGGCAGCCATGTATGACATTCCAATAACTGCTATCCTCTGCGCTGATACCTGTACTGTATGCAAGTCTAATGACATCACTGTTCCTGGCACTATCTCTGGACGTACTACAGGGCAGAAAACAAACTCTGAATGCACGCTCCATTTCTGGCGCTTCAATTCTGGGACCACTCATGCCAGCGTTTTCAACCCCATAATAAACATGTCTGGGTCCACTGGTATACTACGTACATCTGGCGCTGTTGCGCCTGTGTGTACTACCAACATGACTTGCAATGGGCAGATCCCGGGTGTCGAGCAAACTATCCCCCTTTTGGCAAAAGAAATAGTCATGCTGAGCTTGCTGAGGAGGTCCCTCCCCAGCAAGTTGATCAGAGATTGTTCATAATACAACAGGGGAGCTTGTACTGTTTTACCGCCCACTGTTACATCCAAATCATCTGTATAAGGAACTTCGACCACCGCCCCAGAGAACCCCAGCGTCTCCAATTTACAATTAGATAGCGGAAACCTGCCTTCTCATAGGCATGACTTTTCAGCTCCTGAATCTATCATAAAAATGAATAGTTTGTTCCCTATCTCCGCCCCTATCAATGGTTCCTCTGATGCATCGAGGTTTATCGAAGGTACTGGACACGCAAGTGCTCTCTGTGGGCTGTCCTATGCCGGGTGTCTCGTGGTACCCCCTTGACTGAAAACATTTCCTGATACCATGGCCAACCCTCCAAAGGGTGCAGGTGCACCATTTGCGGTTGTGGCGAAAGGGTTGCCCTGTCTATGGGATGTGCTCGCAGCATTGTGGGTGTTGCTGGACATTATGTGTCTGCTCCCTATGTTCCTCTGGACACCTCTGATCTTGCTGTCCTCATCCCCCTCCACTGCCCATCGGTAGCCCGTATAGGCTCCCTGGGTGGGGGTGGCCATACTGCTGTTCATTTTGGTAATCATTCATTCGCCTGCTCCTACACTCCCGTAAGAAAGGCCCCCACCTCCCGCAATTCCAACAATTTCCTTGTCCCCCCCTTGGGCCCGGGCCTCCATACCCACCATTCCCTCCGTACCCTCGAACCACCACCTCTGTGCCCTCTGTACCCACATCTTCCTCCCCGTGCGCTCCACACTTGCCACTGCGGTCCTCCATCCTTTTCCTGTCCGTTCCACTGTGATTGCCCATTTCCTGCCTAATTGGCTGCCATTCTCCCTTGGATTGCCACTGACCCCTCCTCCTCCTCTGCTTCTCTATCTGTGGGGAGTGCAGCTACAGCTGCTGCGACCTTCACCAGTTTTGTTTGTATTAATTTTGCCTCGTCTGCCAACCTTTTCTGTGCTATCTCCTTTTCCATTTCCTTGTTTCTTTTGCAGTGGTGTACTATTATGCTTTGTATTTCTGGCCAGCCCTTTGCTCTGTTCCTGCTATTTTGTTGAGTGCTTTCTGAACCTCTTTTGGGAGCCCTTTCTTTATTATAAAGTAAAGCAAAAATGTTGATTGATCCCAGGCCATACACGTTTCCGCTCTCCACATCTCCTGCACCTGTAAAATGAAATCCATGGCATCTTTCCCATCATTCATTGTACATTGCATTACTGACTGTAAATTTGGTGTGTCTGGGAAGGTGTCTCTCAGATCCTCACGCGTACTCTATTGAAAGCGGCACCATCATGGCAGTCACAATCTAATGTTATCCCTGGGAATCCTGCCTTTGCCTAAACCCTGTCAGCTTGATCACCCACTGCAGATACCAACACACTTTTTACATCACCAACAGCTAGTGGAACCCCTGCTGTGTGTTTCTCAAATGCATATATCCATTTACTTGCTCCCACTGATAGCGGGGGCAATAATTTCAACAAGTTGGCCTTATCCATCTGATCCCAGCGTATTTAATTTGGCCTCCCTCCTCCTCTATGTATCAAAAGTCTGGTCACCGCCAGGGCAATGATGTACTGCGGAAGGTAAATGATAAAGTGATTGTTCTGTTACTTGCTTGCGCCTAGCTGTTCGCGAGAACGGCCTTCAGTGGAGCTGCCATGGGGAGGAGGCTGGGGGAAGTACAGGCTCGCTATGCACGATCAAGTGGGGGTTGAGCTGCAGCTTCTGCAAGCGGCCTGTTCCACAGAGGCCTGAGTTTAGTATATTCAAAATGGAGTCTAAGTTTATTACAAAATGGAGTCTATGTTATGCTACAAGGTGAGCCGTGCAGTCTCAGGTGTCGATCCGCAGCCATCCTGCATCCCGGGCTCAGGTGCATAGGTGGCTGCCGACGAGTCATAAGCCTCATGTGGGAGAGGAATGTGGGGGAGGGGGGTCCTAAAGACCTGTCCTCCCATGCACTGGCAATAGGGGATATGAAAAGTTTATTTGCGGCCATCATAGGAGAGCGAGGGGAGAAAATATGAGAGCATGCAGGGCACAAAGGGGTGAAACAGAGTACTCCATTCAACAACCGCTGAGCGCACGTGTGGAAAGGGCTGAGAAGCATCTACCCAGGTAGTTCAGATTTAGGGGCAGTCATGGAACACAAGATGAAGCCAGATGAAGACCCATCAGCGTATATCAAACAGGTCCAGGACCTTTGGATGTTAGAAACACAGAAGACCTGGGATGAATGCATACCTTTGTTCTACCATATTTTGGTCAAAGGATTGCCAGTGGATATACAGGCATATTTGGACAAGATTGTGGGAATAGAGGCAAAGGGATGGCCAGAAATACAGGCAATGATAGTGCACTATTGTAAAAGGAAGCAAGATAGCGAGAGGGAGGCTGCAGAGAATGCCACAAATGCAGAAAACAGACTGGTGCAAAAGAAATTGGCGCAGTACACAATGGAGGGGATAATGCTCATACCTGATGCCACCACCATGTTGCCTGCTCAACAGGGAGTTCTTTTCAATGAGGCGAGGGAAGCAAGGAAATGGAGGAGAATACAGGGGAGTAGGATATAGGGCATGTGAGCCATGCTTCATATGTGGGAACATGGGAAATTGTTCATGCACTTGCCCATTTGGGCATCAAGCGCAGGCACAGGCAATACAAAAGGCACAATAGCATGGGTTTGTCGCAGAACAGCAGCAGCCACAGCAGATGCAGTCCCACCAAGTGAAATTGCAGCATGGGCCACCGCAGGCCCAAGGGGGCCCTACAGATGGCGGGATAGCACTTCTGAGTATAGCACAAGCACCAGCACCATCTGCGGGAAATGAGGTGTGTTAGGACAGAACACATTGCCCCACTACATCATGGTGAGATTTGTAAGAGGAAATCCTTTCCCTTTCCCACAGTAATGTGCAGCATTAGGGAGGCTCGCAGAAAGATCAAGTGTTTCCAGTTCTAGCAGTGACTGATGGCCCCGAAGAGGAACCGGAGGTAGCAGTGAAAATAGGACCAAGAGAGTTCTCATTCCCCATAGATACAGGAGATACAAGTCTTGTACAACGGAAGGGCATTCCCACTATCAAACAAAGTCATGGACACACAGGGCTTCTCTGGGGGAGTAGTGACGGTTCCAGTAACAAGAGATTTACTGCTAACAATAGGCATGCAGCACATAGTAGCACCCCTTTTGTACTCCAAAGATACTCCTATGAACATATTAGTGAGAGACTTACTGAGAAATATAAACGCCACAATATCATTCACAGAAAAGGTGATAGTGTGTCTCACGCCAGGCATCTATTACACATGAGTGGCCACATTCCTTTTGGCAGCACATGTTCAAAGCACACTACGAGGCCAGTCCATGTAACTTGCATGTGTTTATATGGGGTCGAGGTATTGCTGGAATGGGTGCCGGGGATACAAGGGAAGGTGTTCCGACTGGCATTGGAATTCCTATTCCAACCACAGTGCCAGAAGGAAGACACTAGAATCAGCACGATAGTGATGCAGCTTGAAAAGGTAGTGATTCGCACAGACATGGTGATCCTATATGGGACGAATTAAGAGAACATGGAATGGCATAGGGTACTATGCATAGACCCAAAAAACACTAACAGTTACAGGAGTGATGGATGAACGACTGTTCTCCGACAGGGAGGAAGAGGGAGAGAAGGTGTTCCAGCTACAAATACCCTGCCCAGTAAAAGTAGTAGAAACGCTGGTGCCGATACTGACACAACTGGCAAAGAGGGGAAGCAGACACACAGATGAGGATCTCAAAAGGGTTTCAGAATGGCTATTGGCAAAAGTACCCCATGATGTAGAGGTATTAAAAGGGGTAGGAGCAGTAAAGATAAAGATAAAGTAAGGGGCACTGCTGGCCTGAGCAAAACAATGCCCATTGTCCCGAGAAGCAGATGAAGGGATATACTAGATACTGCATGCATTGTGGCAGCAGGGGATAATACAGATATCCACATCACGTAGAAACATGGCTATATACACAATAAAGAAATCAAAAGGGGGCTTTTGGGGATGTATACAAGATTTACACCCCCTTAACAACGTAGTTGAGGCAGAATTTCCCCTGGTACCAAACCCTGCTACAATATTGTGCAATATTCTGACGAAGGCAAAGTACTTCACGGTCATTGACCTGAAAAATGCCTTCTTTTCCATCCCACCTCACCCAGAGTCTAGATATTTGACAGCTTTTACATATGAGGGAACCTGATTTGATCACTCTAGAGTGCCCTAAGGGTATTGTGAGTTGCCCAGTATCTTCAAGAGAGCGATATAGCAAGACCTTAACTTACAAACATCAAGCACAGTGATACAATACATTGACAATTTGTTAGTGCGCAGCGAGACTGAGGAGCAGTGTAGGGCCGACTCGGTGCATCTCTTGATGCTTCTTGCAGATAAAGGGTATAAGGTGAATAAGGAAAAACTCCAATATTGCTAGTAGGAGGTGTATATTTGGGGCAAATAATATCAATAGAAGGACACAAGATCCCACTAGAAAGGGTAGAAGAAATTCAGATGACTGTACATCAAAGCACAGTGAAAGAGAAGCAGAAGTTCCTGCGGTTATGCAACTACTGCAGGGCATGGTTCTTCCACTATTATACATTCACAAAACTCATACTTCAGGCCCTTTAGGAAGTGCGAAAGGAGAAAAAGTTAATAAAATGGTCATCAGAAATTAATGAGAATTTCACTGAACTTAAAGAGGCACTGGCCCATGCGCCAGTGTTGGCCACCCCTAATTACAAAGAATAATGTTACTTGTTCTCCCAATCAGATGGCTCAGTGATAACGGTGGTCCTCACGCAAAAGAAGCCACAGGATCAAAAACCATTGGCCTACTATAGTGGTATTCTAGACCTAGTAATGCAGGGGGCTGCAGCCTTCACAATAGAGAAGGCAGCAATAATAACTATGGGTTGTCCAGTAGTACTGTATGTGGAACACTCATTATTCGCCATTCTGGAAAAGTCCAAAAGTACACTGACAACACAAAGGAAGTCAGGATATGAAACCATACTAACAAACCCAGCCATTTCGGTGGTGAGGTGTTGTGTATTGAACCCACCAACATTCACAGCAGAGCCTGCAGAGGAAGGGGATTGCATGCATGACTGCACGGCCAACATGGACAGAATGAAGGGGAGCATTAGGGTAAAAGAATGTTAACATTAAAGGTATTTGTACTGCAAACCATCCCCACCGGAGTGGTCCCCAGGCACTGTGGCAGATATGAAAAGGTGAGTGTGAAGATAAGAGGAATGTGGTTTTTTACGAGTGTGTGTGGTGGGAATAGGAAAGTGAGAGTTGTCCTGTTGGCAGCTTCAGTTCAGTTTGCACCGTTCGCTGAACTTAAGTGCTGTTTTGCGGGTTTCTGCGAGTTCCCATGTGCTGCTGTGCCAGGTAATGTTATTAGTCTGTTGTTGCAGTGTTGTGTAGTGGTAAGAGGTGGTTGTGTGAGTTTCTGTATGAGAGCGTATGTGGAAAGCATTGGGTTAGCAGGATTTCCTTACCTCTTCATCTTTGCCTTTCTGTTGCTCAGCTTCTATGAATATCCTGTGTGCTTGTATTGTATTTGTATTGTATCTATTAATCTTATATAGGACTTTATACCAAAGCGCTGTACAGTTACAACAACAGGGTTAAGAGAGATAAGGGGGAGCAAGATCGTGGAGAGATTTGAAGACCAGACAGAGGAAGTGAAATTTAAGTTGAGAATGAAAGGGGAGCCAGCCAATGTAGGAAAGGGAAGCAGAGATGGAGTCACGGGGGGAGAGGAGACAGAGGGTACGGATGGCAGAGTGATAAATAGATTTGAGGGGGGCAAGATGTGAAGTGGGAAGGCCACAAAAAAAGGAGGAGCAGTTGAAGAGGCGAGAAAAGATAAGGGAGGAGATTAAGAGTTTACTAGCATGAAAAGTAAGAGAGGTGGTAGCGACAAGCACGAGTGGTGAGTGAGATATGATGGGAAAAAGTGAGAGAAGAGTCAAAGTGAAATCCTAGGTTACGAGCGTAGGGGGAGAAAGTGAGATTAGAGGGAAGAAAATGAATGAAAGGGGGAGAATAGGGAGGGGGAAGGGAGTTGGAAGGAAAGAAAACTACTTCCGTTTTGTCAGAGTTAAGGGAAAGAAAGCGAGAAGCCATCCAGTTTTTAATAGCAGTGAGACAGGAGAAAAACTGTAACAACAGAAGCAAATTACAAACATGAATCAGTCCCAAAAACAGTATGTAGAGCAATTATTCAGAGGGGGAAGGAGAGCGGAGGGGGAGGGCTAGGAGGAAGAGGAGGAAGAGGGAGGGAAAGTAGGAGGAGGATGGAAAGGATAGGGTGGGAGAGGTTAATGGGGGAAGAGGGGAAAGGGGTAGGAGAAGGGAGTGAGAGGAGGTGGGGTGTCATGGCAAGAATGAAGAAGAAGAGATTTGAGGGCGGTGCGGAAAGAGGAAAAAGTAGGAGAAGAGCGGATAAAGAGAGGCAAGGAGTTCCAGTGGAGGGGGGCCAGGAGTGGGAAGGAGCGGAAATTGGAGGAGGCACAGGGGGAGGGAGGAACAGGGAGGAGGAAGTGGTCAGCGGAACAAAGGGGACGAGAGGGCGTGTAGAATGAGAGAAGGGAAGAGAGATAAGGGGGAGCAAGATCGTGGAGAGATTTGAAGACCAGACAGAGGAAGTGAAATTTAAGTTGAGAATGAAAGGGGAGCCAGCCAATGTAGGAAAGGGAAGCAGAGATGGAGTCACGGGGGGAGAGGAGACAGAGGGTACGGATGGCAGAGTGATAAATAGATTTGAGGGGGGCAAGATGTGAAGTGGGAAGGCCACAAAAAAAGGAGGAGCGAAGAAGAAGAGGCGAGAAAAGATAAGGGAGGAGATTAAGAGTTTACTAGCATGAAAAGTAAGAGAGGTGGTAGCGACAAGCACGAGTGGTGAGTGAGATATGATGGGAAAAAGTGAGAGAAGAGTCAAAGTGAAATCCTAGGTTACGAGCGTAGGGGGAGAAAGTGAGATTTGAGGGAAGAAAATGAATGAAAGGGGGAGAATAGGGAGGGGGAAGGGAGTTGGAAGGAAAGAAAACTACTTCCGTTTTGTCAGAGTTAAGGGAAAGAAAGCGAGAAGCCATCCAGTTTTAAAATAGCAGTGAGACAGGAGTAAAGTTTAAGGTGGAGGTCAGGAGAGAAGGGAGAGAAGGAAGAGAAGGAAATGGTGAGAGATGCCAAAAGAGGAGATCACAGGGGCAAGGAGGGAGGTGTAGAGTGAGAATAGGAAGGAACCAAGCATAGAGCCTTGGGGAACTCTGTATTCAAGAGGGGGGGAGGGAGAGGAGCGGCCTCCCAGGAAACAGTAAAAGAGCGGGAGGAGAGGTAAGAGGAAAGCCAATTGAGTACAGAGCGTTTGACCGAAGGAGGAGAGAGTGTTGAGAAGAAGGGGGTGATCAACAGTGTTGAAGGCAGCCGAGAGATCAAGAAAAATAAGGACAGAAGATTGATTAGAGTGTCGGGCAGAGAGGAGGGAGTTAAGGATGTAAGTGAGGGCAGTTTCAGGAGAGTGTTTAAGGATGTTTGGTATTGTAGTTTGTCCGCCTAGTTGGCAGGCCAGTTGAGGAGTGGAAGTTTTCCTCTGTCTTGCTCTAGTCGTATTCCCCCCACCCCGGGTTGGGGATGTTTAGGTTAGGGGGTATTGGTCTCTCCCTGCCCATCCCATGGGGGTCATCTTACCTACCTAGGTTCCTCTGTGGATTAGCTGAATCTGGACATGGGTGGTTGGGGCGTGCCCCCATTTGGGTTAGGGAGGATAAACGTAGGGCTCATGGTTTCCTCCCTGGTATTCTTGTTTCCCATTGGGTCTATGCTTCCAAGTCATTTCCTCATGTTTCTGGACCAAAGAGTCAGGTTTTTAGTAGTTTTCTGAACTCCAGATGGTCCTTTGTGTTGCATATATTTTTTGGTAGGTGATTCCAGGTTATTGCTGCCAGGTGAGAGAAGGATGACCCTCTGAATTTTCTTTTATTGTATGGTTTTGGTTCTAAGCAAATGTCTTTTCTTTATCTGAGATGTTTGTAGGGTGGTAGAAGTTTATTTTCTCCTTTAGGAACTCTGCTCCTTGGCCATGGTTTGCTCTGTGTGATATGCACATCGTTTTGAACTTTATTTGCTGTTTATTGGTAGCCAGTGTAGTAGTTTCAGCGCTGGTGTTTTGGACACACTGACATTTTTGTATTGGTCGTTCTGGCATTCCTAGGTATAGGATGATAGTGTAGTCTACTCAGGACATGAGTGTGATGATGGTGAGAGTTTTGTGGGTGCAAGAGAGGAATGGTAGGTTCCTTTTTACTGAGTGTAGGAGGAAGAAAGATTTCTTGATTATAGCATTTACTTGTGGCTCAAGAGTTATTTATGCATTTATTTATTGTTTGCTTGTAAGGTGATTATACAGTACGAATATAAGTTTTCAAAGCACACACAGGGCAGGGAGGGAATGGGGAACTACATTACATCCTAATATTAAGAGCATAGGGGAAAGAGGGGGGGCGAACCTACTATGCCTTGTGAGTATTCAGAACGTGCAAGTGCAGAAAAGAAGAGGGAAGAGGGAGTAATTGCTGGGGAGTCTGAGCTTGTGGGTGAGCCATGGACGAAGTGCTAGGAATGTGGAGTGCTATATGGCCTGGTCCGTGGGAGGTATAAGTGCAAGTCTCCAAAGTGGAGGGTGTGCAGATGCAAAGTGCTGTGGATAGACAGGAGCTGGGAGGAATTGGTGTGGGAGGTCAAGAACCCAAAGATGCATAAGGGCCAAGGAAACTGTTAGGGAGAATTCTCAAGAATGGCTAATTTCCCTTTCCTACTGAGTCCCTCAGCAGCTTTGCTGGATTTCTAGGATTTATTTTTTTCACCTGGTAAGAGTGTGATCCTTTTTTCCCACTCTTATATGTGTTTTGCTGTGTGTGTTTAACATTTTCTTGTGTTCATAGACTGTGAAGCTTCACCTACTCCATAGGCATCATCTTTGTATTGTGTGTTACACAGGGTTGTCTTTTAGACTTCCCAACTCAGACTCAATTTTCTGGGACTGACTACTGTCTCCCAGAACATGCAAAGTTGCCATTAACTGTATTAGTCTTTTAAAATCCACAGACCCAGTACACCCTATCTTACATAGAGTACTGTAAAGGGTTAATACTTATTCCTTTTTGTCTGTTTCTCTTGGAACATTGTTTCGCTCCCTTTTCATCAAGACTTGGCTGATGGCCGCGGTAACTAACCTATTTTTAATACCACGGTTATCTTAAATAACCTGGGTATTGTTTTAGGCTATCTTGGTAGCCACAAACTTAAACCCGCTGGACCATATATGTTTTTATACGTTCCGGCTGGGTTTATTCACCATTTCCTTTTGAAAATGTCTTTCTCGTGTTTTACTCTGTGTGCCAAACCAGGTTTGGTTCCTTTGTTCACCGTCTTTTCGCGGGGTTCTCCACAGAAGCCCTCCTTAAGCGCCTGAAAGTCTGGGTAGGCAGGATGTGAGGGAGGGGATTTAGGACCCCTGCCATGGGTTCCCTTGGTAACCCAAGTCGCACTCCTGTTTGATTGGCTAGGTTACTGTCCCGGCGGGACAGCCACCCTGCTGTGTGATTGACAGCCAGGCTGTGTGAATGGGGGAAAACTGCATATAAAGCAGGTCTCTGGGATTGGCAAGGCAGAGTCGCCACTGGAACGAAAGAACTGACGAGGAGCTGACAGAAGAGGACCACTACAAAAACTGAACCGCCCGGTGAAGCCCTGCTGCAGGTCCGAATCTTCAGACTCCAATGATAGAGAAGATCTACCAGGAATCTTCTTCCCCTGAGCTGGTGGGACCAACCAGTTCGCCCAAACTGCAAGCCAGGACTCCCTCCTCTGGTCGAATTTGCTGTACAGAGCTACAGTGGGCCGGGTAGCCAGGAAGGTCGGACCCTGCTTGGGATTTAAGGAGCGCAGCTTTTATTTTTTGCTTTGCTCTGCTGCTGGTTTCTTCCCTGGGCAGTGCAGGACCCTCCAGTCTTCCTACTTCATGTCATTCCGACAGTCGCTTCAGGAACCGTGAGCCTGCAGGAACTGCCAAGAACGTCCGCCTCAGCTTCTTCTCAATTTAAAGGTACTGTGCAAATCTGGTTGTTCGGTTTCATCCAGCCGCGGTGAAGGTGTGTGAATCCTTTCGCCAATCCAAGGGCTTGTCCTTCTCTACTATTTAAACTAACTTTTCTGCCAACCAACTTCGTCCAGAACTCTTGGCAAAGACTTAACCACGAACTACCCTGAACTGTGTGATCTTGAGCAAGAGACTTTTGTCCTATTGACTTTGGCCCTAACCCTTTTTGATTTTATTCCATCACTGTAGTTCCTCTTACTAGATTGCCCTGCTTACTTACCTGTTGGTGCTGCTCAATTTTAATCTAACTTTGTCTTTCCCTCCCTTTTTAAATTACTGGAGTGCTATTTTTCTCATACTTCATTCTAAGTTTAACTTGTCCAGAATCTATTGGGAGTGGTGTGGTGTATTAAGAGTGTGGTTTTTCAGCTGCTTTACTTTAGTGAAATGTTTTACAACTGATGTGTAAATAAATGTATATTCTTTTACTCAGAAACTTTGAGTCAGTGTTTGTTTGAATCATAGTAATTGCTGTCCTTTGTGTAACTATTGATACTGCTCACCTGCTCTTGAGATAAGTGCTCAGCCATTGCTACCCCTTTACTGTGTAGTACAGGCTTGTACCAAAGGTGAATTTGGACTGTCACTTGTAGTCTTAATTGTGTGTGGTGTTCCCACAGGGTACTGCATATAATTCTGCCTAACAGACACCGATTCAGCAACTGTGGGATTAGCAGAGGAGAGCAGGAGGGAAGGACAAGGAAAAGAGAAAAGTCTTAAGGAGCTTCCGGAATATGAGTAGGTCTGGCTCAAGGCGCAGGGGGAGGGGGAGGCTATTCCAACGGAGGGAGCCTGCAGAGGAAAGTGAGCGACCCCCTGCCCTCTTTTTAGCAAAACACTTAACACACATAGGGCCTCATTCCGAGAAGGGCGGTAAGGGATACCGGGCACCGGTAAGGAGACCGGTGCCAGTAATCCCTTACCGCCCTACTACGAGGTCCCTTAGCGGGTCCCTTCCTTAAGGCCTGGTCTGACCAGGTGTTAGGGACAGGACCCGTTAAGGGTCCTGGGCGCAAATAACGGGCTTGGCATGTGCCGGCCCGTTATTTGCGCCCTCCCTATTCCCATTGAGCCATATGGGGGCTCAAATGGGAATGGAATGGTTTGGTGAATGGGGATTTACCGGTCCCGCCAAGTTCTGACTAGACCGGTAAGTCCCCATTGCACCAAACCGGACACGGTACTGTTATTGGTGGCAGTCAAGGCGCAAATAGGGCCATGACTACCACCAACCTCGGAATGAGGCCCATAGAGTTGGTGCCAGAGGAGCGAAGTTGTCTAGAGGGAGAGTATTTAGTGAGATAAGTTCTTGTGGATGACGCAGAGGGATTTGAAATTCATCTATGCAGCAACTAGGAGCCAGTGATGACTTTCAAGACTAGGGCAGAAGATATGCAGTGCCTGGGCTTAAGGCCAAGGATAAATCGTGCTGCCCTATAAGCTGAAGAGGTCGCTGAGTGGAAGGAAGAATCAGGAGGAGGCTATTACCGTAGTCAAGTCAAGAGAGACCTAGGGCTTGAGTCATATTGAGCCTCTGAGGGAAAGTGAGAAAAGGTAGAATTCCTTTGAGAGAGCTGATAGTTGGACTTCTTGGCAATCTCCTGAGTGTGATGGATGAAGGAGAGAGAGACGTCAAAGATGACTCCAAGGTTTCTGGCTTCAGTTGAAGGGGCAGGGGGAGAGCCCAAGGAGGAAGGCCAGAGTGAAGGGAAGAAGGAGGGAGAAGGGGTCCCAATGGGAAGGATCTAACTCTTTCAGGCATTGAGGCAGAGATCATTGGAAGCGCACCAGGACTGGATGGCAGATAGGCAGTAATGGATGATGGAGGGTGCAAGAGGGTCAGAAGGGATTCTGAAGAAGAGCTCTGTGTCATCTGCATAACATTGCAAGTTGGAGGAGAAGGAGGAGATGAGGCCTGCAAGGAGAGCAAGGTAGATGTTAAAGAACCAGAGGGGAGAGAATAGAGCCCTGGGGGGACACCACAGGTGAAGATGGAAGTAGCAGAGGAGAAGGGGCCCAGGATGACTTGGGAAGAGCGGTTAGTGAGGAAAGAGGACAGCAAATCCAGTATCAAGTGTATCGTGGAGCCTTTGTATGAGGATGGAATGGTTAACTGTGTCAAATGCACAGTAGAGATCAAGAAGGATAAGGACAGCTGGGCAGTTGGAGTCCAGAGATTCAAGCAGTTCTTTATGGGTGTTCAGAAGAGCAGTTTATGGGTGTTCAGAAGAGCAGTTTCCATGCCTCTGGGCCAATCGTGGAGGCCACCAACAAGATCAGTGTGAGAGTTAAATTGGGGCAAGGCCACCTTCTCAAGTAGCTTCCCCAGGAAGGTGGTGATGGAGATAGGGTGATAGCTGGCAGGGCAGGGAGGGTCAGAGGAAGGTTTTTTCAGGAGTGGGCGTACAAGGGAGTGCTTCAGGGGGAGGAGAAAGATCCAGTGATTATAGAGTGATTGCAGAAATCAGGAAGAGCAGGGCAAGAGAGCCAATGTTATCCTTGATGGTCCTGGATGAGCAAAGGGAGACCTGTTTAGAAGAGAATCTGATGGAGCGGAACACTCTGGTAACTTCCTCAGGTGTGACAGGTGAGAAGGCGGAAAAGGAGGAAGGAGGGGGATGGCCGTGGATGGGCGTGGGATGGGTTGTGAAGGAGTGTAGAAAGGGTGGTCAGAATGTCTGTTTTGGTGGCAAAGTAAGAGGCCAGTGCATTGCAGAGGGTCTGGGAAGGAGAATGAGAGGAGGAGACTGCAGAGGGGTTGGCTAGTTCCCTGCAGATTTTGAAAAGTTCAGCCGAGTTATTGAATGCGACGGAGACCAGTGCCTGAATGTGGGCTCTTTTCTTTGCACAGATGGCAAGTCTGTATTGCCTTTGGAGCAGGCAGCAGGCCAGTTTGTTAACGGATGAGCCTGAGGTTAGCCACTTACATTCTGCTGCCCTGCACTTTCGTTTCAGGGCTGCAAATTAGGTGTTGTACCAAATGTTACGCTTTGAGGCAGGTTTCAGACGGATCCTCATGACTGGGGCAAGAATGTCATGAGTGTTGGTGATGGAAAGATGGAGGTTGCTGAGGGCAGAGTCAGAGGTAGTGTCAGAGGTGGGTGGTCCAGGGGGGTGAAGGTAGAGGCAAAGGCAGCCGCAATCACTTGTTTTATCGGGCGGGTGTTAGTGAACGAGGTTGGTGTAACTTTGGGGGGTGTTAAGGGGGCCAATGGGACCCAGATGGGAGGAGAGAGTGGTCTCACCAGGAGAGAGGGGTGACTAATGGGGGGAACGAGGCCAGAGTGTATGATGGCATCCATAGTGTGTCCAGCTGTGTCAGTTGGCCCAGAAGGGAGAATGAAGAGGGAAAGCGAGGAGCAGAGGTCAGTGAATAGAGTGGATAGTGTGTTGTGCCTTGAAACACTTGTGTATAGGCGCATTATAAATGCCATGCCATATCATATCATGCAGAGTCAGGCGAGTCCAGTTGAATGTTGAAATCACCCAGGTGGAGAAGGTTAGAGGTGGAAGAGAGTAGAGAAGAGCAGAAGTCAGCAAATTCAGGGAGGAAAAGGGAGGCAGTGCCTGGGGCAGGTAGATGTAACAATGGTCAAGGCGGAGGTGGCCAACGTGACCAACTCTCAAACCAGGTTTTCAAAAGAGGAATAGGCCTGGGAAGGTAAGATGGAAGCAGGAACCCACTCGGGAAGATTAACGCAACACAACCAGTGCAGTGAGTTTGAGGCTTGGAGATGATCTTGAAGCCGTCAGGGAGGAGTGAATCAAAGGCAGTGACTGAGCTGGCATTGAACCAAGTCTCGGTGAGAGTGAGAATGCTGATGTCAATGTCTTCACGGAGGACACAGATGCCAGAGGAATATTTGTAGGCTAAGCGGGCGTTAATAGTCAACAGGTGGAGGTGGTCAGGCTTTTGAAGGTTTTCTTAGGTGGGATACAGGGGCGTGGTACACCATTCAGAGGAGGGAGATGTCAAGACCGGAGGGGTGTCTGCACTTCCGCTCTCTATATGGTAGAGGGTAGGCACAGAGACCCCTGCCAAGATTCTCAATTACGGTAGCAATGGACGAGCAATCAAGGCCTAGCTTCTCGGGAGGTGATGCGAGCTGGTTCTTAAGTACAGTGTAGTCCCCGAGCACCCACGAAGGAATGTCCACACACTGGATCAGTTAAAACACAGTCTTTATATAATTAATATTTAAGGTCATATGCACAATCACGATAACTCACTTTGTACTCCGAAAATCAACAATGCTAAATATTTACAAGTCTAAAGTGGTACCACTAACGTTACTCGATCTTATTAAAGTGCATACTCTCAGAATGACACACAGAACAAAATAAAGAGGAAACCAGCAGTAGAGAGAGGAAGGAAGCAAGATGGTTGAACAACTGGCAGAATACTGGCCCCTGCTACTAGACACTGTTCTGTGTGGAGATCCCCCCACCTGGGCAACCTGTAGAAGAAAGATACAAGCCCAGTCCATATATTGTTCCCACTAGACTTTCCAATAGTTCTGCAACCCCAAAGTACCTTGGTGTTGTAGCGTTCCTCGTCGGGGAAAACAACAACCCTTCTTGAGTGTCCTCCCTTTCAGGCAGGAGTCACGGGTCGTCGAACATCCGATGGAGAACCGTTCGAGCTACGACGGTGAAGTGGCTGTGTCGTTCCTAGCAGTGCTCGTTGACGGGGAAGCGTAAACGTCCTGCAAGGAAGAGACGTGCGGTGCACCTCGGTATCGATAGTTCTGGACTGCAAAGAGTTGAAGAACTGTGGCCCAGCAAGGGCGTCGAGTCGTCGCGGTCTCTGTGGTCTTTGAGTGGCGGGAAACCCACCGGTAGATGCCCCCTCGGCGCATCGACGGTCAGGCCTTCTCCAGCAGGATACAGCGGCGACGATGCGGACGAGAGCGTCCTTGGATCAATGAAGTTCTTAGGCAATGGGAGCATGACGGCTCCAGTCGGCGATGGCGGTGGACGACAGTGGTGGACAACAGTCCGGGTGCTTCTCCTTGGAGTTCCGCAGCAGTCCCCGTATCGGGTCGGCAGCCTGTCGAAGGTCTGTCTACCAGGGAGCTTAGGCAAAGATCAGCTGTGCACGATGGTCCCTCGTAGCTCGGGAAGAGGGCGCCTTACCAGGTCCTCTCTGGGTCAGTTCTTGAAGCACAGCACCTTTCAGATTGTGAAGGAGAGCAACAGCAATTCTTCTCATCCAGCGGGGCTTCAGGATCAAGCTTCAGTTACTCCAGTTACTCGTCGTAGTGGACTTCAGCTTCTGAACACGATTCCTAGCAGTGAGAGGTCCCCAGATATACTGTTGATCTCCCATTCATTCCTCTGGGTCATACTCAAGCATCCAATCATGACTACGGGCATTCATGCAGGCAGGCAGCCAATCAGGCACACAAGGTATTCAGGCCATTCACTTCTCTCCAGACACTCACAACAAGTTATGTGTATTGGGACAAGTACCGAGCCATTCAACACTCCAAGCTGCAGTCATACCGGTTTCGGGCAGGGCTGTCTCAACCATTTTGTCAAACACCAGATACTAGACAGCCACAACGTAGAATGTATATTCGTCACACACTCAATTCACCCAGGTCACACCCATAGGCGTACCCACAACATACGGTCATTGAGAAGGCTCCAGCCAGTCTGGTCGGCACTTCCCCACACTACCATATACGGAACTTCCACCCAACAGCCAGTCAGGGGGAAGGGACAGAGGCAGGGCTTACCGGGACTTTGGGAAGATCAAGGTAACAGGTGATGGAAGGCAAGAGGCCATGGGGGCCATTTTGTCTCCATCAGGAATCTACCGATTCCAATGACAGTGCCTGGGCATCCCAAAATGGAGGACGCTCAGGGCACCAGTCATTTCAGCACGGAGCTGCCACCAGCCCATAACCTGCTCTGTGGGTCACACACAGGTGCCCAAAAACATACACTAGGGGCACAGGGTTGCACCCCTACCCATGGGTGCCATAAGGGTATCCCATGGGTCTGTTCACCAAACCGAAAGAGAGAGAGCTGCATCGCCAGGAGTCCCACATGAACTCCTGCGCGGAAAACATGACAGAACACACGATATAAAGCAGTAAAGGACAAGGATACGGAGGCCCTGTCCCTCCGATGCATTTCCAGCATCACAGGAGAGAGCGAGAGAGAGAGAGTAGAAGGGGAGATGCAGCCGAAGAAAGGATGTTAATGAGAGAAGGCGAGATGCAGTCAAAGAGAAAGAGGTTGTGGACCCTGAACCAGAATGGTGCCAGTGTGATAGACATTAATGAAGCAACGAGAGGATGCAAAGCCAGTCGAGAGGACTTCACACTTGGTGCCACCATTAATAGAGGAGTGTGAGGAGGGAGAGTGGAGATGAGATGGGGGTCCAGAGATCAGGAGAGGGGACAGAGAAAAGGATATCAGTGAAAACCTCTCTAGAGGAAGAACTGACATAGGTGTCTGCAATGGGAAGTCCAAGGTTTGCACTCAGTAGATCCTTTTTGTAGCAGTTAGAGAATATAGGAAAGATGGAGAGAGCCATATGAGGGCAGATGTTTTAGAAGGAAAGAGGGAGGAGTGGCAGCACTGCACACTTCTGGCTAAACTCACTAGGAGACATAGTAGATTGAGTCAGAGAGAATAAGTGAAACCCAGCAGGAAAAGAATTACATTGGAAGCGTGGCACAGAGATGTAAAAATTATACACACATACAAATGATTATTGTAAAAATGGAGACAGCAAACAATGCAATGCAGATGGTGCAGAGGAATGCAAACACACCCAAATTCGACTTTGAAAGCACACCCCAAAATCGACTTTAAATGAAGGTAGCAAACAACGCAATGCAGATGGTGCACAGGAATGCAAAGACACCCACATTCAACTTTAAAAGCACACCCCAAAATCGACCTTAAATGGAGACAGCAAACACTGCAATGCAGATGGTTCCCCAGTACTGCTAAACACAAATGAGAGTAATGAATGTAGTGAATGGAATGAGATTAGTTAAGGTGATGAAGGCGGAAGTGAACAGCACTGAAAAAAGCCTCAGGAGATTTAGATATGGAGGTCAGTCAAACTCACTTTTATGACTGCAGTGATCGTGGGCGGGAGTAAGTAGCAGAAGCAGTCCTGTAATTAGTCCGGGGGACCGATCATGGTTAGTTATGCATTAAGACTCCCAAGTTCTTTACTATCGTTAAATGAGTCTGTGCTGTTCCCAGTTCATATGGCCATGGGATTTAGTGATTCTTTTCACCGCTTATGGATACAATCATTATTTCTGTTTTGTCTGGGTTGTGTCAGCGTAGTTGTAGCAAGTGAGGCCAGGTTTTTTTGATTTTGAGCTTGATTTGTGTCATCAGGTATGTGTTGAAGAGCAGTCAGGAGAAGCAAGATCCTTTTGGTACTTCACAGGTGGATTCCCTTGTAGTGGATTTGAAAAGTTTGATCCATATGGTTTCTGTTCCGTTTGTTAGGAAGGATTTAATCCATAGTAGGGCTAGGTTGGTGATTCCTATTTCTTCCAATCTCCCAAAGAGGATTTCATGGTTGACTGTCAAATGCTGCAGAGAGATACAGAAGTATTGGAGCTGAAGCCTACATGTGCTTGGTCCAGCAGTTGGTGTTATTCTATGAATTCTTGTGTTATTCGCTAGACATATGTTTTGAGTATGTGCGCTGAGTAGGGGATGTTGGAGATGGGTCTGTAGTTGGATAGGTCCTCCACGTTTTCTGCTGTGTCCTCGAGGAGAGGTTTGATGTATGCCGATATGAATGATCGGAGTAATTTCCCAGTTGAAAGTGACTGGTTGAAGAGGTTTCTGCAGTATTCCATGGGTGTTCCTTGTGTGAGGATTGACTTGTCTATGTCTGGGTGGCATGGATCCATGGGTGAGCCTGCATTGTTGCCATTGTTTACCAGCTTGACAAATGTCTCCACTGATATTTGGGGGAAGCTTTAGAGTTTGTTCTGGTGATCCTTGGGTGGCTGGATGGGTTGCATGCTGTGGTTGGCTTGTCTGCTTTGTATGATCTGTTGGATGGTGCTGGTTTTGTTTTTGAAGTGGTCTGCGAGGGCTTTGCATAGAATCAGCGAAGGTATCAGTGTTTTTCTGCATCCAGGCGGTTTCTCATTTTGTTAAAGATTTTAAACTGTTATTTTTGGGTATTGGCTTTGGTGATTCTGTTATCGTAGTATTTCCTTTAGGTCTTAGGATTTCCTTTTTGTATGAGTGGAATTGTCGCAGGAGTTGTAATTTTTTCACTTGAATGTTTTTTTTCTCCCTTGCAGTTCAAGCTTCCTATTCTTTCTTTTCATGGTGATGAGTAGTGGGGTAAACCATTTTGCTTTCGCTCTTTGCGGGATAGGGTCAAAAGTTTTACCTTGGAGATCTCGTCGATTGTTCTGGCGATCCATTTGTGAAGTAGTTCTGTTTTTCTGTCGAGGTCAGCTTCGTCCAGGGCCGTTGCTGGCGGTTTGTTGATTTGTAGTTGTTCTGCTAAGTTGCTGGCTCTGATCGCCCTCCAGTTTTTTTTTCACGGTAGTCGGCAGTTTGTCAGGTTGTTTGTCTTCGTTGGCAGCTTGATTACGAAGGGGGTGCTGAGGTGGTCGCACTTGAAGTTGTCAGGGAAACAGTTATCCAGTGTGATTTTTTAGTTGCCGTCTAGCCATGTTTCGGTTATGAATAAAATGTCGATATCCCCATCGGACCGGAGGTCGAAGATCTCTGTGGTGTGTTTGGACATTGATGTAGCATTGATTAGGTTGCAATGGATCTTTTTGACGTGGTTGGGTTTGTTTGTTAATCCTTGTTTTGTCTTGTGGTTGCTTTGTTGGAATTCTTATGAGTTATTGTCACAAATTTGTTGTTGGTCTTTGTCGTCTACTTCCCCGCTGAAACAAATCTGTTAGACTGATTGTCAGGTTGATAGATTCTTCTTCTTCATTGATGTGGTTGGTGCCGCTGTCCTTGTGTTTTTGTGATATAAGGGGTGAGGGTCTTGGTTTTGTTCCTTTCTCTTCACAGGTCTTCTCTTCTTTTTATGCAGGGTTCTAGTGAGTTCTTGGCATGCCTGGAGATGTCGTGGTATTGAGGTGTCGAGGTGGTGAATAAATAGAAGAGGAAATAGAGGGGGCAAAAATGCTCTTCATTGACGGCTCTTCAAGTATAGACCCCTTTACGGGAGGGAGACATACTGGGACTGCGATAGAGTGCTACAAGAACGGGAAGTATGTAGTGGCATCATAGCAGAGGTTACCATCGCACTATTCAGCACAGGCAGCAGAGTTAGTGGCTATGACCAAGGCATTGAATATAATGGAAGAGCATGCAGCTAACATATTCTCAGATTCTGCTTATGTGATGTCCATCAAACATTCAGTATTAGCACAATGGCAAAGAATGGGATTCAGGACGATTGACAGATCCCCAGTGCAACATGCAGAGTTGCTCGGTCAACTGATTGAAGCATTGAAGCTGCCAGTGGAGGTGTCCATAATAGAATGTGCCCAGATGAACAGGACCGGATATCGTTAGGGAAAGAAATGGCCAACAGAGCAACGGAAGAGCAGCCTACTAACCTGAAGGGACCACAAGATTATACCCAGGTGTAGAAGAACAAACAGGCAAACAGGGGCAGGAGCAGATGTGGGGAAACAAAGGAGGTATTCTTAGCAATATGTTGTTACTAAAGGTCTCCAGTGTTCATTACCTAACAGTGCTGCATGCACATTTCAAATGCAATTGTACAGGTTCCGTGAGAATGAATCATTAGTGAGAATGAATCATTAGCCTTATACTGTACTCAAAGGTAACTATTATCAGGGCCGTAGCATTACGTGCCATATTTTTGGTTCCTTGACATTATGCTTAAATGCGGTATTGTTCTCTTTACTTCCCAGGTATTATAACTCTTTATTGGATTATAATATACTGCCTGACTACATAGTCAAGACACCCTGATTCCACAATTTTGCGGTGCATCACTGACCATCCTGTAAGGTGAGATACAGTGTCGGCCGCCAATACGTTGTTCTATACCACTTGTCTGACAGTGTCACCACTCGTCCATGTGGCACGCGCTACAATTCTAATTTACCTCTCTTTCAGGATTATTCTGAGTAACTCAGCGTTAGGCGTTACGCCATTATCAGAAAGGATATTACTAGGGATCGATCCCGTTAAGTTATCAGTGAGTTATTTGCTAGCTCACCATAACACGGATAATTAGCATGCCACCCTCACCAGTCATTCCATTACGCCACTTGCGTCACATATTTTTCCATTGAATTCATGAACTAGGGATTATCACCAACAACCTGGCATCCATTAGTATTAGGAGTCACCAATGCACATCATAGCCTAATGATTCATTCTCACGGAACCTGTACAGTTGCATGTGAAATGTGCATGCAGCACTGTTAGATATTGAACACTGGAGACTTTTAGTAACTACAGAATAAAATGACATATTGCTAAGAATACCTCCTTTGTTTCCCGCATCTCCTCCTGCACCTGTTTGGCTATTTCCGAAACGGATTTGAATCTGGATATGTAACTTCTTGGGGGTCGTTTAACCCTGCCAAATGATTTTTCTTTCACAAGTTGTCACCTTTATGATTTCATTTATGGTTTTCATTTAAGTTTTTCATTTATGTATATGTTATTTTCATAATGGAACAATTATGACAGTTTATAACAGCCTTGAGGACGACCTAATTGTCAAAACATGGCTGTGACCACAATAAATGGCCATTCACACCACTGGATGGCTGCTGTTTGCTTATTTGAAGATATTTGAGCGTATATACTAATACTAAGGACTTATATATTTGAATACTGAATCTTCTGTGCAGTATAACTACACAAACCATACTCTCATGCTAATAACTGTTGGAGGAACCCAGGGGAACCTCCTGTGTATTGGACTACCTATATTTTGCAAAAGTTGAGCGCACCCCAGCCTGTCACTCCCCTTTTCATGCTTACTACTTAGGTATACAAATAGGCTATGCACAGTGCAAGCAAGCGAGATTAAACAGCTTGCTAACAGAACGCTTAGCCAACCTAACCACATAATTGTGCAAAAATTGACTTTATTGCCTCCCATTAGCGCTTTTTGCTTTTCATAACCCGGTGCGGATCACCACCTGACTCTGCACAAAATTGTAACTGGAAGAGGGATGCATGCGCCTGTTGCTCCTGCACTTTAAATTTCGGACGTTAATACCATATCACAGGTTTTGGGAGAAGAGCTGCAAATGTACCCAACTGAAATGACAAATGCCCTCAAATACATTTCCCACCAGGTTCAACGTTCAACAAGTCGGCCAACCAACGTTAAAGAACAGACAAGTGCACACGGAGAGGACGAATTCCAGAAGCACAGCTCCTCTGTCCTGTGGACAAGGTACTTGTCTCTAACATCATACGGAGGTGGCAAGAGCCGAGGTCACTGGCTCTTACGACATTATGTATGCAACACAGACAGCAGTGAAGATAAAGAGTCATGGACTCACGTTTCTGACATCCACAAGGTCAACAGCAGCACCAAAGAAGGAGAAGCGGGAGACACAACTTAATGGGAAGTATTACCCAACTATCACTGACTTTTGTTTCAGCTATCAGACATTACAGAAAGCCCAGAAGTGAAGATGAAAATGGGTAAGCAAGTAATAGATGGAATGAGAGAAAACAAAAGCACAATATGAAAGTGATAGGGGTAGGATTGTTTTGTTTCCTTGTTGTCTGTCTTCTCTTTCCTTTTTGGTTTTTATTGCATAAAGGAAGTGGGGGTGTGTCTGTCAATATTGGGTGGGAGACACGTACCAAGAGAAGTATATTTAGCACTGAAAGGTTCTATGATTCCATTGGGGAGTGGAGAGACATGGCATATGGAAACGTATGGTATGACAAGATTAAAATGGTCGGGTGAGGGAGCATTAGTGGCAGTTGCAATGTGGGCTAGCTAATCCTGCATGTTACAGGGACACCAAAACAATTTTTGCCACAACAGATAGCGGAAGTGAAGGGGGGATGCCTGATGCACATGTCATTATGTACAACTCGGGGCATGATGGGAAGTGGAGGAGGGGTGATGTAGTGCCGTGCATAGGGGCTGGTGGGGTATGAAGAAGGGGTGGTGAAGAAAATAATGAGTGCAGGGGAATATGGGATGCTTATGTACATGCCTTGCATGGATAGAGGAGAGACATCGACCAGTGCACATAAAGCTACTCACCCAGCTTTCCTTGTGTTTTAGGGCAAAGGGGACAATCGTAAAGGGGATGAACACTGGCTGTGGGTAGACAATGAGCATCCCAGCATTGCAGAAATGGTTGGTAGCAGTGATGGACTACTGATGGGCTGGTGAATCTAGAGCCTATGCCCAAGTTCGTCTGGGGAGGGGAGGGCACACTTGTGAACCTCCACAAACCTGCATTGGTCATACCCCAGGCAAACTTATTACCTTTCAACGACCTTCCTACACTGCAACAGGAGAAAAGGGAATGAGAGCAAAAAGTGGTGGAAGGAGAAAAGAGACGAGTAACCAGAAGAAATAGGAGTAGCATCTATATATCGGCAGAATCATCAAAGACTTTTCAATAAAGTATCAGTCTTCTTTACATCCTTTTTACTTCCCAGGGTACTATGTAAAGAACTCACGGTGGAAACAGTAAAGACAGACGCAAGTGATCACAGTTCAAGAGTGATTTACAATGCAATAGAATGCAATGAATGCAGGATGGAAAAACACCTAATCTAAACCTAAAACTAAGATGGGAGCAAGTGTCGAACATCAAATGATAAATGAGGCAGTCCTTCCGGTGTTGTGTCAAAATAAAAAGGCCTACACTAACAAAAAAATATTGCCAATTCCTTACAACTAATTACAGGAAGAGTGTGGGACAGACTTTCAATAAAGAAAGAAGTGTTTACAAATAATAAGTCAGGATTTGATTGCCAGGTATCTCCCTACCCCCACGTTTTTAGCATGGGACAAGGTTGGACCTTGGAGCACAGCACATGCTCAAGCTTTCTCAGCACGAGCCGACAGTTCCGTTCCAGCTATCAGGCTCTTCGATGGTTAAGTCTCTTTTAACAAAAGGTCTCTTGCCTTCGAGGCCTGATATAGCCAACAAACAAACACAAAGTTCTGATTCACGTATACCATGGGTGATGGCTTCACCCCTTGGTCGCCCTCTTCCGGGTGTAGACCCTTCATAAAATCGTATTCAACAAATCGATTAAATAGTTCCTTTCCCAATGCACTTTGGGTGACAACTTTCCACCCCGGATAGCCCTCTTTTGGGTTCGGACCCTTTTCAGACGCTCGCCTCCCTTCTTCGGGCTCACTGTGGCTTTTCTAACTTTCACAAATCTTAATGTCATATTAAACAGTTCTTCTGGCTTTGCCCCTCTTTGTCGACTTCCCTCTGCCAGGTTCAATCTCTCCAGCTTTTACAGACAGTTTACTGTGGACACCCCGTGGTCGGGTTCACTTTGGTTAACACACTGTTCATAGGGACTTCAGACCTCGCCCCTTTTCCATTAGCATCCCTCTGCAGGGTTCACTCTTGCCAACATTTACACTACAAGTTCACTATGGGACTTTTAGACTTTGTCCCTTTTCGTTTGCATCCCTCTGCTGGGTTCACTCTTGCTAACTTCAACACACTGTTCATATGCTCTCACCAAGCGGGACTCATTTCCCTTATCATTTCAATCATCTGTCGGTCAAAGACTTTCGACGATACAGAGGATTTTACAAGACCCATTTATGGACACTTTGACCTCTTTTCGCTTCTTCCCAAGGGCTACTGGTTATGGTAGTTTCTACCACATCAGGTAATGGCCCAGAGTTTCCTGCTGAAGCACCCACGTGGTGCCGGATTCCTCTGTTGCTGGATTTCCCCCTCTTTTCTCACTAGCAACTTTGAGCTGCTCAAAAGTTCAAATTAGCTGTTGGCAATTTATCATTCAACACAGTTTGGTTTCTTATTGGCTCTTCCCTCGTCTCACCGGCAGTGATGAACTGCTTGGCTTTCATCTCCTTCGAGTCAAGGTTGGTACCATAGAGAGCCATGTCTCTTCCCGGCTTGGTTATCATTGTAGGAGGGTCTCATGTACCGTAGACATCTGCTTCAACACACGTTGGCTACTCTTCGCAGACTTATAATTCTCTCTCCAGAGGTTTCACAGGCCTTAGTCGGAAAGGGAAAGTATATTGCTTCTCTCCTTGTCACCCTCTTGGTCTGTGTCAAGTATATTGCTTCTCTCCTTGTCACCCTCTTGGTCTGTGCTGTTTATCTCCTCCTATTGAACTGCTGTGTTGAGTTAGCTCTCACGTTGTGCAATCTGCCGTACTCGTCTTGTGATTTGTAGCTCCACCTTTTATCCCTGTGGGGAAAGGAAAGGGCCGTCGGGTGTGTGTGATTCAGGTCAATTGCCTGACTTTGCCTAACCATTGGGTTGGGACATGGCAGATAAAAAGTTTTAGGGTAAGTCTGTGGTTTTCTACGGTGTTTACAAATGTTTAGGTTGGAAAAGCGGGGTTTTGGAGTGTCAGCATATCCTTTGGGTTAGGACGGGGAAGAGGTGTTACAGGGAATTACAACCCTTTTATCAGGAGGGTTGATGACTTTATAAGGAGAAGATTGATAGGAATGACTGGAATTGTTACTGCGAACGGAACGGGGGGATTGTGAGAATGATAGTGTTTAGTCCAAGTAGACTGGGTGTTCGGGACAGAATAACCAGAGGGACGTAGAGAAGAATGATTGAGAGTATTGGGATAGGAAACAGAAAAGCAGGAATTCTGAGAGAGATGGTTTCTGAATGCAACAGAGTGTTCGATCATAGGGCAATTGTTATATACGGAGGGATCAGCAGATTTGGGTAGGAGAGATTTAATGGGAGGAAGGGGGTAGATGTGGTACAGCCCACAAAGGTCTCAGGGATCTCACCCTCCTCTCCATCTTCCCTGGGCTATTCTCCCAAGCGTAATGCTGAGTTCCCTTACACAGGTGATCCTCCCTCGATCGTCCAACCCCAGGGTTGGGATCTGAAAGCGCCAGCCCGTCCCTGTCCTCCTCAATAAGGGATTCTCAAGGTCTTCCTGGGAGAATACCCTCAGGTTTCTCACAACAAGCAGCTGCAAATGCCAAGTAGCTGCAGATCACACGCTACAAGGTTCTACAGTTGGCAAATGCGAACAAAAGAGGCCTGAATGCAGTGCTTGGTGGCCCGCAGAATAGATATGTTCTTAATCTAATGACTGCAATGAAGGGCGGGGTCTACCATAAAATAGGGAGCAGTTGCTGTACAGCGATACCTGGTAATGATGCTGCCAATGGAAAACTCACGGAAGCTGTACAAGAGATACAGACCCCAAATGAAAATATGATAAAAGACACACATGACACCACCTCAGACAGTTGGTTGGACTCACTAGTTGCCTGGGTGCCTGAGTAGCTACCAGCTATGTTCAAAATAACTGTCCCTGTGCTCGTCAGGATCCTCATATGGTCAATGCCTTCTGTGGGGTACTGTGGATCATCAAGCTGTGTAGCTGCTGTAAGGGGAAAGTACGTTATATCATGTCGGCTAATAAAATTGGTGTCAAGGGTAGAGAGCTAGCCTCCCAGAGTGAATGGAAGGGAGGACGGAGTGCATATGGTTTTTGCATTGCCACCAGCAAATGCAGAGGACTATGATGCTTTTTGGGTAGCGTGTTATATAGATAGACGGGATTGCCTAATAATTGGGTCCACATTGGATGAATGCGAGGAAGAGGGAGGAGCCATGGGCAGGGTAACACAGCTGTGGGTGCCCAGAAAAAAGAGCAAATAAATGATGAGGAAAAAGGTGTCAATCAAAAGATTGATCAAAGGGGGAATGTAATGAAGGTGATGATTCAGCACCAGACAGAGGTGCAAACCACCAATTGCGGGAATAGGGGGGAGGGTCACTGGAAGCTGTAGCCAGCCACAGGGACCCAGTATGGAGGGAAGCAAGGGGGGGCACTCTGTATATAACCCAACATGGACACTAGGGAATCTGGTTGATAAATGCACGGGAGGTGAAAAGCACAGGTAAGCACACTCCAAGGGGATGCCACAGGTGGGTTTCTTGCCGCAGGCCAGGATGAACACATGGCCTGTCCACAGCAGCTTAGGGGTGGGGAACGCTGAATTCAGGCTGCACATCCTGTGGTCGCTGCGAACAGCACCGAGCGATACAATCATGGTCAGTGAGCCAGTCCCAGGGATACTCGCACCAGCCGGCATCCGGAGAGTCACATGCACAACACCAAAGGTGTTTTCAAATCATCCCATGGCTGATGAGCATGGGAACAAGGGTGCAGGATGAAGGGGCACTCCGGAAAGGGCCAATAAGACAGTACGATTTGGTGTTCCTGAAAGGCAACAAACAGAGTGTCCATAACAGTTTTTACAAGGATTTACAAGGGTTATCATCGGACAGGTGCCGTGTGAATGTCTCCCTTCCCGCTAGTGCAGGGTATCTTGTGTTCCATCTTTTCTGGCATGGACCAATAGCAGACATATAAAGACCCAGAGGTCAGCACAACTATGTTATTACTAATTGCAAGTACCTTGCGGGGTAAAGCGGGAGGCAATGTGGGGCCACACTGGGTGGGAATGAATCGGGAGGGGCAGGTCTGTTTTTGCTCCAATCATGTTCAACTAACCTATGTCTAGCTATAGAGAATGATGTATTCTAACCAATCAGTTTCATGAGAACGGCGGAAATGTAAGAGTTGAAGAGAAACTGTTTCTACATTCTAAAAGCTGTATAAATGTACTGTCCGCTGTGAACCAGTTTATCAGCCCTCTTCAATCAGTACTGTTGTCAGAAACCAGAGGTTGTCTCACCCGCTAGTCCCCAGGGATCTCTCTCTCAGGTGGCCAGGGCACAGCCATTGCCTATCGAGCCAGAACCTGTGGGTGGACCATTGCGGGAGGATCACCTGGGAGAGGGGTCTTCGGGGAGTGTGGGTGAGGCAAACAATGGTGAGATGCGGTATTCCCCCTTTTTTGTTCATCTAACACATTCTATTTTTAGGATTCTCAGAGGTCCCAACACCCCCCCCACTTTTTACACAAACACTGGCCCGAGGATGAGAGTGACTGAGGGTAACACGACTAACTCTCATATATCGTACTGGACATATCCTGTTAATCAGGTCAGGCAAAGTCAGGCACTTGACTTTAAGTGCATACACCTGATACCAATTAGCTCTCCTCACACAGATAAAAGGCAGAACCTAGAGACACACTCTGAGCAAGGCAGAAGACAAGTACGAGCATCAAACCTACTGGAGCAGAGCAATGGACCAAAGGACGAGAGTATTGGGTCGAAAATCTCAAGAGTTCCCCACTGGAGGTTGTGGCCTCCGACAGGCCATGAAAGATATGTGGAGAAGTCCAGATCCCAAATCAGAAGGCTGCATTGTGTTTCAAGGACGCCAGCGACCCTCCCAGGTGAGCAGCAGAGTTGGGGAGGTGATGCCAAGCCTGCGGTACTAACCTTGATTTTTTAATTGGAATTCGTAAAACCAAGAAAGAAACGCACACAGCCGGTGAGTTGGCAAGTGACCTGAGAGACTGGTCTGTGTTGAAGATTGAAGTGACAACATTATATTGCAAGTGAATTCTGCACGTGTGTGGGTGAGACGCAAAGAAAGGCTGACCTGTGAATGAACTTTGAAGTAAGGACAGCTGCGAAATCAGTGATATTGATCAACGGAGTGGTCCGGCAAAAGGAATTAGCCCTGAAAGTCTCAGTGAAAGCTACATTGTTTGTAACGATGAAGCAAATGTACTGCAAAAGCAAAGTAAGCACATTTACTCCAAGAGAAAGGGAGCATGAAAGTTGAACTTTGAACTTTTAGTCGAAGTGGTCCTGCAGAGATCTGTAATGAAAGCCATGCCCATTCAAAAGTCTTTGACATCTGAAAGCGGTATGAGCCCGACTGAGAGAGACCCGAAGTGTAATAAGCTTGGGTAAGGGAACCCTCTGGCAAGTCTTGTTGAACTTTGTTCTGAAGAGGACTGAGCCCAACAGAGGGGGACCTATGTGAACTTTTGGTTTTGAGGATTCAGCCCAACAGAGGGTGACCAGCATGAACTTTTTGTGAAACGTTGTTTGAAAGGCTTGGAAGAGCGACTTTAACGTGGAAGGCCAAGCAGGATCTGATCCACGTCATGAACTGTTCATGTGTTGAAACCCTGAGCTAGAGTGTGTCATTTTGCCTACAGGGATCGCCTTAGTCCGTGTGGTCTAACGTGGGAGAACTGATTCAGCCACATTTATTCTTTTGAACACTGATTATTCCTTTACATACATTTCTCCTTTATATACTTTTTGCAGGGCAGATATTAGGGGTATCAGGTAATAATATCGCCATATATATGGTCACCGTAAATAATATCGCCGCGAAAATGTCATGGCGATATTATTTGGGGGACCATATATATATGGGGACAGGAGCCAAACATATTTTTTTTTAAAGAAAAATTGGGGGTTGCGGGTGTGTCCCCCCATGTTCCATGCAATAATGTCGCCACAAAAAACGGCCATTTTTTGGCAATATTTTTGCATGGCGAGATTTTTGTGGCGACATTATTACATGGAACCATATCAGGTTGTGTTAGCATAGGCCATTTTGATTTGACTGACTCCACTAGGACTGATTTTATTGTTGGTCGAGACTACTCCCATTTTAGTTGTAGGGAAAAGTAGGAGTTTTTCCAACCACAGTAACTTCAATAAAGGTTTTACAAATTGCACCTATTGTGTCAGTGTCATACTTGTGATACCATTGCTCCGCTACACTGTGCTGTTTGATTTGTGCTTGCCCAGCTGAAATAAACAGTGTTACTTCTTACCGGGTGAACGCTCCATTTTGGACTACTACTGGTAACTCATTGATTCCGAGCCCTAGAGGACCCCTAGCACACTCTCTACCACCACCCACACACTCTACCGTCACCCCGTTTACCCCCACCTACCCACCCTACCTATACCAATATGTGTTCACACAATAATGCTCTGTGGGTATGAATACATTTTGAGTGGCTCTTGATTTTATGTAATATTTCATTTTTAGAGCTCTAGAGGTGACTTCAATGTGCTAATTATGTTACATTCTTTACAGCATTGGTGTATAATGACATCAAAGAATCTACAGGAACGTGCCGGAAGAAGGAACGTGTGCAGGGAATTAAAGTATTAAAATCTAGTAATGGTGATACTGCTGTTTCATGCTTTGTACAATCGTGTTCTGATGGCAATATACAAATGCCTGTTAGTGATAACGTTTTTGAAAACGTCCAAATTCAGATAGAAGACATATCAACAAATGATGTGGATGGAACCAAGCACATTTCAAGACACACGGATAATACGGAAAATGTATCAATAAAATTAGTATTTAGTAAGAAACAATAGCTTTTTTAAGACAATGGAAACTAGAACTTCTTTAGGTGTTAGATAGATGAATAGAAATATTCATTAAAAAAAATGTCCACTCAAAACTTTACAAATGTGTTGAGTAGTGTGAAATTCTAATCTAGGCATGTGGCAAAGAGTTTTCTTCAAAAGAAAACAATATAAGGAATAATAAGAAAAGCTTTTAATATGAAAAGAAAATGGTTTATTTTCATGCGGACCAAACTTAAGAAGTTAACTAAGGTCACAACGCCATTCTACACAACGGTACAAACAGTTTGTGTACTTACACGACACAGCTTTTGTGAAGTCTTTGGTGGAGAATGGAAATATTTTGTAATGAAGAGCTACATTCAAAATTAAATTCATAAATGGGATATAACCCTTCCTATTGCTGAGAGTAGACATAGTTATGAAGTACAAATTGGTGCAATTTCTGGAAAAGAAATCCTAAAGGCGTTCACTAGTGAAGTAGAACATTGAGGACAGGGTGCGATAAATGTAACAAAATAACTCAGGTATGGACGTGTAATTCTTTGTGCAATATTGCCAAGTTTTCTTGTAAAGTTTAGTTTAGTTTATTATTTGATAATGCGCACAAAACCCTGGGGTAGTCGGCCGCAACAGGTACAAGGATACTTAAGCTTAGGTTGCATACAGAGGATAAGAATCATGTCAGTACAGTGCATACATGTCAATACAAGCAGTTGAAATGAGAACTGATATGTTACAGTATTGAGAGTACGTATATACAAAAAGGTAAAAAGGGTAAACGCAAAATAGTCTTAGACTGGGTTTCAGGAGTATCACGGCCGTTAGGTACAGCTAAAATTAGTTGTCATAGGACCAGAGCCAGTTTTTTACCTTACATCTGAAGCTGGAGTAGGGTAGGTTAGCTCTCAATGCAGTGGGCAGCGCACCCCAAGCCTGGGCAGCTCTGACAGGGAAGCTTGCTCCGCCCGCTTTGGATCGTCTAAATCTAGGGGTTTCTAGCAGGAGGTGGTTAGTGGCCCTAGTGTGGTGGCTGGACGATGTTCTGGTCAGTCTGGACGAGATGTAGGGTGGTGCTGTGTTGTTGAGCCCTTTGTGGGTGAGAGGTAGTGTCTTGAGGAGGACTCTTTCGCTGATTTTTAGCCAGTGGTGGTCTTTCCTGATGTTGGAAATATGTGCTCTACGGGGTATGTCAAGGGCTGCTCTAAGAGCGTTATTTTGAAGGATTTGCAATTTATTTATGATAGTTTTATTAGCTCCTGCATGGAGGGCATTACAATAGTCCAGCTTCGACATTACTAATGCGTTAGCTGGCGTGATGCAGTTAGTTTTGGAGAGGTAAGGTCTACAGGTCCTGATTAATTTACAGGTGTACGCTGTAGAGGATGCCAAGGAATTAACTTGTTTTTGGAGGGATAGAGTGGAGTCAAGGTAAAAGCCTAGTGTTTTTACCTCGGTTGCCACCTTGATTGTGTTACCATCTATGTTGAAATTGCGATAGTTTTTTTAGGTTGGAGTCGGAGCCCAAGATCAGTATCTCAGTTTTGTCGTCATTTAGGCAGAGGCCGTGGGAGGCCATCCATGCCTGAATGAGGAGGTACATTTTGTTTACTAACCCTGTTAGTATTAAAGAGATTTTTGCAAGTGTTGCCCAAAAATGATAATGTGCAGACACAAATCAAGATGTTGCAGGGAATAGATGACTGTTAAGTTTGTGAAAAAAAACAGGACTTCTGGGTCACTCTTTAGCTTGTCTTGATAAAAGCAGATGTAAGAGTCAGTTTCATCATATACAGTGGCTCGCTGCATATCATAGCAAAATGAGATATGTTCTTGTTAAATTGTATCAGTGCTAAACACTATCTATGTCCTTTGCACTTTTAAATAAAACACTAAAGACTGAAACTGTAGAACGTTTACTTTCTACACTTCAGATGATAAAAATGACTAATTTAAAAGATTATGGCCCCAATTCATAGAAACCTGCGCAGAATTGGCGCAGACACTGCATGACGAGAACAAGCGTGCGCCAGATAAATAATTGCGTGGCACGCGTATTCGTGGATTTCCTGAGCCGCCACCAGCCGTGTCGCAGGGAAAAACAAGCTATGCCAGTTACGCCCCCAACAAGCCCCTACGAACAGGAAAAAGCAAGTCAAATGCCAAACGCGGCACAAGCCCCCGTGCCATCCATGAACCAACATACAGCTCTCTCAGCAAAATCGGGAGAAATTCCTGCGTGTACCCCAGACGCACACCAGTGAAGAAATTGCATGGAAACTCTTGCACGTACCCCAGATGCACCCCATTGAAGAAATCGCATGGAAACTCCCAGACGCACCCCAGCCACATCACGTGGAAACTCCTGCACGTACCCTGGATGACCCCCAGTGAAGAAATCATGTGGAAAATCCTGCGCATACTGCAGACGTACGCCATTGAAATCGTGTGGAAACTACCGCACGTACCATGGACGCACCCCATCCAAATCACGAGGAAACTCCTGTGCATACCCCAGATGCACCCCAGTGAGGAAATTGTGTGAAAACTCCTTTGCATACCCCAGACGCAACCCAGCGAAGAAATGGAGAGAAAACTCCCGCACATACCCCGGACGCACCCCAGCGAAATCACGTGGAAACTCCTGCGCGTACCTCAGACCCACCCCAGCCAAATCGCGTGGAAACTCCTGCGCGTACCCCGGATGCACCCCAGTGAACAAATCGAGTGGAAACTCCTGCGCATACCCCAGAGGCACCCCAGCGACATCGCGTGGAAACTCCCATGCGTAGCCCCGACCCACCCCAGCCAAATTGCGTGGAAACTCCTGTGCGCACCCCAGCTGCACCCCAGCCAAATCGTGTGGAACCTCCTGTGAGTACCCCAAATGCACCGTAACACACAAATCCATTAGAGGCAGACCCCTCCTGATGGGACACCCACACCCTAGCCCCCATCACCCGTGACCACACCCTGCAGGCAGCCCACACCACATGGGACCCCCAGCCCACATCACCCCTGATTCCACCCACCCTGCAGGCAGCCCACACCACATGGGACCGCCCAAACCCATCATTCGTGACGGCACCCACCCAGCAGGCAGCCCACACCACATGAGCCCACCCAGCCCCCATCACCCCAAAGCCACCTACCCTGAAGGCAGCCCACACCACATGGGACCCCCAGCCCCCATCACCCCTGATGCCAGCCACCCTGCAGGCAGCCCACACCACATGGGACCCCCAGCCCTCATCACCCCTGATACCACCCACCCCCGCTAGCAGCCCACACCACATGGACCCCCCAGTCCCCATCACCCATGACAGCACCCACCCAGCAGGCAACCCACACCACATGGGACCCCCCCATCACCCGTAATGCCACCTACCTCGCAGGCAGCCCACACCACATGGACCCCCCAGCCCCCATCACCCCTGATGCCACCCACCTTGCAGGCAGCCCACAGCACTTGGGACCCCCCCAGCCCCTATCACCCCTGATGCCACCCACCTCGCAGGCAGCCCACACCACATGGGACCCCGCAGGCCCAATCACCCATGACGACACCCTGCAGGCAGCCCACACCACATGGGACCTCCCAGCCCCCATGACCCCTGATACCACCTACCCCGCAGGCAGCCCACACCACATTGGACCCCCCCAACCCCCATTGCCCATGACACCACCCACCTCACAGGCAGCCCACACCACATGGGACCCCGTAGGCCCCATCACCCGTGATGACACCCTGCAGGCAGCCCCCTCCCGACCGGACATCACCTGCATGCTGGATGTTGAAAGTGTGACACAGGTTCACTCCATTGATGGTGTGTCCAGCACCTTGACTGCCCTGTAGTGACAGCACCATCAACCACCTGTAAAAAAAGATACCCTGCAAACAAACAAATGCATACACCTGTGCCACATCCAACAGTGTGGCAGCTGCTCAAACACAATTTCTGCATGCAAACGTCTTTCAACATACGCATCACACGAGTGACTGGTAAAGTGAGGCCTTGCAGTCCATGCGAAAAACTAATGCAAATAACCACCATGTTGAAATAGCCACACAGTGACAGAATCCTAAGCACCCTCAATGTGTGTCACATGAACAGACACGGCCCAGGCATGTCACGGCCAGAGCCCCAATGAGCTCACATCACCAGAACAGATAACCTAATAAACACATCACTGTACCTACCATGTGTGAAGGACATGACATGACATCTCATCAAATGACAGGTCAATCAAAATGCGCATATTCACAAGTGTAAGAAGCCGCAGAGTCCGGGGATGCGTAACAGAGTGACGACAGAGACAACAATCTTGGTAGGGCAGGTGGCATTGAGATGGTGCCAGTGTATGGGAAGTGGGGAAGGAGAAAAGGAGTTTGGGTGAGGGGACAGTGCAGTAAATGTGACGGACACTATAACAAATACAAAAATGTAGAAAATGAAGAAACTGCGCACAGCTGGTGTCAAGTCCAAGTCTTAGTGCTGACAGCGGGTGTAAAGTGCATGTAGGTGTGTGCTGGATGGCAGGGAAGCAGTGCAGGTGTGCTAGCGGCATGCAAAGGACCTTTGGCCAGGTTCCAAGTGTAGCCACTTTCATTGCAGATACAGGCATGAGTTCAGCAGGTCAGAGGAGTACCAAAAGCACAAGCAAAGAGGGGTGACTCAAGTTCTGAATGACTAAATGGCAATCAGAAAGGGCCCTGCCCACGAGACTGCTGCATCAGTCTCAAATAATGTCATAAATATAGCAATGGCAAAAGTGACTGCCGGTGCAAGATGCCCAACAAGAGCACACACAATGAAAACAGCACAAACACATGCAGGTGAAGGTGAAAGCAGGTGATTTGCATTACACTGCTTCAAGCAATTCCCGCAGCAAAAACACATGTAGGTGAAAGCAGGTGATTTGCATTACACTGCTTCAAGCAATTCCCAGGAAGATGATGTGAAGAGTTCACACTCCAATGAGTCTCCCGCTCAAACCCAGCCAAAGACAGTGAGGACCAATACAAAGTGATGGTGCACATGTCATAGCAAATGAGACTCCACTGTACATACTGAAAATCGCGCTTCACACAAATCCACTGTTCATGCACATGTGCAACAGCAACACACAAATGGATAGCAAATATGACACATGCATGCAAGTAAGCACACACATGATTGACAATGGTCCTTACCTGGGCAACCAAACAGAGAAACAAATCAGTAAATATGAGAAAAAAGAATACAGAGACACCATTAGTGTGAATAATCAAATCATAATCTATTAGCCAGTTGTATTAAGGTCATACAAACTGAAAAATAAATACAATATGTACATTGGAAAAATAGGAAAATGTTCAAATGTCCAAACTAAACTTCCAAATATGTACAATAAAAAAAGGAAAAGGCTTAAAGTATGTCCATGTCCTCAAAAGTCTTATAAAAACCACAAAGAAATTTTGAAATAAAAGAAGACATTTCTGCAATTTCAAAACCAAAAAAAACAATACCAGTAAACTATGTACAAAGAAACATGGAGCAAAGTGCAATTCGCACTCCAAATAAAAAAAAAGGTAAGTCACACACAAACAACTATGAACAAAACAGTGGAGTGTAGTAAACAAACTCTAAAACATAATACAAATTAAGGAAACTAAAGAACTATTTACATGGGCAGTGGGCTAGTCCTTCCTTCTCCTCAACATGCTCCCTCAATGTCTCGGCCAGGGCATCATCGAACACCGTGTCCTCTTCCCCTAGGCGTGCCTCTGCTCTCACCTCGAGGGCTTGCAGGGACTCAGACATGCTCCTCTCCCACTCCCTGCAAGTCTCCTCGAGGACCTCAGCCCGCCTCTCTGCCCGACGCAGTGAAATCTCCACCCTGGTCATGGTGAGTCTTGCCTCCCGTGCCCGCTGCCCCGATCTGCTTGCCCAAACGCTCCAACACAGAAGACATTCCTTTGGGTAAGGTCCACGTTTTCCTAAACCTGCCTCCTTGAGATGGAATGCCCCGAGTACTGTAGCCTTGTACTCAGATCCTGCTGCTGCCAAATAGCCTGGTGCCTGCTCCTTAAGGACAGCCTCTGGGATGACAACCCCCGGGGCCATTTTGCTTGTGCCCTGCTCCTTGGTGCCTGCTCTCCCTCCATTGCTGCAGCTCCTGTCATTGGCTGGATCTGCGTGGTGAACACCTCGGCTGATCCAATTGCGACTCCTGTCCCTGCAAGGGATGGGATCTCCACCAGACTTGCCGTCAGGGTTGGGACAGGTTCAGAGTGTGCCCTGGTGGTATCTGGGCCGGAAGGTGGCAGGGAAGACGACTGGCGCACTGAGGAGGAAGACGAGGACGGGGTTGCAGAAGTGGCCAGTCCACGGACCCAAATTGAGACCAGGAAATGTGCTAGCCAGTTCACGAGATGCAAGACATATTTGTGATGATGTGCAAGCCCCCGATTGGAAGCCTGCACATCATTACGAATGGTGCCTGTACGCCTCATGATACCGGCTAGCAATGGTTAAACCCAGGCCGAAACACGTGTCTGGGGTTGCTGTTGGTACTCTTGTTCAGAAGAGAGTTGGCAGGCATTTCGGTGATGGACTGCCATAGGGCAGGACAAAGACTGATATGTAGTGGACATTTCTCTTCTGTGCAAGGATGGTGAGCTCTAAAGACTCTGGTGGAGACTGTAACCCGGGATATAGGCCGGCAGTAGAGAACCTCCCAGAACCCCCCTTGTTTTTGCATGTCACATCCATTTTGCCTGGCTCTGGGACAGTAGTTAGTTTAGCAAGTTCCATCCCATGCTGGTTAACAGTTCAGGCATGGCTATGCTACGTGGCATATGTGTATTTGCATCAGTGATGTTGGTGACTGATCTATGCCAGTCAGTTGCTTGTGTGTGAAGCAGGTGCTATGCACCATGCACTACATGTGGTATTTAGCTCTTCTACACATGTCCATGGCTGCTTTCATGCTACCCTTCATTTGCATTGACACTGCGTACGTGCAGGAGGTTGTGACATGGCAGGTTGATGTGCTGCATGACGACATTGTGATGCCAAGGCCCGGCTTGTAAGGCCCATCGACTGTCTGGGGGTAACCATTCCCTGCAAATTGTGAATCTGCAAGGAGTGCAGGAGCCCTCCCTTCCTCCAACAACAGCCGCCGATCGCCATCTCGCACCGATGCATGTGCAACAGGGTAAGCCACAGTGCTAGCTGTACCGCATTCCTGCCTGTCCATACCTTCTTCCATCCATCTACCCAAGGACCATACCGTGCAGATTACACCCCTGACGACCGCTGTGAAGCGTGCTTATGCTCCTTATTTACCAACCAAATGTATTTTTCTTTGGTGCCCCACGAGGCCCCACTAAGATTGCACATTATTTGGATGCCCTGTTGCTTAGCAACACACTTCCACCTCCGATTGGTCACCTTGAGGCTACTTGTCACCCCGGAAGAACTGGAAGGAGAGAGCCGGCAAGCCCGCCCATTAAGGCCCTGCTTGTAAGGCCCATCGACTCTCTGCGGCTGTCTGAGGAAGGAGGCGGAACTGTAAGTAGACCATGCAAGTTCTATACTCTGAAACAATTTAAAGTGACTACCTACCCTGTAAATGCTGCCCCATATTAACTACCTTGCGCATTGTGTCTATACACAGTGCATTCACCATGTTATTTTAACGCTGTGACCTTCAACATCACTCACGGTGCCCGGCAGTACTCATAACTACCGATAGGGCTGGTGAGCTCACAACTATCCAGCCCAGCTCCTTACGGTCTATCGACAAATGCCTCTAAATATATTCCAGCACGCCTTGTGTGGTGAATCATCAGCCATCATATTATTCACATGTTAAGTATGTTATTTGTCTCCATTTGCTGCAAATCTATTAATACTGCATCTAATGACTAACACAGCGCGACATCGCCAATTACCCACCTCATCTATCAGCAGCACTACAAACTTTCTTGATTGTTCTGGTAACATTACTCCTTGTCAACTGCACCTGCGTACATAAAGGCAATGAAATAAACTAATATACTACCAAACTGGATCTGCATACTTTGAAACAGCCTATTGCAAACTGTCTTCGCTGCATATCAACTCAGTGTACTCATGCTTGAACTGCCTCAACTAGCCTTTTTTCACATCAGTGTTGTATCTCGAACTAGCCTACCGTGTTGTAACTGTTGTCCTTTATTTCTGTACTAGCCTGCTCCACTCTATTGTCACAGTTCTCGAATTAGCCTACTCTAAATGCTTTATCCAGTATTCTGTACTTGCCCACTCCGCTTCTGGATGTAGCCTCTCTCCTATTTGCCTGCTTTGTTTAAACTACTCTCCTCAATTTTTAGACCAAGCTTCACCTCACTAGAGTATCCCAGTACCTTAATCAGCCTACCACGTTAACTGTCTGCGGCACCTGAATCCGCCTATTCCACCTTAGTGTTTGCTCTGCCTACTCTGGCACCCTGTGCACCCATTAATGGTACTTTGGTACCTGTAGTCCTGAACGTATTGCTACATTTGCTTACTGCTCCTTTGTTAATATTCATACGCCGAGACTGCGCATGTGCACGCGAGTCCCAGCGGCCTCACCTTACTAGCATGCACTGTTTAATCATGTGTCCTGCTAATTCATGTATGCATTAATTGTATTCTGTGTTCACAAACTCTCAATCTATGCTCTAAGCTTGTGTGCATTTAGTTATATTCTATGACAAAGCACCTGCATGTCACTAGCTAACCAGTGCAGCCCCTACAAACGTAGCGAGTACCTAACCTATACTCATTATTTATCAACTAATGTGTAATCCTAGGCTAATTTACACACTCCATTATTAGACATGATGACCTTACAATTAAGACTACTCCTAGGCCTCCTTAGTGTCCTGTGTCTTAGTGTCTTGAACTACTCAACCCTATTTAATATAACTCTTGGGACAACTATTTTCCACCCAAATAACATGGACTCACATCCACGCCATAATACACCTATCCTAAACCTTGTGATGTCAACTAACTTGCCATCATCGAACGACATTCATCTATCAAAATTCCTAAAACCTTGCCTTACTGTGGTCACATATGTTCCACTGAGGCCCCCTCCACTACTCCTCAACCATGATTACCTAGCCCCACATTCCAAACTTGCGCTTCACGTTATAAAGACCAGACCACATTCTACATAAGGCACAGATTTCACTACCACTCAGCACCTAGTACCTAGATGCTCCCCCACATATATCATAACAGTACCATCCCCTACACTATTGAGAAATTTGAGACTTGGCTCCAGATCTCCACGACATCAGAGACTAAGACCTAAAACCAATAACACAACTACTACTGAAAAAGACCCTGCTACTGTAAAACCTACTAAACTTGTCAACAATTAGTAAAATACAAATACCCTCACCTAGTAACACTACTAATACTATTAAAGTAGGACTCATCAATGCCAGATCCCTTCAAGCACATGCCCTGGACCTACTGGACAACCTGACACTCTATGACCTTGATGTCATTGCTATCACTGAAACCTGGCTGAATTTCACCTCAGGTCCCTCACTAGCACTCGCCTTACCAGACAATTACTCCATCCTACGCTCCGACAGAGAGGCCAACTTTGCCAAAGGTGGCGGAATCACGTTTATCTATAAAACAGTGCTAGAGCTAAGAATGATCAACAAACATCACTTACCATCCGCTTAACTACTCTCTGTCAAACTATCTACATCTGTCACATCCACCATTACTATTGTTAAGGATTTCAATCAGGCACACACCCAGGTCTCGCCTAGCATGTAGTTGGCAATGAAACCCTCATTTATTTGTGTCTATAACTTCAATATTCTGAATGATATACCACTATATCACACCTGTCTCAGAATACCCCCCAGGTCACACTGAACCAGGAATCAGGCTAGTTTGTAAAGGTAAATATTTATTTCATTTATTTAATATTCAAATCACACATACATTTAATATATATATATATATATATATATATATATATATATATATATATATATACACACACATATATGGGACAGCAATCATCTACCGGTGACAATACAATTCAGAAAATAAGCAAAGCAATTGAATTCACTTATAATGATGCAGAGTAGAAAACACAGGAAAAAGAACAGTTTTGTTTTGTGCACAGATAGCGTTTAAATTGATAGTTCTCCCTGCAAAGTACTGAAGTACAAATGAGCAATCCTACACAAATGTGAGTAATCAGCAGGTATTCAGGAATGAAAGACAATGTCTAGAGTTTAGATGCAAACTTTCCTCCCCAAACAAGAGAGAAAACCGTTTTGGAAAATGACACTTTTAAACTGACAGGTGAAAATTGCTTTGTAAAATAATGCAAAAGGGTGCAAAAATGCTTAAATGGAGAAACATTCTGAGGAAAGCAATACTAAACAGGTCCTAACACACATGAGCTATAATATAAACAACAGTACACACTTTAGATCAGAATGGGATGGAAGAAGCACTTTGAAATGGGGAAAAAGACACGTGTAAACTTTTGAAAACTGCAAATTCGCGGCAAACTTTTACTATGCTATATTGGAGAAAAACGGGTGAAATACATTATTCCGAGATGCAGTTTTTAGTTGTGGATGTAGTTTAGGGTCTTCAGTATTAGTGAGAGTTTACATTTAGTTTCTATCTTTAAAATTGAAGAAATTATAGAGGTTTTAGTGAGAGGTGTTTTTGCAAAATAGGCGCGAAAATGAAAACAGGAATGCAGTTTTACAAATGACAGATCAGTTTGATTACACTATATTATGACTATGAAAAAGAGAATGCCACACATGAATCTTCACAGCTACGTGGCCAGCGTAACCCTTCACGTGGTGGATTCTAGATTTCTGGGATTTACTTTAGTTACTCAGAATCTCTAAGGACTTATGGTTTTTGGAATACAAATGAGAGAAAATCAACACAAGAATGTTTCTGAAATTAAAGATCGGATGGGTTTGAGATTGGGATAATATAAGGCAGGTATACTATGGTTCACTATTCTTCCTATTAATACTTACAGTCCTTTGTAATTAAATTGAACCGTCTGGTTCTGTTCATTGGATTGGTTCAGGTCTACTGGCAGCAGGGCACCTTTAGGGGGATTGGATCAGCGGCGCGGTTCTGGTCAATTTTGGACTGCGCCTCAGACTGGGTTTGGATGGGCCCTTCTGGTCACTGGAAACGGTAGATTACAGGATGCTAGTTTCAGCGGGCAAGCCTTAATGGTAACAAGCCAAGCTGAATGAGAATTATTCTTTTAAGTTTTGGATGTTTTGAAATTGGGTCTATCTAGCAAGAGTTCAGCAATGCTAAAGTCTGGATTCTGCAAAGAAATCTGGAGTCAGCTACAAGATGAAGAGTTCTGGAACAAGGTGCGGCGTGGAAATCTGGATGGGTTCTGGAAGCAGTGTCCTACGTGTTGTGAAGTTCCTATATTTATACTATCAAATGCCAAGTTTATGGTGTGGGTGGAATTTCAAAACACACCCCCAACGGCTGTGAGTGGCCACAGGCACGTGCCTTGTCCTGGTTGGCAGTCTGAACAGAGCTGTCATCTTTATAATGCGATTTATAACTCACACATTGATTGTTACCAAAACATAACTTTTGTACAAATGTACATTTCTAAAATGATGTACCCTAATAAAATCGGACACATACATTTCCTATTTGATTGTCTATATTCACATTCAACCCCCATCTTTGTGAGAGCTGTCTTTGTCATTCGACGGATTTTTATCAATTTCATCGATAACAGTTTGGATTAATCATTTCTAATTCAGTACAACTTTGGTACATTAAATGGTACAGGTTTCATCAATGTCTTCAAATCAAAAGCCTGAAATTAGGTTAATGTCCATCAGATTTATCCCTCTTTAGGTTGCTCAGTTAAAGAGTTTCAAACTTAATCACAATTATTCATTTTAAACAACAGATTTCTTTGAGCAGTTTTTTTTTTCTCTCCTTTCAACAAACAACAGCTGTCAGATCCCTGATCAGGGAGGTGAGTCGCCTTCCTGGAGAGGGAAGCTCCTGCCCCTCCCAGCAGAGGTTAATGCTCAGCCTGTCGTTTGTTCTTGGCTCAGCCAGTGACGAATGTCTGATGCGGTCTCATTGTGCTCCTTGTTGTCATTATGCAGGATCCATTAGGCTTCCGGTTTTTAAGGGAGTGTCAAGCTGAGATGTCAATTTTCCCAGGCCAGGCACAGTCAGGCCACTGTCCAATCAGAATTAAGCAGTTACTTAACTCCAATACTGGGTTGCTTTAAATTAAAGTCTTTTCATTTCACACATATAAAATATAAGCACAGTTTATAAGGGATTTAGACATTTAAAAAAATTAGCCCTACACAAACATGCTTTAAAGAGGTGAATTTTGCAACTTTAATCAGGAAACAGAAACACTTTTAAACTGGGTTTGACATATTTCCTTAAGCAGATGTCAGGTAGTGAGGCCTGGATTCCTCTGACTGTCTGGAGAATCTATGATTGCAGCACACTTTTCCTTTCAATAATTCACTGGCAAAATGACTGAATTTCTAAGGGCATTTTCGGATTTTAGCCCTTCTGTGGCCTTGCTTCAGGTGACAGGTGACAGTTGACAGGTGACATTCAGTGATTCCTGCTTTTACACCAATTTTGACTTTGTGTGGCAGGGTGTGCAGCCTCTTGTGATAGTGAACCATGCACAGTTTTGCAAATTTGGAGCGCACGTGGGTTAGTGCCTCCATTTTTGGCAGTTTTCTTTCCCCATTGGCAAAGGGGTGTAGTAGGGTGCATTGGCATGGGTAAAAATATTCCACCCCACCCCCTCTGACTCCAGCTTGACTTCCAGTCGTGGGGGAGTCAGGCACGTGGGATTATTTTTCCTTCGGTCCATTTGAAGAAATCCAGTTGCTTCTCTCATCAACAATGGATGCGAAACGCTCTCCTTGCTGGTTCTGGTTGGAAGTGTGGAGAGACCCTGCGGTCTCTTGGGCTTTTTCCTCCCGGTCCCTGAGGAGGTCCTTCTTGGTAATTAGGTGGATTTAGTTCCAGTACTAGAAAACAGAACATAGCACGGTTATGGAAATTTCCCCACTACTGTTCCCCGAGGGGTGTAGTGGGCCGATGTATGCATTTAATAACAATTTACAATATTCCCCGCCTATATTTAATAAGGGTCTCAACACTCTCTTTGCATGTACTCAATGAACCTTTAATAATTATTTTTAGATCTTCAGATTTTCCCCCTCTGGGTTTCCGGTAGGCTCTTCTATTTGCCGCAAAGTATGCCTGGGATGGCAACTCTTTAGCTGGGTTATGTGGACACACTTGTCTTCCCCTTCTGCCAAATTTCCCTTGGGGATGCAGATTCTGTAGGCGACTGGTGAGATTCTGTCCACAATTTCAAAAGGACCCCACCAACTTGGGAGAAATTTGCGCTCTTTGGCTTGGTTCCTTTGGAAATTGAACGAGTAGATCCTGTCTCCTACTTGATATTCCTTTTTAGTTGTCTTAAGGTCATAGTGGGTCTTCATACTGTCTGCAGATCTTTCCAGATTTCCCTGAGCATACGCAAAGGCATGTTGAAGGTGTTTTCTCAGATTCTCAACATAATCATGAGTTGTGGAGGAATTTATCAAGGTCTGCTCTTGGGTTCTGTAGAGCAGATGCTGGGGTAGCACCATCCTTCGTCCAGTCATCAGCTCAAATGGAGACATTTTTGTTGCAGAAGAAGGGGTAGATCTGATGGCCATCAGGACAAGGGGTAATCAAATGTCCCAACTTGGCCCAGAATCTGCCACAAACTTTTTTAATATGTTCACAATAGTTTTATTGTACCTCTCAACTCCACCACTAGAGGACTGCCGGTATGCAATGTGTAGTTTTTTTGACCCCAAGTATCTCACACATCTTAGTCATCACTTCACTGTTGAAGTGACTACCTCGGTCTGACTCAATCCTTTGGGGTAGTCCAAAATTCAAGACGATGTGATTTATCATCAGGGCAGCTGCTATTTGTGCCTTGCAATTTGGGTCCGGGAGAAATTCCACCCATTTAGTAAACAAGCATGTTACGGTTAACATGTACTTGTTCCCCCCTAGAGGAGCGAATCACGGGCCCGATGAAATTGACTTGCAAATCTGACCATGGCAGTGACATCCCCCTCTTTTGGAGGGCAGCACGGTGTGCAAGTGATGTTGGCTGAAATTATGCACACACAAGACACACCTTCAAGTGTTGGTCGTGGTCCTGCCCCATGTGTGGCCAGTATGCAACATCTCGCAAGATTTCTAATGTTGTATGAAACCCCCGATGACCGGCTGTGGCCGCATCATGCGCGTGATTTAGCATCAGGCTTCGGAATGAGGTAGGAACCACCCACTGGTCATGGCCAGATACAGATCTACTCAACAACAAACCGTCTTGGATTTGGAACATTTTTGGATATTTTATCAGAACTCTGAGGTCCTCTTTCCCAATGCAATCGCTATCTGTCTGGGAAAGGTTCTCAGGGTCCTCAATGTGTTGATAAAACTTACCAATTATTGTATCCCCTTTTTGAGCCATAATCAAATCAGCATCTGGGGTCTCCTTACTCCACTAGGCACTTGAGAGTTCATTGTGAGCATTGGTCTGGGACCTAGTGATAGCAGTGACCTGGATTTCCCCCCAACAGGGACTCAATCTCAATTAGATCCCCTTGGATGGCTCCAGTTTTAGCCAGCTGATCAGCTAGGTCATTTCCAGTTTTCTCTGGTGATTCTACCTTAGAATGACCCTTGATCTTTTTCCATTAAATGGTCATCCCACTAGAGGTGACCAGATCATCAATATTCTGTATTAGTCATCCATTTCGAGTGGTTTATTGTTAGCACATAGCATGCCTCTGGTTTTCCAATTAACCAGGTGAGCCACAAACTCGTCCCGGATATAATCTGAATCAGTGATTATGACCAGTTCGTGGAGATGGTGTTGGACAACAGTGAGGATGGCTTGATACACAGCCATCAGCTCTGCCACTTGACTATTACAGGGACCAATTTTGTACCCAGCTGAGGGTTCTGGGGCATCATTCACCCATGCATTCCCCACACCGGCCACAAGTTCCTTTTCCCTGTTGTTGTCAACATGGTAGGAGCACCCATCCACATGGACAGTGGGCATTCCCTCATACGTGTCTTCTTCATAGACTTTGTGTGGGGTATTAATGTATGCCTCCATGTTGTCCTTGATTTTAAGACTTTCTTCCTCGAGACAGTATTCTCTGGCACAATCATGCAAGTCAGCCAGACCTTGCATGAGGGGACTCTTCTTGCTTTGGCCATATCTAATCTCCACAGAAAAGCCTTGCATTGACAGAATCCTGGAAGTAATTCGGGTATTACTCACATTTCCGGCCCGAATTCTGTTGCTTTGAAGATATTGCAGAGGCTGGTGTGGAGTCTCCACTATGATGTGTTCCCCCTGGATGAACGGGCAGTGATTCTTCAATGCCCACACCATTGCCAGGAGTGCCTTCTTACAATTGTTGATTTATTCCTCCACAGAGGATAAAATCTTACTCGCATAGGAGATTACTTTATTGACCTTGACATACTTTTGGTATAATACTGCTGTCAAGCATGTATTTGAGAACCCTGTCTCCAAGAAGAACTCATTGTTTTTGACATGGTAAGCTAGGTAAGGCGCTTGTGAGAGGCTTCTTTTGAGTTGTCTTACTGCCTCTGCTTGTTCTGGACCATGACCTCCCAGTAATTCCACTACCTTCGAAGATGATATGTCACATCTACTGTCCACCAATACGAAATGCAATTCTCAAGTTATAATCTTAGGTGATTGTAACTTGGGTCTTGATGACCCTAAAGACTCTAAAGTGTCTGACCTTAAGGACACCATTTCTGAGCTTGGGTTCACACATCTCATAAACAGCCTGACGCATAACAAAGGTTGCACGCTTGACTGGCTAGCAGACCTTAGCTGCAGTATCAAGATATTGGCCAATACACCATGTGCTTGGACCGACCACCACCTAATCACTTTCACCATTGACAAGGCAGCACCCCTCACTACACCTACTCAAGCCCCAGCCTTGATGATAAGAAATAAACAAAACCTCACCTTAGAAAACCTGCTTCCACTACTGCGCCCAACAACTCATCCTACTACCTCCGATTCTGACCCATCCGATCTAGTGAATCTATACAATGCTACTATCTATCCTCAAGGCCATCAAAATGCAAAGTAAAATAAAAAAAACACAATAGCATCGCTTAAACTACAGAAATCCAAACCTCATGCCCACATTAACAAATGGTACACGGCACCTCTAAAGACTCTTCGGAAACTGTTTGGAAAAACTCCCTATCAGAACAAAAAGATATCTTCCCTGCAGCCTCACTTAACTATAAAATGGCCATTGTTCAGGCAAAAAAAGATAACTTCAATGACCGTATAGCCAAAGCTAATTCCAGTACTAAGGAATTTTTCAATATTCTAAAAGAACTTGAATCTCCTGCTCTTTTACCTGACTCCTGTATGAAGGACACCCTTTGGTGCACCAACATATAGAATGCGCTAAAAGATAAAATTACCTTTCTACTAAATAAAATATCTATAAAAAAAATCTTATTGACAATGCTTTCCACAGGACCCGCCATCAGCGCCCACTCCCAATATGCCACAATTCAATTTCAAACCTTTATAAATTAAAGAAGTAGAGATGAACATATTTAAACTCAAACCCTCCAATTGCAAGGGAGATGTCTGCCCGGCTATGCTTATTAAGGAAGCTGCCACTGCACTTGTGCCCTTTATCACCACTTTCATTAATGCATCATTTGACACTAGTATTTTACCTACTAACTTGAAAGTTGCGTGGGTACTCCCATTATTTTTAAAAAACCTACTGTGGACCCTAACAATCCGTCTAACTACAGACCTATCACTACCGTCCCGTTCTTGCTGAAAATTCAGGGTCGTAGAGCATACCTCCAGATTCAGCAGTATTTGGAAACCAATAACCTGCTGTGACTAAGACAATCAGTCTTTAAACCTGTAAATGGGACTGAAACGGCACTTATTGACTTAAAGACACAAATGTAGACATTAGAAGATAAAGGGAAATCTGCCCTACTCCTACTACTTGACTTATCAGCCGCATTTGACTTAGTGAACCATGAAATTCTATGTAAACATCTGTCATCTGCTACACATTCCTCTGACAAAGCTAACTCCTGGATTAAATCCTTCCTCAGCAACAGATCCATGAAGGTCTTTGCACCGTCTGCATCAGCCTCACCTACGCCAGTTTCCTGTGGAGTCCAGCAAGGTTCCGGTGTGTCCAACTCTTTACAATATTTTCACCAAGTCTTTATTTGATATACTAAACTATCTGGGTGTCACGTATACAAACTATGCGGACGACACCCAGATACTCATCCATATCACTGGTGATTACGCTGTAGACAGCAAAACACTGAATGACATCTACAGTGCCATTCAAATATGGTCTATGTCTAAACGACGATAAAACCGAACTACTCCTACTTGGCTCTCCAACTAAACTAAATAAATTAGGAACTTCATTTAAAGCCTTCAATATTGACGGTAACATGATTAAAGTAGCTAATGATGTAAAAACATTAGGTATCCACATTGACTCTGCACTATCACTCACAAGACAAACTAATGCATTAGCTTCAGCCACAGCGTTTACATGTAAGCTCATCACAGCCTTCCGTCCTTACCCAACCACAACTAACTGCATGTCAGTAGCAAGAGCCCTAGTATTATCTAAGCTAGACTATTCCCAATACAATATCAATAAAATGCAAGTCATGCAAAATAATGCAGTTAGATCAGCATGCAACAGTCCAACTAAATAAACCTTTATGGAAACACCATATTACTACAGCCAGACAGAATCTAAATTGGCTTAACATGAAGCAAAGAATAGACCTCAAATCGCTCTCACTAACCCACAAGTGCCTCTATAACCAGGCACCTATATACCTTTGTGACACTTTTTCACGCCATACATCATCACAACCTAGTAGAACAGCGCAATCTCACTGTGTTGTCATACCACAGTTTAACCAACAACTGGTAGGCAGAGTTAGCTTCCCAGTCCTTGCCACAAAAAGAATTGAATGCACTTCACATTTCTATAAGAGCAGAACCCTCCTTCTCGCTCTTCATTAACAAGGTCAAAGTTTGGCTCCTGGATCAGGACCTTAACCGATCCACGTCATAATATAGGTTCTATAACACTACTGCCATTACTGTACATATGCCTGTAAATTGTATATTCTATGCCATTGTCTGTATATATATTTGACTGAGTATTATGCTTTCTTTTTTATAATCATACCATTTACTGTTACGTCCATCAATTTGCAGTGGTATCATTTGTACATATATAACTGTAAACTGTAAAACTATAAAATATGTAAGTTCAGTGCCCAGTTTCCCCAGGGTTTTGAATGCGCTATACAAATAAATACAAATATGTGTGTGGGCTATGCTAGTTACATGGGTCTTCATGTATTTTTCTGTCCATGTACAGGTGATGAAGCACTGGATGCAGAGAAGGAGGTAGAGGAGGAACAGGATACTGATCTGCAAAGAAGCACCAGTGGAGGACGTGATGTGGCTGCCTATGGCGAACCACTGGTGCTACAGTCCATCCCGGCCCTGACTCAGTATGTGTTTGCCTCTGATTATACCTATGGCTCTGGTGGTGAACTGGAATTTGATTCCTCTGTGCTGTTGCAGGTGAGTGCATCGAGTGTGGGTGCTGTTGTATCCCAAACGGTTGAAGGGGGGACAAACCCTCACAGGGCCAGTCAGTGTTGGTACGTCAGTCTGTGGTAGTTACAGACTGTGACATCACATCAAGGGCCAAGTTCCCTTGGCACAGGCAGGTGTGGGGTCCGCCAACGCGGTGGTCATGTGTTAGCTGGCAATACTGTGTGGGAGCAGTGCATGTAGGCTGTTGCACAACAGGCTGCTTCATAAGAGATGTTGGCTCAGGGCATGGATAGGGTAACCAATTCCATGATCCCCTAGCAAGACAGGAGTAGCACCAGCAGCAGGCATTGCGGTCCACATGCTGCTCACACAGGATGCACATGGTGGCTAGCAACAGGAGCCGACGGGCAGAACTGAGAGCACTGCAGGCATCCATGGTGCAGAGGGTTGGGCCCCAGGAACACCCCGAGGTTAGAGTATAGGTCCCTCAGAACTACAATGGCTGCAGTCAAGGCAGCCCACAGTAGATGGTCTGAACAGCAGATGCAACAGTTGACTCATTCCATCACTGAGGAACTCTGTGCATCCCGTGAGGTGTTGCACGAGGACCTCCGAGCCATCATGTTGCAGATGCAATCATCTCAGTCCCGCGTGGGCACTGCCATGGAGGACCAGACCAGGGCTATGCATGGTGATCCTCGCTCACCATTGCCACATTCTGGTGCTACACCAGAGGGTGACGACAGCAGCGACAGGTCTCCCGTTCCATGCTAACCGTGCGCCCCATTAACCCATCCACACATGTGAGTGTTGACGTGCACCCTGTACCTCCTTTCTCCTGGGTGCCTCCTCCCTCCCCCCTCTCCTCCATGGGCAATTTTGATTTTTTTACTTGTTTTTTGTCTATTGTGTATGTATGTGACAGTGGGCCTCATTATGAATGTGGCGGAAAGGCAACAACGACGCCGGTAGTGCTACCGACGCCGTTGTTACCTCTCTGCCACATTACGAGTTCTGCTTGCTGGTGCAGGACTGCACGTGTGGTCTGACCAGGCATGCAGACCGGCACCCGCGAGCAGAACTCATGATTGCTCCGGCACCGTTATTAACAGTGCCGGTGCAACCATGCTCCCGACCCCCCCTTCTGCCCTCTGGGGCAGAAGGGGGATCAGGAGGCCAGCCATACTGGCACCCACGAATGGGAAATTACTGGCCAATTCATCTCATAATGGGCCGGTAATGGCCCATTCGCGGGTGCCGGTAGTGAGTTTGGTGGTAGCCATGCCCTTAATAAGGGCACAGCTACCGCCAAACTCATAATGAGGCCCAGTGTGTTGCTTTGTGTGGCAGCCAAGGGCATCCACTGTAGATTCCAGCTGGACCAATGCAAGCTTGTCTTGTGTTGGTATACTCCTTGTTTGTGCCTTAGGGTCCAGACACATATCCCACTCCTGCTTTGCCTTTTCATGGGCATTCAAGGAGTGCAGCATGTAAAAGTAAATTACACAGATGCATTAGGCTTCCATTACATCTGTGGGCAGTCTCAAGTCTGACCTGTGCATACACCCCTAGTGGGATTCATAATTGTATGTCCGGTACGTGGTTAGCATCCCTTTTTGTTTGGACTTTGAGATCCATCCTTTGTTCATGTTCCATCTTCATGTATTAGCTAGACTATCTCCTATATTTTTTGCCTTCCTTCTGTATGCGCTTCCCTGCCCCCTTTGTTTAGCAGTTCCACACGAATATACAAGGATGCCATGTGCAAATTACGACACATTGAGGAACATGTGCAATTATGAATCGTCACTGTCAGATTCACTCTTGGGTCCTGTGTTTCTGGTATGTAGTACTGGTCAATTGATGGTCCTGTGTATTTTTTTGTGTGAGATTGAGTTATTTCTGTACTTGTTCTGTTGATCATTGAGCACTTTGTGACAGTAGTGTTATGTGTTGGCCATTTCTTTGTCTCTTTGACATTGCATGCCATGGCATGGTGTGTCAACCAGGTGACATGAAGTGTGGGAGGTTTTAGGTGACATACCGGCATTTGGATGTGTACTTTGGCATGGTGTTAGTGGCATACTCTAAATTCCATGTGTTCCTTTTGCGCACACCAGATTGAGTTAGTTTAAATTCTAAGGGATGCACACAATGTAGCACTTCCAAGGACAGATTCTCAGGGTGGTAAGGTTGGGACAGATGATTGTTCCTTTGTCATCATCGATTTTCACCTGGAATGTGGCAGGGCTGTGTGCACTCCACAGGGGTTGGATTTTAGGTGAAAAACTGCCACAATGAGGGTACGGGCAGCCTCACCACATGCCCTTTCCCCTCCAATGCGCAGCCGGCGTGCATGTGGTTGGGGATGTGGGGGCACCACCATGTCCACAGGATGCCACACTGTGTTGCAACATTCTGCAGGAGACATGCTGCCACAATGATCCAGCACACTACTGATAGCGCATATAGTAGCTCACCACCAGAGCGCCACTATGGCCCTAGTTGCAATATGGGCTGCGTTGTATCTTACCTGGAGTGGTGTGGTGGGGCTCCGTATTGGTGTCATCATGTAGGTGCCCAGAGGGTAGGCAGTGTCCCCTGTGGAGGTGAGATGTTTGTCAGTGGTGTGGTTTTGTCTGTGTGAGACATGCATGCAATTGCAGGGCCATTTGTACTCACCAATGAGCCATGTGGTGCCATGCCTCCCAGCCTCCAGGGCCCGGTGTAGGGGTGACATTCTGAATATGAAGCTATCATGGACCCTGGATAGTTTGCATATACAGAGGTTATGATTCCCTTGCCATCACATACAACCTGCACGTTTATGGAATGCCAGTGCTTGCGATCGCAATAGATGTGCTCTGTGGACCTAGGGCCACATGGGTGCAATCAATGGCACCAAGCACTTTAGGGAAGTGCGCCAACCTGTAAAAGCCCTGGACCACGACCTGTGTTAGGCAGAATCGTATGCAGTACCCTTTGGGAACAGCACACACAATTAAGACTACAAGTGCAAGTACAAATTCACCTTTGGTACAAGCCTGTACTACACAGTAAAGTGGTAGCTATGGCTGAGCAGCCAGACTTATCTCAAGAGTAAAGTGAGCAGTATCAGAAGTTACACAAAGGACAGCAATTGCTGTGGTTCAAACAAACACTGACTCAAGGTTTCTGAGTAAAAGAATATACATTTATTTACACCATCCGTTGTAAAACAGTTCACTAATATAAAGCAGCAGAAAATCACAATCTTAATACACTACACACCACCCAATGAATTCTGAACAAGTTAACCTCAAAATGAAGTGCGAGCAAAATGGCACTCCTGCCATTTAAAAAGGGAGGGAAAGGAACAAGCTACTTAACTGTAACTGTTGTTCTCCAGCATGGGTCTGGCATGGATTCACATGCTCATGAATATTCCCCGTTGTCAGGCTGGGAATACTCGGTAAAGAAAAAAATCTTTATCAGTTTCGCTTCTGATCTGTCTTTCTTAGTAGTAACCAATCACTGATCTCTGGGTAATACTGCCCCCAGCCAATGACTGCCCTCTACCTAAGCCCCGCCCCTGGCAGCCATGCTCAGATTTGGTAGCACGTAAAGTGGCAGTATGACCAAGTGAAGAGCCGCAGAGGGGAAGGTTGGAGGGTTTGCATGTGAATCCATGCCAGACCCATGCTGGAGAACAACAGTTACAGGTAAGTAACTTGTTCCTTCTCCAGCATGGGGTCTGGCATGGATTCACATGCTCATGAATATAAGAATACATAGCGGTACACACATGCACAACCACGCGAGGTGGCAAGGCTCAACATTAAGCATTACATAAAACTCAACATTAAGCATCTCTTACCTCCTCATCAGGTTCACCTTAAGCGATCAGGTTGCGCAGCACTGCCTGGCTGACTCTGGACTCCTCCCTGGAATCCCGGTCGACGCAGTAGAATCTCGTGAAGGTGTGCGTCGACCTCCACATAGCAGCCCTGCAGATGTCCAGCAGGGGCACACCAGACAAGAACGCCGTGGTAGCAGCGATCGGTCTGGTCGAATGGGCTCTCGGACGGCCGGGCAACGGTCGGTTTGCCAATCGATGACAGTGCATGATGCAGCCGGAGAGCCATCTGGAAATGGAAGCCTTCGAGAGAGCCTTCCCTTGGTTTACAGGTCCAAAGTTCACAAACATCTGTGATGTCTTCTGAAAACTCTTCGTTCGGTCCACATAGAACTTCAGCGCTCTAGCTACATCCAGCGAGTGCAAAGTCCTCTCGGCCGGCAACGAAGGCGACGGAGACAAAAGACTGTTAACACCAAGGGCTCGTTGAGATGGAAGTCTGACGGCACCTTGGGCATGAAGGAGGGGTGCGTCCTTAGCACCACCCTCGTCTCGTGGAAAGTCAAGTATGGAGGCTTGCATGAAAGGGCCTGAATCTCTCGCATGTGTCATGCAGAGGTGGCCACAAGGAACGCTGTCTTCCACGGCAGGAACTTCAACGGAGCTGAATGCAAGAGCTCGAATGGCGGGCCCATGAGCTTGGTCAGCACCACGTTGAGCTCCCACACCGGGGCTGGTGCCCTCACCGGCAGGAACGATCAGAACAGTCCTTTCATAAACTCCTTCACCAGGCGATGAGACCACAGGGACGACCGTCCTGCAGTTCTAGTGTATCAGGAAATTGTTGCCAGATGTATCTTGATGGAAGCATGAGCTAGTCCAGCTTTGGCCAGCGACAGTAAGTACGGTAGCACTTAAGGGGCTGTAATCCGTAGAGGGTTAATCTTCTGTGCACGGCACCAGACAGAGAACATCTTCCACTTGTGTCCGTAGCACTTGAGAGTTGAGGACGCCCTGGCCTTTGCAAGAACCTCTCTGCAGTCAGCCGGGATATCGTACCCTCCAAACTCTAGTGCTGCAGGAGCCAGGCCTGCAAGTTCAGCAACTCTGGGTCGTGATGAGAATGGCGCCTCCTTCTCTGGAAAGAAGATCTGCGTCCGTGGGGACGCTGACAAGTCCAGAAGGTCCGGAAACTATATCTGTCTCGGCCACGTCAGTGCGACGAGGATCATCCTGCACCGGGACCTCTTGAGTTGGTTGATGAGCCTGAGCAGCAACGGCAACGGAGGGAACGCATACAGGAACAGGCCGTCCCAGGGGAACGAGAAAGCATCGCCCATGCTCTTCAGCTGGGGGAACGTGCTGGGGAACCTCTGGCTCTTGGAGTTCATCACCGTCGCAAACAGGTCGATTTGGGGTTTGCCCCATCGCCGGAAGAGTTGATCCACTTGATCCTGGCGTAGTTCCCACTCGTGGCACGAGCGCTTCTCTCTGCTGAGTGAGTCGGCGATGGTGTTTTTTATCCCTGCTAGATGAAAAGGTACCAGAAACATCCCCTGCGCAACAGCCCAGTGCCACAGATCCTGGGCTTCCTTGGACACGGCTGGGGATCTGGTTCCTCCCTGCTTCCAGATGTAGAACATCGTGGTGGTGTTGTCGGTAAAGATCCTCACCACCTTGCCCTTGAGGGACGGGACAAATGACTTGAGGGCCCAGAACACTGCTCGGAGCTCCAGTATCTTGATGTGGAGCGGCCTCTCCTCCGGGAGCCACAGGCCTCTCGCGTGAAGATCTCTGGTGTGCGCTCCCCACCCCTCCAGGGAGGCATCCGTCGTCACCGTCACCTGGTATGCTGGGGTCTGAAAGTCCGTGCCCGCTGCAAAATGCGCGCGGGTGCCCCACCATCGAATTGCTTGGCGGAATACTCCATTGAGCGAAATCTTGTCCTCGAAGCTGCCGTCGCTTGCATCCAATGGGCGTCGATGAACTCCTGCAGAGGACACATCTGATGCCTGCATAGGCGCACCAGATAGATGCAAGAGGACATCATCCCGAGAAGGGACTTGATGGACCTCACTCTGCCTACGTCCGTGGCCAGCAGACACTGTACCTTGCCCAGGATGGCCTACGTTCTTTCCTCCAACGGCGAGGCCAACTGCGCTACTGTATCGAGTTTGGCTCCCAGAAACAGCGAGACCTGCGATGGAACCAGGTGGGATTTGGGGAAGTTGATGCAGAATCCCAGGTCTGTGAGCAGCCGGACGGTCTTTGCCGTGTGTTCGAAGGTGATTTCCCTTGTCCCTGCTCGGATGAGCCAGTCGTCCAGGTTGGGGTAGACATGGATCCCCTGCAGGCGCAGCCGTGCCGCCACTGATGCTAGGCACTTGGTGAACACCCTGGGCGCCGACTTCTATCCGAATGGGAGGGCCTTGAACTGGTAGTGCCGCCCTTGGACTACGAACCTGAGAAACTTTCCGTGTCCTTTTAGGATGGGGATGTGAAAGTATGCATCCTCCAAATCCAACGACGATAGGAAGTCGCCTTCCTCCAGCTGGCCCAGCACCTGCTGGAGGGTGACCATCCGGAACTTCTGTGCCTTGATGTATTTGTTTAGCCGACGCAAGTCCAGGATGGGACGCCAACCTCCTGTCTTCTTTCTGACGAGGAAGTATCTTGAGTATACTGCAGAGCCCTGGAGCCTCTTTGGGACAAGCTTGAAGGCTCCTTTCTTGAGCATCGCCCTTACCTTTAACAGAAGTTGAGGGACGTGGTTTTCCTTCCTGGCCACGGGAGGAATTCGGGGGCACTTCTTTAGAAATTCCAGAGTGTGCCTGTGGGCCAGGGCATTGAGCACCCAACGGTCGGTGGAGATGGACTCCCACACGCTGACGAACTTTGTCTGCCGGCCTCCCACCGGGGTGCTTTGGTGGGGGCCCGACGCAACGGCCGGTTCAGTCTTGCTTGGAAGCAGCCTTGCTGCCTTGGCCTCCCTGGCGACGACGGTGAGATCCACCTGACTTGCCTCGTCCCCTGTAGGCTTCTTGTGACGAGGAGCGCGCCGCCTGACGGTAGGTCGAGGAGCTGCCGCCGAATCCTTTGGAGGCACCTTGCTTGCCTCCGAAGTTCCGAAAGGGTGGCCGCCGTTTCTGCAGAACTCCCAAGGCCTGAGCCGTCTCTGTGTCAGTCTTAATGGCCTGCAGCGACTCATCCACTGTCTTTCCGAACAGATTGTTCCCGTCGAAGGGCATGTCCAAAACCTTGGCTTGCACGTCTTGGTGGAAATCCGTCACCTTGAGCCACCCCTGCCGTCAAAGGCAAACGCTGTTGCCCAACTGGTAGAAACCAGTGTCGGCGATGTCCATGGCCACCGTTATGGCGTGGTCCGATGCCACCTCACCCTCCTGTAGGATTGCCTCTACCCTATTGTCGTCCGGGAGGAAGTCCAACAGTGGGGCGATCTTGTACCACAACTCCCTGTCATAGTGGGCCACAATCGCTAGGGTGTTGGACGCCTTAATTGTCGTCGCCGCCAACGAGATGACTCGTCGTCCCATGGCATCTAGTTTCTTTCCCTCGCCATCCAGTGGGGAAGTTGGAGCCGAAGCCCCCCCCCGCTTTCTGCTTGGCCGCTGCTGAGACAACCAAATCCGGGGTCGGTTGTGCCCTAATACACAAAGGAGCGCCGTCAGGGACCCGGTACTTCTTCTCGTACCGGTCCCTTTTGGCAGGTGTCGTGAACGAGTTCTTCAGGAGGGCAAGACCCTTGTCCCAGATGTCATCCAGCAACGGCACCACGAGGACCATCTTCCTCTTGGCCTCGCGCCATTGGTAGAGGAAACCTTCCTTCTTTTCTTCAGGGCAGAGTTGAAAAAGCTTGGATGACCTGGCAATCATGGTGTGGAATGAGCCAATTTTGTCGGGAGGAGACTCCTGAGGAATCGGAGACAGGAGGCCAGTACCATCGTCGCCGCCGTCGTCATCCGTCCCTGTCGTGGCCGTGTCTGTTCCCGTGTGATCCCTCGGGACCGGGGAGGGCGACAAAGGCTGAGAAGGCCGTGAGGGCTGAACCGGAGCGGGATGAATTCTCCTCCTCTTGTTTGGAGGGCTTACCGACGGACCCGGTTCAGCTGGGTCGTCCATCGGTGTAGGGGCAGTCTCGTCCTTATCTCTGTGCATAAGGCCTGGATCGCCATCAAAATGGCCGCCGAGTTGTCTTGTAGCTCAGGTTGTGACGGGAGTGCCGGGAGCGACGGTTGTTCCTCCTCCACGGGAACCTCGTCGTCGCCACCCTCGCTCTAGTCATCCCCCTCATCGGGATCCCTCCCATGGGGCTGGGCCTCTTCCAAATTCTCGGTCAGTTACTCCTCGGAGGTTGTGTCCGTGCCTGTCACGGCTACCGCACCCCCCCATCTTTTTCCACCCGGGTTTTCACAGGAGTCTTCTCGACTGGCATAAACGAGGATTCCCTCTGCGGAGGCAGGGAAACTCTGGGCCCTGAGGTCGCCTCCACTGGGATAGCCTCCACAGGCTTTGCCAGTGCCGCAGCGACTCCCTCATTCGAGGCCTTGGCCGAGATCAAGGCCTTCACCACCTTGGGTGCGCTTGAGGCCTTCACCTTAGGGGGAGGGTCACTGCTTCGCACCCCTTCGGCCTGATCCTTCGAGATCGACTGGGGCCTCTCCAGAAGCTTAGCCGGGTTCTTGGATTTTCTCTTCCCCGAGCCAGAGCGGTGGCTCGCGGTTGATGGCGTCGGTGAAGGTGCGCCCTGTCTGGCAGCTGAGGAGCCCGACCGTTCGGCGTTCCCGGTGCCCGCGGACTCGCGGTGCTTTGCCTTCTGTTGGGCCCCCGTCGCCGGGGCGCCCTCACAGGACTTAGAAGACCGCTCGGACTTCTTCTACTCACATGCTGGGCTCTTGCTTTCCAGCCAGTTGGAGAGACGGGTCCGCGATCCCGCATAGTCCGAACCGACATGTTCATGCAAAACGCACAGTCCTTCTCCACGTGCGTTTTGTCCTCGTGGAGGCAGTAAAGGCATTTCGAATGCTCGTCCTCCTTGAACACATTTTGTAGGTTGCATCCAGGGCAGATCCTGAACAGTTTGCCGGGAGTCGAGCTTCCCTTCTCCTGGGCCATGTTCTTCTCGTCCGCGAGGTAGGCCTCAGAAACTTCTGAAATCCTCCAAGAAGCGTAACTCGACGAAAACATAAGCCTTGAGGGGCGTAGATAAATCCGAAACGGGTCCCCGTTGATCGGAAGTAGAAATGGTGGAGCTTGAGGCTCGATTAAACCGAAAAATTAGATAAATATCTTTGAAAAAGCGCAAAACGCAGTAAAAGCTTGAGGGCTATAGCAAGAGGACTCCCAACACTTGAACGTGCAGTAAAAATCTGAGGATAACAGCCAGGGGCAGGTCTCAGGGAGAGGGCAGTCATTGGCTGGGGGCAGTATGACCCAGAGACCAGTGATTGGTTACTACTAAGAAAGACAGATCAGAAACGAAACTGATACTGATTTATTTCTTTACCAAGGATTCCCAGCCTGACGACGGGGAATATTCATGAGCATGTGAATCCATGCCAGACCCCATGATGGAGAAGACAAGGTTATTCAAAATCAAGCAGCACCAACAAGTAGGTAGGCAGGGCAATCTAGAAAAGGCTTACAACAACTAGGATTCAAATCAATAGGCCTGGACCAATGTTAATCGTTCAGAGTCTTTGCAGAGGATCACACAGTTCAGAGTAGTTTGTGGTTAAGTGTTTGCCAAGAGTTCGAAACAAAGTTGGTCAGAAGAAAAGTTATTTAAAAAAGTAGAGAAGGACAAGCCCTCGGATTCAAACACTTTCACCGCTGTCCGACGGAACGAACAACTGGATATGAACAGTACCTTAGTAGAAGGAGAAGGCGGTAGCTGAGGCAGAAGTTCCTGGCAGGTCCTGCAGGATCACGTTCCTGAAGCGACTGTCAGACTGACAAGAAGGAGGAATACTGGAGGGTCCTGCACTGCCCATGGAAGAAACCAGCAGCAGAGCAAAGCGACGAATAAAAGGTGCACTCCTTAAAACCCAAACAGGGTCCGGTCCTCCTGGCTATCCGGTTCACTGCAGCGATGCAAAGCAAATTCGATCAGGAGAGGGAGGTCTTGCTTGTTGTTTGGTGAACTGGTTGGTCCCACCAGCTCAAGGGAAGAAGATTCCTTGCAGATCTTCCCTGTTTTCCAATTGTAGGAGATTTTGACCCGCAGCGGGTGGTTCAGTTGTTGCAGTAGTCCTCTTCCTTCAGCTTCTCTTCGGTCGATCCAGTGGTGACTCTGCCTTCCAGGTCCCTGAGACCTGCTTTTTATGCAGTTTTACCCCATTCACACAGCCTGGCTGTCAATCCCACAGCAGGGTGGCTGTCCTGGCAGGACAGTCACCTAGCCAATCAAACAAGAGTCTGACCTGTGCAGGGGGCCTAAAACCCCTCCCTCACATCCTGTCCACCTAGACACTCAGGCGCCTAATGAGGGCTTCCGCTTCTGTGCAGAAGCGCCCCAAAGGACGGCGAACAAAGCAATCAAACCTGGTTTGGCGCGCAGAGTAAAACACAAGAAAGTCCTTTACAAAAAGAAATGGTGAATAAACCCATCCAGAACCAAATAAAATTAAAAGGGGTCCAGCGAATTAAAGTTAGAGGCTACTAACATAGCCTAAAACAGTACCAAGGCATACTTAGACGTGGTAGGAAAAAAATGGTAGATACCACTGCCACCAGCCAAATCTTAAAGAAAGGGGAACAAAATAATCTTCCATGAGAAACACTCAAAAAGGGATAACTATTAACCCTTTCAAGTACTCTAAGGAAGATAGTTTGTACTGGGTCTGCGGATTGAAAAAGAATAAAGTCAATGGCAACTTTACATGTTCTGGGAGACAGTAGTAGTGAGGCACTATACGTTTGTAGACACCATCTCACGTTTTACCAAAGAAAATGCATTCTTCCTAGATGTGTCTTGAATGACATGGTGGTAAAGCCTACATTTGCAGTTGTGCTTCATAAATTGAACATGTTTAGAATGATTGCATTGCAAACTGTTCATCCTTTCCAAGTTATTGTTAGATTACACACATTGTTGACAAAATTGCCTAAGAAATCATTAGTGCTAGGTGTAAGAGGCAATATTGTGCATTTGCCTGTTAATATGAAAGGAAATGGCAACTCTCTAGGAGTGAAAGGGGACATTGCAGAATCTTTGTTTGTTTGAGTAAATGGTGTTGCCACAAAAGATAAGCAAGTTTGGCAACAGCTCATAGACATCAGAAAGGTCAGAGAAGCTTTAGGGTGTCTAATGAAGCGCAATGATGTGAATAAAGGCAGTACAACTGCATCATACTTGTTTATACTTCAAGTTGAGTCAACAAGCAAGAGCAGTGAAGGTCAGTTCCAACGTCTAACTGTTGCAGGAGGGAATAGTTTGTAAGAACATTACACTATTCATCCTCAACACTCACGTGAAGTAATGGGCAACAGTCTAGAATAATGCCATATGAAAGCAACAAAAGGTGCACCAATCGGTGTCTGTGAAAAGAACCTAAGAGGCTTGTTGTTTCCCTATGCTTTTCCGTACTGGAAAAGGAGGTAGATTGGATGATCAGAATGTTCCAATTTCTTCTTCAGAATATCGTTGTACACAAATGTATTCTGAAGACTCCCTATCCTGCACCAATATTTAATATATGTTTCACTTAGTATATGAAAGTGAATTTTCAACCTTATGTTATGCTGTTGCTCATACACATCAGACAAACTAGATTTAAAAATGTTTCTGCATGCGAGATGCTGCAACGGGTGAAAGAATACAATAACATTTTAGAAGGTAAAATTACCAATATCCTTGCCACAATGAGAGGAACTAAAGAATATTGGCATAGAAGGCACTGAGAGGTTAGATGCATGATCCGAAACTTGACCTTCTAATTTGGTTTGTGACTTTATGCGCTGAGTATGGTTGGAATGATGCTGCAGAGGGCATTTATGAAAGCAATCCACAGAATGAAGGGATTTTACACATGACACTGGCAGAACCCTGTAATTGTATTCTTCCATCACCAATGTGTACACTTTATATGTAATAAAGAAAATGGTCCATTAGGTACTGTGGGATATTTCTTTTGGAAGAAAGAGTACCAGGTATGTGAGACTCCACATGTACATATGTTTTTGTAGGTTAAAGATGCTCCTCAGTTTGGTAAAGAAAGTGATGGCTGTGTGATGGAGTTTATAGAATAATATGTTACTTATTCCATTCCTGCTCACAATGTCAATGCTGATTTTCGGAACAAGGTGGAAAGGTTTGAAAAGCTCTCATGTGGATAGTACTGTCAGAGAAAATATAGAAGTAAAGACAAGTACTACAGATTTGGGTTTCCTAGGCCTATTACACCAGTTGGTCGGGCACATAGTTTAATGACATCTGTTCAACATCATGTTACTGGTAAGTCACCCAAGAATATGTACCATTTAAAAAGAGATAAGGAATGCCAATACATTAATGAGTACAATCCTGTCGTTGCTCAGCTTTGGATTGCAAATACTGATGTGCAGTATATGGGACTAGAGTATTGTGGGCGCTTTGAAACAGTTTTGCTAATTGTATAAGCACCTAACAAATGACCAATAAATAAATAAATACATATTGCAAATGATAAAACAGCTGTTGCTCGTCATGTTACAACATGCATGACACAAGCTGAAAAGAGCAATGCAGCTGGCGTATGGCAGACTTCTCAGCAGACAAGTCAGAAACTTTGAAGCTTTCGTCTGAATATGCTCTCTCATAGAATGAGTGGAAGCTAGGAAGCAGCAGATCGGCTAGTTTGTCTCTATATGGACGTAGCATTAATGTAGTATGGGTACGTCCAAGCCCAGCTACTACAAGAAATCAGGTACTGAAGCCTTTGAGTGAAATTCAGCAGTTAGCTGAAAGAGTGCTAGATAGTACAGTGATTTTGAAAAACAACTTGATTGATACCTATTATCCAAATAGGTTGTCAGAGTTGGAAGATCTCCGTTTGTATGAAGTAGCAGAATGCTACTCATATCAAAATATTGAATCAAACAATGACAGAGGATGGTTTAAAATACATGGATGTACTGGTTCCCTGGTGAGACATGAAAGACGTGAAAAGCCAAGTCTCATCCACCACATGAAACTGTCTTTCCAAACTGCAGAGAAAGGGGAATTATTTTATTCTGGCCTTTTGCATTTTTTCTCATGGTGGGCAGAGAGCGATTTGCTTGGAGGTTTTCAAAATGTTCAACAATCATGTTTTGCAAAAAAAGAATTATTTACATATACAAACCTATCTATTTAACCTTAAGCCAGGTTAAATTTATTTAGAACTTCTGGTTGCCCCTCGTGGTCCTGATTCGTATGTCTGTATTCTTTTGTTTGTTTTTTGCGCGCCCTGAGGCCCATGGAAGAAGTAAATTATAATAATAATAATAACAATAGAAGTGTATTCAGAAGTTACAGGCTTGGGGAATCCTACAACACTGATTCTACTGAAATATTTAAGGATATTGTTGAAAACTGATTTTACAGTTCAATATTGTATGTAACTTCTATTCCATAGGTGGAAATAACATATTGCTGTCCATGAATCTCTTGTGAGGCTGCTGCTTTGAATGGGCCAGCAATGCGAGTCGGACAACGGTTTGATATTTGTTCAAAATATGCAATTTTATTAGAATGTATATATATATATATATATATATATTACATGGACGCGGTAGCGTCCTTGTAGTTATGGTTAAGTTGGTGTTTGCATTGGAAGAGCATTTTTTGGGTGGCTTATAACTTCGCTCCCTCTGGACGAATCCTCACCAAACTTTGCAAAAAAAGTATATGGCCCACTCTGAATTTTTTTGCAAAGTTTGGTGAGGATTCATCCAGGGGGGGAAAAGTTATAGGGGGGTCCCAAAACTTGTGTTTTTTCCTATAGACATAATGGGAAAAAACTTTGCGCATGGCCACAGGCCAAACTGCTGGACGGATTTACACCAAATGTGTGGCAGGAGCGGGGACTTGGTCCCAAAAGCGTGCTTTTGCAAATTTGGTGTAAATCAGTCCAGTCGTTTTTTATAAAATGACCAAAACGTAAGGCAAAAAAATTAGTGATATCTGTGTTCGCTTCGCGGATGGACTTCCCTGTTCGCTCTGCGGACAGCACCCCGATTGGCCCATGGCCTTGTGTCATGTCCGCGGACATGCGACGTGTTCACTGATTGGACGGCGAGGGGCGTAGAGCGCGTCAGATTTTCTGTGGCACCCGCCATCTTGTATTCGCCGTCGACCGCGTACAGCGCGGTGAATCGTGGATAAAAAAATTGTATTTAGTGCCATGTGTTGGTGTGTAAGAGTGTTTGGGGAGGGTGGGGGAGTATGAGATAGGTTCAATGTTTTGTTTTTTTATGTGCTAGACGTTTTTGTTGAGTTCGATTTGTCCGTGGAGAACACGGCTGTTCTGACATTGTGTAAATAAACTAAATGGTGGGGTGTTTAGAGGACGGAGTATGTGTCATTTTTGTTCACAAGGAAGGTAAAAATAAGCTATGAACACTCGCGGTGTACTTAATTGTTCGTAAATACACAAACTGGGGTGTCCTCAGGACGCTGTCTGTATTGTAATCTGTCTAGTTGAATGTGTTCTAAGAACACTCGCGGTGTCCCGAAATTGTTGCAATTACATAAAATGGGGGTGTTCTGAGAACGTTGTTTGTATTGTTCGTTGTCAGGGTGAAAGTGTTTTAAAACCACTCCTTTTGTCCACTAATAGTACAATTTCCTATGGGCGTCAACCGACTTTTTGTCCACTAAAGAAACAATAAAGAGCCTGATATTATCAAAGCATTCATATTCCCCGCCTCTCTCCGTGACGTTACAGGGTGCGTCATCAAACGCGCCCAGTCCTCTGCAGTCCTAAGTGACTTTACACAGAACCCGGAAGACAACACATATTATGTCACAACACAGCGCGCCACAATTCGGAATATGAAACAGTGATTTAAAAGCAAACAGCAAGATTGTAAATTTTGTAAAGTACATTTATTTGACATCAAATGTTTAGAGAATATTCAGCAATTTGCATTTGTCTTTGTTGTCGATCCGCAAAAGTTCATGTTGAGGCACGCGATGTTCCTTTGCGGTACAGGGGTGTTAGATCAGCTTACAACTCAGTGCGCCACAATTCGGAATATGAAACTGTGGTTTAAAAGTAAACAGCAGGATTGTACATTTGGTAAAGTACATTTATTTCACATGAAATGTTTAGTGAATATTCAGCGATTTGCTATTGTCTCTGCTGTCGATCAGCAAAAGTTTATTTTGAGCCACGCGTTGTTCCTTTGCGGTAGATAGGCTGTTGGTTTATGATAAAAGCAGTAAATGGTTGCTCTGATAATCGGAAGGTTGCTCCAACAACGAGCCATTAGACCACCCTATTGGTTGGTATGTTGTTTGTAGCCGCTAGTACTGCGTAAGGGCATATTGGTCCTTGGCGATTGTCCCATAAAATGGTGAGGGTCATGAAGTTGCATATTTGGACCTGCACCTGGCAGTTGAAGACCCCATCCGCTGGAGTCTGTAAATCGTGACATAGGCAAAATGGGGCCACATACCGGTTTTAAAAAACATAAATTAGTCTCACCAGCCGATCTTCATTAAAAATCATAATTTTATTTATTAGGGCGTGAAACTATTTGCTATCGAAGATAGTGCAACGCAGTATGTTAATAATAAAATAATATTTTCCCATTCATATAGCGCTAAGAACCGTGAGGTATCTAAGCGGTGCTTATTATTAACCACGGTGTGTGGTGCTCATTTATCGACCACGGAAGGATGAAAGGCTGAGTTTGGCCTTGCCGGGATTCGAACTTGCGTTAGCAAGCTGTGCACGGATGTCAAAGCAAGCGTTCTACTCGCTGTGCCACATGACAGGCAACAGTGAAGTGGCACAGCGAGTAGAGCGCTTGACCGCCTATAGACCGGTTAAATTATTTCTATTAACCCACCCTGTGTCGTCTGCCTTTTTCAGAGCCCTCTAAACGACAGGATATCAATTCGGCGGTGATAGTGCGCAGTAGAAAACATTATGCCACTTTCAACAAACAAGTTCAACTTGAGCGGTCTTTAATGCTACGCTATTGTAATTATATTTGGTATAAAATAATCTAAAGGGTTACTTACAGTACAATTGCAATTTCCATTGTCTACGAGTAGTGCAGTCCCAAAATACGACTCTGTGTGTGCGAACGATCTTTCGCATAGTGATATAATATATAAAAGTGGTTTCGTTTCAGAAATGTCATCCTTATCTTCTCTTACGTTTTAGCAACACTCCTTCAAGAGAAGTCTTTCATCACAATCTCTGTCTGTCAAGGTCAAAATACAATACAACCTTATAGTCTGCTTCGTGAGCCTCTCCGGGGCCCGAGAAAAAAAATGGAAGCAGCTGACCTTCACTGTGAACGAGCATAAATTCTTACTTTGCAACATTCTGTGTAAAGCCATCTGTGAGAAGTTGGTTTTTGCACGCCATGTTTGAATATTGTTTGCGTGATGTTAAAAAAAGTTTGTTTAAGGGACGTTATGGTTCTAAGTACAGCCGAAAGACCCCTGAAAATCGCAAGTTATGGTAAGCTATGAAAAATAACTCACGCCACCACCGTGCACTGCTAAGACTAACACCCAGGACATCAAAGATGACATTGCAAATGTCATTGATGAAATCACTGATGACATCACATGTGTATGTACTTTTCATGGAATTTGTGTACTAGGGATTTTTATTATAATGTTGCGAAAAAAGTGTCGAGGATATTGCAATAAATATCATACCGTTATTAGTGCTTTGAACGATGCATTGATATAAATAGCATTGCATTATGGGATTCTATCTAGTATACTGAGCTACTAATGGAGAAACATAGCATTGTGTGCAGAGTACAAGATGAAAGTATAATATTTGTAATGTTAATATGTTGAATAATGAAATGATAATTGTCCTGAAATGTTCGAAAATTTACAAAATGGGAGTGTTCTGAGGACGTTATTCGTATTGTGTGTTTGCTTAGCTGTATGCAATGAGGGAATGGCACAGAGAGTAAAGTGGACGCCGTCCGCGGACACCGCAGCTGTTCGTGGACAGGGCGTGCTACATCCGGGTTTTTCCAGGAAATCTAACATGGAAAGAAGACTGTACGGATCAGCCAGTCAGATGTCGAGGTTGTGGATTTGTGTTGAAAGAGACTGTGTGTGGTGAAGATGGCAGAAGTAGAGAAAGTCAGGGTGTTGGTGCTTGGGGATATGTTTGTGTATGGTTTACAACAGTATGCTCAATGCAGGCATGTTGCAAAGAACTTTGATGTGAAAGGAGTGGAGGTGGTGTGGAGCACTGTGCCTGATTGCAATGTACAGGGAATTGTACAAGTTTGTGAGGATATGGCCACGATGAACAGTCCGCATGTGGTAGTTTTGCACTATGGTGCTTTCCATTTGGGCAACGTCAGTGCCCTACTTTGTTGGCTGATTTGGAACGCTTGGTTCAAGCCATAATGAAGATCCTTCCAAATGCGAATGTAATTTTTTCTGGATTACTACCTAGGGCAATATGGGACAATAGTTCAGTTCTTTGTCCTCAGCAAAACATTGCTAGGTGTGTCATCAACCGAGGCATGTGTGCCTTCATGCTTAGAGCTGGTATGTTCTTCTGTAATAATGAGAATATTGATGCCAGTAATGCTGTTAATTTTAAAGAAGATGGCATTTCTTTATCTTTTACGGGAATGCCTTTCTATTTTGGAATGTAAGGGTTGCTTTGGAGAAGGTTATGTGAAGATTTTAGGAGTAAAGTAAGAAGAAAAAAAAACAAGAAAAAAAATACAAAATAACAGGTGTCTGTCAAGCATCTGTAAAAAAAAAAAAAAAAAAACGACTCTTTTCAGGGCCAACTTCAAAGGGGAAATGGGGCACACTATTTAAATTTACATTCACCACGCTCAGATTTTCGATATGTCAGCGGACATGGCGGTAGTCAGCGGACATGAAAATCACTACGAGGGGGTTAGTATGTTCTATGTTACATGTATATGAAGTCAGGGATATTATGGTTAAGTTGTGCTACTAAAACCTATGGGATTCAGTGAAAAAACTTTGTTAAAGGGACGTTATGGTTAAGTTGCGCTACTAAAAACCTATGAAATTCAGTAAAAAAAACTTTGTTAAAGGGACGTCATGGTAAAGTTGCGCTACTAAAAACCTATGAAATTCAGTAAAAAAACATTGTTAAAGGGACGTTTTGGTTCAAAGTAAAACCGAAAAACCCCTGAAATTCGGCAGTTATGGTAACATAAGCAACCATAACTCGCGCCACCGTGCACTGCTAACATTAACACCCAGGACATCAAAGATGACATCACAAATGTCATTGATGATATCACTGATGATATCACATGGCTGGCTCTCCCTTTTTATCCTTTACTGACATATCGAAGCCACATAGTTTTCTTCAGTAACAGCCAGGAAGTAAAAATTGAAAAGGTACTATATTTGTAGACTTAGGGTCAAATCACATCATATGAAACATATACATAGCGGAAGACACAGGCTTGAAAGAGAGCAATCCTTTCTGTGCATGAAGATAATCATTAGGGTTATCAGCACTTTCTCATAGTTTTATTTTTATTACTCTACCTTCCCTGTATACGCGCATATTTGTATACATTATACTCACTCTCCTTTCCTTTGGGTGCAGTCACATCATGTGATACACATACATATGGTAAGTAGCAGCTTTGAAACAGAGCAATAGTTTCTCTGCATAAAGACAATCAGTTAGGTTATGAACTCTTTCTGCTACTACTTCTGCTTTTTTGTTTACTTCACTGTCCCTGTATATACTCATATTTGTATGTGTTGTAGTCTCTTTGTGTTTTGTCTGTAATAATTATGTATTAAGTGGGTTTTATTATCTACTTATTACATGTTTCACAGTACGCAAAACTCTAATAAGAAAGCAGTTATCATTTCACTATTCAACATGGCACGATTATGAATATGGCACCTTCTTCATGTATGCTGCACACAGTGCCTGTCATGATCACTGCTTCCAAGGAGCCAGGACCAGCCCAACGTCCTTGGAAGCAGGCCCCTAACCCTAGGCACCAGCCGGTCCCCACGGGGACCTTTTGGACCTTGTCCTGGCGCCGGTGGCACCAGGCTCATCAAAATCATCGGTCCCGGCACTGGAAGCGCCGGGCTCATAATATGTGTGCAGATGTTTGGGTGGACTTACCTGCAGCAGACCATGCTGCTTACTTACCAGCCTCTTAGAAGTCCTCTGTGAACAGGAACTACTTTCTTACCTGGGTGGGGCAGCTCCATTCCCTGGATTCAGCATTGGGAAAGCTTCTAGAACTGGAACTCTTTTCTTACCTAGGCGGGGCCGTGGAGGAAGACGCCTCATCACTCCAAGGCTATTTAAACCACACCCGATAGAAGAAACGTGCTTCGCGTTATTCTGCATCTGCAGCAAAACGCTCACTGAGTCTGTTCCAGCCTTTCTTCTTTCGATCCTGAATCTGCAAGAATCATACTCACCATTCCTGTATCCAGTCGACAGCAGCACCTGCAGAGACAAGAAACAGCAGGTTAGCAAGGCAGTCTTAACTCGCAGTGCTTACTCACCTGATCCATCGGCTGCGGTCATTTCGGCACGCTGTATTTTTGCCTGTGAAGACAAAAGCATTGTCATTACTTACCGGCACCCGTGAACTCTGGAATTCTTCACGCTGCATCGCCGCCTGCGGAGATAAAAGCATTGCATTACTCACGGGCATTCCGCGGACTCCGGCGCTGCAAACAAACTTCTGAAAGACAAAAGAAGAGACATTAGTCAGGTATTTACTTACGCTCATCGCGCTCTTCACAATAGAACGTCTGCAAATACTCCAGTGCCTCTTCAACCCGAACTACGCTGCAAGGGAAAAGACAGCTAGAGCACTTGAATTTACTCACGTATTTCCAGGCGCTTTATTTCATCTTCCACAAGAGTCCTGCAAGCAAAAGGGGGAAAAGCATCATACGAAGTCCTGCCTTGCACCTAAAGACTCTAAAGACTAAAAAGGTGTCTGGAAACTCACCGCTCGTGCTGTTAACGACGGTAACGGTCCTCTGAGTCCAAGAGGCCTATGTTTCACCAGTGAAGGAACTGGCAACAGCGCCCTGCATCAGACGCAGATGGAGAGTCCAGCATTCACCTATCTAAGGTGAGCACGTTGACCAGGGGCTCTACGGAGAAGCTGGGGAGTGAGAGGAAGAGAGGCTTTACACAACCCAGACCATTAACCCCTATATTCTTTCACCTGCAGAAACCTCACCCTACGAGTTCGTCACACAGTGCGAAGAGGTTCGACCCCGGAAGCCCATCGAGTCCTGCACATCACCTTTCGAGTCACAGACACCTTCCTGCCACGACCTGCGCCTCCGTGGGAATCAGGTGAGCGTTACAGTGCCTATGTTTCTGCATGAGTAGCTTCATATACTGGATAGAACTTCATAATAGAATGCTATTTATATTTATATTTATTTTACTGAATTTCAAAGGTTTTTAGTAGCGCAACTTAACCATAACGTCCCTTTAACAAAGTTTTTTTACTGAATTTCATAGGTTTTTAGTAGCGCAACTTAACCATAACGTCCCTTTAACAAAGTTTTTTCACTGAATATATATATAAATAATCAAAATGCCTCACTTTCCCTACTCTACTCTACTCTACTCTGGGTTTCCCTAACAAAACTAGGGGGAACATTCTAACACAGGAGTTCTGGCCCTCACACTAAACATCAAATATAAAAGAAAATACATGGCAATTCAACAATAACATTCACAGTATCTTTATAATTTTTTTAACAACCTGGGTGAACTCCCTTACCCAGGATATAAAGTGTATTAATCTTCAATGTACATCATCAAATGAATATAAGTAAATCCAGATAAGTAGTAAAGTCTCAGTTCAGTTCTTGAAACTTTAAAATCAAGGTAAAGGACAATCGACCACAGATTCAACAACAACACAAGTTTGTCTTCTAATGAAATAAAGACATTCCACTTCCTCAGAATAGCATCAATGGTTTTCTCAGCCACAATGCCCTTTTACCACTTCCAGTTATTCAGGAAGACTTGACACAGTTCAAAGAGAAATACAACTTCCTGGATGCTAATGGAACAAAAGTCTTGGTTAACAATAATAAGCCGTCTATTCAGGTTAGAATTCACAATAGATATATTTGTGAGGATGACTTCTCAGTTCTGCTACTTCTACCTCAAAAACCTTTCTTCTGTTATGATTTACCATGAGGACATTCACCTTGGCCCAATAGCATTCCACTTCATTGGGACTACTGCAATTTGTGCATCCACTGACAACTCAAATATACCTCCACAGCTTCGGTACGTTTGTATATTAAAGACGGATTTGGACAAGATTCAATTTAAGGCACTGCAACACCTTCAATTAGGCAAGGCACTCTTCCTCTGAATATCGCTTCTAAAAGGGCAGCCTCTTTGCCTCTCTTGTTGGTCTACAACCGCAATTTCAGTATCTTATATAAGCAGCAAGGATTCCCTTCCCCAAATTTGCCTTCACCTCTTTGCCACTGTTAGCCACATAGTTATCCAGAAGCCTTGGTGCCACCCTCTTGGCTTTAGGTAATGCTTGCACACATGTATCTGGGGCAAGGTTGAACTTCTATTGGGCTCACAGCAATGGCTGATCTGGTTTCTGGCTTTGAGAAAGGCTGCTGTTACTCATTAAGGGTATACTCTTGGTGTGGGCAATGCTTGCGCTCTCTCCAACTGCAGATACCATTTTAAACACTTGATTTCTTTATCGAACAATGCTTGTTTGTACAAAGAGATAACGTTCACTCTTTACTTGCAAAATAAATCTAAGATCACGCAAACTTCATAAAATTTAAAGGCTTTAAGTGTTTAACAATTATGTTACCCAAAGTTCGTTCTGCTTGGTATGAGACAATCAACCACTTCTTAAGAGTTTGATAAGCTTTAAATGTTGAACAATGGTCTTTAGCAATGTTCGTTTTTTGCTTAATAAGAAACACACAACCACTTCTTCTTAAGTTAAGGGTTTATGTCTTCTGATAGCATTTGATTGCATGCGAGTAAAAAACATTTCCATTCACACAGGCTGGCTAATTCTTATTGTTCCCTTGTTCACGAATGCAACAAACAACTTTGGATCGCTTTGGCTTCAACGTGAGTGAAGATTTGACTGGATCCTGTTACCCGCAGTCCTCGCACAAGGAATCAGGACAACAGGTATGACTTCGAGCACGTCGCCTACTGCTTCTGGATTCACTGGGACACACACCCTTCCTCTGCTCAGGTGTCTCCGGTCCAGCCACTGACCAAAGTACCCTCTCTCACTCCCAAGACCTGCAACACCCCCACAGCTTCTCGCTTTGATCTCCGACACGTTTCCCGCCCAGCAACCATGGCAATCAGGCTCACATGGGAGAAGACAGTCTCTCTGCACCTTTTCCCTTGTGCAGCCTCTGCACTTCAGTGTTTGGGGGAACAGGACCCTCTCAGAACAAGCAGGTGAAATCTGCTGTATTCACATTCCAGCATCCCTTGGCAGCTCTGTAGCTTCTTCTTTTTGTCTCTACTACTGCAGCTTCCACTTCACTCACAGTCCCAGCCCCTTCTAATTGCCTGCACCTGAGGTGGCCTTTTATGCCTCCAAGGCTCTTTCAGGTGTGGGCTGTTAGGTTCCATTGCCTGACTACTGCATGCCTCTTCTGCCCTCTTCCTTGCCCCAGTACTCAAAGGATTATGGAACATGTAGTCTACAACAACGAAATTAGTTCTTTTAGGTATTTGTTTGACTTTAAGGGTAGATTAGTTTCCCTTAAGGTCTTAACGTCTGTTGAAATTGAACCTTTAGAATGTGTTGTTACAGGGGTGGACACTTTATTTAACGCAACATTTCCAGATTCCTTCACAGTATGCCTTTGGGAGTAAGGAAGGTGTTTATCATGAAATCCATTAACAGGTCTTTCCATTGGTAAGGCTTGTACAGATTTTATGATACTTGTGCCCAGAACCACACGTTTTATATGTAAGTTAGCGACATTATAACAATACGTCATTACCTTTTTTGGTAACCTAGAAATATGTACCTTGTCAAAGGACAAATACTGTGTCTCATCCTATGGGATCTCCTCACCACCCTGGACATTATCTGCTCCCAGGTGATCCTCCCACAGTACACCACCCCCAACAAAAGGATCAGGAAGCGTCTGCCTTTGCCTGGCCACCTGGGAGGAGACTTTAGGCAGGGTTTTAGTGAGGGGTCTGTAGGATTCTTCAAACTGCCTACCAAAATACTGTTAGATTACTGCATAGTTTTTTTCTGTCTCAATATTTCAGTCAAGCAGGCAGTAAAGAGCTCAATGTCAAAAAAGAGCCTTCCTTCGATATCAAGTAGGCCTTCATCCCTCAGCATCTAATACCAAACACAGTGGGGATTGTGTCGATGATAGTGCTCTGAACTCCTGGGGACATCAGAGCCAGCCAAAAGGCGGCATATACTCCAGAAGAGTCTTTTGTCGCCTACTTTATTTGTGGTGCCAAGGTGTTTTTTGCTAGAGGTTCTGTCCAACATTATTCTGAGCCGGATACCAATAAAGAGAGTGTGTCTGTCTTTAATGGACCCTTTTTCCCAGTACAAACAGCACATTTGTCGAACAGTGATGTGATATGTTTTCAGTCACAGCACAGCAGGACTATGGAAAACAGAACTAAAAACGCCCTACATCAACAGAGAAAAACCACTAAGCGAAGGAAAAGAATAAAATATTGAAAGAATCAACCAAATAAGTGGTTTCTTTTCAAATTGACCCAACAATACTGCTTCAGCAGAGAGATCTTTTCAGAGCTCAGAAAAAATAACCAACTACAACTGCCATTTTGCTACCTGATGGGAACTGGTACTTGCTGTGACATTAAAAGGGACAGTGTCTCTTTTTACATCTTCATATTAAAGCTGCACATCTGTTTTTTTCTAAGAACAGGGTTGTAGAAAGGCATTGGAGGTACACCGCTTGTTTTTCTGGAGGGGAATGTGTCTGAATCAATAGCTTTTATGACTGGTAGGGATTAATATGATAATCAATGTTGAAAGTTATTTCATGCTTTTACATGTAAGCAGAATTTTCTCTCCTATGGTGAAGTGTCCAGGATCCTTCCCATAGGTGGAGATATTCAAGGTTTATGAATATCAATGAAGATCCTTCGATGTAGAAGCAAATAGTCAGGCACAGGGCTGATCAAAGTCAAACAAGGGCTATTGTGAGATTGTAATAAGCAAATCCTGTAAAGCCAAACAAATTACTTTCATGGTACATAGATTTGCATATCATCATGCCGGGTTCACATTGGGAGGCATTCTTGATCTTTATTAACAGTGGTTTTGTCCTGTAATAGTATATGGGCTTGATGAACTTGGGATGCAAGACCTAGAGTGGTTACAGGTGCTTGAAGGTTTTTTTGGGAGATGTGTCCTCAGGCTTCCTCCATCTGTCTCTATCGAATACATACGGCTAGAACTAGGACTGCTGTCTTTAAAATCATTGGCACTTAAGCATAGAGGGTAACTTTTTTTGAAATCCAAAACATCTCGTACATGCCCCCTTCCAAGTTAGGTGCTAATCTTTGTCTCAAGCATAAACCCGATAAAGACTAGGAGTTCATGAAATTGGTAAAGACCTGTTCTATAAACTAGATTGGAAACCTGATTTCGGACGTTGTTTGAATTTCCTGAAATAGAAGGGGCCTTCACCTGCCGTTTAAAAATATGGGACTGGGTCAACAACTATGAACACTTGCAGACACTCAATAATTATAGTCAAGTAGCGCAAGTTGTTCATAAGTTTATGAAACAACAAGGTTACCCGTTACGTTGCCCAGATCCCGAGGTGTAGCGATTTAGATTGTTAATGCGCACTAATCAGCTCCCTGTGAGAACCATCCGTAGATGAAAGGATGTGAAAATTGTGAAGTATACTCTAATTTAGAATGTGTGATCAATTAAGATATGTACGTACAAAGTTTTTCCTATATCATGAACATTTTGTTACATATTAATATACCAATATGAATTTGCATTCTATTAACTTTGTAAAAGTTCACTTATGAGCCGATCACAAATAAATAAATAAAAGTCAAACAGACAAATGATGCTCTCCATTCCTTCTGAATGAAAGTAAGAAGTGAGAGGCAGCAAATAGAAGTAGCATAATTAATTACCTCAAATTAATCCAAGTTGAAGAGTGACTAGTCATGCAATATGACAGCAATGCTGTCAATGGGACCTAACCAGATCAAGATGAGTTAAATAACCTGACCAAGAATGAGAACGTCATGGTTTGTGTTACTACAATTAGGTTAACTGGTCATGTTAGACTATATGAAGGGGAATATGACATTCAAGGCATTTAGCTTTGCAACGTTTTGCAGGTAGAAGGGTATAATGAGAGCAGGAAAGACAAGTAAGCCCAAACATTCAGTTTCAGGATTAAAATAAAGAACATGTACAATATAAACTTAGGTTTTCATTCTGTTGAAGCTTGTGTAGCAGGAAAAACAAAAACATTCTTCCTGCATTATGGTTTTGGATTGGGAATAAGGGGGCATTGCTGCCCATTTTCCAGAGGATGGTCTGCTGTAATGTATCCCTGTGTCCTCAGATTCACTGCAAGGAGACCCATAAAGAGGACAATGCTGATGATTCTGCTCACACTGGAATTTTCATGAATATGCAATCTTCTCTGTGAGATTCTGTCCCACTCTCTTGATAAAAGTTCAAAAGCATAGGTGAAGAGTAAATGATTCTTTAGTGTTGATACACGCAGCAACAAACTCTGCATCTTCTCAGATTGCCTTCCCTGGAAAACTGTCATCTGGAGTTTCGGCAGTCATCTAAGGTCTGCTCTGACATGTCATTCCATCCAAGAGAATACATGCTTGCTTAAGGCTTGCATGCTACGACACCAATACTTTGTGTAGCACACAGAGAAGCATCCCATGTAACGATCTTGCCCTGTAGATGTGGAAGTTGTCGATCTGTTCAGGTTGGATTCTCCAACACCATAAAATGAGTCTGCAAAAATATTGTGGACAGCTCACACTATCAATAAACATATCAACCCAGCAATCTCCCCCCAATACACTCCTAACTGAACATTATAAACTGAATGTTTCAGAAATAAGATAAAGCAAGCAATTTTGGTTCTACATTACTCATAGTCTCTTGACAAATCCAAAAGGAATTAACTAGACTGTTACCCCTTAATCTTTTGCAGCCAAGGAAATGTTTCAACAGGGGTACATTCTTTTTAACAAGGGTATGAATACAGTTTGGAAACTGGCCAATTTGTTGTAGGTAAATTAAAGATTTGCAAAGGGGCCTTTAATTAGGAAGATCCAGGCTTTCCGAATTTAAGTGAATGACAATATTGAGAAGTGTCTCAGATGTGGATGATCTATCAAATCCACAATAGTGCGCTACAGGTTAGGTTTTGGAAAATACACAGGGAATTTACTGCTTCTCAATCACCCTGAAGATCATCCTTTTTATGGTTATTTACCAAAGTAATCAGGATCTACTGTATTAATTTTTGGTGTTACAAGAAATTACTCAGGGAGTTGTAAAGTGAAGAAATGTATTCCTTTGATTAATTCCTTCATACAATGACTCTCTTGATCTATGGTTTATGTTTAATAGCACACACACATGATAGGCTATGAAATATTACAGCAAATAAAGTGTGCTCGTTCACATGTTTAAATATGATTGAGACATTCAAAGACTTAATTACATAATAAAATAATTCTCTGGCTAAAAGAAATAAAATCAGTGTAATTCTGGATTAGTTTACTGTATTCTCTTTTAACATTGCTTGTGACATAAGATTGTGCATTTAGGTATTTGTTATGCCTCATCACTGAATTTGATTCCCTGCATGTAGCCAATTCATACTGTAAACAGCTGTAAACAACTACAAAAGCACCAGCTCCCCCTTATTCCCAATCCAAAAGTAAGGATGAATTTTATGTTCAAAGTTATCAAGAAATGAGTAAATATGTTCCAAGGTGTCACCATTATAGAATGACAAATTTCCTTCTTCATAATTTAGATATACTGAAACTTTACTGGGTTTTTCAGCCAGTGACAGTCGTTCTTGAGGAGAAGACAATGCCCAGAGATAGCCATCACACCTATCGATTGCCCATACACCGTCCTCTGGTGTTTCCTTCATTCTTCCCTTCCTCTTGACAGACTCACTAACAACCCCGAGAGCCCAGAATTTCCCATTCCTGACATCCACCTCCCAGTAATGCGTTCCAGAGGTGAAGGCCTCAGATGATATGACACAAGTTGCAGTATCAAATCGCTCATGATTATCAGGCAGGTGCAGTGCTGGGTCAACTCGTTTCACAGTTCTCCGATCTCCAGACAGCATTAGCTCCCTGTTAGCCGTCTTTGCATCAAAAGTTAAATACTCTGAAGAGACTAAATTAAGAGACAGAGAACAAAAGAGGAACAGGTTATTTGGGTGATAGGTTCCTTGCCATTTCTGTGATTTTTAATCAGATGGGATATTACATTTAAAATAAAAGTATAACTTTCTTCAACTTTCCAAAGTGCTCTTAAACAACATCAAATGTTAGGAGGGATGAAGGGTAAAATGTTGAAATAAAGAAAAGTTGCTTTAATAATAGATTTGGGAAGTAATATACCAAACAAAAGTCTACTGATATTGTACAATTAGAATAAAAGTATTGAATTGGAGATTTTTTCAAGTAAGAACTGATATTTCCTTTAACATAAATTGCACTTAAAAATAAAGAAACAAAATTTAACAGATAGTTTTGAAACAAGGAGCCAGATCACATAGCGTCACTCTCACTTGAGCCCCCGCCTCTCACCGATTGTATATATTCTATACACTGAAATGTACCTGCTACAGAAGGAACAAGTTACTTACCTATAACTGTTGTTCTCCAGCATGGGTCTGGCATGGATTCACATGCTCATGAATATTCCTCGTCGTCAGGCTGGGAATCCTCGGTAAAGAAAAAATCAGTATCAGTTTTGTTTCTGATCTGTCTTTCTCAGTAGTAACCAATCACTGGTCTCTGGGTCAAACTGCCCCCAGCCAATGACTGCCCCCTCCCTAAGCCCCGCCTCTGGCAGCCATCTTCAGATTTGGTAGTACGCAAAGTGGCAGTCTGACCAAGTGAAGAGCCGTAGACGGGCAGGAGGGAGATTTCGCATGTGAATCCATGCCAGACCCATGCTGGAGAACAACAGTTACAGGTAAGTAACTTGTTCCTTCTCCAGCATGGGGTCTGGCATGGATTCACATGCTCATGAAAATAAGAATAAATAGCAGTACACATGCACAACCACGGGAGGTGGTAAGGCTCAACATTAAGCATTACATAAAACTCAACATTTAAGCATCTCTTACCTCCTCACCAGGCTCACCTTAAGCGAACAGGTTGCGCAGCACTGCCTGGCCGACTCTGGACTCCTCCCTGAAATCCCGGTCGATGCAGTAGAATCTCGTGAAGGTGTGCGTCGACCTCCACGTAGCAGCCCTGCAGATGTCCAGCAGGGGCACACCAGACAAGAACGCTGTGGTAGCAGCGATCGCTCTGGTCGAGTGGGCTCTCGGACGGCCTGGCAACGGTCGCTTTGCCAACCGATGACAATGCATGATACAGCCGGAGAGCCATCTGGAAATGGAAGCCTTCGAGAGAGCCTTCCCTTGGTTCACAGGTCCAAAGTTTACAAACAGCTGTGATGTCTTCTGAAAACTCTTTGTTCGGTCCACGTAGAACTTCAGCGCTCTAGCCACATCCAGCGAGTGCAAAGTCCTCTCGGCCGGAGACGAAGGCAACGGGAAGAAAACAGGTAACACCAAGGGCTCGTTGAGGTGGAAGTCCGACGGCACCTTGGGCATAAACGAGGGGTGCGTCCTAAGCACCACCCTCGTGTCATGAAAAGTTAAGTATGGAGGCTTGCAGGATAGGGCGTGGATCTCTCTCACTCGCCGTGCAGAGGTGATGGCCACAAGAAACGCAGTCTTCCACGACAGGAATTTCAGCGGTGCCGAATGCAGGGGTTCGAATGGCGCCCCCATGAGCCTGGTCAGCACCACGTTGAGTTCCCACGTCGGGGCAGGAGCCTTCACCGGCGGGAACGATCGGAACAGTCCCTTCTGAAATTCCTTCACCAGGCGATGGGACCACAAGGACGTCCGTCCTGTGGTTCTGGTGTATCGGGAGATCGCAGCCAGATGTATCTTGATGGAGGCGTGAGCCAGTCCAGCCTTGGCCAGCGATAGTAGGTACGGCAGTGCTTGAGGGGCCGTAATCCGTAGAGGGTTAATCTTCTGTGCACGGCACCAGACAGAGAACCTCTTCCACTTATGTCCGTAGCACTTGAGAGTTGAGGACGCCCTGGCTCTTGCAAGGACCTCTCTGCAGTCACCCAGGATATCGTACCCTCCAAACTCTAGCGCTGCAGGAGCCAGGCCTGCAAGTTCAGCGACTCCGGGTCGTGATGAAGTATGGCGCCCCCTTCTCTGGAGAGAATATCCGCGTCCGTCGGCAGCTTGACTGGTGGGGACGCTGACAAGTCCAGAAGGTCCGGGAACCAGATCTGCCTCAGCCACGCCGGTGCGACCAGGATCATCCTGCACCGGGACCTCTTGAGTTGGTTGACGAGTCGGAGCAGCAACGGCAACGGAGGGAATGCATAAAGGAACAGGCCTTCCCAGGAGAACGAGAAAGCATCGCCCATGCTCCTCTGCTGGGGAAACCTGCTGGCAAACCTCTGGCACTTGGAGTTCGTCGCCGTCGCAAACAGGTCGATCTGGGGTTTTCCCCATCGTTCGAAGAGTCGCTCCACTTGATCCTGGCGTAGTTCCCACTCGTGGCACGAGCGCAGCTCCCTGCTGAGTGAGTCGGCAATGGTGTTTTTTATCCCTGCCAGATGAAAGGGTACCAGAAACATCCCTTGGGCGACGGCCCAATGCCACAGATCCTGGGCTTCCTTGGAGAGGGCTGGGGATCTGGTTCCTCCCTGCTTCCGGATGTAGAACATCGTGGTGGTGTTGTTGGTGAAAATTCTAACCACCTTGCCCTTGAGGGAGGGGAGAAAGGACCTGAGGGCCCAGAACACTGCACAGAGCTCCAGGATGTTGATGTGGAGCGGCTTCTCCTCCGGGAGCCAAAGGCCTCTTGCGTGAAGTTCTCCGGTGTGCGCTCCCCACCCTTCCAGGGAGGCATCCGTCGTCACTGTTATCTGGTGGGATGGGGTCTGAAATTCTGTGCCCGCCGTCAGATGAGCACGGGTGCCCCACCACCGGATTGCTCGTCGGAAGGTCTCGTCGAGCGGAATCCCACCCTCGAAACTGCCCGTCGCTTGGATCCAGCGGGAGTCGAGGAACTCTTGCAGAGGGCGCATCCGAAGCCTGCACAGGCGCATGAGATATATGCAGGAGGACATCATCCCGAGGAGGGACTTGATGGACCTCACCCTGGCCACGTCCGTGGCCAGCAGGCGCTGCACCTTGCCCAGGATGGCCTTCGTCCTTTCTTCCGACGGTGAGGCCAGGCGCGCCACAGTGTCGAGCTTTGCTCCCAGAAACAGTGCGACTTGCGACCGGACCAGGTGGGATTTGGGAAAGTTGATGGAGAATCCCAGGTCCGAGAGCAGCTGGACGGTCTTTGTTGTGTGATCCACGGCGAGCTCCCTTGTCCCTGCTCAGATGAGCCAGTCGTCCGGGTAGGGGTAGACGTGGATCCTCTGCAGGCGCAGCCCCGCTGCCACCGGTGCGAGGCACTTGGTGATCACCCTGGTTGCTGACTTAAATCCGAACGGGAGGGCCTTGAACTGGTAGTGCCGTCCCTGGAACACAAACCTGAGGAACATTCTGTGACCTTTCGGAATGGGGATGTGGAAGTACGCATCCTCGAAATCCAACGACAGGAAATCGCCCTCCTCCAGCTGTCCCAGCACGTGCTGGAGGGTGACCATCCGGAATTTCTGTGCCTTGATGTATTTGTTCAGCCGTCGTAGGTCCAGGATGGGGCGCCATCCTCCTGTCTTCTTTTCTACTAGGAAGTACCTGGAGTATACTCCGGAGCCCGGGAGCCTCTTTGGGACGAGCTCGATGGCACCTTTTCTGAGCAACGCCCTCACCTCCAAAAGTAGTTGAGGGACGTGATTTTCCTTCCTGACCACGGGTGGAATGTGGGGGCACTTTTTTTAGAAATTCAAGGGCGTGCCCCTGGGCCAGGGCGTCCAGCACCCAACGGTCGGTGGAGATGGACTACCACATGCTGATGAACTTCGCCAGCCGGCCTCCCACCGAGGTGCTTCGGTGGGGGCCCGACCCCGCTGTCGGTTCAATCTTGCTTGGCGGACGCCTTGCCGCCTTGGCCTCCCTGGCGACGACGGCGGGGTCCCCCCGACTTGCCTCGTCCTCTATAGGCTTCCTGCGACGAGGAGCGGGCCGCCTGGCGGTACGTAGAGGAGCCACCGCCAAATCCCTTGGAGGCACCCTTCTTGCCTCTGGTGCTCCGAAAGGAGGGCCTCCGTTGCCGGAGAATGCCTAGGGCCATAGCAGTCTCTGTATCCGCCTTGATGGCTTGGAGGGACTCATCCACCGTTTTCCCAAACAGGTTGTTCCCGTCGAACGGCATGTCCAGCACCTTGGCTTGCACATCCTGGCGGAAATCCGTAGCCTTGAGCCAACCTCATCGTCTAAGGCAAACGCCGTTGCCTAGCTGTGGAAACCGGTGTCAGCAATGTCCGTTGCCACTGTAATGGCGTGGTCCGACGCCACTTCGCCTTCTTGCAGGATCTCCAGGGCCTCGGGCCTCTTGTCATCCGGTAGGAATTCCAACAGGGGGGGCGATCTTGAACCATAACTCCCTGTCATAGCGGCCCACGATTGCGAGGGCGTTGGCCATCTTAATCGCTGTTGCCGCCGACGAGATAACTCGTCGTCCCGTCCCATTGCGTGCAGCTTCTCCCCCTCGCCGTCCGGCGGGGAAGTTGACGTTGAGACCGACGCCACCCCCGCTTTCTTCTTGGCCGCCGCCGAGACGACCGAGTCCGAGGTAGGTTGTGCCCTAAGGCACAGAGGGGCCACGTCGGGGACCCGGCACTTCTTCTCGTGATCCTTCTTGGCAGGCGTCGTAGAAGGGTTCTTGAGAAGGGTGAGACCCTCGTTCCAGATGTCATCCAGCAGAGGCACGGCAAGGACTGACTTCCTACTGGCCTCGCGCCATTGGTAAAGGAAAGCTTCCTTCTTCTCCTTGGGGCAGAGCTGAAAAAGCTTGGATGCCCTGGCGATCATTGCGTGGAAAGATCCAATCTCATCGGACGGGGAGGCCCGGGCTGCTGATGGGAGCTCCATCCTGTCGTCACCGCCGTCGACGTCGGTACCCGTCGTGGCCGTGTCCATTCCCGTGTCATCCCCAGGGACGGGGGACGTGGGGAAAGGCTGAGCAGGCCACGAGGGCTGAGAAGGCGGGGCTGGGTGGATCCGTCTTCTCTTGTTCGGGGGGCTTCCCACCGGGACCGGCTCTAGTTCCTCCGCCGGACCTGGAACCGGGTCCTCTGTCAGTGGTAAGGGCAATCTCGTCCTTATCTCTGAGCATAAGGATTGTATCGCCAACAAAATGGCTGCCGAGTTATCCTGCGGCTCCGGAAGTGACGGGAGCAACGGCTGACTAGGACCCTCGCCAGTGCCGCCATCACCCCCATCGTCACCCTCGTCGGGAGCCCACCCGTGGGGACGGGCCTCCTCGATGCCCTCGTCGAGGCCCTCTAGAACTTCTGCCAACTCCTCCTCGGCTGTTGTGTCCGTGTCCACAATGGCCACCGGCCCCCCTCATTTTCCGGCGGGGTCTTCACAAGGGTCTTTTCGATGGGTCTGAAAGAGGTTTCCCTCTGCGGAGGCAGGGAGACTCTGTGCCCCGAGGCCGCCTCCACTGATGTAGCCTCCACAGGCTGCGCCAGGGCCGCCACGACTCCCTCGATAGAGGCCTTGGCCGGGTGAATCAAGGCCTTCACCGCCTTAGGCGCGCTTGAGGCCTTCACCTTGGGGGGAGGGTCACTGCCTCGCTCCCCCTCAGCCGAATCCTTTGAGATCGACCGGGGCCTCTCCAGAGGCTTACCCGGGTTCTCGGATTTCCTCTTCCCCGAACCAGAGCGTTGGCTTGTGGTTGATGGTGCCGGGGAAGGTGTGCCCTGCCTGGCAGCCGAAGAGCCCGACCGTTCGACGCTCCCGGTGCCCGCGGACTCACAGTGCTTTGCCTTCTGTTGGGCCCCCGTCGCCGGGGAGCCCTCACAGGACTTAGAAGACCGCTCGGACTTCTTCTTCTTCTTCTCACCTGACAGACTCTTTCCTTCCAGCCAGTTGGAGAGACGAAGGTGTCGGTCCCTGATGGTCCATTCCGACATGTTCCTGCAAAACGCACAGTCCTTCTCCACGTGCGTTTTGTCCTCATGAAGGCAGTAGAGACATTTCGAATGCTCGTCCTCCTTGAACACATTCTGTAGCTGGCATCCAGAGCAGACCCTGAACAGCTTTCCGGGCGTTGAGCTTCCTTTCTCCTGGGCCATGTTCGGGTAGGCTGCAGAAACTTCTGGAATCCTCCAAGAAGCGTAACTGGACAAAATCTTCACCCTTGAGGGGCGTAGAAAAATCCGACACGGATCCCCGTTAATCGGATGTAGAAACGGTGGAGCTTAAGGCTCTATTTGACCGAAAAAATAGAAATTCTCTTTGAAAAAGCGCGAAAACGCAGCAAAAGCTCGAGAGCTAAACACGAGGACTCCCAACACTTGAGCGTGCGGTAAAAATCTGAAGATGGCTGCCAGAGGCGGGGCTTAGGGAGAGGGCAGTCATTGGCTGGGGGCAGTATGACCCAGAGACCAGACAGATAGAAACAAAACTGATACTGATTTTTTCCTTACCGAGGATCCCCAGCCTGACGACAAGGAACATTCATGAGCATGTGAATCCATGCCAGATCCCATGCTGGAGAATTAATAATATTATTTCATTGTCTGCCCAGATTGTATCCATACTGCAGCCCCTTAATCCCCCTCACTCCCGTCTTACCTTTGCCCTGTATATTGTATAATGCTGTTGGGGGAACAAATGGGACTTTCCCTCTTGGCCTTCTGTTCTGCTCAATCAGGCAGCACTGAGGATCAATGAGCCTACCACCGATATGTCAGCCAGTGTGCTTGTGACCAAATGCGGCCACCTTTATTCATTGGTTTATACTGAAACTTAGCTCAGCTAGGGCGCAACATGAAATTATAAGGAAATAAATACATTTTGGAAAGGTGTTTTAATGCAACTTACAGCAAATACTTTTTAAATAACCTAACAAAAATCTAATGTGTTCCCAAACCTCCATTTTTGAAATCCATTTGTGATAATATAACACACAATAATTGCAAAATGGGATGACCGGTTTGTCACGCTATATGCATGTTGGAACCAATTGAGCTAAATAACATTTTACCCATCTCAAACCATTTGGTCCCACTATCGCCATCCTAGCGTGCCCCTAGCCGTAGCGGGCCTCGCCCGTAGCCAACCACTACTCCACACTATACCCCTCAATTCCACAAAATTGTGAGGACCTTCAACCAGGTGAACCCTCGAACATAGCCTAAATTAGTTGAATAATGAGTTGCATTGAAATGCAAAAAAATAATGTTACATACAGCAAATCATGTAAACAATGATAGAATTTGAGGGGTGTACGTTAATTCTCTCTGCAACAGCGTATTACTTAAAATCATTGAATGTATATATGTTTGATTTTGTTTTTTTATTTTGTCTTGGTTTATTGCAATATTGTGGGCATGAAACACCAAGCTTAACATAGCTTGAGAAAAACACTAAGCTTGATACAGCTTGAGGCATCTGGCATCGCTTCATTTTGGGATGGGGTCAGGGGGATGGGACCCCTCTCAACCTTGGGTAAGAGGCCTATCAGGGTGAGACAGTTCTGTGCCAGAGACAGGAATTGCGAGTTTGGGGGCGGGGAGGGGGTTGAAGTCTCTGTCCCCACTTAATGTTCCAGTTTACAAATGCCACTTTTGCTCATCACCTACCTAGAGTACAAAATGATGGTCAGTTTTTTCTCTCTTGCATTCTATGACCGTGGAGACCAGAATTCCATATGATGGAAAAAGGAGCAAATAGCACACCAGTAAAAGAGCCATCAGTGAACAGCATGTCAGCGGAGCATCGCAGGGAGGCATTTCAGACAATCCTCATTCGCAGAACATGAACTCGGAAATAGACTGATTGAAGAGAGCCACTGTTTCGGGTTACCGGCAGACCTGGGTTAAAAAACGGTGCAGGCTCAAAGATGGTTTTATGTGTTTCCAGCTCTGAAAACCGGCCCCTGGGTGAGAACAAGATAGCAGTGGGTCCGGGAATCAGCTGAGCTTGAGGACTAATGGGGGTGGATGAAAATAAAGGGACACTGAAGGACCGGGTGTGATCAACGGAGAAGGCAGACCGAGAGAGTGTGCAAGGCGAGATATTGGTTGGTGAAAGCAAATGGCACTTGGGTGTGGCAGCATGTATATGGTGACTAAGCTGGCCAATTGGGAATAAGTGGGAGTGTATAGGAATCAGTGAGAGTGAGAAATGTGAGCAAGTTAAAGGAGGGTGACTGCGAGAGGAGCGGTGAAGTGTAGTGTAGAGCAGAGCATTAAGTACTGGGAGGCCAGTTGAGTCAAACGTAGTAGGAGACTGTAGTAGAGAGGTGGGAGATGTAGTCAAGAGTAGTAGGAGGAGAGTATAGTCAAGTGTAGTTGTAGGAGAGACTAGTGAGAAGAAAGTGGTAAAGAGGGGAGTGGAAAGTAGAGGCAGAGTAGCAGTAGACGTGAGATGGAAGAACAATGGAGGGACAGAGAATGAAAGAGGAAGAGCAAGTGGAGAGAGGGAGGAAGAGAAGGGAGGAGAGTAGAAGGAAGGGAAAGGAAGGGAGGCACAACAGGGTGAAGAGAACAAGAGAGACGAGGTAAGAGCAAGTGAGTCCTGGGAGGCTATAAGGTCACACTTCTTAAAACCATTTTTCATGTGGGACCCACCCAGAAGATCCCAGAGGAAGTAGGAGAGACGGCCTTTACAGTTAGGCTCTCACCAATAGCCAGCTCGACCTTAGACAGTAGGCGTTACCAATCACTAGTGACCACTTGGGGGGGGGGGGAAGGGTTTAGGCACACCTGGGCTATGACTATCAAAGCCCATGGGAGACAAGAGAGAGAGATGGCCCTTAGTGAGACTGTATTCAAACATTTTCATAAAAACACATGAAACTTTTTCAAAAGGTGTGTTCTTGAAGCCATATGTAAACATATCTACTTGTACAGCTTGTTATTCTAACAGCTTGTTTCACATAGGTGTCCGATGTTTTGGTCAACATTTGCTGTGATAAGATTGCAGTAGGTGCCCAGTATTCCTACAATAGGGCCAATCTGCACAAGTTACCTTATTACAAGACCTTAGAGCATTTGATACTTAAGTTAACAATATGCAGAACCTATGCTTTATGAAACCTCTTTCTTTAATGGGTTTTCTTTCTGGAATTCATGACCAAAATTAATTTTGGAATTTATGACTTTGAAGAGTATTTTTTCCTTATTCTCGTCTAGTGGCATATTTGTAGATGATATCCAATTTTAAGCAGCTCTAAAGACAGCTACTTCTACCCGATTGTCTCACTGTAGACATAGTTATGCTGTAAAAGTATTCACACTTGCTTCTATGTGCATTAGTATGAATGTAGGTTTGTATTATGCCTGGAAACGTGCTGAAAGATGCCGATTCAGTTTAGAGGTCGGCACACTGGCACAATTATTTCCCTGGATGTCAGAGGATTTATTTTTAATGTCCAGGCCATCGCAAGGATGAATGCTGCTGCAGGCAAAGTGACCTTTTAGAGTCTTGCTCCTTTACAAGTGCCAGATTTTTTTTTTTCTGGTCGCAATAGAATACCTTCTGATGTCACCCTGCTGATTCTACCCCAGTAAGCAGCGTACATTTTCCTTATTGAAGCACTGGGCCCACTGAAGAGGATTACATTCATGCACAGAAGCTCTGCTTTGGCATTTACTTTAAATGTGTAGAGTTAAGTATATGTTTCCGATGCTGGATTTTCCTGCCAATATTTCTAGGATTTATGAGGTCTTCCCGATTTCTTTTTGCCAAAATACACTTTTGCTGAATTTGTTTGCAGGTTTTTACCACATTTCTTAACCATAAAATGCAGGGGGGAGACCACCCCACAGCCACCTTTACACCCCACACATCCCCTTCTATGTACATTTCCCCAATTTACCATGTCAATTTTTGCAGAGACAGCCTCATCACGAGTTGGGGGTTGCTCTTAAATGCAACGGTAATGCAATTACCGCCACATTTAAGGGCTGGACCTATCATGTGTTGGAGGCGGAAAGTTTGGAGTTTCATCCCCAGCTTTTTGCTGTAGGTAAAAATCCTGCTTTCCGCCCATTTTTGGCGCTATTAGACCAGCGCTGATAGCGCCAGGAAAACCCCATTGGGTCCAATAGGGAATGGACAATAACCGCCCAACAGCTACTTGTGATCCCATGTTAATAGCGCAGGACCGAGGATACCTCCAGACTTGTGATGAGGCTTTTCAGTGGTAAAAAAAGGTGGCAAAAAATAAATTCGCCAAACTGGTATTTCGGCAAAGGTGTGGAATACCAATTTGATTAAAAGAGCAATAATGACTTCAGTAATGGGATTGCTCATTGTACCCTCTCAGGCAGTGCATATGGACTAGTCTTACTAAGAGGAATTGCCATCTGACGTGGGTCTCGAAGCCCAGCTTTTTTGATTTATATTAGTTAATAAAATTATGCCAGTAGTTATATTTCAGTAAGGGAAATCTACCAATTAGGTTTCCCTTTCATAAGCTCCAACCCAAAAAACGGTGTACAGTTGTGCCCTGCTGAATCAGTATCCTGATATGCAGCACCCACCCACCAGTGGCACAGAGTAGGTCCAGGGGTCACAGGTGAACTCTTGACAGCTGCAGGGGCAGCATTTAATATTATGTACGTCTGTTCCATAAACGACATAACTATGAAAATGATATCCTGGTGGCACGTACAACTGAAAATATAAGCTATACCTGAGTTTGAGGTATGGTGGCTAGCATCTTATAATTATCCAAGACATATCAATTTGGTATCACACATGTACGAGTCCTATGAGCATTATTTTTTTTTTTTTTTTTTTGCATTTAATTGTTTTACAATTTTTACAAAATCTTTCTGTTGGCGAGTGTTTTTCAGACGTTTCCATTGTGAGTCCATGATTTGGTGAAATTAAAATTCTCCCCTCTCTGCGTTTATTTCTTTAAAATCCTTGTTTTTTTGTTTTTCTTTGTTTACTCTCGGCTTAGTTTTTCTTCCAGTTTTAGACCTTCGAAGAATTTGGCTGTTGCTACTGTCAATGTTGTGGATTCTCCGCTCATTAGCATATTCCACTTATCTTCGTCACTGGTGGTAAGATGTTTCATTTTGTGTGATCGTAAGTAGGTCGTTCTGAGACTGTTTGTACCCGGACAGTGTAGAAGTAAGTGTCGCACTGTTTCGATTTCTAGGGTGTCACAGTACTGACAGTTTTTATCTTGAACCTGTTTTCTGAGGTATAAAATTTCTTTCGTCTTTAGAATGTTCAGACTTGCTCTCAGGAAGATTATACGCAGAGGTTTGTCCGGGAATTGTTTTAAGTAATTCCTTGTCTCGTCTATCCTTTGTATGTTGATTGTATGATGACTCTGTGATGTGTGCTTCTCTGCTTTTTCCAAGGTCTCGATCCAATCATGGATTTTTAATTTTTTCTTGATTTTCTCTGGGGTGCGTTCTATCTCCCATTCCGAACATCCAATTTTTTCTGACTGATCTAGTAGGTTTTTGTACCATTTTGTCATCATGTTGTTTTTTTGGTTCGTCATTTCTTGGTAGATGATGTCCAGAATAGTAGGCCGTGGAGTTCTTAGAATTTTTCCCAGGAACAAGAGACCGTTTCTGACTACTACTGATTCCAGTGATTGAAGACATAGTTCTCTTCGGATTACTGCTGTTGGGGTTGAATTGGGTAGTCGTAAGACTTTGCGCCAAAAAGCGCCTTCCAATTTTGTCCACAGTGTAGAAGGAAGATGTGGCATTGCTTCAGCCCCATAAATTAGTGCTGGAGTGACTTTGGCTTTGAAGAATTTTAGTACTGGGAGGATGGTGAATTTTCCAAATTTCCTTTCCAAGAGTGTTGCTTGTGCAGCCAATGTTTTCATCTTTAGGATAAGGTGTTCTTGCATCGATAGTTCTATTTGGCTGCGAGATATTTTCACTCCTAAGTATATGAAGGTTTTCACTGTCTCCAGCTTCTCTGAGTTAGCAAACCTTTGTGATCTTTTAGTTGGCCTAGATGATTTTTCCAAGATCATAATTTTAGTTTTTGCAGTATTCAGATCTAAGTCGTTCTTCTTCAAATAGCTTACAACACTGTCTAGTTGACGCTGCAGTCCGATTGGTGTTTGATCCAGCAGAAGGATATCGTCCGCATAGAGCAGTCTTGTCACTTTCGACTCTCCTATTTTTGGAGGAAAGGAGCGTGTGTCAATTTCTGCATCCACTATCTTATAGAGGGCAGGAGCTAGAGGGCATCCTTGTTTGACTCCTCTTGCTGTTTGTATACTTTCTGATAGTAGCCCAGCTTCGTTCAGGCGAACTCTGATTGAGGTGTTACTATACAGTGCTTTGATAGGGTTGAGGAGTGAAGTTGGGCACCTTTGTTTTTCCAGTTTGCTCCATAGTTTTCTCCTGTTTACACGGTCGAAGGCTTGTACCAGGTCGATCAAAGCTATGAAAATTGTTGGGTAGCCCTCGAAGACTCTGGCCTTCAGAATACTGATCATCATAATGTTGACCGTGGTGCCTAGATTTTTTTCAAAGCCTGTTTGCAGTGGATCTGCTGTCTTTGCCATTTTCTGCCAGTCTTGGAGTTTCTCTAGCACCAGGGATCCGAAGAGTTTGCCCAGCACGTCCAGTAGGGCAATAGGTCTGTAATTTCCTGGGTCATCCTTCAGCCGCTTTTTGTAAATTGGAACGATGTTAGCTGTTTGCCATGTAGCCGGGATAGATTGTGTTGTCCTACATCTTTTAAAGATTTCGGCTATTAACGGGGCCCAAGTTTCCACCTCTTGTTTGAGGTGTAAGTTTGTGATCCCGTCCGGACCTGGTGCACAGGAGTTATTTAATTTACTGATTTTCTTTCGAATCTCTTCCTCCGTACATGCCATCCATTTACTTTTTGCGGGTTTTGGTGATCTTTTTTCCGATGTCTCTGGTTCTTCAAATAAGTTTGTGAAGTGTTTTAGCCATCTGTCTTCAGGGACATTGTTGGTACTTGTTTTTGCTGGACCTGATAGTAGAGTCCAAAAGTCGTTCGAGTTCCTTTTGCAGACTGCTCTAAGCATGGTCTCTGCGTCTTCTTGGTACAATTTTCTTCGGATTGTTTGAAGCCACAATTTGTACTTTCTTTTTTGTTTGTTTGCAGAGTCTAAGTTTAACTGTGTGGGGTATTTTTTGGCTTTCCTTAATGATTTTCGTAACTCAGATTTCTTTGAGCGAATTTCCTCGTTGAATTTGTGACAATGTTTTTTTTCTGTTTTCCTTACATACCTGGGATGTTGGTAAGGGGTGAGCAGCGGGCAGTAGTCCAGGTTTTTCAATGTGTTGTTGTTGTTACCTCCTATCTCTTTTTGTTTGTAGGTCTCTGTGATCGAGGCAATGCCATCTTTTGTGATTTGTAGTCGGTTTCCTTGGGCGTTTATAGCCATCTTGGTTGACATGTTGAGTTGCAGGGGTTTGTTGGCATGCCATGTCGCTTTGAGTAATTTGTGGTCACTCCGGGTGGATACTATTATCTCAAAGCTTTTGATTTGTTGATATAAATCCCTGGATACAAAGATGTAGTCGATGGTGCTTGCATTTCCTTCCCCCTTCCAGGTTGGAATTCTAGGTCTGGTTGTTTCCAGGGAATTTAGGTTATACAAATCGCGGGATTCCATCAGCTCCGCCCATGCAAGGCCTCTTGCTGTTGATTTTGAGCAGGGGTTTGTTTTATTTCCTAGAGTTTTTACATTGCCTACCGTTGGGCAGGTCGAGTACAAATCTCCACATATTAGAATGTGGTCCACGTCGAATGTTGTTGTAGCCAAAGTTAATATTTTTTCTATCTCGTTTAAGAAAGCGGACGTATGGATTATGGCCGGGTTCCAATAGATGTTCAGCAACAGGATAAGATCTTTGTTCTTTTTTCTTGTTGCGTTTTCTTCTTTTGCCCATTCTAGGACAGTCGCTTGGATTAGTGTCTCTGATACCAGGTTGTGGGCTATTCGAAGCGATCCGCCCGTACGGACGGCCGTTAGAAGGCCCGATGTAGGGCAACCTTTTTCGCCTTTCTGGGCAGGAGACAGTTGGATCTCGTAACCGTCCATGCTGGGCGGCAACTGCAGCCAAGTTTCTTGTAGGCTTAGTAGGTCGAATCTGTCTAGGTTTATTTCGCCGGGTTCTGTCAGATGGATGTGGCCTCTAGTATTCCATGATCCGATAGTGATTGTTTGCTCTTTGTTGCATAGAGCATTTGCCATCTTTATTTGATCCCTTTCTTCACCTGAAGGGAAGCCCTTTGACTGCTATTTTCCAGTATAGCGTGTTAGTGCCTGAGGGAGCCATGCCCATCTTTTTGAGCTTTTGTCCGCTAGATCTAATCAGTTCTGGGTTGAGGTTGTTTCTCTCACAGTGTTTTTTTCTTTTCCTGTACCCTCCTGCGGCCTGATTGGGCCATTTATTTTTCTGGTTTTGGTTTTTTCTGTGTCCTCATCATCATCGTTCCAATGTCTTTTAATGTGGTGATCTTCTCTTGATTTTTCTTTTCTTGTTTCTTTCATAATTTCTGTCGCGCTTGACCCCTTAAGTTTACTGATTGTTTCTCTGTCTGTTTTTCTCGTATGTTCATAATTCATCGGGCTTGAAGGTTATTTTCTTTTTTCTTTCAGGTTATACTTTCTGTTCGGAGTATTATTTATCCAGTCCTTGGTTTCACTTGTTTTGTCTTCATAACTGTGCCTTTGTTTTGTTTCGTTCGTTTTTTGGATCTTTTGTCCTCTCTCTTCTAGTGTCGTTTCTCGCAGGAGATAACCCCGATTCGAAAATTCTTTTGTCATCTGAAGCATGAGTTTTTTTACAGATTGGGACATAATATTTAGAAAGATGCTGTCTGTCCGTCCTTTATGCGCAAATTCTACTATGTTTATGTCTATGCTTTTGATTTGATCTCCATTTGTGAGTTTGTCCAGGAGCTTCAACATGGCTCTTCTATTCAGGATGATTTTTCCTTCTGAGCTGGATCTTTTTTCTAGTTTTAGTGTTCGGGTCGAGTTACTTTTGTGAGTAAATATCGCTGAATTTCTAGTTCGATTTTGCTGTAAGGGCTGGTCCGAGGGTCTTTGATTAGACCTGTTTCTCTTATCTGAAGATTTGTCTCTTCTTCTACTGTTATATGTCTCGATAGCCGAACTTCTTCGTGTTCTTATCTCGCTTGCCTTGCCCTTTTGTCCTATGGGGGTCAAGTAAGTTTGTTGATATCGTCTATCACTTGTTTTTGTTTTTTCTTCTTGTCTCTCATTATCGAACATTCTTTTGCTGTACTTTGGATGAGCTTCCTCATTGGCTCCTTGTCTGTAATCATATTTATTTAGCTTTGTTTTTGATAGACGGAACAGCGTTTTTCTTTCTGGGGTGATCCGATCTTTTTTGTGTTCTGAATCCTCTAAATTTTCTCTTTTTTGTTCTGCATTTCTCATTTGTCTTTTATATTGATTTTCCCTTCGGTTTTGTGTTGGCTGTTCATTTTCCGCAAATGATACCTTTCTTTTTTTTGCCATAGAGCGAGGTATTTCAGACTAAGAATTTTCGATTGAGTAAGTGCTGATGTTAGATATATCAATCGTACTCTCATCTAGCTCCGGATTGAGTTCTCCTTTTTGATTTTTCTGAATGTTACTGTTTTCTTTCTTAGTTGTTTTTTTGTCTGTGATGGTTATCCATTTTGTCATTAGTTCATTTGTTTTGGTTGTTTTTTCTGCTTTCTTCTGGGCCTGTTTGTTGGAATTTTCCAGTTCTTGTGGAATTTTGAAGTGATCAGCTTTCCTTTCACTTTTTGTCAATGTCTCAGTTTCATTCAGCTTGTCTCTTGGGTTCATATGTTTTTTTAAACTGGTTGATTCTCGTGTGTCTCCCTTGGGTTTGTCTTTGTTGCACTTTTGTGCTGGTCTCTCGATATGCTTTTCTAGTGCTTCTTGTGGCTCTTTTCTGTTACTGGTCTCACTTGTTTTCGTCAGTATAGTTTGAGTGCTGTTATTGATTGATTTTTTCTTAAATTGAAACACGTCGTTCTTTCCTTGATCTATTTTATCCGTTTGTGTTCCTTGGTTTCTTGTACTGGCCTTCCACGATTCGAGGGCCAGAATGTATCCTTCCAAGTGGGTCAGCTTCGAGTTTACAGATGCTAATATTGAAGTGTGGTCCTTCAATGTATCGTTAATGGTCTCATATAATTTTCCAAATGGTGCTAGACCAACTGTCACTGCTGACATCACTAGTTGTAAATCCGGCTTTTTTCCAGGTGAATTTTTTTCTTTTGTTTTTGTGGTTTCTTGTCCCAGATTAGTTTTGTTTGGGGTCGAATAGAGTGGACGCAGAGCATCCACCAAGGAATTTTCTTTTCTTTGCTGGCAAATAGGTTTCAGATCTGGATTCTATTCTCTGCGCCTAACCATGTTTTTGTAGTTTAGTATAGCCTCTGCCAGCTGTATTTCTTCTTGGCTTCTTACACGGATGGTATTCGGTTTCTGTATGTTCTCATGGCTCTTTTTTGCCTCAATTGTTGTTGTTTCTTGGTTTGGTTTTCTAGTTTCTTCAGTTGCGTTTTTTTTGCCAAGCGTAATTTTTTCTTTTGAAAGCTCTTCTGTCAGTGTGACTACCTCCTTGTTGTTCGTACATTGAGTTTTTGGAATTTGTCTCGGTTTCTGATTGTTCTCATTTTCTTTAGATGACACTTTGGTTTCCAAAATACCTTTTTGTTCCTTATTTTGAATCAATTTCTTTCAGTGTCCAGTTTTGATTTTTCCCATTTATCTTGAAGGGTCTCATTTTGGCCGAAGTGCCATCGTAATTGGGGTGACGAAGTTCCTATTTCAAGGGAGTGCGTTGCTGTTATTTGTTTGAATGGAATTCTTTGAGGGGATGGAGGGATTCCCTCTAATATTTCCATATCAGAAAGTTCAAATCGATTCGTAATGGGAGTTTTCCCTAACTTCTCAAAGAATCTTCCGATCGGGTTGTTGGTCTGGGGCATCATTTTACCTTGTTTTTTTTGGTGTAGTTTCAGCGTGGATTTGGAGATTGGAGTTGATGAAAAAGTAACATCAGGAGTGCTGACATCTGGTTTTTTTGAGTTTCGATTATTTTCAAGTTCTTCGGTTTTTAGTTCCTGAGTATTTTCTTTTCCCGTGTTGTCGTTCTGATCGACACGTGAGAGATTCAAATCATTTTGGGACAAGATCTTGTTACTTGGGTCTTTGGCTGGGTATGTTTGTAGTTGGACCCATTTGTGTTCTCTCAAGATGTTGGTGTCGTCTGTTTCTTGTCCATCTTGATCTGTCAAGTATGATATGGTTCCGTTCATTGAACAGTTTTCTCTCCAATCAGTTATATTCAATTCGGGACTTGATAGATCTGCCCTGGCTGTCACTGGGTGTGTCTCTGTTTGGATCAGCCTTTTAAGTATGGGTGGACATGTGTTGTACTCTTTTTGATTTTTGAAAGAGGTATGGTCTGATGAGTTTTTTAAACTTTCTTCTGTGAGGAAGGTTTGTTGTAGTGAGTTAGCTGTATTCAAGGTATTGAGTTTATTTTGTTTCAGGTCAACCGTGGTCCGGCTGTGTTTTTCGCCGGTCTCTGTCTCATGATTCTTTACGGTGACAGATACAGAGTTCGTTGTCTGGTGGGGCCGACCGGTATTTCCACTTTTTCCTCCTCCGTCTTGTCTCGTCGTGCCTCTTCTTGGTCTACAGATAAACGCAAGCCCGGGATCTGTGCAGACTTCTCCTCTTGCATTACACCTCTTTCACCACCCGTCGCCCCCCTGATTCTGGATTTGTGCACCCTTTTCCTGCCCCTCCACCGGCAACCGCCGGCAAGGCGGTGCTGCAGCCAGATGTGCTCCCGTCTCGCTCCCCAGAAGGACCGGCAGCACCAGGCGTATCCGATGAGCATACAACGTCACAAGTAGGTAGATTGTATCTGTGTGGGGATCGAAGAGGGGGTATTGGGGGTGACAATATTGCTGTGGGGTGTGTGGTGGTCATTTCAGACGGGCTTTTTATTGTTAAGAGGCCACTTCGTAGTATACGTCCCGGTTCATCGATGATGTTAGCTAGGGGGGCTCCTGGGAGCGGGCAGCTATCCTTGACGCTCTGGGTGGCCATCACTAACTTCTTCATGTTAGTTTTGTGAAGTTTTTTTTTTTTTTTTTGGTTGATCTGACTTTAGTTTAAGGATGGATGAATACAGGGACGATATGCCAGACCACTCTCCTTGTTTGGTTTTATGCAGCTGAACACTGAACAATTTTTAAGTCATAATCTCCCAGCACTTACCGGCAAACCGCCGGGACCAGCCGGAAACAGCAGAAACAGTCGCGCCCTTTACTCCTGAGTGGGCTTCACGCCGCAAGGGTCGCGCTGTTCTGCTTTTATGGATGTCACGTGGGGATTCAAAATAATGAGCCGTTCGCTTCGAACTGCTGGCAGCTCCTGCTGACAGTCTCACGCGAGTCGGAGCGGCTTCTTCCTGATAAGGTGGAAAGTTCAGGGGATCATGGAAACGAAGTGCAGCAATAAACAGGGTCCCAGCCGAACAGCAGAAACAGTTGCGCCCTTTACTCCTGAGCGGGATTCACAGATGTGGCATAATACAGATGTGGAAGGGTTATGTCTATTCCCCCCAGCCAGACTTTTCTTGCTACTGCCAGCAAGACTGTAGCCCTGGGTTGCCTCTCTTTGTTCCTTTGAGGGGGCAAGTAACATCCTCCCCAGAGAGCCAGCCACACCACAGGAAGCTCTTCTGGGAACAGGAATCAAAGTGCACACTCATCATTGAACTTCGATTGCTGAACCAAATCTGGTCACTTCCACGATTTGCATCACTTAAGTAACGCTTCAAACTACAGCATCCTCCCGTTCAACCCCACCTCGACATTCGCTTGCCGCTGGACCACAATGACTGTTGCTGTTTGTACCGAATCAAGCCAACGAAAAGCACTGAGAAGCCAGGTTTGCCAGTGTCAAACCAACAAGACACTGCAAAGTTATTGCCTGATAATGCTCATTGTGGACCCTAGAGACTGTTTAGATCACATTAATCCATTTTTGCAAATCAAGAACAGATTCTTTATGAACATTGTCATTTTTATTGCCTTTTCTCCCATTTGTCTCATTACATTACCCAGGGTGCTGCGTCTTGATATCTTGCAGATTCTGTGTTCTTTCTACGCGGGTGGCAGAGGCATAGAAACTGCTCTCCTGAACACCCATGAAGTACTGTGAAGACAGTAATGTAGAGGGGCACACAAAATTATGGGCGTTTATCGTATCTGACATTCAAACATTGTCAATATATATAAATCTTCAGTAACGTTCAGTACTGTTCAGGTGCCACAAATGCTGATCCTGGGCTACAAGATCGATATCTACAGAAAGTGAAAAGTGAGTCACACCTGGGCCGGTGTGGCTAAAGATCTGTGCACACTTTTATGCATTCAAAAAATGCAAAACATGTTCTTCTGTGTTTACCACATATAAGATTTAATGAAATAGTCAAATAAACAAAACTTTTTCCTCAATTTTGTTCAACAAAATAAAATTCTACTGATCAATATCCCTCACTTGGGTATATTACATCTATTTCAACTTCCTGGTGATTACAACATTATATGAGAATACAATGGTCTCATAATTTCATGAACACAACATTTTGAAATTCAAACGACTTTTCAAAAGTAAAAAAGTAAATTTTTATTGGATCAATGCAGATATGCAAAGTAGTGTTGGTATGTCCCCTTGTCTCATGTACAACGCGTTTCGTTCTTACCCGCCCTTTATCAGGTATGGCCAAATTCACACATTTCTGAAAATTCAAAGTGAAAAATATATGTTTTACTCTATTGTTCATTCAGATTTTTTTGTTATGTTTTATATGCATTCATGGATCAACATTTCTAAACGGTTGACCTGTAGGCCCAAATAATCTCTCCTGATATAATCAGTTCCAGTTGTCTGGTTTATCGATATTCACACATATCAATAGTCCGATCTGAAAATGAGTCACAGTTGCTTCCGTAAGTATGGACACGAATGAAGGGCTAGGCATGGGATCAGCCGCTAAATTGTAGCACTGTATCCCACTTCTAAGCCCACATTTTAACTGATGCATGTACACTTTTATTGTTACCATGTTACGCTCACCTCTACAAAAGGAGTAGGAATTGGGTTTGTGCTGGCCAGTATCTTTAATGGGTCTGGCCCTTGTATGAGAGCGATGAAGATAGAACTTCCTTGTTTGTTTTCAAAAACCTGGATCCCTTTTTGTTGGTTCCTATAAGTGATAAATCCCTATTAATACTGCATTGCTTGCCCATCAGTTTTCTTGCATCAAGACATTCGAAAAGGAGTTTTAAATGCATACCTTGTGTTTTCACGGCTTCTATTTTGTTTGTTCTGATGTTTTTCACTGCACGTGGTTCGTGTCCAAGGTAACGCTCGTATCATTTCCACAGCTGTATTTTATTTTTAGAAAAAGGTCCTTGTTGTTAACAAGTCTGCAATATAATATTTCTGTTAATGCCTCTGTTTCTTTCTAAGTTATTGTGTGTCGTGCTGTGGCAGATATTCCTAATCTTACTTTCTTTCAGCTCGCGGTTTAGCTCTGTGGTTTCCGCGTTCAGCTTGGTCTCCTGCCTTGTTGTAAATGTTACTATAGTAACAGAGTGTATGTCGGCTTTACGGGATGTGAGTATTGAGTTAAAAATGGACTCTTCGTTTTTGTTCGCAGAGCGCCATCTTTGAGAGGAACAAGTTCCATAATAGCAATGCTTGCAAATGCCATTTCTTCTAGTCAATGTACAATATTCCTTGCAGTAGCGAATGTACACTGAATTGGGATGATATGCCTATGTTGTGGCATGTTCTGGACTTGCCTTTTGGATGTTTTTCAATTTTTTGAGTTTAGTGATCAAGATGCTAATTTGTAGTTGAACTGTGATGCATATATGCAGTGTGATGAAGACCGTAACATTACACTTTATGTCCGGTGATCCTAGAACTTTTCTTGGTATGCTCACTCTGTAGAACATACTCTCAGTGTCTCTGTTGATGTAAGGGACCTGGTTCACTTGCATTGTATTAGGAAGTGTGAATTTTCTATAGAAAACAGCTTAAGTCCCAGTCCATGTTCATCCCATTGGGGGACATGGAATTGAGGCGATAGATCCAATAGTTTTCCCGTTGAAGGAGCAGTCTATTTAAGATCCCACCTCTCCTCGGTGTATTCACTTGCTCCAATCTTATTTGGACAATCGTGTGTCTATGAATTATAAAGTGTTGTGCCACTGGCGATTCTTCTGATGCCATACGTATGTTTGATTTATGTTCTGACCACCTGGTTATGGCTTTCTGGGTGGTCAGAACCACATAGTATACACCACAAGGACATCTCATCCCGTAAATTACACTTTTTGAATCACAAGTAGAGGAATGGTAGAGGTTAATTTTATATCCTTTATGTGGGTGATTGATGGTGATGTTCCCTTTTATTAAATTATTGCAATTATTTCTCTTGTGACATGGTATGGTTTGTATTTTTCTTTTGTCTCTCTCTTCGTAGAAAAGTCTGCTTTGATGAGATGTTCTCTTATTGATTTGCTTTTATTGTAGGAAAATAGTGGTGGTTCTGGGAATAATCTCCCCATCATTGGATCAAGTGTTAAAGTGTTCCAGTTGTTCTTAATTATTTTCTTTATCTTTGGACTTTGCTGAGAGTATGTAGTCACGTATACCAATTTTTCTCCTTGTTCATGAATTTGGGTTCAAGTGGATAGCATCATCTGATGTTGCCTGCTCCTTCATTTATATTGGTCTGTTGATATCCTCTTTTTTCAAACTTCTTTTTTAATTCTTCAGTTTTCTGGATGTATTCTTGTTCTGAGACGATGCGCCTGTATCGAAGAAATTGGCTAATTGGTATACTCTCTATAGTTTTCCTGGGATGTAAACTGTTTGCATGTAGTATACTGTTTCTATCTTTTTTTTTCGTGAATACTTTGGTTTCCAATTTTCCAGACTTCTTATATACTTCTACATCCAAAAATTCTATTGATTTTTTACTATTTTCATTTTCTTCCTATGGCGCCGCAATTTGTTACTAAGAGTGCTAGCAAAGGGTCCTGACTGTCTTCGTAGTCCTCGTGAGCATCGAGGTGCTGTGGAGCGTCTTTCGACGTGTCCGCGGGGCGCTCTTTGCGCTTCGTCGACTCTTTAGGCATAAACCCAACTGCTGAAGTAATTTTCGCGGTGCTTTCGGTGATGTCCGGCGAAGCGGGGCGTGCCATACGACTAGGAGGCCTATCGGTAGATTTTTCGCCTACCGAGCGGCTAGGAGGCCTAGCGGTAGATTTTGCGCCTCCCGAGAGACTAGGAGGCTTAGCAGTAGTTTTTTTCTCCAACCGGAGCCTTAGAGGGCATCGGAACGTCAGCCGAGCACGCTTCGGCGGCCAAATATGTTTTTGATGTAGCACCCTTAATTTTCAAAGGCACATTCGCAAGATACTGCTGCGGATGTGGGGAAGGCTATTGAGAGGATTCCGTCGAAATTATCCGCGGTCTTGTCAGCGATTTCACCCATTTTGGCAGAAGTGTCAAAACCAGGGCTGGGCTGTGTGTTTAGTGTTACTTTTGTGTACGTCTCTGTCGCTGGATGTTGTCCCCTTGGTGTGACTCGCGTCAGGCCTTGTGGGGTCGAGGACAGGCATGGAGGACCTAGAGGCATCTGTCGTAAGGTCAATGGCATCCGATAAGGGAGGAAAAGCTCACCATGTCTCCTGGTCCCACATCCATAAGCAATATCTGTCTACCTGTGCATTCAACCTTGAAGCAAAAAGGTTGTGATCAATGGGCCCCAGAGTTCTTCCAACCTGTAGACACCTCCTGATTTAATCTCCAATAGCTCAAATCTTTCAGGAATAGTAGTACCAGTTTGCTACTACATTGGAGGTCATTAGGAGAGTCTGCCTTGATTGAAATCCTATTCTTCAGGCATAAATGCCGGAATTCCATGCCCAGTTCTGCAAGCATCCCCAATCGTGTCCCTCCTAGGTGACTGCTATGTCTTATCAGCGAAATATTATCCATCTTTAGGATGCAGCAGTACACTCTGTCTTTCAAGAGGGCTTCCACTGCGAGGGATCTGCTTATAAATTGATATGCAATACCTATTGATATACCTCTTCTTGTAGCCACTTTCCTCCTGTTGCAATCTGACCATATTTTGCTCTCCAGCCTGACCTGCTTTAGTCCAACTCTATACTCACGTCTGTAATGTCTCCAAAAATGGCACATCCATTCTATGTTTCAGTTTGATGGAGCCACCATTGTAGCTCTGCACAACAATCCTGGGCAGGCCCATCCTGATATTCAATCTCTGAAGGGTCCCGTAATTTAGGGATTCGGGAACAATCATATAGTTGTATGCTGCTAACAGATCCAGTATTCTGGTGAGTTCCCTATGGAAGACCATTCCTTTTCTAAGAACTGATCCTAATTTTTTGTTTATTAGTGTCACATTTTGCATTGGGAGTTCTAACCATGCCGCTGCCGTGTTCACCATGTACCCCAGGACTTTGATTTCTGGTCAGAGCTAGCTCTGAATTTCCCCAATTCATAGGGTCCAAAGAAGCATTAGTACCCAGTCTACGCGCCACTAGAGCATTTCCTTTCCTTATGCCATGATTACCAGGGCTGCCCAAGGGATTATCATATCATCCACGTCACTTGTACCATTCTCTCGGATAATTGCAAATATAGCTTGATGAGCTTGTTGAAAGCCCAGGGAGCAGAGGAGAGACTGAATCACAGACTCTTGAAGGCCCATGTCATGGCGTTCCATTAGACTTGAAGAAACCTCTATGCTCTCAGGTTACTGGGAGACAGACATCTTTGTGATCTAGTCTTGCCATCAAGTAGGTTTTCCTCAGAATATCTATCAACAGGTGGATCCCTGACAGTTTTAAGTAACAATAGGACAATCATCTGGTTGGGATCCTTCAGATTGAACACTGGCCTGATTTTTTGGTTTTTGTGCACAAGTAATACATTGCTGAAAAATGCTTTTGTTTTGCAAACAGCGCTGTATTAAGTTCTTGTGCTCTAATTTTCGAATTTCCTCATCCAATATGAAATCTCTCCTTTGGCATCTTGAAGGGCAATGGAGTCCGCAATTGCATCTGCTGTTGCCAGAACTCCAATCGTTGCCAGAACTCCAATCGGGAGTCTTCCACTGTCTCAAACACCCTCTTTGTAAAGCTTCCACTGTCTATGAATAAACCCGTCCTAGTTCACAATAGCGAAGATTTGTGTAAATCCTCAACTTAGATGTACTTTTTTTTGTCTGACTTTTGGCTGCTCTTCCCCTGAAAGGGAAAAATGTGTCCGGCTGCTGGGTCTCCAAGTACTGTACACAATTGTTGGGGCTTTCTCTGGGGCAAGAAACGACTAACAGAGCGGTCCCTGCCACGCCGAAAAACGGTGTCAGGGAAGGTTTTTCTGATGGATAACTGTGCCTTGTGCAAAACAGCATGTATGAGAAGAAATTTGCTCTGCTCCGTAATAAATGCTTAGCCAAATAACAGACTATAGGGCCTCATCAGGGGTTTGACGGAGCGGTAAAAATGTGCCGGTAATGCTGTCACCGCCAGATTACTGCTCGGCCCAATCCTGAGTTTAGGGGAGAGTCGGAGCACTCACCTCCAGCTTTTAATTTTGTTTGCATTATAAATGTATTGTGTTACGTTTTCGTACACATTTCATAGCTTTCTCTTTCAGCCTGTGGGTGCTTTTCAGTTTTTTCTTCTTATTTTTAGAATTCTAATGCCTTCTTTTATTATTTGGCGCTTTCATTATTTGAGATTACTGTCGCATTGCCTATTGGGTTCACATTTTATTCCATTGCATTCATTCATTTTATTTAACTTTTGCAACCTAGTTTGTGAGCTTCGAGCGAGCAGCGCAGTTGCCTCGGCCCATTTTGTTCATTTTGCAACTTGGGCTGTGATTTAAGACTCTGCAACACCAGACACGGCTTGCTCATTAAAGCCAGCTGGAAACTGTTTGAGCCTGGCACTGGTGTGCCTTGTGACCCCTCCTCCCCCTCCCCTCCCTTCATTTGGCTATTTAAAGCCGTTCCATCCATGTTCTGTGGGAGAGCTATTGAGGATTCAACGAAGGCGGGATGGTTCGCGCACAGACTGACGGTGAGTTGGGATGCTGGGCCAGCTATTTGAACATTTAGAAATTGCCCTTGAGCAGTCATTTGCTGCGAACCAGGACTCAATTGGGGGGTCTTTTTGGAGTGCTAATTTAGACGCCCAATTAATATATTAGGCTTCCAGTGCGGCTGCAGCAGCTAGTAGCACTGACGTTCTGCTGGCAGCTATGTCTGCCATTAATCAGCAGGGTACACACCGATCTCGGCTATATGCTGAGAATGATGCTAATTTCCTGCATGTTCACTCTAGCTGCTAAATATGCATTATATTGGTCGCAACTCTTTAGCATCTGCTACTGTAGCGGCTACACTGTCTTTATTATTAATTTTAGCACTGCTTTTATTAGTTTCCTTAGCATTGAAGCAATCTGTTTAACATCATGGGGCGAGCGATGTATTCCATGTTGGAGGACTATTTGTCTCGTAACCCTCTATTCTGACTGCTCACACAGCCTCTTTATTTATTTATCTAATTATTTATGTTACCACAGCTATCTGCGCATGAATCATAACGCGGTGAACAACACTAGACTCCAGTAGGACAGATCTTTTCAGATGCCTTATTGTGACTGGTCGACCGTGACATAATTGTGCGATTGAACTCCTATGCTTGTGATCCGTTCCCAATTTAGGTGAGCTCTAATGTTTGGCTTTGCGTTTACCCTTTTTTCTATTGTCACATTAGGAAGGACTGCCGTATGGCGTGCACCCTTGGTTGTTGGTTTTTTGGAGTGGATATCAGCTACTGATGATCCCTCCTGTATTATAATATGTTCCTGTCTCTCCTTTTTGTTTTTCTGCAGTTCTACTTGACTGAGAACTTGCCCTACAGGTCCATACACATTTCCCAGGATGTACATTCGGGAACAAGTGGCCAGTTTCAAAATTGAGATATTGGTAAATTTGATAATTTAATTATTTAACCATGTTATCTCTCATTATTTAGTAAGGAGGTGTTTTTCCGGACAGTGTTCTATGGGGGCGGGGAGGGGGTAATCCTGTTCGTCAATCACAGATCAGTATGTTTTAATCATTATGCCCTCTGTTTTCTTGATTTGATTTAGTTTTGCAGGTCGATACACAATGTATCCTTGGTGTTGTTTTGTTTATGTATTTACTGTTCTTTTATTTTGTTTTTCCCTCTTTTTTATTTGGTTCTTTTAGGTAAGATTATGGATTCATTTTGCATAATTCTGTATTCCTGTGTGTATTATTGCCTTATTGCTACATTAAAACCTTCAAGTGGCAAATATTCCAACGGGAGTGCGCCGTCCTGAAGAAGATGGGCATCAACCGTGAAACAGCCTAGATGCTCCGCACCATCGAAACTACTTCCTGTGTATATGTCAGAGCTAGTGTATATAGTAGGTCATGACAGTACAGTAGTCGACGTATGGCACCCCTTTTTCTAATTAGGAACTACCATTGCCTTGTCCACATATTTTTGGGGTTTTCTCTATATTGTTAAATGCGGCCATAGCCTCTGACCACCAGCCGGGTGACCCCCTTCAGCCGACTTGAGGTTCAGACAGCTTGGCAACATGAAGTTAATACTGACTGAATTTTCAGTCTGGTTTTATATTGGCACTTTGTTTCACTATGCACTTTATTCTACAACAATCTGCTGCTATTTAGAGATGAGCTCGTAACAAAATTTAAAATTTAATATGTATGTTTTAACAAATGGAATTTAAATAAAATATTCATGTTTTTCAATTATTGTTTGGTCTATATGGTCTGATCTGTGATTCCGAATTTCGGGGGCCCCCTCTCTCCCCAACCCATTGCCGGTCACCACTTTAACTTGAATTTTGTTTCCGCTGACACACTCTCTGTTCACTACATTTGTTACTTCCTCTTTGTCAGCGAAGTAGAGGTTTACCCATCTTTTGTTTTGCCTGTGCCGACTTTCCGCCCATGTTCAGGGCAATTACCGCAACGCAATTAGCGCTGCAGTTATTGTGCCGAAAATGCCCCTTAGAGTCCTATGGACTCAAAATAAATGAGTATGTACCGCAATTTGCAATCTAGCGATTACAGTGCCATACCAAGTTGCGGTAATGCTAATTGGGTTGGGCGGTATCCCGGCAGATTTACCGCCGGCATACCGCTAAACTCGTGATGAGGCCCTTTGTGCTGCTTTCCCAACTTCAAATGAAGCTAAGTCTCCCAAATTAACATCTATCTTAATTAATAGACTCCTCCTTTCAAAAGACAACACACAATTCTGGTTTACAGGCAAGCATACTGCCCATTGGGTCCAGTTGGCAAGGGTTGCTGTGTCTACATTCCCCCTGTGTCTGTGGCCCATTCAGCCACATCCATAATTTTTGCAGGTAGACCTGCCATATCAAACAATTTATCCAGACACCCTTGTCAGGCTTTATCAATGCCGTTCCTAATGTCTTTCTTGCTCTGTGAGCCTCTTGAAGTCCAGTCCTTTTGTCACAGTGACCTTATCTGCCAGTTAAGGCTTAGGACATTCTGCACAAATTTGGTATCACACTTCCTTCTGCAGGGGCTTCTCCAGCCTGCTCACCATATATTGAGCCACCGCTGGCAAGGGACCCAGTTTGATGATCTGTGATGCTGCATGTTGTCCAGTTTGAACACTCTATCCCTCTCGCACCTTCTGTCTGAGTTTATTTTCCACCAATTTGTGACGCTTTTCACTGTAGCTTCGGCCAGCAGATTTCTTTGCCAGAAAAGGATCAGTCTTCTTTTGAACCGGACGTCTCTTCTGATGACTTTTGTTAAACTTTGCCTTTTGCAGTTCCTGTATTGCTCTCCGCCAGGACAGGGGTTAATAAGTTTGGCACAATAGAAGGGACTCCTTTCTCTCAATCATCTCGCTCAGAGAAGTGGATCAGATCTTTTCTTGTGAGTCTCCTTAAACCCCACCCGCCCCCCTGGAGCTACCTTCTTCTTGGCAGTACGTAGTGGAAGAGCCATCCTCCAGATTTGGGCTATGGTCCTTCTTGTTTGAGCGACTGGTCTGTATCTTGACCGCTGTCATCTAAGAGAGTCTCTGACATCTCTACACATTGCTGAAAGGGTCCAACCCCCCAGAGACAAGTGCGTTTTTTTTTTAATTCTTTTTTGTCTGTGTCCATGATTACAAATAATATCTGCAAATATGGTTTGCTTCAGTTGATATAACGTTTTATACTCAAGTAAATCAAACTGTAATTTATTCATGATTTTAAAATGTCATGGTTCCTAATTACTGGGGGCTATTTAGCTGCTGCTTCTAGCCTAGGTGTGCCTGGTTAGCTTGAAACCAACAGCTACTAGGAGCTACTTTTTACTCCCCAGGCCAACTGGTGTCTTATAAGCATACCTATGTGACTTTAACTTTGAGAATGTTAATAAAGAGGAATTAGGGCACATCTAGTACATAGTGAAACATAAGCACTCATAAATAATTGGCAAGAGGTTAGTTTGCCTCTCCTATAGAAATTAGATTTCTGGTGCTCTGTGTATTCGGTCCTGGTTCTCCAGCGGTAGCTCCTGCCTGCTGGGTGATGCCTGGCATCCAGGAGCTGGCTTTAGCTCCTGCTCATTGAATCTTGTCTTTCTCTGTTCATTTGTTAATTTGTTGCTGAAGAGGCACTTTAACATTTTTGATGTTATGAATTATAACAACAGGCATGAAAACAAAGCATTATATTGTACCTTTAATTTTCTTCTTAGCCCCATCTGGACCTTCCATGTCAGCTTTTTCACATCTGAAATAACAGTTAATCCCAATAGGAAATTAAGCATGAATAACCTGTTTAAATCTAACAGCTACACATAATCATTATGGCACCAAATTAATTCTCGTTTGTTTGTTATACTTTTCCATTATTCAGGCTTAGATGCTACAATAGATAACTTCACTTATCATGTATATTACTTTTTCTTTGAAAATGACCCAGCAAGCAACATTTCCCCCCAAAATCAATAGCTATATGTATAGATATGTTGTAAGAAATGATGTGATTGAATGTAATGATCCTTATTAAATAATTCAGAGTGAAAATGGCGTTACTTTGACACACAGTAATGTAACTATGCTGCCATACGAAAGGGAAATATAACAATATAATATACTGTGTAACTTATATTTTATTATATTACAAGGAAATGATAGACCGGGTGTTCATTGCAAACCAAATCAGAGGGTTAGTATATTTATGAACAAAACAATTATTTCAGCACATATCTGTTACCTAGGATATAAAACATCTTATATAGCTTTTCCATACTTTGAACCTAAAATGTGAACCTTGTTTCACCAAAACTATATGTGTATGCAAATTCCAAAAGCCTCAATATCATACACTTAGATAAATGCTTAAAAGGCGATTGGGTACTGTTGTGTTTACTGAGCACAAAGGTTTGTTTTCAAAATACAAAAAATAAATCAGAATTAATTTCAAATGCAGGGTTTTCATTGTCTCATTATTGTAAGGTTTGGAAGGCACACTGGTAAAAGATTGATGAATGCATTGTCAGTCAGTAATGACAACTTCAAATGAGCAAATGGTTAATGTGACAAATCAAGGGAATTCGTCCATTCTCCCCAGTAGACCATAGTGAGAAGACCACTGTTACCATGGAGGCCCTTCTTACCGATCGCTTTCATCCCCCAACAGGCCGATATGAAAGATTTATTAGACCAATTTCCCAAGATATTCTCGGAGCATGATCTTTTTCCATTTTATTAGGGCAGTGGCAGGGAAAACCTTAATCCTTAAGCCGTACATAATTCCAAAGGCCCGTAAAAAAGTGATCAAACAGGAAATAGAGGACATGCTTAGGGCAGACCTAATCAAGCCCTCAGAGAGCCCCTGCTGTTCCCCTATAGTCCTAGTCGCAAACCAAATCTGTCTTGGCGCTTTTGCATTGACTTCTGGAAACTAAACTCAACTTCATTATTCAATAATTACCCGATGCCAAGAATCGATGAACTCATCGAAAAATTGGGCTAAGCTAAATACATCAACTTTAGGGATAACAAATGGATATTGGCAGGTACCTGTGAATCCAGCCGACTGGGAAAAAACAACCTTTTGGACACCACCATGCCGGTTTTAATTGAAGGTTTTACGCTTCCGATTTCATTAAGCCCCAGCCATATTTCAGTGGTTAATGGACAGAATATTCAATCTTCTGTGGAGCTTACCTGGATGATATTGTGGTTCATATTGATCATTGGCCTGAGCATCTTCACCACCTATATGAGATCAGCCGGGCACTGAGAAAAACCGGCCTCAGACCCAACCCACGAAAAAGCCATCCTGGCCAGTTCGCTGTCAAATATCTGGGCTTTTTCATCAGCAATGGCCTAGTTCAACCATAAACTGAAAAGGTAAAGGCAGTCCTAAAAACACATATCCCTAAGACCAAGAGACACCTTCATGCATTCTTGGGGTTGACCGGCTACTACAGGAGATTCATCCCTAACTTTTCAAGCATCAACATCAACCGAACAGACAAGTTGAAAAATGCACAACCACAGAAACCAATCTGGAGTAAGGAAAATCATGAAAGTTTCCAGGGCCTGAAGAACATCATTTGCAGCGAGCCCATCCTTAAGATGCCAGACTTTAATAAGGAATTCCTATTGCAAAATGCTGCCTCTAAGGTTGGGCTAGGAGCTGTACTCTAATAATAACATGAGGGAATTGAACACTCTTTTGCTACTGTGTAATTGGAAGCTTTGGCCATAAAATGGGCTGTCAAACATTTACCGGATTACCTCACTGGCAGAAGGATTAGATTAATTTTTGATCACACTCCCCTGATCTGGAGGTGTTTGCGAAAAGACACCAACACCAGAGTAACAGGATGGTTTCTGGACAAGCAACATTTCCGTTTTCAGTGAAACTTCAAAAAGGACAAGAACAGGGGGAATGACAATTTCCGGCACCGATTTCCCATCAGTCAAGAAGGGGAAGCCACAGATACAAGAAGGGTATGTGATGAATTGTGGGACTTCAACCCTTTTCCCCAAGGGGGAGCACCCCTGTGAGGCTATGCAGGTGAGCCCGCTCTGCAATACCCTCCCTATGGGTAGAGGCAAGTGGCACCGCATCCGGAGAGACTCCCCCTTAGGGGACAAGGACTCCCGTTCCCATGAGGAACTCCCCAAAGCTTGACACACTATGGCATACATGGGATGTTTTAAAATTCCATAAACTGTGAAGTACCAAGACTAGATAAAGAAACTCATAATAGATGCTGTTATCTTATGAAAAAAGGACCATTGCTGGAGAACAACAGTTACAGGTAAGTAACTTGTTAATTCTCCAGCATGGGGTCTGGCATGGATTCACATGCTCATGAATATAAGAATACATAGCAGTACACACATGCACAACCACGGGAGGTGGCAAGGCTCAACATTAAGCATTACATAAACTCAACATTAAGCATCTCATACCTCCTCACCAGGCCCACCTTCGGGCGAACAGGTTGCGCAGCACTGCTTGGCCGACCCTGGATTCCTCCCTGGAATTCCACAGTAGAATCTCGTGAACGTGTGCATCGACCTCCACGTAGCAGCCCTGCAGATGTCCAGCAGGGCTACACCAGACAAGAACGCTGTCGTAGCAGCGATCGCTCTGGTCGAATGAGCTCTCGGACGGCCGGGCAACGGTCGGTTTGCCAACCGATGACAGCGCATGATGCAGCCGGAGAGCCATCTGGAAATGGAAGCCTTCGAGAGGGCCTTCCCTTGGTTCACAGATCCAAAGTTCACAAAAAGTTGTGATGTCTTCCGAAAACTCTTCGTGCGGTCCACGTAGAACTTCAGCGCTCTAGCTACATCCAGCGAGTGCAAAGTCCTCTCGGCCGGAGACGAAGGCGACGGGAAGAAAACTGGTACACCAAGGGCTCGTTGAGATGGAAGTCTGACGGCACCCTGGGCATGAAGGAGGAGTGCGTCCTCAGCACCCCCCTCGTCTCGTGAAAAGTCAAGTATGGAGGCTTGCAGGATAGGGCCTGGATCTCTCCCACTCATTGTGCGGAGGTGATGGCCACAAGAAAAGCTGTTTTCCACGACAAGAACTTCAACGGTGCCGAATGCAGAGGCTCGAAAGGCGCCCCCATGAGCCTGGTCAGCACCACGTTGAGCTCCCAGGCCGGGGCCGGAGCCTTCACCGGTGGGAATGAACAGAACAGTCCCTTTATAAACTCCTTCACCAGGCGATGAAACCACAGAGACGACCGTCCTGTAGTTCTGGTGTAGCGGGAGATCGCCGCTAGATGTATTTTGATGGAGGCATGAGCCAGCCCCGCCTTTGCCAGCGACAGCAGGTACGGCAGCACTTGAGGGGCCGTAATTCGCAGAGGGTTAATCTTCTGTGCACTGCACCAGACAGAGAACCTCTTCCATTTGTGTCCATAGCACTTGAGAGTTGAGGACATCCTGGCCTTTGCAAGCACCTCCTTGCAGTCCGCCGGGATATTGTACCCTCCAAACTCTAGTGCCGCAGGAGCCAGGCCTGCAAGTTCAGGGTCCCTGGGTCATGATGGAGGATGGTGCCTCCTTCTCTGGAGAGAAGATCCGCGTCCGCGATAGCTTGACTGGTGGGGGACGCTGACAAGTCCAGAAGGTCTGGGAACCAGATCTGTCCCAGCCACACCACTGCGACGAGGATCATCCTGCACCGGGACCTCTTGAGTTGGTTGATGAGTCGCAGTAGCAACGGCAACGGGGGGAACGCATACAGGAACAGGTCGTCCCAGGGGAACGAGAAAGCATCGCCCATGCTCCTCGGCTGGGGAAACCTTCTACCGAACCTCTGGCACTTGGAGTTCGCCGCCGTTGCGAACAGGTCGATCTGGGGTTTCCCCCATCGTCGGAAACGTCGATCCACTTGGTCCTGACGCAGTTACCACTCGTGGCACGAGCACAGCTCCCTGCTGAGTGAGTTGGCCATGGTGTTCTTTATCCCTGCAAGATGGAAGGGCACCAGAAACATCCCATGGGCAACGGCCCAGTGCCACAGATCCTGGGCCTCCTTGGATAGGGCCGGGGACCTGGTTCCTCCCTGCTTCCGGATGTAGAACATTGTGGTGGTGTTGTCAGTGAAGATCCTCACCACCTTGCCCTTGAGGGGCGGGAGAAACGACCTGAACAGTGCTCGGAGCTCCAGGATGTTGATGTGGAGTGACCTCTCCTCTGGGAGCCTCTCACGTGAAGATCTCCGGTGTGCGCTCCCCATCCCTCCAGGGAGGCATCCATCGTCACCGTCTCCTGGTGTGCTGGGGTCTGAAAGACCGTGTCTGCCACGAGATAGGCGCAGTTGCACCACCACTGAATGGCTTGGCAGAAGACCTTGTTGAGCGGGATCTTGTCTTCGAAACTGCCAGCCACTTGCATCAAACAGGCGTCGAACTCCTGTAGAGGACGCATCCGCAGCCTGTATAGGCGCACCAGGTAGATGCAAGAGGACATCATGCCGAGAAGGGACTTGATGGACCTCACCCAGGCCACGTCCGTGGCCAGCAGGCGCTGCACCTTGCCCAGGATGGCGTTTGTCCTTTCCCCCGACGGAGAGGCCAATCGCGCCACTGTATCGAGATTGGCTCCCAGAAACAGTGCGACCTGCGATGGAACCAGGTGCGATTTGGGGAACTTGATGGAGAATCCAAGATCCGTGAGCAGTTGGACAGTCTTCGCTGTGTGCTAGACAGCAAGTTCCATTGTCCTTGCTCGGATGAGCCAATCGTCCAGGTAGGGGTAAACGTGGATCCCCTGAAGGTGCAGCCGCGCCGCCACTGGTGCTAGGTACTTGGTAAACACCCTGGGCGCCGACTTCAATCCGAATGGCAGGGCCTTGAATTGGTAGTGGCGTCCTTGGACTACAAATCTGAGAAACTTTCGGTGTCCTTTTAGAATGGGGATGTGGAAGTAAGCATCCTCCAAGTCCAGCAACGATAGGAAGTCGCCTTCCTCCAGCTGTCCCAGCACGTGCTGGAGGGTGACCATCTGGAACTTCTGGGCCTTGATGTATTTTGTTTAACCGACGCAGGTCCAGGATGGGGCGCCAACCACCTGTCTTCTTTCTGACGAGGAAGTATCTGGAGTATACTCCGGAGCCCCGGAGCCTCTTTGGGATGAGCTCAATGGCTCCCTTCTTGAGCATCGCCCTTACTTCTAACAGCACTTGAGGGATGTGATTTTCCTTCCTGGCCACGGGAGGAATGCAGGGGCACTTTAGGAATTCGAGAGTGTGCCCGTGGGCCAGGGCATCCAGCACCCAACGGTCAGTGGAGATGGACTCCCACACGCTGATGAACTTTGCCAGCCGGCCTCCCACCAGGGTGCTCAGGTGGGGGACCGACGCTATGGCCGGTTCAGTCCTGCTTGGAGACAGCCTTGCCGCCCTGGCCTCCTTGGCGACGGCAACAAAATCCTCCTGACTTGCCGCGCCCTCTGTAGGCCTCTTGCGACTAGGAACGGGCTGCCTGGAGGTATGTAGAGGATCCACCGCCGAATCCTTTGGAGGTACCTTGCTTGCCTCCAGAGTTCCGAAAGGGCGGCCGTCGTTGCTGCAAAACTCCCAAGGCCCGAGCCGTCTCCTTGTCTGTCTTGATGGCCTGAAGTGACTCATCTACTGTCTTTCCAAACAGGTTGTTCCTGTCGAAGGGCATGTCCAGAACTCTGGTTTGCACGTCCTGGTGGAAATCTGTTACCTTGAGCCATCCCCGCTGTCGAAGGCAAACACTGTTGCCCAACTGGCAGAACCCGGTGTCCGCGATGTCCGTGGCCACCGTTATGGCGTGGTCCAACGCCACCTCACCTTCCTGTAGGATCTCCAGGGCCTCCGCCCTCTTGTCGTCCGGTAGGAAGTCCAGCAGAGGAGCCATCTTGTACCACAACTCCCAGTCATAGCGGGCCACAATCGCTAGGGCGTTGGCCGCCTTAATTGTCGTCGCCGCAGACAAGATGACTTGTCGTCCTATGGCGTCCTGTTTCTTACCCTCGCCATCAGGTGGGGAGGTTGAAGTTGAAGCCGTCGCCCCCGCTGTTTTCATCTTGGCTGCCGCCGAGACGACCGGATCCGGGGTCGGCTGTGCCCTAAGGAACAAAGGGGCTGCATTGGGGACCCAGTACTTCTTCTCGTACCGATCCCTCTTGACAGGTGTCGTGGACGGGTTCTTCAGGAGAGCAAGTCTCTCGTCCCAGATGTCGTCAAGCAACGGCACCGACAGGACCGTCTTCCTCTTGGCCTGGCGCGGTTGATAGAGGAAGCCTTCCTTCTTCTTTTCTTCGGATGCCCTGGCAATCATGGCGTGGAAGGAGCCAATTTCGTCGGGCAGGAAGGCCCAAGGGGGGTGGTGATGGAAGGCCCATCCCATTGTCACCACCGTCATCATCCGTCCCCATCGTGGCCGTATCTGTTCCCGTGTCATCCCTAGGATCAGGGGAAGGAGATGAAGGCTGAGAATGCCGCAATGGCTGGAAGGGCGGCGGGGGATGAACTCTCCTATGCTTGTTTGGAGGGCTTCCTGACAGGCCCGGTTCTGCTGGGTCGTCCGTTGGGGGTAGAGGCAACCTTGTCCTTATCTCTGTGCATAAGGTTTGGATTGCCATCAAAATGGCCACCAAGTTGTCCTGAGGCTCGGGCACCGGCTGCGACAGGCGTGATTGGTTGCTCCTCCTCCACGGAAGACTCGTCGGCGCCACCATCGCTCTCTTCGTCCGCCTCCCCGGGACTCCTTCCCTGGGACCGGATCTCCTCAAACCTCTTGTTGAGGCCCTTCACGACTTCAACCAGCTCCTCCTCAGAGGCTGTATCCGTGTCCGTAACGGCCACCGCCCCCCCTCTTTTTTCCACTGGGGTCTTCACGGGGGTCTTATGGATGGGCTGAAAAGAGGATTCCCTCCGTGGTGGCAGGGAAACTCTGGGCCCCGAGGTCGCCTCCACTGGGGTAGCCTCCACTGGCTTTGCCAGGGCCGCCACGATTCCTCGATAGAGGCCTTAGCCGGGTGACTCAGGGCCTTCACGACTTTTGGCGTGCTTGAGGCCTTCCCCTTCGGCTGCTTCAGTCGGAATCGACCATGGCTTCTCCAGAACCTTAGCCGGGTTCTCTGACTTTCTCTTCCCCGAGCCAGAGCGTTGGCTCGTGGTTGATGGCGTCGGTGAAAGTGCACCCTGCCTGGAGCCAAGGAGCCCGACCGTTCGGCGCTCCCGGTGCCCGCGGACTCGCGGTGCTTAGCCTTTTGTTGAGCCCCCCTGGCCAGAGCGCCCTCAAAGGGCTTAGAAGACCGCTCGGACCTCTTCTTCTCACCTACCGCTGGGTTCTTCCCTTCCAGCCAGTTGGTGAGGCGCATCCGCCGATCCTTCATGGTTCGCTTTGACATGTTCTTGCAAAACGCACAGTCCTTCTCCAGTGCGTTTTGTCTTCGTGAAGGCAGTAGAGGCATCTAAAATGCTCGTCTTCCTTGAACACATTCTGCAATCTGCATCCAGGGCAGTTCCTGAACAGCTTGGATCTGGGCGTCGAGCTTCCTTTGTCCTGGGTCATGTCCACGGGGTAGGCCTCAAGGTCTTCTGGAATCTTCCAAGAAGCGTACTCGACGAAAACTTCGTCCTTGAGGGGCGTTGAAAATTCCAAAATGGGTCCCTGTTGATCGGAACTAGAAACGGTGGAGCTTGAGGCTCGACTGACCGAAAAATGTGAATAAACTCTTTGAAAAATCAAGAGCTTTAGCACGAGGACTCCCAACACTTGAACGTGCGGTAAATATCTGAGGATGGCTGCCAGGGGAGGGGCTTAGGGAGAGGGCAGTCATTGGCTGGGGGCAGTATGACCCAGAGACCAGTGATTGGTTACTACTAAGAAAGACAGATCAGAAATGAAACTGATACTGATTTCTTCTTTACCGAGGATTCCCAGCCTGACGACGGGGAATATTCATGAGCATGTGAATCCATGCCAGACCCCATGCTGGAGAAGAACATGTCCCTTTAAATCAGAAGATCAAATCCACTGGGACAAGTACATTGATGAGCCTGCACTCAGTGAGAGAGGAGAGAGAAAGAGAGGAACGCATATGCAAGGCCGGGAAGGCCCCAAGCTGCGCAACACCTGGTGAAGATGGAAACTAGGAAGCCTGCAAGTTTAAAACTCCCGCGAAGTTGCAGAGCGGGATGCCAGAGCTGTGGTGGTTCCAATGAAAGACGAACTGGCAGGAGCCCAGTAGAGGGTGGTGGCAAGACTACAAAGGAGAAGCCATGGTGGACGCGGGTCAAGAGACCATTGCCGATACCACTGGCATTAGAGGGTCACAGGGTGTCCGGTCGAGCAGCAAAAGACTGCGAGGAAATGAGACGGAGCAAGGAGAAAGATGCCAGAGAAGGGAAGGCACCAGCAGTCCAGGGCCAGAGCGCAGGTCCTTGAGGAAGCAGGCTCTCAAAGACATTCTCCTTCAAGAATGAAGGTAACAGGGAGAACGGGAAACACATGCAGCCCCAAGTGAATCACTATACTGCACAAGCAACTCATCTCAGTAGAAAATATGAAACTGAGTTAAGTTGAAAGCAAATGAACTCTAAATGTTGTGAAAGAAGAGATAGAATGATTGATAATCAGAATAATAAGAGAGAAAACAGCGAATAATAATACACTGGACAAAGGAAGATATTTTGTACAAGAAGAATACAATACCCAAAGAAAGAAAGATGAGCCAGAGTTTAGAGGAAGTAGGCAATTGAGAGACTTAAAATGTCAAGTAGACCAAAACCAGTTGAACTGTAATAACCCAGGAAGGAAAGCCTACCAGAGCCATAATACCTTCACAGGATATGCTGAGATCGACAGCCAAGAATATAGAGTCTAGAAGAGATGCCCAAAAGGGATCACCAAAGAGAGAAGAAAACTCAATAGCCCATTTGATGAGCTAAATTTGAGGAGATAAACAGACTGATCCAGGAAGTCAAGAGAGATGATTTGCAGATTAAGTATTGATGAGAATCTAATAGACTGGTACTAGGAGTACCCTCAGGAGAAGGGAGTCATTCTCCTGACCCAAGTTCATTTTCGTAGTGGTAGGGTCAGTAAGCATCATTTTTGAACAGCAGACTTATTTATTTGGACGTTCACGACTGACTAACTAGCATCATAGTTAGTAACATAGGTAGGGATCACCCATAGTGGTAGGTAAAGTCAGGACCTATAGTTTTACTTTAATAAAATATCATACACCATGTCCTCTGAGAGTCTGTGTCCTTCTTTTGACTCACCATATTACACAAACTCTAAACTCAGAACTTGCAGAGCAGTAAGACCTGATATACAATATGGCTGTTCCTTTAAAGCAGCCCATTTAAGTTGCTCTTTGTTTAATACCAGGACGCTAGAATTAGCAACACATATACGTCAAGCTAAATTGTACAGGGCAATGTATTTAAAGTGACAAATGGGAAAACTATTCTTGGCTATAACTTTGCAACTATTTGTTCAATGTGAGAAATAAAAATAGATCTGAATTCAGGGAAATAATTGAATCCAATTCATATAAAGAGCATATATTAAACTGTATGTTGTAGTATCAAATTTACATATTATAACACTTATGCATGCAGTCACAAACAAATGATGTGTCCGGATTCAGACTATTCTTGGAAATCTGAATGTATAATTGTTATTAATATCACACTTCATGCAGGGAATTAAAAGGAAAATAAATATTTCAGTCCAATTTTGAGTTTACATTTCTGAGGGGAGGGCTACCTCATAGCTAATTCAACCCCTTACGACACAGATAATTCAATGGGCCAATCGAAACAAAGCAGAGGACCCAAATGGGTGTGAGAAAACAAAGGAATCCCATCATAGGCTCTGTTCAATTTAAAATTACAGCATCAAATGATGTATGGGGGAGTTTAAATATCCTATCAACTGTAAACACACAGAAAAAGAAAGGAGATTTGGGATTTGGAAAAACAGAAAAAGAAGAGACAGTTTGACAGGAGATAATCAGATTGGTGCTCCATCTGGAAGATGCCGATTTGAGGTCCCTGCCTGTCCTGTGTATGAAAAATATTGCTATTTAACACATTCTGAATCAATGGAAAGGATACTTTACTCTTGCAGGTGGACTTTCCGATCATACATTTGAATAAAGGTTTCCACCCCTACTAATTCATCACCAACTTTCCCATATATTTTTTTCTTTTAGCAGACTTTACTTAGGTTTTCAGGTCCAGATTTGGCTTCGACAATGACTGCATGAATTATGGACTCTCTTGAGCACCGTCCAGCTTAGGTATCTGGCCAAGGACGAAGGCCCTCGCACAGCGGACTAAACCGGCTCAGACGCATAAGGACATAAGCATAAGCAGCTCACAAGAGAACACAAGTTGTCATGGGGGTGGTGGTCCAATTCCCCTCGGCCAAGATCCGCAGTCTGGAAATGGTCATATTATGTCACCAGCATAAATGAGAATAAAAGGCAGGCTAGCTCCTAATGAATGAGGTAATTGTATTGCCGGGTGGTTGGAAAAGTGTGCTGGAAACCCTAGCTGTCTTTCTAGATTATTACGGAGTAAGAGCTATGGAGCGCCATTCAGGTCAATAAGGTGGGGTCTCATTAAGTGCAAGATGGTGTTTTCCTTGACTTGCAAGCCAATTAATAAAATACGACTCTGCATGTCATAACCCATAATTGATGCGTGAGCCTACTTTCTCTGTAAGGAGCATATGAAGGATACTGTAAATGTGGATTTAGACATCCGGGAAGAACAATGACCATTAGATATTTCACTTAAGAAATTATGTGTAACCACGACCAAAAAAGGATGACGTTGCAATGTTGGAAAATCTTTCAGTTGGTCTATTCTTCTATCTTTCATCTTGGTTGAAAGCAGAGTAGTAGTTTTAGCAGTCTTTGGCACAAACCTACCTGGTCTACTCCCAGACAGGCTTGAGACATTCAAAAGCAAGACCTATGGGATTTTGAGGCTCACTTCTCGGATGTATTCTTGGAATAACTAGAAACAATAAAAGGGATTGTATAATTTCACATACACACAACCCGCAAAGTCCCCCCTTATCAGAAAGCAGAACCAGGTAAACAATGAAGTGATACAGAAAATGAGCAACCTGCAGGTTATTGAATGGTAAGGTGGCCAGTGGTCACCCCCTCTTGTGCTGCTTGGAAAACCCTGTTGTAGCGGATGATTCTGTATTGACTTCTGGAAGGTCAATTAGTTATGCCAGTTTGACGCCTACCCTAAGCTGCGGATAAAGGAGTTGACAGGGCAGATCGAGGCATCCATCAATATCTCCATGTTAGACCTCAATAACAGCTATTTGCAAGTACAACACTGGGGGTCTTTTCCCATTTTTTATGTTGTCCTTTGGGCTCCAAGGAGCTCCAGGGGTCTTCCAACGATTTTCCAGAGTCTCGTGAACACGCTTCGGCGCCCTCATTAAGAATTTGCATGTGCACTATATAAATGATATTGTCACCAATGAGAAAATCTCAAAAGAACTATATGTAGTAGCAGAGATCGTAAAGAAAACTGGCTTGACCACCAATCCTGCAAAATACCATCTTGCAAAACCCACCATCAAATTAGGGTTTAAAGTAGGCATTAGACTTTTCCAGATCCAACCAGGAAAAGTGAAGCCATCCAGAAGGTTTCTTTACAGACAAACAAAAAGGAATCAAGAGCCTCCTTGGGGCTCTTTAGTTACTGTTGTTGATGTATTCCCAAGTGTTTATTGTTGCCAGGCCCCTTATAGACCAACTGAAGGTCAACCACCCTATCAAGCTGTGGTCAGACCAGAATAGACTAGACACTTATGAAGAAGGAAACATTCCCTACCATCTTCCCTTTCTTATAATGCCAGACTTTTCTGAACCGTTCATCTTGCACCCACATGCCAAACACATAGGATTAGGGGACATTGTAGCTCAAAAAGATAAGGGCATTGAGAAATTCATATTATTCCTAGGTCGAAAGCGCTTGTTCCCGATATATGCGCGCAACCTGCTGTTGCAGGTTCGAATCCCGGGAAGGTCAACTCAGCCTTTGATCCTTCTGAGGCTGATAAATTGAGTACCACTCTGTGGGATAATAATGTCTTCTGTTATTTCAGCGCTCTGATAGCTATGGGTGTGCAGCTCTATATAAGAAATACATTATTATTATTATAATGGAACAAAACAGTGTCAGCACTGTATAAGAATACCTGTCCAATAAGTAGGCCATTGAGTCCCTAAAATATTTGACAGTTCACTTGTTTTGGCTGATCAGTGATCATTCTCCTTTAACTGGGCTTACCGAATCACAAGGTGGTTCCTAACCTTTCAAGTTTCCAGATTCTCCACTGAGCACCAAGAAGGGAAGCTTCAGTCTAAGGTAGATTTCTTGGTATACACGCATTTCGCCGACCTATTTTTCAATGTGGGACTTTTCATTGTCAGAATTTTCATCGCCAAAAACCCTGTTTTTTCAATTTTTTATTTTGGGGGGTGTTTTGTAGGGGTTGTGGTAAGATTATAATAGTAAGGGGGGGTCTGGGGGGGAACCCCCCTTAAAAAAAAACAAAAAAAAAAACAGGGTTTTTGGCGATGAAAATTTGGACGATGAAAAGTCCGACGTTGAAAAATAGGTTGGCGAAATAACGTAGAACCGATTTCTTAAGCCAGTATCCCCTTCACATAACAGAAGAATCTAGGAGGAGCCACTAGCCAAGGTGGACAGTACCAGAGCTCACGCACCTACCTACCCAGCTGTAAATGTATGTAGCTCTGGTGGGTCATGCCCCTCCAGAAGCCAAGCCATTAATAGGTTGGAGATGAAACTGTAGGGCAAGGGAAAACAAAATCAGGAAACGGGACTTACATTCATATTCCCATGCCTAGTGAACACAATATCAGTGACAATCCGGACCGCACCAATGCTCTTGCAGTTCAGGAAGACGTGCCCAAACACACATACAAGTGGACAGAAAAGACAAACCTGAGCAGCTGGGTGCCAGGCAATACTATTTGTGTTAGGAGTTGAGAGAAATTCATCAGATTTCAAATAGATCATTAACTTGACTGAAATATAGGCTTATTGATTAGATATTACAAACAACTTACCTCTTCAGTGTACTTTTCATATCCTGCAAGGATAAAGTGAAAAACAAAAAGAAATCAATTTCTATTTTGTAACTGATGTTATGTTCACTCTGAAGTTAATAATCAACATGCACACCTGTTTGTGCATTTGATACCATTTTACACCAAACAAAAAAGGGGGGACCATTTGAATTGAAGCTTTTGATATAGAAGGATTTGCTTGTTCAGCTGGTGACAAGATATTATTTTCGATATGAAAAAATTGTCCAACCCCAGACCAACTAGTAGCTTAGAGTGTTTCAACTAAGGGACGTAGGAAGCACTATTACTATATTGCTACCTCATGTACAGGGTTATGAATAAGTCTGTTAGTGGTTATGCCAAATTTGCTCCAGACATTATTTTATTTGAAATGCCATATTATATTATTCACCAAGCCACACTCCTAGAGGAAAACACAGATATGCTTTTTTATCCAACACATATCTGCCAAAATAGGCACTTTGAAAATACTGCAGTGGTGACTTGATGCAATATAAAAGCTTAACATAACCTACACATGTAAACTGTTTAAGCATATAAATATTTCAGTACATTTCTGATTGTTTATTCATACGTAAAACTGTTTCCGAAGGAATTAATTTGTTTGCATTTGCCTTACATGCCAAAAAACAACCATTGACGGAGTCAGCAGTGAAAACAATTGACATTCAGTAGCCAACGCTACATTTGTGTACGTTTTCCACAAAGACATTTCACTTTTGAATATTGAATGGCACCTTATCCGGAAAGCATAACCACACGCTGCACATTCAAAGTAACACAATCTGATAAGATTGTGGGCTAATTCTACATTAAGAGAGAAGTTTGTGTACAGACCAAATTGATGAGTCTATGATTTATTCTTCAACTTTTATATTTAAAAAACAATGGAAATCTTGTTCCAAAAGTAATCCGTCAGCACCTTATTTGTATACTAACTTATTTACTCCACCCTGCTGTAAGTTCCGCATTGATTGCAAAAAATAGCTATATGGTAGTTCTCCAGTTCATCCATTCTTGTTGGAACTATTCTGTAAAACCAGACATTTAGAACATACAAAAAATATTCTTTACTATAAACACAAAACTATAACGTTTCTTTACTGAGGATATCAACTGAAAACTCAAGATAACAATTTCAAATTCTATAGTCTGCATATATTTATTTTATTTATTTATTTTTTGTATTTGAAATCCGCCACAGCCCTCGGGCATCAGGGCGCTGTTGCAAAACCAGTTACATGTAGGGTGAAACATAGCATTTGGAAAAACAGTTATGAACTGCAATTGTCGTGCCTATATGATTTGATTCTGTGATGAAGTCCCAGGCCTTGTTCTGGGGACCACTAAGATGGTGCCACCCTGGACCAGTGGATATTGATCCCAGGGAGGAATGAAGAGGGGCCCCTTGCCACTTCACATTGGTCCCTGTTGCCGAGCAGTCGACAATTGCAGTACCACACCTGAGAGCATTCTTTGGGGTCTAGACCTCCAATTGCCCCACCAGCCTAGGACAGGCCAACCCTTAAAATGTACATCTGGATAAAACCCAGTATGATAGCATGCGGAGCAAAATGTGCACAACACCCACACCACACCTACTCAGAGATCTTAAAGATAGCTATAAGCAGACAGAAACCTTTAACAGTAAAATGGACAGCATTCATGTTAAGGGGAAATGTTCTTTTCATTTAACAATTGGGCAATGGCAGTGAGAGTTGTGTCACAGTTGCAGCTTCAACAAGCACTTCAAAGGAGTTCAAAAGAGTTATTTAACAAGGATCAAGGAATGTGCAGTGAACTCCCTAGGCTGGCTGACACAATGTTGCCAGTTTGCGACTCCCTAAACTATAATCCAGTTGTCTGTAATTTTGTAGTCAGCTTCACATAGCCCACGGTTGTATGTTAGCCATATCTTGTATTTAGGTCAAGTGTGTTAGCTAGCCATATCTGGCATCTAGACCAAGTGTGTTATTTGGTCATATTTGGCATTTAGGCCAACTGTGTAAGTTAGCCATATCTGACATTTGGGCCAGCTGTCTTAGCCATATCTGACATTTAGGCCAAGTGTGTTATCACATGTGCATTTACCTTTCATGAAAAGTCTGTACAAGGGATTCTTAGTGTAATGTGTCAAAGATTATTGGAATAAATATCGCGGTACTAGGGGCTAGAAGCAACATACCAACCGTTATGGTGGTCTAATGCCTCGTTGTTGGAACAACCTACCGATTATCAGTGCGACCACGGTCCTTCTTTTATCATAAACCAACACCCTGTGTAGCGCAAAAGACCAGCGTGTGACTCAAGATGAACTTTTGCGGATCAACAGCAAAGACAAATGCAAAATCGCTGAATATTCTCTAAACATTTGATGTCAAATAAATGTACTTTACCAAATGTACAATGTTGCTGTTTGCTTTTAAATCACAGTTTCATATTCCGAATTGTGGCGCGCTGTGTTGTGAGATGATGTGTGTTGTTTTCCGGGTTCTGTGTAAGTCGCATAGGACTGGAGACGACTGGGCGTGTTTGGCTACGCACTCTGTAACGTCACGGAGAGAGACAGTGAATATGAATGCTTTGATAATGTCAGGCTTAGGGGCGGGAGATATGATTTAGTGTCGCAAAAACAGGTCAGCCAGGTCGATGGAGCAAGTGATAGGATTATCACATAATGTCGGTGCACAGCAGCCTGATTTATCGTTTGTTTAGTGGACAAAAAGTCGGGTAAGGCCTATAGGAAATTGTAATGTCAGCGGACATAAGGAGGGTTCTTAGAACACTTTCAACCTGACAACGAACAATACGAACAGCGTTCTCAGAACACCCCCATTTTGTTTAATTGCAAACATTTCAGGACACCACGAGTGTTCTTAGAACACATTCAACTTGCCAGAGTACAATACGGACAGCGTCCTCAGGATACCCCCATTTTGTTTATGTACCAACATTTAAGGACACCGCGAGTGTTCTTAGCTCAATTTTAGCTTGCTTGCGAACAAAACGGACACATACTCCGTCCTCAGAACACCCCACCATTTAGTTTATATAGAAAATTTCAGAACAGCCGTGTTGTCCGCAGACAAATCGAACACAACAAAAGCGTCTAGCACATTAAAAAAAACAGAACATTGAACCTATCTCATACTCCCCCACCCTCCCCAAACACTCTTACACACCAACACACTCCACTAAATACCATTTTTAATCCAAGTTTCACAGCGCTGTCCGCGATCGTCGGCGAATGCAAGATGGCGGGCGCCACAAAAAATCTGACGCGCTTCACGCACCACACCGTCCAATCACGTCGCATGTCCGCGGACATCACGCAAGCCGCTTGGCCAATCGGGGCGCTGTCTGCGGGGCGAACAGGGAAGTTCGTCCGCGGAGCGAATGGAGATATCACTAATTTTGACTTACATTTTGGTCATTTTTAAAAAAACTACTGGACGGATTTACACCAAATTTGCAAAAGCACGCTTTCGGGACCAACCCCCCGCTCCTGCCGCAAATTTGGTGTTAATCCGACCAGCGGTTTGGGCTGCAGGCGTGCGCAAAGTTTTTTCCCATTATGTCTATGGGAAAAAACTAAAGTTTTGGGACCCCCCCTATAACTTTGCCCCCCCTTGACCAAACCTCTCCAAAATCAGAATGGGCCATAGACTTTTTTGCAAAGTTTGGGGAGGATTCGTCAGGTATCCCAAATCGAGATGTTTCTGCTTTTTACTGTTGTGTCCTCAAGCTAGATAGTTTTTCTACAGGGGTAACCCCCACGTTCACACAATGGGGCTGGTTCACACAATGGGAAATGTGAACAATTGAGTTGCCATTGTTGTGTTGTGCTAATGACATTTTTGGCATTTAATTCTGTACACTGTGAGGTGGCATGATTTTAAGATGTATATGACTATGTTATGTGTATATGTTTTTTAAAACAAATGAGTGTATTTCTTGTGCTAAAGAGTGATTAATATATTAAAAATGATATTTTTTGGTAATACTGCTTTTTGATGATTATTGAGAACACATAATGCAGCCTATATTTGTTTCATGGTTGCTACAAGAAATTGCTGTCTGAGGATATATACTGTGTTGATGCAGTCTGTTATATGTTCCTTCCTTTTGTTTAAATACACATTATGTGTCCTCAAGCTACCCATTTGCCAGATATCCAAAATCTAGGTGTTACCACTTTATTGATGTGACCTCTTTCTATCCCAGGTATCCCAAATCTAGGTGTTGCCACTTTATTGTTGTGTCCTCTATCTAGGCTTTTCTCCCACTTGCCAGGTATCCCAAAGGAAGGTCTTACAGCTTTTAATGTTGTTTCCTCAATACAGGCCTCTCCCAATTGCCAGGTATCCCAAATCCAGGTGTTACCACTTTATTGATGTGTCCTCTTTCTAGCCCAGGTATCCCAAATCTAGGTGTTTCCACTTTATTGTTGTGTCCTCTATCTAGGCCTCTCTCCCACTTGGCAGGTATCCCAAATCTAGGTGTTACCACTTTATTGTTGTGTTCTCTACCTAGGGCTTTCTCCCACTTGCTAGGTATCCCAAATCTAAGTGTTACCACTTTATTGTTGTGTCTGCTGGCTAGGCCTTTCTTCCACTCGCCAGGTATCTAATAGCTAGGTGCTACTGCTTTTACTGTTGTGTCCTCAATATAGGCCTTTCTCCCACTTGCAAGGTATCCCAAATGTAGGCGTTACCGCTTTTACTGTTGTGTCCTCAATATAGGCCTCTCCCATTTGCCAGGTATCCCAAATGTAGGTGCTACCACTTTAATGTTGCATCCTCTATCTAGGCCTTTCTCCCACTTGCAAGCTATACCAAATCTAGGTGTTACCGCTTTTACTGTTGTGTCCTCGATCTAGGCCTTTCTCCCCCTTGCCAGGTATCTGACATCTAGGTGTTGCCACTTTATTGTTGGGTCCTCTATCTAGGCCTTTCTCCCACTTGCCAGATATCCCAAATCTAGGTGTTGCCACTTTATTGTTGGGTCCTCTATCTAGGCCTTTCTCCCACTCGCCAGGTATCCCAAAGCTAGGTTTTACTGCTTTGACTGTTGTGTCCACAATATGGGCCTTTCTCCCACCTGCAAAGTATCCCAACGCTAGGTATCAACGCTTTAAGGTTAAGACCACAATTCTAGGCTTTCACCCACTATCCAGGCATTCCCAAACAAAATACTACTGCTGTGCCCCAGCTTCGGCCTCCCCACAATCCCTGGTAGCTAAGGTAGAGGTGCCTTTGAGTAATCACAGTGTTTCCAAAACAGACACTTCCACCAGCCGCAGGTTATGCATTAAACCGCCTCTTCCACCTAGAATTGCCCCCCCAAATCTAGGTTGTTCCCACCCATCGGCTGTGTCCCCATCCAACCGGCTGTCCAGCCGCTTGACTTTCTACCTTAGGGTTCGTACCTCCTTCGCTGAACGCGCACCACCAGGTCTTTACCTCTTCAACAGTTAGCTAGCCGCACAGGCCATCCTCTTTCCACATCAACCAAAGGACCCCTAAGATAAACACATCTGAGCCAGAAAGGAAATACAAGTAAATGATTGAACCGCAAGTGTTTACTACCCCTGATTAAACAACCACAACCAAAAGAACCCTCAAGATAAACACTGTGAAAAACCAGAGAGTGTTTCACAGCCTAGTCCGTGGGGATCCCATACTTTTGGATACAAATCCTGGTGGTGGACAAGCGAGGGAGTGGAGGAGTAGCAACCAATGGTGAGACATGGTATCCCCCTTTTTCACAACCATCTAACGCCTATCCCTGTTTATGTTATGGGAAATTACAGCTCCCATTATTCCTCCCCACCTTACACTGGCAACACTACTGAGCCGAGAAAAATGGGGAATAAGGTCAGGCAAATTGCCTCTACTGACTTGCAATGCTCTGTTCCTATAATGGGGCGAGGCAGAGATAGGCACGTAATCCTAACTATATACACCTGTGACTTGTTAACACTCCCGTTCAGGCGACTAAAAGGTGGCACACACAGGCACACTCTGAGCGAGGCTGGGTACAAGAAGGAATGATGTGTATCATTTCGGGAATGATGTGAACCAGGCGATGAAGGTCGGAAGGCCAAGGGACTGATCAGCATTTACGAAGATCGAGAGAGCGCCAGACGAGAACCCAACACATTCGGGAAACTGTAAGCGTTCCAAGACTGAAAACGAAAGAAACCTTCAAGGTACTTGAAAGCAGCCCGCGACCCTCCCGGGTGAACAACGAAGTTGGGGAGGAGCAGAGGAGGCATTGGAAATGGCTTTGACTGCTGCGTGAAGGGCGTTGATTAAAGAAGACTGATTAACACACCAGTGTGTTATCAAAGGCAACAAAAGTCTGGTTTGTGTTCAAAGCAAAAGTAACTGTAACTGCGCGGGTGCCGATAAAACACATAATGGAAAGGACAATTGCTGAATTGTAAAAGGAATGGATACAAAGTAACAAAGTGGTCCTGTGAGGCGAAATCGCACATTTGAAAGTCTCTGTGAAATGTTCCGAGTTGATTGGGAACCAAAGGCATGAAAGTAATTGCGATCCCAAAAGAAAGTCGAATGAACGAAAAGCAAAGTATCTGAACTCGGAATATGCCAAGAGGGCAAAATATATGAATTGTGAAAGTGGCTAAGAAGGTGAACCAAAGAGAATAAGATACTACAATTGCTAAGGGACACTGGTGTTGTAAGAAGAGGAAGATTGCAGAATTATTGAAAGAGAGGTCGAAATGGTCCTGCAGAGGTCTATGTAAAATCCTTGCAGTTTCGAAAGTCAGTAACAGTAAAAAGACACCCGAGACAAAACGTAGGGAAGAGAAACCCCCCTGCCCTCCCGAAGAGAAAGTCATGCGGAAGCCTGGCAGAGGGAAGCCTGTGCAGATCTGTGTGATAAAGTGAAAGGTGAAAGACAGGCTGGAGCTCGGCAGAGGGAAGCCTTTACAGTAAATGTCAAAATCAGAACTGTATATTTGTGACAAGGCAGACAAGGCAGACAAAGCCTAGGGGAGTGATTGAACTGCCAGAAGCTTGAAGCCCAACCCTGAACTGTTAAATTGTGCCAGTAAGCCAAAGTGTGCAAGACTGAAAAAACTGTGCCATCCACCTATACTTTTTAGGAAACTCTCTAGACCCTTTGGTGCTGAACGTGGGGAAGGGAGTTGTTATTAAAGCCATTTTGACATTTCTTTTGAGACACTATCACATTTGTCATTTTGAGAAGGAGGGCAAGGTTCGTTTTTTTTTTAGTATAGGCCTTTTTTTTTTTACTAAAGTGACTTGACAGTTTGTCATTTATTTAATGGTCAAGATTACTCCCATTGTAGAGTTAGGGCCAGTTTCGAATTCTACCAACCCAACCAAAATACCAAATAAAGGTTTTCAAAATTGTGTCTGTGTCTACTATCGATATCATGCCTTCCTTACAACACCAAAAGCTACATCAGAGCAACAAAAGAAATACCATTAAGCGACTAAACTGCGAGGGTCTACAATCCCTGGTTCAACAAGCACAGCCAAAGGACCCACAAGACAAACATCTAAAACTACATCGGAGCCAGAAAAAGAAAAATTACCGAAACGCAAGGGTTTACAACCCCTGGTTCAACAACCACAACCTCACCAAATACAAGCAACAACATCGGGACTACTACTTCCTGATTGTTTCTGAAATAATTTGTCTTCGCTGGCTGGATTCTGGACTCTCCAAGAAGGCTGCCCTCACATAGGGCCTGGAGCCATCCCCTTGCCTGGATCTCTGTTCTACACTGATTGGCTACCTGCTGCTACTTAAGCCAATCACCTCGATCAGGAGACGGCAGCCGGCCTTAGCCAATAGAAGGCCTGCATCTAAGGCCCTGTCTGCTCCCTGTTCGCTGTCGGGACGTTGTGGGAGGTCTTCCTGCATCCCTCATAAGCGCATTGGGCATGGTGCTCCTACAATCTTCGGTGAAGCTGGGATTTTCGTGACACTCTCACTTCACCGACCATGGGTTAGCCGCCTCTAAGTAGAAATGCTCCAACCCCTCTAACTTTCCCACACTCACTCCATCTTATCTTATTGCCTGTAGCTATACTGTGTTTCACCTTCTGCTAAAAATTATTCGAATCTAGCTGTGTTTCATCTCTGCTAAAAAAAATTTTTTAAAAATCTAGCTAGATTTCACCTTCTAACTGTTCCCTGTGGCTCTACTGTGCTTTGATTTTGGCTGCGACTAGTGACTACATTGTGCTACTCTGTCCTGCCGTTCCTGTCTTCCCGCCCCTTTATGCTCCCCCATCACTCCCCCCTCTCTTTCCTCTTCCCCCTCCTACACATCACCTATGGCGCTCTCTGTTTCTCCCATCTTGCCCAACTGCTTCTCCATTGACTAGTCTACCCTTCTCACTATGTCTGGTAGGAAGAAGTTCAAAAAGGATATCCTGGTCTCTAACCCTAGTCTCCCTATCGCTGACACATACACCAGCGCATCCTCCAGACAGACCCCCAATGACATCCTCTTTCTCGCTCCTTCGCCTGAGCTTTGGACTTCTCATATGGTCTCTGTGCTCTCTCCCTTCTCTTCTTCACCCATTAATGGAGGCACCCGGTGGGAAGTCCTCCTGGACCCCTTCCAATTCTCTAAGGTAATCATTAATGTCTATCTGAATGATACCATCCTGGACGAAGGCCCTCAGGCCAACCTTCTCCTCTTTGATAGATGCTTCCTGCTCCTGATGTGCCCCCTCCCTTCTCTCTGGCTTCCTTGCCTCCCACCCTGCCTCCTCCTTGGCGACCTTGCCCTCTCCTCCTTCCTCTGTTGTCGCCCCTCGGCCTCCTTCTACACCTCCACAGGGAATACCTCTGATTTGTACCCCTCCCCGGAGACTTTAAAGGTTGGCAACCTTCTCCATATTACCACTCTCAACTCTCACTCTGCTGTCAAACACTCCTCTGACATCTGCCGCCTCCAGGAAGAACTAGACCTCAATGTCCTCGGTCTCACTGAGACATGGTTCACGGCCAGCTCTGTCACAAGCTTTGACACTCTCTTTTCTGATGGCTACAAGATCCTCTCTGCGCCCAGATCCAACCGTCCTGTGGACCATATTGACACCTTTGCTTCTGCCCTGGAAAACTTCTGGAACCACTCCTTCGCCACTGGAGCCTCCCCCTCCCCTCTGAAGCAATCTCTTGTGCACCCTCTTCTCAAGAAACCCACAGCTGACCCTTCCTGCCCGACTAACTATCGCCCGATCTCTATCACGCCTTTCCTGGGCAAACTTGTGGAAAAGCTGGCCATCTCCCAGCTTAATCTTCACACTGACTGTTAGTTGTCTCCATGACCATCAGTCTGGATTCAGAGTAGTCAGAAGCACGGACACTGCTCTCCTGAACATCCGTGAAGACCTGCTCTCCAACCTTGATTCTAATCTCCCCTCTGTCCTCATCCTACTCAATCTCTCTTCTGCATTTAACACGGTCAAACATGCCATCCTGCTCAACCGCCTCGGTGATAACCTGTGTATCACTATTCAGGCCCTAGCCTGGCTGACCTCCTTCCTCTCCAACCAACCTTCCCAGGTGCAAATTGGGTCCTTCATTTCCTCTCCCTCACTCTCTACCTGTGGTGTTCCCCAGGGGTCTAACCTCTCTCCCTGGCATCCCTCGCACACCGCATTGCTGCTCTCTGCTCTAACTTTCAGTGCTATGCGGATGACTCAGCTCGTTTCCAGGCTCCCCTCTGCCACATCCTCTCTCTCTCATATCTCGGACTGTGTCTGCAATCCAGGAGTGGTGTGCCGCCAACGTCCTCTGCCTTAACACCAGTAAAACAGAGATTGTCCTCATCAGCATTCCTGTACCTTTCTTTCCTGCCACTCTCTGGCCGGCCTCCCTTGGCCATCTCCCTACTCCCACCTGTGATGGTAAGAACCTTGGGGTCATCTTCGACTCCACGCTTTCCTTTTCTCCACACATCTCTGACATCTCTAAGAAGTCAAACTTCCAACTACACCTCCTCTGTGGTATTCTTCCGTTCCTCTGCTTCCCCCAGAAGCTTACCCTGTCTAGAGCACTGGTTCCATCTAGGCTGGCCTACTGCAACAGCCTCTTTCTAAATCTGCCTGCCACTACTCTCTGCAACTCAAACAGAACAGGACTGTGAGACTCAGCCTTGGCCTCAAGCCCAGGGATCCTATCTCTCCAGCTCTGAAATCTCTTCATTGGCTCCTAGTGGCTGCAAGGATTAAGTTCAAGACCCTTTGAATTGTCCACAAGACCTTCTTGGGCATGGGTCCGCAATACCTTTAACTCTCCCTTTGGAAATACCTTCCTATTCGAGCTCTTCACTACTCCTCCTCCAACTCCGTCAGGATCAGTCGTTTCTCCAAGCAACAAGTTGGTGGTAGGTCTCTCTCTTTGGCTGGGGCCTCCCTCTGAAACAGCCTCTCTGCCTCTCTGAAACTTGAGGAGAACCATCTTCGGTTCCGAAAGCACCTCAAGACCTTCCTCTTTGCTTCTGCCTTCTCTCTTTCTCTCCCCTGTTGATCTCTGTCGGTTTCTGCATTGGGCATCTGGCTACCCTCTGATTTCAGGCCCAGATACCTGCCCAACCCTGCTGCTTACACACACTGCCTCCTGACAACCCTGGCTCTTAGGGTCTGTATCTGCAACCCTACAGGACCCCTAACCTGCACTTATTAGACATCTGTTGTCTGCACTTAAGTGATGCACTTGCCACCCCACTGTTTTGATCTTGTGTTGAGCAATTTCCACTCCTCCCTTGCCCCCTGCACTTTCTCCCTCCCCTCTCCCATGCGCGTTCTCAATGTAACTGGGCTTTGTAAGATTGTTGTTTTTGTCCTTTCTTGTACCCCTCCCCCGCCTCGTCACGCCCGGAAACATTTGTGTATGGGCACAATATAAATAAAATATCATATCATATTACTAACACAAACAGCGAAGACTGAACCAAAAGGACAGGAAACACACCAATCCAAAGAGGACGCCCACTCAAAGGAATACAACTCACAACCCGAACACCAAGCCCCGCAAACAAGAAAGAAAAAGAAGCCAGAATGGGCAAAAAAAATGCTAAGGAAACCCCAACCGCGTGGGAAGATGCCGACCAGTAAGATCCCACAACACTGAAAAACTGGGTGAAGAAGAGGCCAGATGGCCCAAGGACACATGCAAAGAACAGACAACATTGCGCGCTACCTTTCCACATACGACTGCTTGGTAAGAAAAGATGGACAAGCAACAACAAAGCGACAGTTGATAAACCACCCCAACCCGGACTACACTGTGTACAATGCCCCGACCACAATCAGGGACAAACTGTGCTCCATTATCCTCTACACTCCCTACATCACCAAAGACTGGAACAAAGGACGGCTACCAACAAAATTCACCAGCCGGAACAAACCAAAACCAACCAACACCGCCATCAACCTTATCAGTCTACTCGATGAAGAGACCAACCACCAACAAAAAAAAAAAACCTTCCAACAGGCACAACCAGGAGAGAACCACCAGCAACAAAAACCAACCAACAACACACCAAACCAACAATACAAACAACAACCGGAAGGAAAATCAAACAAACTACACTGCCGCCTTCTCAAATTTAGATCCATGGCAAAACACTCAATAGAAATCCAGCACCTTCTAAGCGAAGGAGGCACAGACATGCTCTTTCTTACAGAAACCAGTTTATTTGCTACAAAGACATCACGAACAAAGCCATACCGGACAACTTTAAATAAATACACGCTAACAGAGAAAAACAAAAGGGAGGTGGAATCGCAATCATACACAAAGAACACATCTGTGCATCTCAACTCATCACAACTGACACAGAATACTTTGAAACCCTCCTCATCAAGATGAAACTCAACGACCAAACCAACATATTATTCTCCCTGATCAACAGACCACCATCTTACAACCCCTAATTTGCAACAACATTAGCAGACGCGACTGCCAGTTTTTCAACCTACCACGACTTCAACATCTGGTTCGAAAAAGAAAACAAAACCACAGCAGAGAAAATAGTAAATGGATCCACCCACAATGCCAGACACACCATGGATGCTATTTTCTGCAGGGAAGGACTATGCGCATCTGCACCACCTACACCGATGGTATGGAGCGACCACTACTTGATACCATTCTACGTCACATCTGAAACTCGCCTGCCGGCTGGAAAGGGCCTCCTCCATATGTGCAAGAAATGAAACTGGAAGAACCTAGGCCTGGAGGCCCTAACAAACATTCTCGACTTTACCCTCTCAAGCAGAACAGAACCCAGTGAAACAACCGTAGACACAGCAGAAAGCACACTCAACAGTTGGATCACCAACAGCTGGCACAAGAAAAATAATTCAATGAGACACCAAAAAACAGGCATCAAAATGGTTCACAGAAGAACTTAAAAAACTAACCGCAAAATGGAAATAAATGGAGCTAACAATACAACTGACAAGACAAAATAAAATACCAAAGACAGCTCAAACTATACAAATCAACAGTCCTCAAAGCAAAAAATACTTTCACGACACAATAATAGAATCGGCATACAATCCACAGAAAGAACTCTTCAAAATCATCAGATACAAAAAAACAAATTCTGCAAGAATTCCATTATCTCGACACAAGCACTTTGCAACAACATCACCAACCACCTTAGATCAAAAACAGATACAATCCAGGAGACCATCAACACAGCCCAGGCAAATACAACCACAACCACAACTGCCGGACCACAGAAATTTGCCACACTGATCAAAGACACCAACCTTGCAGGATCCCGAAGGGACCCCTGCCCCCTGTCATCTTCAAAGGAATCCTCAAACACAAAACCCCGGAGACACACTTACAGAAACTAATGAATATATCACTCAAAGAGGAATAGTACAATCCGCCTTCAAATTAGCATAAATGAAACCACTGATAAAAAAGGAATCAGAAAGCACACAAGACCCGAGCAAATACAGACCGGTATACACCCTACCCTACCCAGCAAAGATCTTGGAGAACCATAAGTACAAGATCCTACTTAAATACGTAGAAACAAACTGAATACTCGACCGGTCAAAAGTTGGCTTCAGACCAATGAGAGGAATAGAATCAGCACTCCTATCGATATGGGACGACGTGAAAATAAAAGCAGACGACGACGCCCAATCGGACCCTTATACTACTGGACATATCAGCTGCATTTGACACAATCAGCCATGCAACACTAATGAAAAGACTTATGGAATGTGGCATACAGGAATCCGCAATTGAGTTGCTTACCTCATTGCTAATAAACCGAAACGAAAGAACCTACCTACCACCATTCACCTCAAATACCAAAAATATATCCTGTAGAGGCCCACAGGGATACAGCCTCTCTTGTCTGCTTTTCAACATCTACATGTGCCCACTGATCAAAATCCTTCTGACTGTTAGGGAGAATTCTCTGTTTAGGCTGAATTTCCTAACCTAGTGAGTCCCCCAGCAGCTTTGCTGGATTTCTGGAGTTTGTTTTTTTCATCCTGCCAAGAGTGAGACTCTTTTCCTCCCACTCTTGGACATGAATGTGGTTGATTTCTTTGAATGTCAATGGCCATGCAAAACCGTAATTACCACCATGGCGCAACGGTACGTGAATGCTGACCCTAGCGGACATTCACTTAACGCCATCAAGCATGGCGGAAAGTACCATTCCGCCATGGTGAGAATTACGGTATCGTGAACCAACTGTAAATGGCCCTACTGAGTGCCTGTACACCACTCCCTGCCCACATTGCACAACACCTCGTAGGTGCAATGAAGTTACACAATGCAACCAGTGAAATGTACAAGTCACCCATGCATGCCAACGAACAAATGAATGTAGGGGCTCCAAGTGCCTTGTGAGTGGCCATCCATATTTGGCATGGCACCATTGCCGTACTGATGCAGCACAGGCACGTGAAGGTTCAAGTACAGCAATATGAACTGAAACATGAGACAAAACAACAACAGGCCCCCATCGCTTGACACCAGTGTAAGGCAACATTCAAAGCAGTATCCTGAGGGAGACTGCACCAGCCCTGTACCCTTGCCAGTAAACAAACCAACCATCAGCATAAGCATGTACCACACAAGTTGGCAGAGTGACTGAGCAGCCAGGCTCATCTCAAGAGGGGCCAATGGGAGCTGCAGGGCACAGATGGCACGAATACAGAAGCTATTCCAATGGACATGACCTCAGTCTCCCTCCAAGAAACGCACGCAAACACAGGCACCTGTGACCAGCCATTTACTGATAATCACATCATTCCACCAATCCAACTGGCTGACCGGCATCTGTTACACAAAAGCTAATCCCCCGCCCCTGAGCATGACATAAATAAAACAGTCATAATGGCAGGCCCCATCCCTGACCTTACTGGGCTTCGTAGGCAAACGCGGCCAGTACAGTACCACGCAACTATACTCAGAAGCCGGAACCCAATGCAGATCTCCTCACAATACATCGCTCCACAAATAGGAATATGCTACATTACTTGCAAAGAATAACGCTACACGGTTGAAATCAGAATCAAATTTTAATGCACATCAAATTCACCAAGCCCATACAGCTATTAGGTCATAAACTCCAAAATATTTTACATTACTGTGGGCTGCATCCGCAATAAATGACCAGCTTCTTCTTGTGTGACGCCCTGTTCCTTCATGGTACACAGGGGCTACATTCACGTTCAAAAAGGCAACATGGAAGCGCCGAGAACCGCAGGGCCGTCCCATTAGGTAGGCACTAGTCCAGCTGAAAGGCTGATATGTCGCTCCTAGCCACTAGTACTGCGTAAGGGCATGTGGCCCATTGGCGATCGTCCCATAAGATCGTAATGGTGCTCCACTGATTAACTCGAAGCAGCAGGTGTCGGGAGTAAAAGCCATCTGCAGGAGTGGCATACAGATGGCAGCGGCAAAAGGGGAGGAGATACCCGTCACCCAAATGAAATGAAAAAGAATAGCATGGGCATCAGAACTTCATTTGTATTACTCACTTCAATGATCACACTAAATCCACAGCCATATGCATGCTAGCCCACTCAAAAGGATTATTTCCACCCAAAAATCACTTGCGAATCATAACTATATAAATCAAGGTGAAAACACTATTACAAACGAGTGTTTGTGTGCATGCGTCTGTTAAGACAGAATCCATTAGATGGGATTCGTAACGTGCATAGACACAAGTGTTTGAAGGCGCGTCGAGACAGGGAGGGTTCAACAAGGGCAGATAGACGATGGTCCCACTATGGCAGCTCTGCATCACATAGCGCAGGGGAAGGGGATAGATCCCGAAAAGCCATGTACATGGCAAACTCTCAATTAAATCATCTGTCCATGCATCCATACATCATTCCCTCATCCCGGTATGAAAACGCCTGATTATTTACTCACATCACATTTGAAACTTCCATTGAGTCTGTGCGTAATGCAGTCTGCAAAATCCACTGTGCTCCAGCCCGGAATTCTAGTGTTGTGAAGTAACATGTATTTGGGAACGTCCTGCCTTATCGTCCACTACGCTATTGCGCATCCCATACTATTCATATCAATCATTGCATTCTCGCCATGGCCCCTGTCCCAAGGACATTAAACAACAGAACGTTATATTTGCAGTCAGACCTGTGGGCGTCTCCTCGCCGCTAGCTGAAAACCGAAAGCGCTGTCCTTCGAATTCCTCATTTGCAACATCACGTCGATAAGGCATCTGTGACCGCTTGAAATCACAAATTCATCCATGTAGTGCGGCAGTGTGTGAAAATGGCAACTGGCTTCACTCACAAATGGGACGCCCGGCCCGTCGGTGAACCTCGGTACAGTGCTGCATGAGGGTCCAGCGTTAATCGAGTACTACATTCCACTGACCCTTCACAAATTTGTTCGCGACTGCAAAGATAGTATGTGAAACAATGGGACCATAGCAGAATGAACATATAAACCAATATTTCACTGCCATCGGGATTAAATACATGATTGTAATAGCAAGATGCCATGCGTCACATTGCAGCGTTGTGTGCGGGACGTGCTCGCCCAAAGGGGATTGCAGCTGGCACAGGTGGAATGAATCACCACAGGTGGAGGCTATACAGCCTGAAAACACATAAATTGCACACCCAACCCCCTCCCACAACCACACCCACTCCAAAATGCTACCGGCAGGACTAGCGATGTTGGCCCTGGGGGACCTGATAGCACTGCAAGTACTACAACTTCAAGAAGAAGACGAACACCAACTACTACAACAACCGGCCGCACAGAGGAGACGCAGGAGGAGGAGGAGGGCAAGGCAGGGCCAGCAAGGGCCACCAGCACAGCCACTACCACCACGCAGGCAGCCCGCAATCCCACGCCTCCAAGCTCATCCGTTCAACCTCACTGCTGAGCAGATCCACACCCTCTACCGTTTGGACGGGGACACCATAACCGCCATTGTGAACATGACACACGCTGACCTTGTCAGCATGATAGATAGCCCAACCGCCATCCCACCCCTACTGAAGGTGGTGTCTGTACTCCACTTCCTGGCCACAGGCACCTACCAGCACACAGTCGGACAGTTGCATGGCATTTCACAGCCACTGTTGTCACGGACACTATCGCAAGTGCTCGATGCCCTCCTGAAGCACGCAGACGACTACATCTCTTTACCACGCTCGGAGCAGGAGATTACAAACACAAAAGTTGGATTCCATGCACTGGCCGGCATACCGGGTTGCATTGGTGCCATCGACTGCACCCATGTGGAATTGGTTGTCCCACATGCCATGGAGGCCCAGTACCGCAACCGGAAACAATATCATTCTCTTAATGTACAGATGGTGTGTGACTCCAACAGGATCTTTACACATTGCTGTGCCCGATTTCCTGGATCAACCCATGATTCTATGGCCTTGAGGAACTCTACAATACCACGCTACATGGAGCGACACGCAGGGAACAGATCCTGGCTACTCGGTGAGTCTCATTTCATGCATGATAATGTGGGGTATGTGATGCGGCAATGACCTGGCAGGAAGGGGGGGGGGATGCGTACGTAGCAATGTCATTCCACAAACATCCTTTATTGTCCACATACAGGTGATGCCGGGTATCCACTGAAGAGATGGCTCCTTACACCACTCCGGAACCCACAGAACCAGCATGAGGAGGACTACAACCATGCCCACTCACGTACCCGTGTAGTCATTGAACAGGCATTCGGCCTACTGAAGGCTCGTTTCCGCTGCCTCAGCAGGTCTGGCGGGGCACTCCTGTACCGCAATGAGAAGGTTGCAAAGATGGTCATGGCATGTGTCATGCTACACAACATGTGCGTACGTAGAAATGTGCCCATGCCCCCTGACGCAGAACTGCAAGCACCTGAAGATGGTCATGATGAGGGTGGGGATGTGGCAGCACCTCAAGGAGTCCGCGAGGCACAGGAGGCCCGTGAAATTCGTCAGAATATCATAGATTCATGCTTCTAGCACTCACGCCTGGTGGCTGATACATGGACACGGGACTTGTGGCACTGTGTGTGTCTGGAACATGCACAATGTGGACTGTACGCCAATAAAGGCCTTGTACACAAAGATCAATGTCCACACATCTCATTGGGTGATTATGTAATGTTTATAGCATATGTGAAATTATATTACACACCCCATCGACCCGCCACCCAAGAAAGCCCAACACCCCACCTCCACCCTCCTACCTCCCCCCCGAACACCAGTGTCCAAAGATGCTCATTGTCAGTGGGCAGACGCTATTGCAAGCCCCCTCTCCGGGTATCAGGGGCACCCCTGCCTGTGGAGCGCAGGTTCCTCCCAGATCTACGTTGGGGGCTGCCCTGGACGGAACTTGCAACGGATGATGTCTCTGCCTGCTCACGTCCATGCATGTCCCTAAGGGTTTGTGAGAGCTCAGTGAGCACACGGCGCACAGCGGCAAGTTCACCACATACGTCTTTGGACGTCGCATGCAGTTCCCCCCTCAGGCTCTCGGTGCTTCTCTCCATTTGTACCCTTAGTGTCTCTGTACTTCTCTCCATTTGTACCCTTAGTGTCTCTGTACTTCTCTCCATTTGTGCCCTAAGTGTCTCAGTAGATGTTTCTATGACTGCCTTAGAACCCCCACATTCATCAGCATGCTCCTTGAGTAGCGTGGCCAGTTGCTGCTGTTGCACGATCACCTGGTCGAGGGACTGTTGCCTCTGCTGGGCCATGGCCATTTGCGGTGGTGTCAGAGGGGCTGATCACCTCATGTTGCCTTGCCACAGGGCTTGTGGGGGATGGCCAGTCGTCGTCTTGTGGGTGCCCCTGCGTGGTATCCTCATGGTGTACGGGATGAAACAAACAGGGGGATTGAGACAGGTCATGGATGGGTCCTACATCGACAGCACCGTTTTCTGTGTCGGAGCATGCTGCCATTAATGCAGTGTCACCTATGGTGCTGCTGCCACCAGAAGCAGTGCCTTCTGTGGCATCCATTGGGGGGACCTGTGGTGCTGCTGTTGTGGGCATGCTGGCTGCTGGGGTGCCTGTTGAAGTCCCCTCCTGTGTGCTGCCACTTGATTTGTGCTGCTGCCGTGTCTTGATCCGTGCAGCTGAGGTGGAGGGTCTTTGGCCGTTGGTCTTGGCCCTCTTTGCAGGTGTGCTGGTAGGGGTGTCCTGGAGCTCGTCGTTTGAATCGGACCCTGTGGTGGAGTAAAGGAGGGCGAGCGTTATTTATGGGTCTGTGGAAATTGGAATGGCAATGTATCACATGCATTGGGGTGGTACCTGAGGGTGATTTGGGTCAGGGCCTTGGAGGTGGTTTCATTTTTGTGTGGATTGAGGATGCAGTTGTTTTGCAGCCTGCAGTTAGGGTGTGCATGCTGCACGTGTAGAGGGTGTTTTTAGGATTTTTAATTATTTATGTATTTAATGTGACTTTTAAAGTGCGCTATCAGGCCAATGTATGTGGACGTTCTCCTGGACATGTGTTTCTGTTGCACTATGTGGACACATGGTACTTCACATGATTGGACATTGTGGATTTAGCATTGTTTTATTTGGCCCACCTACCTGATTCTTCGGATGTCTGCACTCCTTTCTCCATCCCTCCGACTCCCTCTATACTCTCCATTCCAATGGTGGAGGCACAGATTTCTTCCCAGGGGGTCAATTTGATGGGTGATTCCGATCCTCCCCCGGTAGCTGTGGCAATGTTACGGTTGGCTGATAGTATGCTCCGTACGCGTATCCGCAAGTCGTCCCATCGCTTTCTGCATTGCTGTGGGTTGCGGGGTGCGGTCCCCACCGCACTTACCCGCTGTGCCACCAGGGCCCATATGGCCTTCTTGTTCGCAAGTGCCGTCCTGGTCATTTGCGTCAAGAAGACGACGGCAGCATTCTCCTGGAGGGTCTCTGTGAGCACGGTGAGTTCCTCATGGGAGAAGTGGACCTGCCGCTTGCGGTCGCACGCTTTTTTAGCAACTTTTCCCATTTTGATTGTTTTAACTAGGGTGGCTAACGGGTTGGGATGTGTCTCAGGGTCGGATTTTTGATGGTTGTGTTGGGATTCTGATTTTATAGGTGTACGGCGTGCTGTTTCCCGTTCCGGCCCCATGTTTTTACTTCCGTTTCCGTATATTTACGGTCACCGTATTTTGCGATTACCGCTCATTACGGTGACCGCTATGATGGGTGGCGGAATTGCACCTAGGGCGCCGTACGACGGCGGTGAGGGGCGTTTTGGGGACATTTCCGCCATCGCGGACTTTGCACTTCCGCCATGGCATAATTCTCGTGCCCGATGGGTCGGAATTAGCCGCACTTTCCTCCATCGTGCAATGGCGGAAACGCTATTTACGCTATGGCGGTCAGGTCAGTTACTTTCCGCCAGGGTCGTAATGAGGGCCAATGTGTTTTATAGGCTATGGGGTCTTTTACTCCATAGGGCCTCATGTGTTTTGCTATGTGTGTTACACCGCACCCTCCGTGCCGTAACACTGGGGTGTCCTAGAGGATCCCCACCATAGACTCCATACCCTGGGACTGACTACTGTCTCCCAGGGCATGTAAAGTCACCATTGCCTTTACTAGCCCTAAATTTACTAACAGAACCAGTACAAACCATCCTATTGTGGACGCACTGGTAGGGGTAATTCGATTACCCCTGGGTCTGTTGTTCGAGGGGGCACTGCCCCGTCCCCCCTCATTGAGTTTTGGCTGGTGGCAGTGGATACTACTTTTTATATTCGACTCCGAATATATTCCTATGGGATTCCTCCCATTGTTGGAGACTAATACTTGTTCACGTTAGTCTCTAACATACTGCCGGTTTATTTATCTTAAATAAATCCACCGGTTGGTATATTCTGCCAGAACTCGGTTTTTAAAATGGCATATGTGTTCGCCTCTGTAACTCCGAACCAAAGGTTGAGCCCTTTGTTCCACTTTTGGCGGGCTTCTCCACAGAAGCCCTCCAGAGTGGTGCCATTCTGTCTGGGTACCACAGGGGGTGTGGGAGGGAGTTTAGGCACCCTGGACTGACTTGCCTTGCCAACTCAAGTCACACTCTGGTGTGATTGGCCCAAGTGGTGAGCCGCCCCGCTCACCACTTAGCGTGTTTGATTGACAGCTAGGTTGAATGAATGGGGGTTTTCTGCATAAAAGCAGAGCTTTTGGGACTGGGACTTCAGACGTCGCCACAGGACCTAAGAATCCGATGAGGGTAAAGTGAGCCGACCTGCAACGATGACACCTCCGGTGGAGCCCTGCTGAACCGACTCACCACTTCCCAACGACAGAGGAGATCTCCCTGCTGGAGAGTCTTCTTCCCTTGACTGGTGGGAACAACCGGTCCCTTGCTTTTTTTCTTCACTTCCAGGACGCAGTGGTCGAATTGCCCGTGCTGAGCACCCCGGCAACCGGATAGCCACTAACTGTAACGCGACCAAAAGGTGGTGCCTTGTGACGAAGCACTCCGCGACTGGTCTCGTCCCTGGTGCAACGATCTTCAACTTTTCCACGACGACGAGATCCTCTCATCTTCTGGCAAAGCCCCGACTTGCATCCACCACCAGGAACAACTGCCCCCGCCGGAGCTGGCTCTTCACTTTCAAGGTACCGTGTCCGCCTGGCTTCCCTTGTGACAGTTAGCGTGAGTTGTCTCAAATCCTTACCTTTCCATTGGGTCGCCTCCAGACCTTCTTAACTTTTTGTTCTAAACTGGTCCAACCTTTCTGTGACAATTTGCTACAAAGGCTCGAAGTGCATTTCCACTGTGATACTTTTTGGGACATATCGCCTTGCCTCTCTCCGAGTGGGCCTGGCCTCTGAACTTTGGGATCTACAGTAGACCCTGCCTTACTTGTCTTGCATTTGCTTCGCAAAAGTGTTGGTACCGAGTTGGTTTCATACCCTGCCTTTTCTCTCCCGTTCTAACGAATATTAGAGTGCCATCTAGGTTAAAGCATTCACCTCTGTCTGCAAATAAGTGGTGCCGTTGAACCTAGACTTGTCGAAATATTGTTAGGGGATTGATATACTTATAGTAATTGTGATTGAAGTTGTTTGCAGTAATAGTGCCAGTGTGTTTTTCATAGATGTGTTCTTAAATAAATAATTATATATCGTTACACCCAAGCTCTGTTCCGTGTCTGCTTGTTCTTCTGTGTAAATTGCCCTATCTTGTATACTCCAAATACTGCCTAACTCATCTTGAGAGAAGTCTGACTGCTCAGCCACAGCTACTAGGTAAATCTGGGTGGTACAGACTGCTACCAATTGGGTTTACTGCTAACTCCTGTAGACTTAAACTTTTTGCAGTGGTCCCAATGGGAACTGCACAGGTTTTTGCCTAACACTGACCCACAGACTTCGAGCCTACAATTACACAGACGTAACACAACCGAGTGTGTAAACAAACAGAACCAAGGAACAACATAACTGCCTCATGAACAGCCTCACAGATATCTACAATTGGATGACAATAAACAATCTTAAACTCAACTCGGCAAAAACAGAAATAATGCCCTCACCCGCAGGATTCGACGGAGGGAACCCACAACTTGACTGGCTGGCCAGCATGGGAATGCAACCGAAGACTACCAATGTAGTAAATAACCTAGGAATGCTCATGGGCAATGCACTATCCCTGGAACTACAAGTAAATGCAATCACCAAAAAATGCTTCTCCCTCCTAAGACTACTTAGAGGATTACTCCCCTACCTCTCCTTCCCTCACAACACCCTCACAATCTTATCCCTGATACTCACAAGAATTGACTACACAAACAGCCTTTGTATAGAAATGCCAGAAAGACTCGCCAAAAAACTCCAAAAGGTGCACAATTCCACGGCCAGGATCCTATTAAGACTAAACAGAAGAGGCCACATCACTCCAGCACTGAACAGCCTACACTTGTTACCATTAAAAAAATGCATAACATTCAAAGCACGCGGCATCACCCATAAAGCCTTGCACAGACCAGGAGGTGAATTCCCCCATGACATAATTAGCAGGTACCGCCCAAGAAGGGACCTAAGACCCAGCAACGACTGCAAATAGAGGCAAAACATTACAAAAAAAAGGGAAATTTGGCAGAAATAGCATACTCACATCTAATAGCTAACCTCTGGAACAACATGCCCAAAGAAATTAGAAGCACAGAAGACCACATCACTTTCAGGAAATGACTCAAAACCTGGTTATAACTGACAATGACAACCATAAAGGGACACCGGCAGCAATAACATCACAGACAAACAAGTAGAGAGGAGGCGAGAGGGGCCGACGACCCACAACCAAGAACCTCAATAGATACCATCAAGCAGCAACCAAGAGTCACACCAGAGAATCCAACAAACCGACTGACTTATAAACTCACTTCCCCTTCCTGCTCCTCCAACATAACCAATGCCACTACACCAGACATTGGGCTAGCCACACTACACAAACACACCAAGAATCAATCTCATGTCACACCCACCATCTCTGAGATGCTGGAAGCACACCTAGAGTTAACCACCCTGCAGTCCATAAAACTGTCAACAACACAAGTACACACCAAGACATCAGATAGTCTTACAGCTAAGGCCACTGCGACCCTGGATCCCTTATGGACATTATCTAACCAGTGTGTACAACCACAACTCACCCCAACATCACACAACACACTAACCATTAGACCTACTCAGGAGTTGTGCGACTCCTTATCAGATTTCTTTATTACTAAGGTTGTGACTATCCGCACTAACATAGCAGGTAACTTGGCCCCTCTGGCTCTTATTCCGCTACCCAGCAATTTGCTTGTTAATGATGATGCTAATAATCTTGGTCCTACCTGGTCCCTCTTCCCTTTGTTTTCTGAGGACGTGGTTTTTAATGCTATGCAAAAGATTAAGTCTTGGGGCTCCCTCTGATCTGCTGCCTCTGGGATTGATGCATCTGATATCAGCCGCTCTTCTGGGTGAGATCACGGCCGCTGTGAACATCTCCTGCCAGTTAGGGTTTATTCCCTCTGAGCTTAAAGCTGCCCTGGTTATTGAAGAAACCCTCTCTGGACCCTTCTCTCCCGTCTAATTTTCGACTTATTTCTCTTCTCCTTTTTCTGGTGAAACTTTTGGAATCACTGGTCTCTCCTATTCTGTCCTCCTTTCTGGAATCTTCCAGGATGCTTGACCCGGCCCAGTCTGCTTTTCGTCCTGGCAGGGGCAGGGAGAGTGTCCTTGTCTCAGTGCAGGACGACATGGCCAGGCTGGTTGACAGGGGTGGTGTTGGCACCCTGACTCATTTAGATCTCTCAGTGGCATTTGACACCGTGGATCATGCCATCCTGCTCGCCCGCATGGGCCGGATTGGTTTCTCGGGTCAGGTGTTGGCCTGGTTCGGCTCCTTCTTGGCCGATAGATCCCCAACTTTTTCTCTTCCCCTGTTCACGTCCAAGTCTTGCCACCTTAGCTGCGGTGTGCCATAGGGTTCTTCTGCGTCCCTATCCTTTTCAACATTTATATCTTTCTGTTGTTGCACCTTATCCGCTCCTTCGGCGTCAGGTGCTATTGGTACGCCGACGATACCCAGCTACTGATCCGCCTCGATCTTAATCAGTCTGATGCGTCGGTGTGCCTGCATAAATGCCTGACGGCTGTGGGGGAGTGGATGGGACACAACTGGCTGAAATTGAATGGGGACAATACTGAGGTGCTGGTGGTGCAGGTGGTGGGTTGCCCTCCTGATCCTTCACTTTGGGTTTCCCCTTTTTGGCCTTCCTCTTTGGGTTTGCTTCCTGTACCTTCGATTGGGATATGTCTGCCAATTTGTCCATGGCTGCCCAGTTATCTGCAGTATGCCAGATGAGGCATTTTCAGTTCAAAATCTTAAGAAAGGTGCTCCATTTGATTCCAACAATGCTACTGCATTTCCTTGTATCTGGCACAGCCTAAGGGGCTGGTAGGCCGACTGCAACGTCTCCAGAATCTGGCAGCCAGGGTGGCAACGGGTACCCCCTATAGGTCCCATATATCCCCAGTTTTGCGCTCCCTTCACTGGCTCCCAGTGGCTCAGCACATTCAGATTAAAGCTCTTTGCATTGTGCATCGTGCTCTACAAGATCAGGGAGGAGAATACTTGCAGGCTACGTTTGAGCGCTATGTTCCTAACCGCCCCCTGCGGTCAACGGCAGCGGGCATGCTGCGAGTGCCCTCCTTTCGCCTTAAGCGGGTGGGGGGCGGGGCGTTCCGATTGCTGCAGTGCAATTGTGGAATACTCTTCCACTATTCATCAAATTGCTGCCTAATCATCTAGCTTTTTGGAAAGCATTAAAAACTCATCTGTACTGAGCTGCTAGCTACCCTGGCTTAGATGTGTTGTTCTGCGGGTGGCCATCGACCTCTCTAGCACCATGATGCCTACGGGCAACCGTGTGCTCTACAAATGGCCACAGCATAGCATAACATAACTAACACCAACACAAACACTAGCACACACCCGAGGCGCTGAGTCTTACCCATACGGTTACAACACACAGAGCCGCCCACACCAACTCCAACATGCAAAACAACACTCACAGACGCCAGTACCTCCTAGTTCTGAATCTATCTTCTCACGGTATCCTCACTATCCTCCCCCCACCCCTCTCTTGCAGAGCAACACAAGCGCCTGCAGACTGCCCCTCTTGGTGGCAGCGGTGCACACTATAAATCAACATAACAAAGTTTCAAAGTGGAAAACAAAGTTACTAAAGCATTCTGACACAGCAAGAAATTCTTATGCCAGCTAAACAATGCTATGTTTTCCCTGCATGCACAAAGGAATATGTTAAATTAGGTGGAGAGGAAGCTTACCAGTGTGTTCTCAGATTCGAATTCACAAAATAGAAACACTAAACACTCTAGCTCAGAAAAGACACCACTAGGGAGCATCAGAGAGTGAAACCTACCTTTCAAATTGGCAGTCAAGCCTCTTATAGGTTTTGTACAGCCCCTTGAGCTCAAAGTAGCCCTAGGTGATCTCTGGGTAAAGGTTGGGATTGGGTGTTTACCCTAGTACCACTTACTGATGCAGATACTCATAGAAACCCAGGGGAAGATGGAACACGGAATAAAAGCATCCAACCTTAGTTCACAGTGTGGGTTGTTGGAGAACGATGTGGCGAGTGGTGAGTCAGTGTTGAAGTGTGATAGGAGGAGCAGTTAGGGGCTGAAGGAGGTGACAAGGGGAGAGGACTGACAAGGTAGTAACAACTGAACAAGAGGTGGAAATAGCTGAGGAAGAGGTGGTAATATCCAATGAGGAGGTGATAACTGGCGAGGTGGCTGTCGCCACAGAGGAGGAGGTGGTAACGCCTGAGGAGAGGTTACAGTTGGCTGAAGGACCAAGAACAGAGCAACCCCTAGTGAATAAGGACATAAAGGCATGAGAAGGCTGGGCTGGCCCATGACATTCTGAAAAGGCAGGAAAAGAAAAGAGATTCTGTGAAGAAGGAGAGACGAGGAATAGTCAGTGTATCTGGAATTAGGAAAGGAGAAGTGAGGGGGACAGGAGCTCCCAAGATGAGGGAGAACAAAATACAAACTCGCAGAGGTGACCCTGCACATCCAGATTGAGATGCTGAGGAGATTAAACAACTGGTTAAGGAGACGTTATACTTGATTGACAGACTCTGGTCACTTGATGAACAAATTTGAAAAAAAGGAGTTTCGTTATCTTTTTCCCCATCTTGGTATAGATACAAACATTCATACAAGTTTCTGAACACTCTACCCCCGAGACAACCTAATGTGCATCTTAGATTGGCCTCCTGACAGTTCCTACAGATATTAACACATTGCTTTAAGCACTGCAGTTTCATCAAAACAGGTTGGGTCTCCCAGGTTCCTCACCCCACAAGGGAAGGAGTAACAAAGTGATTCTGGTAGCTGGGGGTAGTGGCATTTAGGACACAGATCACCAGTCCATGAGATCAAGCAGAGAAGATCAAGTGTAGCACTTCATTCCGTTTGGACTCTTATCTTCTTCATCCGACCTGGATTAAACTCAGAAACGTGCTCGCTTATAACCAAAAATAAAATGTGTTAAGCCCTTGTTTTACAAGTACTATAATGCACCCTTTCAATTGGTTTCACAAGTAAAGGTAGCTTGTAAACACTCCTTATTTAACCATATTGACATCTAAATTTGACAGATTGCTTAGGGATGGTTTAGTGATACCTTCCTATTAGGTAAATCAAGATTGCCCAAAATTCCACAGATTTCTACCAATATGAATTGCAATACATTGCCATGAAGGGAGAGAAACTTTTAGAAGAGGGGTCTTTATTTAGTATGTATTTTTTAATGTAGTATCGTGTCACAAGTAGAAAATGTAATAATTCACCAGGCCTGAAATTGTGCACTCACCACTAGCCATTGGCTAGCGATTATTGGCTCTTGTTGAGAAAGAAATGGTGTGCTGTGTGGCAAGGGAGAATTGAGGGGGCAGGTGCTTGTTTATGCATGGCTAGTAGCTTGCTAATTGAAATATCTGCCCCTGTCTTCAGGATGCAGTCTTGAAACCAGCAACATTGGGCTTTGGTCCTGGTGAGGAATCTCAGTAATGTTTTCCCCACACATTAACATAGCCATTGGTATACTGCTAGCTTCATTTACTTCATTATTTTAAATGGAGATGACATGCATGATATGGACCTTTGCAATTTTTACCAAATAAGATGCATCTGCCTTAGTAAGCTAGTGGACAAGAATTCCTAGCTTTTTAATGCTGCTATACAGGGCTCATTCAGAGGAAGGCCATTGGCTAGTTTATTGAATATCATTTCATTAAAGGACGTGTTTGATTGGCAACGGAGAAGAATATGCTCACCACCATATCTCCCCCATGATTTTTTAATTGAATTGTTTATTTGTAATGATATGCTATGAATATGAATACATTGGTAATTACAAGGTCAACCCTTATACAAAACCGATCTCTAGCTTACGCTTGACAGACAAACCAGGTTTCATCAACCATTACACAGCCATGTCATAACAGGTTGTGTAATTCGGAACACTGTAGTAATGAACAACAAGTATCTCTCTTTTGTGGACATATGCACAAAAAGCAATCCTTTTCAATCCTTCTTCAAACATACGCAACAACATTGTGCCCTTCAAGTGTTCCCTACCCAGCAATGATATTATCAGCCAACCTATGTGTTGAGCTTTTTGATGAAACCAATCAAAAATAAATGTATCATGCAGAAATAACATGTTCTGAAGTCAATGAGTGCTGGACGTTATTGCATGTGCTGTATCTGGGGGGAGGACATAAGGAAGTCCATAAATGAAGATTTCTAGGATTTAATTTAGATGAGGCTCTTGAAAATTGCATCCTTTTCCATCAGTTCTTCATATACACTATGCTGCAGCTTGTAAGAGAAGGTCATTCGTTGTTAAGGATCTCAGTAATTCTACTTTTGAAAATCTTCTTTAGCACGTGAATATCTGAAAATTCAGTGTACAACCTCTTATCACAATGTACATGGTGGAAGATTAAAAAATATTCTAACAAAATGAGCCCATCTTTGCTAAGCATCTGCTAGGGATACCACATCTATATGTAGAATGATCGCCAACGCAGTCTACCACAAGGTTGTCAAACCATACATGCCACACTCAACTTTGTAAGGGAAATTTGAAACAATTACATCCAGCTGCTCACTGGGATGGCCTTCTATAGACTCATCAACTCGTAATTAAGAAAAGAAAGAAAAAGGCCCTTGAACTCATTGTCTGGCTAGTCATTAAAATAAATGAGGGACTCTATACAGATGACAACTTCTTAGGGCTGTTTTCATACTCTGTAATATTATACATAGGTTCTCATCACGAGTTGGGCGTTAACCCCCGGGCTAATAGCGTTACCGCCACCTGGTCCGGTGCTATTAGTGCCGGATCAAGGGCGGGGCGGTAATGGGTATTCCCCATTCCCCATTGGGTCCATTGCACCAAAATCGTGTACTGATTTGGTTGCTTGAAACTACAGGACCCAGAATACTTGTAGTTCTTGCGCCGCTTATTCTTGCTAATGAAGCGCGAGAGCGCCGGCGCGAGAACTCCAAGCCGGTCTATGGGGGTATTTAAGGAGACCCACCATCCGGCTCTGGCTTATTTTATAACATTGTTCTTACTTATTTTGATTTTATAGATTTATAACCTTGCTCTGTGCTAATTTATAAATCGATCCGTTTTAAAAAAGAAAAAACTCTCCCTAATTTTATTCTGAGCTTATATCTTGCATCCTTGTGTGCCTGCATATTTTATAGCTTTCATTCGTTGTAACCCGTTATATTAGTGCTTTTCAAAACCTAACGTTTGTGTACTGATTTGGTTGCATGGAACTACATTACCTAGAATACTTCTAGTTCTTGCCCCGCTTATTTTTGCAAATCTGGCACGAGAGCGCTGGCGCGGAACTCCAAGCTTGTCTGAGGGCAGGGAAGACAGGGCATTACTCTAAGCCTTTGCTGATCCTCCATTATGGGCATCACAGAGGTTCTGGCAGAAATTACAGCATCTAGAACCATTTTCGATAACAGAAAAGCCAAGTTGAACCCTCCTAATAAGGTAAGCCCCCATTCTTCCTGTGATCGGAATAGGCTAATTGATGTGAATAACCCAGCCTCCTTTGTGACGCTATTCAGGAGGCTCCTTCTGTTTGCTCAGCAAGCGGGAGTGATTTATAATTAATGGAATGCCGGTTAGTGTCACATTGGCATTAGATGGGCCCCCCATTACGGAAAATATAAATATTTTGGTGTCTGACACTAGCACAGAGGTTGATCAGGGACCACCCACTACCTGTTTGTTGGAACATCCCAAATTAGGTATAAAATGAGTGGCGACTTTGGGACTAGTGACTAATCTCAGGGGGCTAAATCCAATCTGGCCGCCTCCAGAGGCCATCACACTTGCCCCTCCAAAAAAACCTGTTTCGGCCTGAAGGATAGTTTTGTTGAACATCAGGTCTCTTATAAAGCACGCCACAGAAGTTCCTACATTTATTATAGAGTCTGAGGTTGATATTTGTGCCATCACTGAGACCTGGGGATATGATGCAGCGGGTCCTTCTATCGGCCTGGCCATACCAGATGGATACAGCATGTTTTGTCAGGAAAGGGAAAAGGCAACAGGAGGGGGAGGGGCACCCTTACATTTAAAATCAAATCTAGATATATGGGAGGTTAATTGTCAAGTTATTGCTGAGATCGAGTTGAAACTTGTCAAAATAGGGGTGAATGCAGAAACCACCATTAATCTCCTACTGGTATATAGACCCCCGTCGGCAGGGGCTGATATCTCGACACTTAGCCCACATTTTTCACTACCCCTTCTCAAACCCAAGACATGGTCCTTGATTCTTGGTGATTTTAATCTCTGGTTGGGACACAAATTGGATGCAATGGCTAATGATTTGGAAGTTGTATTGAATAACATGGGCTTTGAGCAGAAGGTTAGAGCTCCCATTAAAAGGGGCATACTCTTGACTGGGTGGTACACATAATATTATAACTAAAGATTATCAAGTTTTTGCATGTCCTTGGTCGGATCATTTTTTCGTTCACTTCACGATCACTAGTGAATTTCCATTAAAACTGAAAGCATCACGAAAATCAAGAAGTAATGGGCAGAAATTTCAAAAATCTTACATCAGAGCAGAATGAACCCTTGCTCACTTCAGTCATTGAAGATATTTCAAAACTAGATTCTGTTGAGGAAACGTCTAACCTCCTTTCTCACTCATTTGGGGACATTACTAAGACTCTTGCTCCCTTAAAAAAGAAACATCTTAAAAAAGATACGGAATATACATTTGTGGTTCGCTCCTGGTCTAAAAAACTGAAAGCTGCCAAACTAAGACACTTTTATGCATGGAAGTCTATTCAGACCTCACTAAATCTGGAAGCGTACAACGTGGCTGCCAAAGACTATAAATTAGCAGTCATTGACGCTAAGAAAAACATTTTTAATAGCAGAATTCCCAATTGGAAGTCAAGGAACTTTTCAAGATCTTAAGAGAGCAGGAAACTCCCCACATACAGGATACTGGCCTTGTGAAGAAGGATGATGGTTGGTGCGCATCTATTCAAGAAGCCCTGCTAGGTAACTTGATCACATTAAGGTAGGTGTTGCCAAGAAAAAAAACGAGCTAGCTAAGGATTAGGAAGATTGTGACTTTGCAGTTCCGGCAGATAATGCTGTAATACAGGAAATTAGGTTCCTGCCCATATCAGCATCAGAGCTAGCTAGCATTATTGATCATCTTAAATCTACAAAGTGCAAGGGCGAGTCAGGCTCAGCCATGATCATTAAATCTTGCTCACCTATTGTAACTGACTCCCTTTGTAGGTTTGTGAATACATCCTTTTCAGAAAATGCAGTGCCATTGGGAATAAAAAAGACTTGGATAACCCCTATCCTACTAAAAAAATGTGATTATGTCCTAACCTGGCTTTAAATTATCAACTCATTACCAATACGCCTTTTTTGTTGAAGATTCTGGATCACGTGGCTTATCCTCAAATATCTGCTCATTTAAACAAATACCCAATCCTTAATAAACATCAGTCCGGCTTTAGACAAGGCTACAGAACTGAGACAGCTCTATTGGAGTTGAAGTCTAGGCTCATTGATGATATGGACAATGGAAAGCCCTCTCTCCTCATGTTGCTGGATCTTTCTGCGACCTTCGAATTGGTGCATCATTCCATCTTGGCCACCAAGTTGAAGGACGTGGCAAATTTTTCGGATGAAGCAGCTACATGGATATCGTTGTTCCTAAGCAATGGAGAATGTCGAGTATATTCTGGAGAGGCTGAAGCTCCGCCTGCAATTCTTGAATATGGCGTCTCTCAGTGTGCTTGTATTTCACCTCTCTTTACAATATTTTTACTGTCCCCTTCTTTGCTCTGCTGAAACAGAATGGGGTGGCGTTCGCAAACTACGCAGATGGCACAAAATGTGTCCTCCCTCCGACTGGTTCTCATGAAGAGGATGAAATTCTCCTGAAGAGTGTACAATCTTATCCAAAATTGGATGCTGCAGAATGGTCTTGCTCTGAACAAAGACAAGACTGAACTCAGGGTGGTTGGCACTCCGAATGTCGTAAAAATAAATTAGGAACTGCCTATGATTGTTTTTTCATTGCAAATACTAAAATTCCTACAAAAAAGAAAGTTGATATGCTTGGTACTATTCTTGATCAGCACCTGAATATGAAGGCGCATGTAAGCAGTTTGGTTTCGTCCTCTGATTATATTAAATTGCTAGTTCATCTTCGGCCATTAATTTCTCAAATGAATGCAGAAACTATTGCCAGGGCCATAGTTGGATCCAAAATTGATTACTGCTGTAGTCTCTTGTATGGCATCACTGAGTCGGATTGTAATTGCCTACAGGTGATTCAAAACAGTGCAGTCAGAGTGGTCACAGGCCTTGCCTGGAGAGACCATGTCACTGTGGCCAAAAGGAGTCAGCACTGGCTCCCTGTGGAAGCTCGACTAATGTATTGCTTGTTGCTAATCACACACAAATGTCAGATGTGAAGGATGACGTCTTACCTAGAGAATCTCCTTACTGAGAAAGCTAACACAAGACGCCTTAGATCTAATAATTCTGATCAGCTGGTTTCTCCAAGATGTAAAACTGTGAAAGCCATGAAAGCAGCCTTCGTGAATGCAGCACCAAGGGCTTGGAATGCCCTTCCGCCTGACCTCCGAGAACTAAAGTCGACTGAGGTTTTTAGAAAGCAATTAAAAACCCTATTATTTTCTTAAATTTTTTTTATCTGCACTGTTCTTATGTGTTATTCTGTATAATTCTATTATTGTCTGTTAGTCTATGTCGTAGATTCATGTGCGCCCTTAAGCCTACGGGTCCTTTGTTGCACGGTATAAATCAATTAAAGTAAAGTAAATGGGACATTTTCGGTGCAATTAGCGCGCCCGGAAATGGGAGTTAAGTTGGCGCATTTACCCCCAGCTTGGAGCTTAAATGCTGCCAGACTCGTAATTTGGCGGACCCTTAAATGCAGAAGTAATAGCGTTACTGCTGCATTTAAGGACTACTGCCCATCTCGTGATGAGGCCCATAGTGTTAGTGAGTCTGGAATGGGGCAGCCCGAGAACAGGTAGGAGTTGAGGGCCATTACTAACCCAGGCCACACTAGCAAATGCACATTAACGCTATTAGCACCCCAGGCTTTTGTTCCAAGGTGGTTACAGATTATTCTTAAAGGAAATGGAAACATGCATATGCCAACAGTTTGGGCGTTTCTGTAGTCATGGGAAAGGGATTTGCCAAGCACTGTCGTAGCGGTATTAACTGGCTATTGATGGTAGCAGCTGCAAAATTGTGAGAGTACCTGTGCATCTAATAGCAGTGCCCGGGAAATGCCCAATACTTCTACAAGTCAGAACTGTAGCCTTTGCCAATGCTTGTTTTTAACAGGACTTCAGTGAAGGGCACACATAGTGCTTATTTAAGGAGTGACTACACAGGGCTGTTCAAGCACATGCGAGGGTCGCCTGTTCTCCCGGTTATATAATAGCTTGATGTCAGATATTCCATGGGAGGGGATGCTCCCAGACAGCGATGGGTGAACACGCTGGGGTAGGAGATTTGTGAGGCAGACTGAAAATACATATTGTTTCAAACTAAGAAGGTCTCACTGAACACCAGACTCCAGCTAATACATTTCAATTTCCTGCATCTAACATATTACACCCCGGCCAAGCTGCACAGATACTAACCGGAAACACCTGATGAATGTGTACGCTGCAAGGCCGGCTCAGCTGATTTTCTGCATCTGGCCTGCGGATGCCCAGTGATTGCTAAGTTCTGGGAGGGGGTTCTCACTAAGATCTCTTTATTAGTTGGGGAACCGGTCAAACTGGAGCCAGTGGTGGGTTTGTGTCACGACCCTCACCCAAAACCCTCTCTGGCAAACCCATTGGCCAGGTGTAATCAGGACTCAGGCCTATAGAGCCTGGCATCCTCTTCAAAAGCCCTCATGGGGCCAGTCCTGGCACCTATGGCGCCAGGCTCATACACCATGAAAAACAATGTGCTTGGGAACTACTTTATTGTATTGTCAGCCAACATGGAGGCATCCACATAGCTTGGTTCCTAAGAACCAAGCTATGCGATCTAGTGTTTTGGGTGTGGTAGCCTAGGGACTACTTTACCTGGACATTTTTGTTGGGGCTATTTAAACCACACCCGAGCAAGACAACACGCTTCGCGTTAGTTTGCAGCTTGCAACGTGACGCTCACCGTGTCCAGCTATTCCCTCAAACCTCGGAGAAGCAGAACCTGCAAGGAGACAAAAGGAACATCATTAGCAGCAGCATCATCATCATTTTACCTGCAGTCTTCATCTTTAGTCTTCATCCTCTCGCAGCTACTGAGAACAGCTTCCTCGAATCTGCACGCCTCCCGGACAGAACGACATGAAAGAGGAAGATAGAGGCAACATTAAAGAAAGCAGCAGAGACATTTACAAATTACGAACTGCTCAAAAGGCTTACCTGGCTGGTCGCCTCTCGGCTGGCACCACACCGGACATTCCACTCGCGCTGAAGAACGCCGCGACCTACAAGGAAGGAAAACACGGGTTAGCAAAGGCAAGACTTTGCAGAGCTGCGCATAGCGGTTACTTACTGCATCATAGCGCTCTTAATGCGCCATTACTTACCAGCGGGGCTCAACCAAGCCAGTTCGCCGCGCTGAAGCTCTGCATACCTAAGAGAGAAAAAAAGACATTTTAAACAAAGAAAGGCAATGCAGGATAGCAACAAAACTAAAGAACAGCAATAAGACCTACCCGAACAATATCAAACGGGCCAGCGTCAGTGAAGTAACTGGACGCACTCGCCAATGATAGACAACGCGCCCCTGCAAAGAAGGCAGGACGGAGAGCATGCCTAATTCTACCACAAGGTGAGGAGAGTGCGCCAGAGGGACTGAAATCATACAGGGGTGGAGGGAGGATACTTTCCCCAGTCGGTCAGTCTTGAACACAGTCCTCCTGTACTTTCAGGCAGAACCTTCCCCGCAGACCACATCGGGGCAAAGCTGAGAAGCATACCAGCGAGTAACCTGGCTGGGTGGTGTCCATGTGGATACCAGGTGAGCGTAACAGAACGCGAAGCCTACCATAACAAATCCACCTGGGTGCCATGGAGACATCAGAAATGGTGTTAATATGTCAAGGAGACAGTTACACCATTCATAAAATGTACTGATCTTTTGCAGATGTATTAATGCACACCCCACCCTCCTGGTACATTTAGTCTTGAAAAAAATAGACCCAGTACATGTTACTTCAATTATGAAAAAAGTTTTTTTGTTTTAATCAAGTATTCACAACGATAAAAACACTCATAAAAGTGTTTGGTATGAGTATGACCCAACCTCACACAGCATGATATAAAAAAACAATACAAATCACAAATTTGACATACATATAACCACATCCAATATTAAAAAACAGTACACAACACACATATAAATGGATTTAACAATTTTCCAAACAAACTGAGTACACTGACTCAGATACACAATAATCCTGACATGTTTCAGTTCTTCCTTGCACTAAATGCACAAACTTTCTTTAGGGGAATAGTTCCATTTCATAGTTTCCACCATGCAATCCAGAGCCACACCCGGAAGTTCCCAAATTGTTCCTAAACCAGGAAACACAAACAAGGGGGGCGGTCACCAGGCATTGTTCATCATACACCTACACAAGTCAGTATAGACTGGAAATCAAATTCCACAACCCAGTACCAAATGCTTTTTAATCACAATGCACTGGGTTGACAGGACAGGTTTGTTGTCAACCTGTCCCCATTTTCAAACTACATACCTCTTTAATTGGTATTGGTAGTGCTGGTGTTTCAAAACACCACAGGTTAGCCGTAGACTCCACAACTCAAGTCTCTTATTACTCAATTTGTAGCTTCAAAATAGCTGTCGGTCCACTTCAGTACTGCAAATCAACCAAACACACTATCCCATCAATGTATAGCCATATGGGACCCACCACGGACATATCCCATCACCGACATGCACCACCGTGCCACCAGCACCTCTCACTAATTTATCCGGATTGTGACGCAAAATTACATGTCTGCTTAGTGAGACTACATTGTCTAACTTGTACCAGATGCAATAACACACCACCTAATTGTGAGAACAAAAGTAGTAGTACCTCCTTTTTCAATATATTCATCTCTGTGACTTCCATCAAGATTTTCCTTCAATAAACCGAAATCACTGTTGGGCATTGTGGTGGGGGCTGGCGAGGACATGTTCGAGTCAGGCTGAATAAGGAAAGGGGAGGAGGAAAATCGGGTACATTTGGCCCCAGTACATTTTGTCAATTTCCAGCACTGATAGTAACTTATGTGAATGGTCATTTTTCATTATTGCATTTCTTGTAAGAAAGAAGCGACTCCTCTGCGGTCTTCCCTCTGCGCCACACCCATTAAAGGGAGCGTCACATAATTGGTACTTGGGACGTGCAGGCCGCCATCCTGCCCAGTAGCTTTCCACCCATTCTTTGGATGCAACGTTTTAGCCTGTGCAGAAGGAAGCCCTGCTGTTAAGATTGGCAGAGAGGAGATGTGCTGTTATAGCATGGGCAGAGGAGATGCTACGTTAGCACTCACAGAGAAGAAATGTCCCCATAGTACGTACTTAGTAAAGATGTGTCATTTGCACATGCCATGGAACAGAAGGGCAATTAGCATGCAGAGCCGAGATGTGCCGTTAGCATGCAGAGCCGAGATGTGCTGTTAACATCTGCATAGACAGGATGTGGAGTTTGCACATGCTAACTGCACATCCCGTTGCTGCACAGGATGTGCAGTTAGTACGTGCAGGGATGGGATGTGCAGTTAGCATGTGCAGAGAGGATACGTCCCATTAGCATGTGCGTATAAGGCATGTCGTTAGCATGCACATCTCTGTGGACATGCACGCAGTCATCACACATGAACAGAGTTGTCCCACTAGTAAGTGCGCAGAGAAGATGCACCATTAGCAGACGAGAAGAGATGTGCCAATAGCATGCACAGAGAAGAGATTGGAGGTCACTATGGGTTGAGATATGTCCTGTCAACGTGTAAAAATATCAGGCTTGCTAAACAGAACATGTTCTATCAATACGTGAAAACAATGTCTGCCATTAGCATATGCATAGAGATGTGGTATTAGCATGCGCACAGTGTAAAGGTGCATTTTACACATGCAAATGACACAACTTTGGTCTTCAAGTGCAAACAGCACATATCTGAAAATGCTGAAAGTAGATGTACCTTTACCATGTGCACAGAGTGCGTGGCGTACTCGTTAGTATGTGTCAAGAGGAGATGCATAGCTAGCATGTTCAGGGAGGATATATGCCATTATCAAGTGGAGTGATGTGCTGTTACTATGTGCCCAGACGGGATGTGCCGTTTGCATGTGGAGTGAAGGGCTCTGCACAAGCCAGACAACTTTGATCTACAACGCTTTTGGTCTATGGGTCTGATTTTACGAATGCATTGGGTGTATGTGTTGGATAGGTTTCACTCTCTTGCAGAGGAGAAAACTCATTTTTACTCTCTTGAAATTGCATTTACTCTCTAATTTGAAAAATCATGCGTAAAATACTCCCACCTCAAAATATTATCTGGAGCACTGGTTGTATGATAGTAGTACTTTCTGCTTATTTCATTTCTTAGTGTGTGTTTTTGGACCACTAAATAGTGTATTTTTGTACTTACCTGTCTAAATTTTATGGTGTGCTTCACTGTGTGGACCAATTGTGGACCCCTGACACCACTCACTTTCTCCTCAGAATAGCCTTAACTGCTCTCCCTTGCTACCTTGATTGGGTTTTGGCTAACCTTGCAGAGCATTCCTATTCTCCAGAACTAGGGTGGACGTCTATAGTCTGTCCACCAGGCACGATTGTAGAAATCCATCTTAAGTTGTTGGTGTTCCGTTCAAGACTGCTTTGTAGGTGATACATGTATTTTTTTAATGAAATCCTTGCGGGGAGGGTGAGCCAGTGAAGCTCATGCGTTGTTGGAGATATACAGTCAAATTTGCGGGCACCTGTAATGAGGTGGGCTCCACATGTTGCTCTGCCTTGAGCAGAGCCAGGAGTGTGGCTGGAAGCCAAATAAGGAGGATGTTTCTCCAATCGATGAATGAGATCACAAGGACTTGGGTCATCGAGTGGAAGTCATGCAGGAATATACATGGTCTGGTTTTCTGGAGTGTGGAGAGCTGTAGCTATGCAGTGTGCACCTTTTTGTGCTTTTAAAAGGAAAGGCTAATGTCAACATCGAAGCCCAGGGATTAGGATGAGTTTCACAGCAGAGTGGAGAACCCTTCCAGGCACATGACATTAGGACATGTTTGCATGATGTGTTGTTTGCTGGGGAGAATAATAAGGATGGGTTTAGTCCGAGGTAGGCGTTTGACATCCATGTTTTTATGTTAGCCAGATATTCCCAGAGGCGAGTGATAGGCACCACAAACTTTAAAAGGTAGAGCCGAGTGTCATCAGCATACTGAAGGAGGGCAAAAGGGCCCAATGTATTTATTGATGATGATTGGGGAGAGGATGGAACTTTAGGGGACCCCACAAGTGAATGGGAGTCTGTTGGATCTGAATTAGTCCATCTGAATGGCCTGGTGTCTGCTGGATACGTAGGACTGGGACCATTTTAGGATGGTTCCATAGAATCTCACCCCATTAGTGAGGAGGGAGACCAGTGTAAGGTGGTCAACTGTGTCGAAGACAGCATAGAGGTCTAAGAGGACAAGGAAGCATGAGCCCCCTTTGCCAGGACATCATCCACCACTTGGATGGTTGCATTCTTAGTGCTGCATCGGGGGCAGAAGATAATCACTGAGGAGGCCACAGTGCTCGCCTTTAGTATGTAGTTAGGTTGCACAAATGTTCTTGACAAGCTTCCAGATAAACAGGAAGATGATGGCTAGGGCTTCTGGGCCAAGGAAAGGTTGTTTGAGAGGGGGTCGTATGAGACTTGCCTTCATCCTTTGTAAAGTAATGCACCTTTGCTAAGGGTGGCACTCACAATATCAAGGAGTGTGTTGAGCACTGAGCCAGTGAGTTATTTAATGAGGGAGGATGGGAGGAAGTTGATCATGTAAGTGACAGGTTTAAGGGATGCCAGTGTGTCTGAGAGTTCCTTACAAGAGAGGAGGGTGAAGTTGGTCCAGGGTGGCAGTGTCACGAAGGGATGGATATTGGACTGCTTTCTGGTTTTGAGGCTTTGATGAGACCTTTGATCAATTTTGTTAATAAAGAAGGTGATTATTCTGTTTTTCTCTTGTGAAGCCGGCACCTTGGGGACATGTGTGGGCTTGGCACAGTGCTTTACTACTTCAAACAAGGCTTTGATCCTTTTACGAGTTTCCCCAAATGGTGGAGGAGTAGAAACCGACTTAGGCCTGGATGTCACATATCTGCATTTGGTGCATGGGATTTGAGGAATGAGAGATCATCTGGGCTGCGGCCCTTGTGCCACTGCTTTTCAGAGGATCTGACCGAGTGTTTGCTGGAACAAACTCGGTTATGCACAAGGACATTAGTGGCATGTGGCCGTCCATTAGTTCTTTGGCAAAGTGGTTAAATGTATCTAGAATGGCTGATGCATTCCCTCTGGTGGGGAGTACTGAGAATGTTGCCTCTGGTGTGTCTAGCAGGTAATTCCTGAAGGAGTGACACTCAATATGTCCTTTTACCTGGCTTATTTGGGGCAGCTTTGTGTGCTATATAAAAAGGGGGATAGCAGAACGGTTGATCCAGTAGATAGGGAGGGGTTTTGAGACCGAGAGGAGCGAGAATGAGGTTAAGATGAGGTTGATCAAGTACCCTTTGAAAGTAGTGGGGGTTAGCACAATCTGCTTAAGGTCCATGGAATTGGTGAGAAAGAGTAGGGAGTCATGCAGGTGTTTTATTGATTACATTTGATATAGAATGGTTTGAATGCTTTGGGATGCGCCACTAGTAATTGCGTAATTAGTAATTGCGAGTATGAGTATAGCAAGAGTAAAGAAACCTTGGAAATGACATAGAAAGATGAATGACATCAATTCAGATGTCTGGCAAATCAAAAAACTACAAACCTCATACTCAACAAGGGTCCAGATATTCTTCAAATTAAAACAATATTGACTTTATCTGGTAATAAATAGAATGCAAATAAATGTGATACACGATGATTGCACTTCCATAAATTATACTACATGATCACTTCTTAGCCTTTCATGCACATGACTCGCCATGGTTCAAAGAATGCAATAACATGTAGTTTATAATGATTGCACTTCCATTACTCATACTAAGTAGTCACTTCTTAGTCCTTGAAACACATACTAACTATTACATGACTGATCATGGGTATATCTTGAATGTTCATATTTCCTGACCACTTTTAAACCAAACCACTTTTTAGCCAACACATGTTCACCCATACATGGGCTATCTCAAGTGGTGTCTTGTCTTCATATAGCATTTATTTGCTGGTTTTCAGCCCCTTGCTGGAACTATTAGGTCCTATTGATTTGATAATTCCAGTATAGTGGTAAGAATTTAAGCTAATGGTGTTGATGTCAAAAATGTAAATCTGCTGTGGTCTTCATGGTGAAAAGAATAGTCCCTGTCTCACGTTTGTTGGCTTATATAAATTGAGGAAGTGAAGTTTTCTCAACATTCTGTGGCAGATGCTTGTTTCCTGACATTTACCAGTGTTTTCATGGTTGCTACCCAGGGACCATGACGTTTCGGAGGATACCATTGCTGAGGAGAGAAAGTTGGAAGGATAATCGATTAAGTTATCACTCCCCTGGAGTAGCCTATAAATACAGTGGAATGTAGCTAAGTTGTTTGTTGAGACAGGGAGCCATCATGAGAGGGATTCAAATGAGCTGTGTGAGGAGGCCATGCAGTGATAGTTGATGTTATGGATGATTGACACCCCAACTCAAATTTTCCCCGTACAGTAAGTGGGCCTCATTAAGAGTATGGAGGCAGCCTACTCTAGGGCATGGCTGCCTCCATACCGGGTCCCAGTACTGGTTTCCTTCAACGAGGAATAACCGGGTCATTCCAACTTTGGAGGACCCGGTAATTCCTCCTTGAAGGAACCCGTTCCCATTCCCATTTGAGCACCTATAGGGCTCAATGGGAATGGGGAGGGAGCTAATAACGGACCCGTTATTAGCTTCCAGGTTCCCTCATGGAACCCGCAAAAGACGTCTGGTCTGACCAGGCATCCTTACCGGGTCTCGCAAGGGGACCTCGTAATAGGGCATCACGTAATGAAGGGTGCCGGTCCCGTACCGGCACCCTTCATTACGAGAGCGCCTATGTTATAATGAGGCCCAGTATGTTCACACTGTAGACGTGGGGTAGGTGGACATCAAAGATGTAACGGAAGGAAGATGTAAGCCATGTTTAAGTATTTAAAAGGCAAGAGATTGTTGTTGGTTATAAGGTTAGCAAAGTCGGTGTCATGTGTGCGACAGCTGACTGGGTGTTAAACATTGAAACTGGGCGGACACAAACAGTAGGGGCATGTTGTAGGTATGTACAGGTGATATTGATGTTGTTCACCAGGATAGCTGTCTAGGCTGCTTAGGAAATGTGAATGTGTTTTCGCTGGACAGGACAGGAATGGGTTGTTGCGAGAGGAACACATGGTTTTACTTGGAACGTTATGATTCCAAGTAAAACCGAAAAACCCTTGAAATTCGCCAGTTATGGTGAAAACTATCAGTTGTAAGGCAGGCATTGGCCCTTTCCAAAAACTAACAGGACCAAACATTGATTTTCCTTTTCTTCGTCTGCCCTTCGCTTCGATTACCTGGCTGAGAGATGCTTTGTGATCCAACAGTTACAAAAGGAAAGGGAGGGGCAGGGCTAAGCGGGTGGGGCTTAGATTGCGTGACCTAGATCCACTTGCACCAGCTCACCAGCTCCAAACGAAAAGAGGTTCTAAGGATGCTTATTTAGGGGAAAAAACAGCAAACCAAGAAGCAACAAAAGATTAGCAGCGATTGACAGCTGGGCGTGGTATAGGTCAAATGAACTAGATGTACTTGCAACAGCCTCCCAAATGCAGAAAAACAGGCTGGAAGGCTGCTGTATGCATTTGGATGGCTATTACGTTGTTGTTTATGTAAGTGAAGTAAAGTGTGATATTACTAACAAAAGATGAGGTTATTGAGTGTAGGTGGGGAGGGGGCCATCATGGCTTGGAGGGTAGAGGAAAGTTTGCGGGGATGGGAGCACAGCAATGAGCTGACATTTGTGTAGTAATTAGATGTAGCAGACAAATGGATTTGTGGGGGCATACAGCAACACCTTGTTTGAGATAAGGACAGTAGGATTTGCACCAATGGCAGAGGTTTAACGCATGATTGGTGTTAGTTGCAGGTTGGGGTGATGTATGGATAGTGGGAGGGACAAGTGAGGGAGTGCAAATATGTGTGGGACCTTAAGGCAACATGAAACATGTATATACATACATTCTCTCCTGAACAGAACAGAACAGAATAGCTTATGAGGAACACCTTGCAATAATGTGCAAATCGGCAGAGGAAAACAACTCCTGTCATATTTGATTGACACAATAGCGGAATGTCTTTGCAAAAGACCATGTTGGATGCCATCATGGCCATTAACAAGCTGCGTTTACCTTTAGTCACACACTCATTGCCCTCACAACTGCATTCTGCAAACAGCAAAAGTTCTCTACAAGAAAATCAGAAGTAGATTTTCTTGTGGCTAGTCCATCTGAGGAGCATGAGAACCCAACACCAAATACATCAACTATGCAGGAGTCTAAAGCCCTTTTCAGATGTTGAATTTAGCTGTGAGGTGAGTCAGTAGACGTGTGCCTTGCTATGTGCATCAAAACTTCCATACACATCATGGAGATGGTGGTGACACCCAGCCGCTATTGTCTCCCTAACCCCCTTAACCTAACCCAAACTGTGGAACTTTGTAAGAACGATCGGACTACCAAATTGAACATGGCCACGGTAGTGGCCATGTAGTAATGGTTAAGTTGTTGTTTCCATAGGAAGAGCACTTTTTGGGCGGCTTATAACTTCGCTCCCCCTGGTCGAATCCTCACCAAACTTTGCAAAAAAAGTATATGGCCGGCTCTGAATTATTTTGCAAAGTTTGGTGAGGATTCGTCCAGGGGGGCAAAGTTATAGGGGGGGTCCCAAAACTTTTTTTTTTCTCATAGACATAATGGGAAAAAACTTTGCTCACGCCTACAGCCCAAACCGCTTGACGGATTTACACCAAATTTGCGGCAGGAGTGGCGGCTTGGTCCCGAAAGCGTGCTTTGCTTTATTTGGTGTAAATCCGTCCAGTAGTTTTTAAAAAAAATGACAAAAATGTAAGTGAAAAAAATTAGTGATATCTGTGTTCGCTTCGCGGACACACTTCCCTGTTCGCTCCGCGGACAGGACGGTGATTGGGCAAGCAGCTTGCGTGATGTCCACGGACATCTGACGTGCTCTCTCATTGGATGCAATGAAAGCGTGCAGTGCGTCTGGCTTCAGAGACGCCCACCATCTTTGTTCCTCGCCGCCTGCACAGTAAGTCTTGTGTCTGTCTCCTGTTCCTCCCATCCCCGCTCATGCCCTGTGTGTCCTTCTTGTCCCCCCACCCCCACTCATGCTCCGTGTCTCCCCTGTTCCTCCAGCCCCCCGCTCACGCCATCGGCACACGGTGGCCAGCGGGGGCCGAGGAGAGGGATCTGCCGCCTGCACACGAACGCTGTGTGTCCATCTCCCTCCCCCCCACCTGCTGCTCATGCCCCGTGTGTCTATCTCCCTCCCCCCCACCCGCCGCTCATGCCCCGTGTGTCTCTCTCCCCTTCCCCCACCCCCCGCTCATGCCTTGTGTGTCTCTCTGCCTCCACCCACCCCCGCTCATGCCCCGTGTGTCTCTCTCCCCTTCCCCCCACCCCCGCTCATGCCCCTTGTGTCTCTCTCCCTCCCCCCACCCACTGCTCATGCCCCGTGTGTCTCTCTCCCCTTCCCCCCACCCCCCGCTCATGCCCTGTGTGTCTCTGTCCCTCCCCCCCACCCCCGCTCATGCCCCGTGTCTCTCTCCCTCATGCCCCGTGTGTCTCTCTCCCTCCCGCCCACCCCCGCTCATGCCCCGTGTGTCTCTCTCCCTCCCACCCACCCCCGCTCTTTCCCCGTGTGTCTCTCCCCCTCCCCCCCGCCCATGCCCCGTGTGTCTCTCTCCCTCACCCCTGCTCCCCGCTCATGCCCCGTGTGTCTCTCTCCACCCCCCCGCCCATGCCCCGTGTGTCTCTCTCCCTCCCCCCGCCCCCCCGCCCCCCGCTCATGCCCCGTGTGTCTCTCTCCCTCCCCCCACCCCCCGCTCATGCCCCATGTGTCTCTCTCCCCTTCCCCCACCCCCCGCTCATGCCCCGTGTGTCTCTCTCCCTCCCCACACCCTCGCTCATGCCCCGTGTGTCCCTCTCGCTCCCCCCACCCCCCGCTCATGCCCCGTGTGTCTCTCTCCCCTTCCCCCCACCCCCCGCTCATGCCCCGTGTGTCCCTCTCCCTCCCCCCACCCATGCCCCGTGTGTCTCTCTCCCTCCCCCCGTCCCCGCTCATGCCCCGTGTGTCTCTCTCCTCCCCACCCCCGCTCATGCCCCGTGTGTCTCTCCCCCTCCCGCTCACCCCCCGCTCATGCCCCGTGTGTCTCTCTCCCCTTCCCCCACCCCCGCTCATGCCCCGTGTGTCTCTCTTCTCCCCCCCACCCCTGCTCATGCCCCGTGTCGCTCTCCCTACCCCCCGCTCATGCCCCGTGTGTCATCTTCTCCTTCCCCCCCACCCCCCGCTCATGCCCCGTGTGTCTCTCTCCCCTTCCCCCACCCCCCGCACATGCCCCGTGTGTCTCTCTCCCTCCCCCCACCCCCGCTCATGCCCCGTGTGTCCCTCTCGCTCCCCCCACCCCCCCTCATGCCCCGTGTGTCTCTCTCCCCTTCCCCCCACCCCCCGCTCATTCCCCGTGTGTCCCTCTCCCTCCCCCACCCATGCCCCGTGTGTCTCTCTCCCTCCCCCCGTCCCCGCTCATGCCCCGTGTGTCTCTCTCCCCCCCACCCCCGCTCATGCCCCGTGTGTCTCTCTCCTTCCCCCCCACCCCCGCTCATGCCCCGTGTCTCTATCCCCTTCCCCCCACCCCCCGCTCATGCCCCGTGTCTCTATCCCCTTCCCCCCACCCCCCGCTCATGCCCCGTGTGTCTCTCTCCCTTCCCCCCACCCCCGCTCATGCCCCGTGTGTCTCTCTCCCTCCCCCACCCCCGCTCATGCCCCGTGTGTCTCTCTCCCTCCCTCCCCCACCGCCCGCTCATGCCCCGTGTGTCTCTCTCCCCTTCCCCCACCCCCCGCTCATGCCCCGTGATTCTCTCTCCCTCCCCCCACCCCCCGCTCATGCCCCGTGTCTTTCTCCTGTTCTCCTCACCCCCCGCTCATGATCTGTGTCTGTCTCCTGTTGCTCCCACCCCCCGCTCATGCCCCGTGTCTGTCTCCTGTTGCCCCCCACCCCCTCGCTCATGCCCCATGTCTGTTCCCCCCACCCCTCGCTCATGCCCCGTGTCTGTCTCCTGTTCCCCCACCCCCCTACTCATGACCCGTGTCTCTCCTGTTGCCCCCCACCCCCCGCTCATGCCCCGTGTCTCTCCTGTTGCCCCCCACCCCCCGCTCATGCCCCGTGTCTGTCTCCTGTTGCCCCCGCTCATGCCCCGTGTCCGTTTCCTGTTCTCCGCACCCCCCGCTCATGCTCCGTGTCTGTCTCCTGTTCCCCTCACCCCCCGCTCATGCCCCGTGTCTGTCTCCTATTGCTCCCCCACCCCCTGCTCATGCCCCGTGTCTGTCTCCTGTTGCCCCCCATCCCCTGCTCATGCCCCGTGTCTGTCTCCTGTTCCCCCCACCCCCTGCTCATGCCCAGTGTCTCTCCTGTTGCCCCCCACCCCCCGCTCATGCCCCGTGTCTCTCCTGTTGCCCCCCACCCCCCGCTCATGCCCCGTGTCTGTCTCCTGTTGCCCCCGCTCATGCCCCGTGTCCGTTTCCTGTTCTCCGCACCCCCCGCTCATGCTCCGTGTCTGTCTCCTGTTCCCCTCACCCCCCGCTCATGCCCCGTGTCTGTCTCCTATTGCTCCCCCACCCCCTGCTCATGCCCCGTGTCTGTCTCCTGTTGCCCCCCATCCCCTGCTCATGCCCCGTGTCTGTCTCCTGTTCCCCCCACCCCCTGCTCATGCCCAGTGTCTCTCCTGTTGCCCCCCACCCCCCGCTCATGCCCTGTGTCGCTCCTGTTGCCCCCCACCCCCCTCTCATGCCCCGTGTCTGTCTCCTGTTCCCCCCCACCCCCCGCGTCTGTCTCTGTTGTTCCCCGCACCCCCCGCTCATGCCCCGTGTCTGTCTCCTGTTCCCCCCACCCCCGCTCATGCCCCGTGTCTGTCTCCTGTACCCCACCACCCCCCGCTCATGCCCCGTGTCTGTCTCCTGTAATCCCCCCACCCCCCGCTCATGCCCCGTGTCTGTCTCCTGCTGCCCCCCTGCTCATGCCCCGTGTCTGTCTCCTGTTCTCCCCACCCCCGCTCATGCACCGTATCTGTCTCCTACTCCCCCCATCCCCCGCTCAGGCCCCGTGTCTTTCTCCTGTTCTCCCCACCCCCCGCTCATGCCTCGTGTCTTTCTCCTGTTGGCCCCACCCCCCGCTCATGCCCTGTGTCTGTCTCCTGTTGCCCCCCACTCCCCGCTCATGCCCCGTGTCTGTCTCCTGTACCCCCCACCGCCCTGCTCATGCCCCGTGTCTCTCTCCTGTTGCCCCCACCCCCCCGCTCATGCCCTGTGTCTGTCTCATGTACCCCCCACACCCCGCTCATGCCCCGTGTCTCTCTCCTGTTGCCCCCCACTTCCCCGCTCATGCCCTGTGTCTGTCTTCTGTTCCCCCCACCCCCCGCTCATGCCCCGGGTCTGTCTCCTGTTGCCCCCACCCATGCCCTGTGTCTGTGTCCTGTACCCCCCACTCCGCGCTCATGCCCCGTGTCTCTCTCCCGTTGCTCCGCACCCCCCGCTCATGCCCCGTGTCTGTCTCCTGTTCCCCCCACCCCCCGCTCATGCCCCGTGTCTGTCTCCTATTGCTCCCCCACCCCCTGCTCATGCCCCGTGTCTGTCTCCTGTTGCCCCCCATCCCCTGCTCATGCCCCGTGTCTGTCTCCTGTTCCCCCCACCCCCTGCTCATGCCCAGTGTCTCTCCTGTTGCCCCCCACCCCCCGCTCATGCCCTGTGTCGCTCCTGTTGCCCCCCACACCCCTCTCATGCCCCGTGTCTGTCTCCTGTTCCCCCCACCCCCCGTGTCTGTCTCTGTTGTTCCCCGCACCCCCCGCTCATGCCCCGTGTCTCTCTCCTGTTCCCCCCACCCCCGCTCATGCCCCGTGTCTCTCTCCTGTTGCCCCCCACCCCCCGCTCATGCCCCGTGTCTGTCTCCTGTACCCCACCACCCCCCGCTCATGCCCCGTGTCTGTCTCCTGTAATCCCCCCACCCCCCGCTCATGCCCCGTGTCTGTCTCCTGCTGCCCCCCTGCTCATGCCCCGTGTCTGTCTCCTGTTGGCCCCACCCCCCGCTCATGCCCCGTGTCTTTCTCCTGTTGGCCCCACCCCCCGCTCATGCCCTGTGTCTGTCTCCTGTTGCCCCCCACTCCCCGCTCATGCCGCGTGTCTGTCTCCTGTACCCCCCACCGCCCTGCTCATGACCTGTGTCTCTCTCCTGTTGCCCCCACCCCCTCGCTCATGCCCCGTGTCTGTCTCATGTACCCCCCACACCCCGCTCATGCCCCGTGTCTCTCTCCTGTTGCCCCCCACTTCCCCGCTCATGCCCTGTGTCTGTCTTCTGTTCCCCCCACCCCCCGCTCATGCCCCGGGCCTGTCTCCTGTTGCCCCCACCCATGCCCTGTGTCTGCGTCCTGTACCCCCCACTCCGCACTCATGCCCCGTGTCTCTCTCCCGTTGCTCCGCACCCCCCGCTCATGCCCCGTGTCTGTCTCCTGTTCTCCCCACCCCCGCTCATGCCCCGTATCTGTCTCCTATTCCTCCCATCCCCCGCTCATGCCCAGTGTCTTTCTCCTGTTCTCCCCACCCCCCGCTCATGCCCCGTGTCGCTCTCCTGTTGGCCCCACCCCCCGCTCCTGCCCCGTGTTTCCCTCGTGTTACCCCCCACCCCCCGCTCATGCCCCATGTCTCCCTCGTGTTCCCCCACCCCCCGCTCATGCCCCTTGTCTCTCTCCTTTCCCCCCACCCCTGGTCATGTCCCGTGTGTGCCCTGTACCCCCCCGCTCATGCCCCGTGTCTCCCTCGTGTTCCTCCCCACCCCACGCTCATACCCCGTGTCTTCCTCATGTTCCTGCCCACCCGCTGCTCATGCCCCGTGTCTCTCTCATGTTCCCCCCACCACCGCTAATGCCCCGTGTTTCCTTCCTTTTCCCCCATCCCCTGCTCATGCCCCGTTTGTACCCTGTTCCCTCTCACCCCCGCTCATGCCCATGTGTCTCCCCTGTTCCCCCCACCCCCCACTCATGCCCTGTTGTGTTCTTTATACACCCCGCCTTCCCTTTCCATGGTGGCCATCTTTTTGTTTTTTTTACCACCCGGCGTTCCCACTTTGAGGACATAAGGGGTCTTCACCTATTGAAAAGGACATTATGGTTAAGTTGCACTAATAAAAACCTATGAAATTCAATGAAAAAACTTTGTTAAAGGGACGTTATGGTTAAGTTGCGCTACCAAAAACCTATGAAATTCAGTGAAAAAACTTTGTTAAAGGGACGTTATGGTTAAGTTGCGCTACTAAAAACCTATGAAATTCAGTGAAAAAACGTTGTCAAAGGGACATTATGGTTCCAAGTAAAACCGAAAAACCCCTGAAATTCGCCAGTTATGGTAAACTAAGCCCCCAACCCTGCCACCACCCCTGTGCACTGCTACCACTAACACCGAGACCATGAAAGATGTCATCTCAAATGTCAGTGCTGACATCAATGACGACATCACTTGTTTAGCCCCTTTCTTTTCCTTGCCTGCCATACATATATATGTACAATCAGTGAAAAAATGTCACTTAAGGAATGGTATACTTCACAGTGCAACCAAACACCACTGCACATTCCCCCATTATAGTAAGCTAAGCAACCATAACTCGCACCATGTGCGTGCATTGCTAAAACTAACACCCAGGACAGGGTGGCCTGTTGTGTTTTCTTTATACACCCTGCCTTCCCTTTCCCTGGTGTCCATCTTGGTAAAAGATTTTTCTTCCTACACCGGGACGCCTGCCTGTGGCGTCCCGGATTGGGAAGAAAAATCTTTTTTTTACCACCCGGTGTTCCCAGTTTGGGAACCTAGGATGCTAGTGGTCTTCCTCCATTGAAAAGGATGTTATGGTTACATTGCACTAATAAAAAACTATGAAATTCAGTTAAAAAACTCACTCTCCTTTCCTTTGGGTGCAGTCACATCATGTGATACACATACATATGGTAAGTAGCAGCTTTGAAACAGAGCAATAGTTTCTCTGCATAAAGACAATCAGTTAGGTTACGAACTCTTTCTGCTACTACTTCTGCTTTTTTGTTTACTTCACTGTCCATGTATATACTCATATTTGTATGTGTTGTTGTCTCTTTGTGTTTTGTCTGTAATAATTATGTATTAAGTGGGTTTTATTATCTACTTATTACATGTTTCACAGTACGCAAAACTCTAATAAGAAAGCAGTTATCATTTCACTATTCAACATGGCAAGATTATGAATATGGCACCTTCATCAAGTATGCTGCACAACTGCCTATGTTTCTGCATGAGTAGCTTAGTATACTGGATAGAACTTCATAATTGAATGCTATTTATATCAATGCATTGCTTAATGCACTAATTAGCTCATGATATTTATCCCAATGATCCTTGACAGTTTTTGGTCAGCATTATATGAATCCCTTGTACAGAGTTTTTATGAAAAGTAAATGCACATGTGATGTCATCAATGACATTTGTGATGTCATCTTTGATGTCCTGGGTGTTAGTGTTAGCAGTACACGGTGGCGCGAGTTATGGTTGCTTATCTTACCATAACTGCCGAATTTCAGGGGTTTTCCGGTTTTACTTTGAACCATAACGTCCCTTTAATAAAGTTTTTTCACTGAATATATATATATAATATGTATATTTTTTTTTCTGCTAGCACATATGACCAACTTTGAAAATGTAACTTCTTACCATCAGTATACGGTCTGCTGGCCTGGTAAAGCTTTGCCTCATGTCAAGTTTCAGCTTATTGAGAACAGACAAGTTACTTGAGAGATTTGTCAAACTTGCAACTGCTGTCATGACAATCTTTTTGTTCATTTCTTGCAGTTGTTTGAGGAAGAGATTTTCCTGTTCATTTAATGCCTGGTGAAGCTTCTGAAACTTGGCCACTCTGTCACGTTTCTCAGTCTCCAATAATTTCTATTGTGATCGAAAATATGAAATTACATATACAATCACTTCAATTTTACATTAATTCACTAAGAAAAAACAATGTATTTTAACTGACAAGAGGTAACAGAAGCATCAGTTAATTCCAAAACCATCCCTTTCCCCCAAATGAAAAGTTTAGAATCGAAACATTATTCAAAGTGAATTACAGTGATGTATCGGATTAAACTAATTTGTTGAATCAAAAAATGCACTTGTCCATCAACTAATCGATTAGCTGTGGGTTATAGCAAACGTATTATACAGAATACATGCCTACTGCATAGGCCTCACTATAGCAGCAATGACATAATTCAGACAGTATAATAAATAAAAATATGTTGCTTTGCGCAAACTAAGTTATACGTGTTCATCTCCGAGAACCACAAACAGACGGTTTCCAGACCAACAAAGTGACAGCTGAGTTAACGATGGTACCGAACCCAGCCACCATTTTGTGTAACATCCATACCGGAGCAGGTTATTTTACAGTGATGGACTTAAAAAATACATTATTTTCGATTCCATTACATTACATCCAGATTCACAGTATGCGACACAATGTTCCAACACACACGTTTACCACAAGGGCTTTGTGAATCCTCTAGTGTGTTTAACATGGTCTTACGTGTAACTTTTAGATGCATAACACAGTGACACAATACAGTGATGATTTTTGGTGTCCAGTCCAACAGAGGACCAATGTTGGGAGAAATTGGTTACACTGCTCCCATTATTGGCAGAAAAGGGATACAAGGTGGATTTGGACTAACTACAATATTGTCAAAAGGATGTAGTGTATTTGGGACAGATACAATCAGCAGTGGGTAGGAGGGTCACCCCATAAGGGGCATCAGCAATACAGCACACGTCACAACCAACCACAGTAAAGGAAAGAGCAATTTCTGGGATTGTGGAACTATATTAGGTCGTGGATATTTGACTATTCTACATATACTAAACCACTTCTTCAGGGATCGAAGGAAGCACAGAAAGCAAAAGGCCCCTAGGTCTTGTAGGGGAGATGCAATATCACTAGTATGACACTGACACAATAGGTATAATTTGCAAAACCTTTATTGAAGTTTCTGGGGTTGGAAAAACTCCTACTTTCCCCTCTAACTAAGATGTATGAAAAGCATATGAAGGAGAAATGTATGTCAAGGAAAAGTCAGTGTTCAAAATAATTAAAATTAGTTGAATCAGCTCTCCTCCCCACGTTAAACCACATGGGGGAAGGTGGTCCTTATAGGTAGGATGACATACTCTGGCTCGAGGTTTCAACTCAATTAACAGTTCCAAAACATGGATCAAGGCCCGCCTGCCGTTCCACGTTAAAGTCTTTCTTTTTACTTCCAAATAATGCTTCAACAAAACGTTCACATAGTTCTCCCTCTGTGGGGCTCAGATCCCTTCAAGAAACACAGTTCATATGGGTCCCCCTCTGTCGGGCTCAGACCTTTTCAGCACACAGCAACAAAACTTGCACACGGGATCCCTACCCCATGCTTATTACACTTCAGGTCTCCCTCAGTTAGTCTCAGACATTTACGGATGTCGATGACTTTCTAATGTACGTGCCCTTCTTTCCAGACCTCCGCAGGACCACTTCAACTCAAAGTTCAATACACAGCTTTTAACTGATCCCTTCCCTCAGGTTTCCCTAAGTTTGCTTATTTCACTTTTGCAGTTCATGCACTTTTACACAGTTCAAACAATGTACAGAGACTTTCCAGTGGGCTGTTCCCTTGGCCTGACCACTTTGTTACTCAGCATTGCTGATTCTACAGCGGTCCTTACTTCAAAGATTCATTCGCAGGCTTGCCTTTCATCGCGTCTCATCCACACGCGTGCAGCCTTCACTTGCGGTAAAATGTTACCACTGAAAACTTGCTTTAACACACACCGGTCTCGCTGGTTGCTTGCCAACTCACCGGCTGTGTGTGTTTCTTACTTGGTTTTCCGATTGTTCTTCACAAGTCAAGGTTAGGGCCAAAGGCTTGGTCTTGCCTCCCCAACTCTGCCGTTCACCCGGGGGAGAAGCTGGTGTCCTTGGAACACAATGCCGCCTTCTGCTGCAGGATCTGGCCTTCTCCACTTGTCTTTCGTGGCCTGTCGGAGGCAACGACCTCCAGTGGGGAACCATTGGGATTCTCGATCAGCTGCTCCCGTCCCTTGGTCCCTGGCTCTGCTCCAGTAGACGTACCTTTGTCCCGAAAACTCTGCACAATCTTGTGTTGCGCCCGTTTGTCTAAAAAGGGGGCAGAGGGTTGGACCCTCAGAGAATCCTAACAAACAGGATGGGTAAGATGAACAAAAAAGGGGGAATACCATGTCTCGCCATCGTCTTCCTCACCCCCATCCCCCAAAGACCCCTCACCCAGGTGATCCTCCCAAACTCGTCCACCCACAGGGTCTGGATCCAAAGGCGATGGCCGTGCCCTGTCCACCTGAGAGAGAGATCTCCGGGGACTAGCAGGTGAGACATCTTCTGATTTCTCACAGTCTGGACCCAGGAGATGATTGATTCAATCAGGGAAGTAAAAGTAGGCACTTAGCAATGACCTCGTTCTGCCAACACCAGCTTAGAAAAAGTTTTATTTGTTTGCAAACGCTTATGGCCAAGTGATGATGGCTGTCCTCACTCAGAAGAAACCACAGGGCCACAAACCTTTGGCCTACCGCAGCAAGGCAGGGACTCCTTATGTTATGATATGATATATTTTATTTTTATTGCGCTATACACAAGTGTTTCAGAGCGCGACAAGGCAAAGGAGGGGAACAAGGGAGAACACAACATCGATCTTACTAGGCCCAGTGACATTGAAAACGCGCAAGTGCATGGGAGAGGGGGAGGGGAAAAAGTGCATGAAAGGGGGGAGGAGTGGAAAGTGCAAAGCAGAGGAGAAACAGATAAATAACAATAAATAAATAATAGAGGCAACAAACAGTGGTAGTGCAGCCAGCAATTTGTATGTGCTAGGTGTAAGGCAGCAGACAGGGTAGGTCTGATAAGTGCAGGAATAATAAGTTCCATGCGAACAGTTGCTCGCAACAGCGGCATTCGCCATACATAAATCTGCCACGATTACAATGGGATGCGCAGTGATGCTTTATGAAGAGCATGCAGTGTTCGCCATATTGGACAAATCAAAATCTACTAAGACCACCCAACAAACTTCAGGGTATGAGGTCATATTGACAAATCCTGCTATTCTAATTGTGAGGTGTCTTCTTGTGAATACAGCAACATTCATAGCACTACCCCACTTAACGGAGAAGACTATGCGCCTGATTGTGCTACATACATGGACAAAACAGAGAGGGACACAGTGCTTCAAGAAGAGTCCGATAAGAAAATGGGTGTCGACATACGGGTGCATTAGTATTGATTTACCACAAACGAGAATTTAACATTGGGGCACAAATGAGTTTGGCAATGCACTTTCCGGCTTTAGCAGCAGAGCTCTTGGCTGTAATAACTGCAGTGGAAATGTCAGAGGGTCACTGCGTGACCATTTATTCTGACTGCGTTTGTCACGTCAACTGTACATTCAGGACTAACAAGGTTGAAAAGAGGGGATTCAGGAGGAGTGATGGCTCCCCAGTACAACATGCTGAACTATTATCAAGACCGATAGATGCAATGCTTCTCCCCGCAGCATTAGCGGTGGTAAAGTGCACCGCTCATACTAACGGGGTAGACGTCATTTCCAAAGGGAACGACAGAGCGTGAGCCACGGCCAAAGAAGTGGCATACATGCCATTGGTCACCCGGAAATGTTTAACTCACAACACAAACAAGGTACTTGTACACATGGCATGCTCACTCACACCACACACGGAGAACTACAACTCTTTGTTCATGACCCAACTAATAGAGGTGCAGGGGGTGCTCGTCCACAGAAACAGGAGATATGGACAAGGAGAGGGTGCTCCTTACCCCCCACTGATCTAATATGGCGACAGAATAGCACAGGGAAACTAGTAATGCCCATGACACTGCTCCACATAGCACTATACCAATTGCATTACCCAGTGTACACATCTAAGGAATATATTGCTGCAGAGATATTAGAGCAATGGTTCATACCCAACTTACAGGAGCATGTGACATAATTTGTGAACAATTGTTCAACGTGCCAGCGTCATAAAGTGGTCACACTCTCAAGACAATAAAAGATGTTACATCGTCCATCAGGACCATATGAGTACCAGTCTGTGGGATCTAAATCTTCTGTTATTTGAGCGCTCTGAGACCTATGGGTGTGTGGCACAATATAAGAAATACATTATTATTATTATTGACAGTTCAACAGAGACTACATAGAAATGAAACCCATGTGTAGTTGTTATCGTTATGTCAATGTCGTTGCATGTCCATTTTCACGCTGGCTTGAGGCAGGTCCATGAGCTCAACACAATGCCAAATCTGCAGCCAATTATTTAGTGCACAAAATATTTTCAAGATGAACACACTTCTGATCTGTTTAGTGAAATTACATCTTTATTGGGCGGCAAACACAAGTCATGTTCTGTGTATCACTCTCAAGCCAACAGTATTGTAAAACGCTTAAAGTGCCTGCTCAACGAGCGTATCACAAAACTTTGTGACTCACTTCACAAAAGCTGGCTTCTTTGTTTGCCGCTCACTTTATTGGTATTACGTAACGCGCCTGGCTCTGACCACCCTCTCATCCCACATGAAATAGTTACAGGCAGGAGAATGCATGTGCCTTTCGCTCCTGCACATACTATTGTGATGCGCACAGTGCTGCACAGGTTTTGGCGGATGAGTATCAAGGGTAGCTTAAACAGCGTACTAACTCCTTGAAATATATTTCATGACAGCTACAGCCTTGTCAAAACAGTCTGTTGGCCTCCTGAAGAGAAGTACCATCCCCATAGGAGGAAGAGGATTTATTATCACAGCCTCCCCTCTATCCAGGATATTAGGTTTTCATAAAGAACTTCACTAGGAAATGGTCCAACCGCAGGTTTGAAGGTCCCTTCATGGTAACCTACTGCATCCCATTTTCTGTAAAGGTAGAGGGCAGATGAACAAGGGTCAATTTTTCTGACATCCGCAAAGACAAGAGCAATGGCCCCCTTCCGGGAGAAGAAGGACGGGGCGAGTGAAGGGAGTATTGCAGAAATGTCCTTGACTTTCTTATCCTCTTGTTGCTTGTTTCAGAAATCCAACACTTGGTTTGCAGCAACGCAGAATGGAGGACTACCGTTTGTAAAGAGTAGATAAAGAAATGTATGTTGGTTAGGATGTATGGTGTTTTTCTCCGTTTTGTGTTCTTCCTTTCCTTTGGTTTAAAGTAGAAGTGAGGTAGTTTACCTCCTTTGAGAGCAGCAGTAGAGCAACAGGAAGTGAAAACATACCAGAATTCTGAACAAAGAGGAAAGCATTTAATCCAGGCCTGTTTGTAGACAGTGTTGGGAAGCACGGTTCAAATTATTCTGACAATGTTTGGTATAATCATATGAAGGCGGTGGGCCAGGAGAGCAAATGACACATGTTCCATGTGCTCTCTCATCCACACGCCATGTGGATACCAACGTTCTCACTCCCCCTGGAAGTGCCAGTGGAGATGGCACATTGTCTTATCCACCTGGTATTTTCCAATGTTCGAGAATTGTTTCAGAGAACAGAGTACAAGCAAAATGGGAGAAGGAGGTAGACCCGATCTATAAAGACAATTATATAAGGATTCAAAAGATGGCAGAGGCAGAAGAAACAAAATATATTGTCCTAGAATACCAAACGGAAGGCCAGAGAAGGGGGGGAGTAGCTATTAACCACAAAGTGCACTCTCTTATGTATGAATGATACAGGACACGCGTTACCATGGTGCAGGATGTGGAATCAGCTGCACAGAGGGCTCAGTGTTTCACAACAAGCAATGGCTGGAAGGGATGATACAGTGTAAGGTGGAGGGATTGGTAGTATTGGCTGAAGAAGTAACAGTGATGATGAATGATGAATGTCATACTATTGGGAATGATCACATCCAGGCCCTCACCCGGATAGATGGACAGCAAGCATTACACATAAAGGCATTCACACAATCTTTTTCATGTTTCAGATCCACAGGAACAAAAGGTTACATCAAATTGGGGACCAATCATTCCTGCCAGAGGACACTTGAGCTGCCAAATATAGAGGACAGAACTGTGACCCTCATAGACTATTTCTAGGAAAGCGTATGCACAATTACCACCAAACTGTGGTGGCCGGTGCTCACTGGTCACCTTAAACTCACCAGCCCTTTTAGTGCCCCATTCTGACACTGTGCCATTGACTGATCATTCGGCCCTACAATGAGCAGGGTCACCCATTTTAAGAATCTATGAACACTGCAAATTTGAGCTCCATGGACACTGCAACTGTTGAACAAGAGAAGAATCCATGCATCACTGCAACTACTGAACAGGACAAGCATTCACACATCAGACGGTCGAAGAGAAACAACAATTATTCATCCCAACAGAGTGCAGATCGACTTGACGTTATCCAATTTAATTTAATTTAATATTTATTGTGCTATAGTTTAAACTATAAACTTTACACAAATTTAACATAACTAACATGTTAAAAATACTAACATACTTCAAATACAATTTTTTAAATATACATGAATTGCAATACAAAATACTATATTAAAACAAATAATTCACATTATTCACAGATATATATAAATTTCATGCCATCTGTTTAAGAATTATTTCATAAAACCTATTCCTCTACAGAGTTATACCCAATCTTATTTCAATTTGCAACCAAATAGTATACAGAGCTATTAGGAGACGTAGACTGTTGGAGTTGAGGCAATAATGCCAAAACAGAGCTTCCCCAATATATGTAGTTTCATGCACATAACTGTCAAGAAGGGGAGTAAAAGTGCCAACCATCTCCGAACACTCAGTCAGCAAATGTTTTGCAGTCTCCAAATGCTTATGCACTTTACATAATCGGCAGATGCGTTCCTCGGCAGCCATGCTGTCTTTTCTCCCCGTATTGCTAAGAGTAGGTAGTTGTTCTAGGCGGAGCAGTAATATGAACCGTCTAAGCCTAGTAGATGGACAGATATTCAAGTATCTCTGGGGTTTCCTAAATTCAAATAGTCTATATTGCACAAACTGGTAGCTGCTCAAACTCTTAAGATGTCCAAAATTCTCCAGCCAATCCCAGAGATCAATATGTTTACTCAAGATCAACAATTGAAGAGTTTGATCCTTCCTTTATTATTTCTTGGTGTATCGCTAGTAATATGTCGTTACTTGTGTCTCGAGCCATTCTGAGATATAACGCGGCTCGCTTCTTTAACACCAATGCCTTTAGGGAGATTAGACCCAATTCTAATCTGAGGATGGCCATCGGAATAGAGGGAGGTAGACCAAGCACACGTCGCCAGAATTTACCCTCTAATATCTGTAGCCATCTAAGATCAGACTCTAATAGTGCATCCAGGCCATATATTATCGCCGGGGCGAACACCTGTATATAGAGTTGCCTTATACCCCATAGAGTAAAGCCGCTATGGCTGATCGTAAATCTATAAAATAAGGCAGTCAACTGTGCAGCTTTAATACAGCGTGTTTGTTTGCATGCCAAATAATCCCCAGTATTTTCAAAGTCAATGCCTAAATAACAATATCGAGGGACATATGAAATATTCACTGCCCCTACTGTGAGTTGCACGCGGGAGACCTTTTTTCTTGTGTATCTCATAATCTTTGTTTTTCCTAGATTAATGCTTAGGCCATTCTCTTCAGCGTATTCCCATAATGCGACCGCAGATCTTCGCATCCCACTGATGGTGTGGTCAAATATCACCAAGTCATCGGCGTATGCTAGTACTGGGCAGCTAGCTTTCCCAATTTTCGGCGGGCAATTTCTCACCTTATTTAATGCTTCAGGGATGTCGTAGGTATATAGATTGTAAATTAAAGGAGCTGTTACGCATCCTTGCTTGACACCCCTGTTTTGTATAACATTTTGAGTTGTATGGCCATCTTGATCTAATTTCAGTTTAACTGAATTATTTGAATGCAAGAGTTTTAAATAGTATATTAGGCCATCAGGACAACCCATTGTATACAGTTTGTTCCATAACCGACTGCGGGGTATGGAATCAAACGCCGCTGTGAAGTCTATATATAATGCATAGAGCGGGACCGCTCCAGTTCGTAAGGCTCTGGTTCGCAAAATGTCCATAATCATGATGTTGTGGGCAGTGGAGTAACCTTGTCTAAACCCACTTTGGAATCTGGATAGTACTCCTCTGCCCTCTGCCCAGGATTGTAACTCCTTAAGCAAAAGTGCGGCAAATATCTTTTCAGTGGCATCAAGCATGGAAAGCAACCTATAGTTGCCTGGGTCGAGTCTATCGCCCTTTTTAAAAACTGGGATTAATATTGCTGTCTGCCATGAGCAGGGAATTTTACCTGTCTTTAATATTTTCTGAAACAGGATGTTTAGCAAACTTGCCCAGAACTCTGGGTATACTTTCATGACAACATTAGCCAGACCGTTGGGTCCCGGTGCTCTTGATGATTTTAACTCTTTGATTTTATTCAAAATGAGCTCGTACGTTACAGAAAATGGGGCCTCACAAGGCGGCCTACCCAATATTGTTGTTTCCTCACCCACCATGTTTCTGTTTTCTAGATATGTGACCCACACTCTCGCTTCAATAGGATTGACCAATGTCCCCCTCTGTGTACCCTGAGCCTCGCTTAAGAGAGACCAGATATTACGGGTCTTCTTTTCGCATACAGTCTTCACTAATTTTTGCCAGGTAAGAACCTTGTCTGCCCTTTTTTTCTCCTTAATGGCCGATCTATATCTATTTTTAATCACTCTAATTGTCCGATAGTAGGCTTCCCCTGGGGCCATTAATTTCTTAACTCTGCGAAGCTCGGCTCTAAGATTACGCTTCATGTCTCTGATTGTTTTGTCGAATGGTAGTTTATTCCCCACACTACTTATCATACACCCCATAGGGGCCGCAGCATGTTTACCTGAAAAAGCACTAATCCAGTCTTCTATGGAATTGATGGACATATCATTGAATTTATGTAGCTCTTTAAGCACTACTATTCCCAGAGTTTCTGCCGCAAGTGCTATATTCTTATCTGACCAGGAAATCCTGGTTCCTGTCTTATTGACTTTTACAATACCCGTATTGCTAATTGAGGGTTGCTTTCGAGGAATACTCATTGTACATTTTAATGTGGCATGATCGCTCCACACGTTGGGCATAACTATCAGATCGTCAATCTGCTCTTGAAGCCCTGGACATATATATATATAGTCCAATGTGCTGTTAGCAGCACCGTTGGACCAAGTATATTGTCCAGGGTGATCACTAGCTGTTCTGCCATTAAGCATTATCATGTCCCATAATTCAAACAGGGATTCCCAGGTACTGCCCTCAATAACTTTTTTGTTATGCAGCATAATGCTCTTCTCTTTCAATTTAGGATTTTGCATTTTACACACCCGTCCTCTCATATGGCAATTGAAATCCCCCACAACCATTACTCCCAAATTAGTAGCTATAGGTGACCAATTTGCCAACACATCCTGCAATGAGTCTTGTAAATGTTCGCTTAGTATAGCTCCAGGTGGATTGTAAAGATTTACCAACAAGAAAGAAAAAAAAGAATCTATGTCCTCAAGTATCACTTCAATTGCGAGTAAGTTGTTTCCGCAGTTAGAACCAATCTGCCTGGAGCCCAGGGTATTGGCCACTCCTGTCACCAGACCACCGAAAGGCAGGCCTTTGTCACCTCTTTTAGCAGCAGCATGAAACAGCGTGTACCCATTAATACCAAAGGGTCCAATGTCCAAGTCTCTTGCAGGCAGAAACAGCTAGATTTGTCAAACAGTTTCGTAGAGCCCTCTGGTGTGAGTAAATGCATAAAACCCCGACAGTTCCAAGATACAACAGTTAGATCTCATGATTGCTTTAAGATCTCAGGAAGGGCGTCGGCCAGCCATTTCAAGACCTGTTGGACATCAGACGCTTCTATTTTCTTATCCAACTGTATTTTGGGGCAGGGTACTGTATCCACAGCAACGGCAACCTCTTCCTCCCGGCAACTGGGGTCTATTTCATTTAAATCAACATCCACTTCCACGTCTACAGATTTTAATTCCTCTTTATACTTTCTTAATAGATCCACCGTGGCTGCAAATTTACAATGGATGGCTGAGACATTGGGATTCGGACCTTTCAGTGGTTCAATGAATTGGAAGTCATCTGAAATTAATACCCGCAGTTGAGGGACAGAATATAATCTTGTCAAAAACTCTTATCGCGGTAGCCATTTATTAACTTTACTCTGATATAGATTTTTAATAAGGCAAATTCGACTGCCTTTCTTCTCGTTCTTATTGACCAAAGTGCCTGATACTTCAAGGGGTAGATCTTCCTGTACCGTCGGTTGAGTGATTACCATGGCTGTATCTACTGCACTGCCATGGCTCGCCTCCGTCCCTTCCACGATCTCTGCACTTTCTTCATGGTCCACTGTCGGTCCCTGTTCGGGGAGAAGCCAGCTGGTCAAATATCCATCGCGAGTTGCCTTTCTTTTCTTGGCTCTTGCGGCTCTTTTCCTACTCTTCTTAGTAGTCATTCCCCTCTCATTCATCTCTGTCGATGTTAGTTGTGTAACATTAATTTTTTGTCCTTGTTTATTTTTCTTGCTAAACGCTTCTGTTTTTTGGAAAAGAATGGATCAGGTCTGTCTGACTCCTTGTTGATCTCCAAATTTTGTTGCTTATCCATCTCACTAGTAGCATGGATTGCCTCAGATAGATTTGCCTCCACATCTTCAACCGAAATCGTTCTCTCCTTATTTCCCCTGATGAGGATGTCCATATTGGCTAGGATCCGCCCCGACATTTTCAGCAAGATCTTAAGTGCGAACTGCAACGAGGCTACCGATGCCTGAATCTCCGCTATTTCGGCTAGCCCTGTACTAGATTTATCAATGCGGTCTATTACTTCGTCAGGGTCATCTTCCATTGAGGCTAAAGCCAAATTAGGAGATGCGGAGAGTCTCTCTGGCCGATCTCTGACCATGGAAGACCCTGAAATTATGTCCATAGGTTTACCTGTCGATAGACAACTGCTATTATTGAATCTTACTTCAGGTTGTGGTGTCATGTTTCTCTGGATATTTAAGCATAGATCTAATAGTGAGTTATTGTCAATGTCTTCAAAATTAGATATACTCGATGTAGGATTGTCCCGTTGGTCGAATGCAACTTCTTCAATTGTAGTTGAGTTTATTTCACGAGGGGGGAAGAAGGAAGTAATCACACCTTGTTTGATCGGAGAGCTTTTTTTTGCTTTTATTTTAGGCATCAGGTTATCCATCTCAGCCTTCTTGTTGGCAGGACCCCAAGCAACTGTTCTTGACTTGGTCTTCCTTAGGTTGTACACAGGATAATTAAGATTCTTGTCTGATTGCATTAGTGACGTCTCGAGTGGACTATCTACGGGTGCCAAGACCACACGCTACGACAACTCACAGTTTGCAGGGTATCGCCCACTTTATTTTCCCACTAGCAGACTGTTATTGTGCTAGCTCTGGATCAAAGGCTTCAGCCCGCAGTCTCCAGGTATTATCCGCTTGGATTGATAGCAGAAGGCTAGCTATTCTGGTAGGTCCACCTAGCTTAGCACTGTTAGTGTGTTACACTGATTATTACTTTACTGGGCTAATTAGCCTCAATGCGCTCAATGGGCTAAGTTCAGTGATTCTACCTACTCCCTATTCATCTCCAAAGTTATGGGCAGACAGGCCCAGTACAACCAGATTTCGCCAGTGGGAAGTTGCTCAAGGCCACCCGCAATCACTCAGCCAACCAGGCTCTAGGCAACTGTGCCAGACAACTGGCGTTGAGAAAGACGTGGGGGGCAGTAAGTTGTAGTCTCGACCGGGGTGGTCTGCAACCAGACCAGCCAAAATACGGCCTCGGGGTCCCACCCCCAAAGTCGACCCGAGCTCGTAAACACTCTGCGCCCCTGTCTGGTCTACTACCTGGTGTGGCCGGCCCCCACACTGTTCCCCAGTATGTTCAGGGAACTCACCCACCGCTCGACTGTGTCCCCGCAGCTCTGTAGCTCCGCTCCGCTGCTGCAGCTCCACACCACCGCGGTGCTCGCCGGGGGACCAGGGCAGCACCTCAGTGGATCTACCCAAGACCAGTAGCCAAGCCGTATCGGCCACCTGGCCGAATTCCGCTCCTCACTCCTCGCTCCACACTCACTCCTCCGCTCCTCACTCGCTCAGCTCGGCTGCCACCTTGCTCCGCCGAGATTAGAGGAAAGAACCTGTAGAGGCGTGTCAAGCCGCACCTCACGTTCGTACTCTCATGCGTACGTAGAGAGAGAGGCCGCTTCCGACACCAAAAAGCGTCAATCAAGCTTATGCAACTGTCCGTTATCCAATGGAATTTAGGCTATTTAGTAAGGCAGCCATCTTTTTTACCTTGTTGCTCGCCACTAGTGTTTAGACTGCATCCAACACCAAATGGTTGCAAATAACACGGTACGAGCTGTTAGAATTGGTAAATGGGACATAGAAAGGGCTGAATGCAGTAAGGGAGGAGTTATGGGCATTCGGTTTGGTCGCTCTACAGAATAGGTACGTACTGGATTTCTTAACTGCCATGGAGGGCGGTGTTTGCGCCAAGATAGGAAGCAGCTGCTGCACATAAGGGCCTACAAATGACGCCGCAAACGGGACAGTGTCATAAGCAATCGATGCCTGCACGCCCTCCACAAAACTATAGTTCACGAAACGAGCAGAGTGACCAAACAAGAATTGTTTGAGAGAATGTTTGCTTGGGTACCCAAGTGGTTATCCGTACTTAAGAAAATTGTGGTTCTGATTCTTTTACTGGCTCTCAAGGGTGCAGGAACAGGAGGAATTATATGAGGACAATGAATCACGCAAAGAATAACCCTGCAGCCTACATCCCAACCTGGACTAGAGGAACATCACATGCAATCATTGAATATACATTCCTATCATACAATCTACATGAATCTGTCACAAAAGTGCAAACGGTAACAACTGCCAAAGGTGACCACAATCAACTCACTGTCCACTCTACCTCAGCAACCCAACGATGTGAACCAGCACCATCAATCTCTGCAGAACTTGATGGTACTACATCAAGACTAAGGATCCCACAACCAGCCATGGTAAAACTTACCAAAGAAATTTCAAGATGCCTCTCTGACAGACTCTGAGAAACTTAATTATGAATGGATTCTACTCCCTTTTTGACAAACACTCAAAAATCGCCCTCAAATAGATCACCGCCATGCATACAACCAAGAAATAGCAGAGAAGAAAAAATGCCTAAACGATCAATACGACAGCTAAAGAAAACAACATCTGCCGAACACACGAAGCAGATTAAAAATCTAAAACAGAATTATACCAAATGGACAAAATCCCAACAAAAAATCCTCCAACAAGCCGATGCAGAAAACATAATGAAATTACACAAGACTCATAACACCAGAGAGCTTTGGAACCTGCTCAATGACAATATGCAAAAACAGCACAAATTAACAGCGAACGTGCTGCAAGAAATTTGGATAACGCATTTTCTGACCATTTACGGAGCTCGAAAAATGCAACTCCAAAATCAATTGCCTCTGAAGGAACACACCTGGCACGTAAACGCAGACTTCGAAGACTTCATGCAGCTTATCAAAAACCTGAATATGTCTAGAGCGCCTCGCCCTGACGGACTATCTAACGCTGTTATCAGACAAGATCCATCTGCCTGGGCGAACTTCATGTGCCATATTACAACCTTGGTAAACACACTCCATCGAATACCAAACTCCTGGAGGTCGGCAATAATTGTCCCAATCCACAAGCAAGGACCGAGAGAAGATCCTCAAAACTTCCGCCCAATTGACCTATTAGATCCGCTAGGGAAGCTATTTGCCTCAGTACTTCTGAAACACCCAACCACATGGGCACAAGAAAAAGACAAATTTTCAATCAGGCAAACAGGTTTCACAGCTAATGTCAGAACTAATCTAATACTACTTCAATTAATAAAGCATAAAGCCATCAATTCCAACACTACAATATACGCAGCATTCATTGACTTAAAAATGGCCTTCGATGTGATCTCACGCCACAATTTATGGTCAAAACTCAGAGCATGGAACTGTCCACCGAACATCCTTGAACCAATCATCCTCCTCTATTCAGATACCAACATAAAAGTGAGATTATCGAAACAAGGAGCTACAACTGATGCAATACCAACAGCAAATGGCCTAAAACAAGTCTGCCCTCTAGCAGCGAATCTCTACAATCTGTTCACGGCCGACATTGAACAAGATTTAATATCCAACAAAATCAACCCACCAAAAATAAACTCCATACCAGTTCTTGCTATGGCATACGCAGACGATATCGTCTTGTTGGACAAAACACCCACTGGATTACAATCATCTCTCACAGCTCTGAGTAGTTACATGGAAAAAAATGAACTAATGATCAACATTTGATAAACCAAGACAATGGGCCTCATTACGACCCAGGCGGTAAGGGGTTTACGGCGCCGTAAACAGCGCCGACCCTTACCGCCTGAGTACGAGGTCCCTTAGCGCCATGGCGAATTTAACACCTGCTTTTAGCAGGTGTTAAAATCCATGGCGCTAAGGGACCATGGAGTTAATTACGCCACCGTAATTTACGGTGGCGTAATTAACGCCTTCCCCACTCCCATTATGCCCTATGGGGCAAAAATGGGAATGGGGAAGGGTAAATGGGGATTGGGGACTTACCGCCCCGCCAAGGTCGGAATGGGGCGGTAAGTCCGCCAACCACCATGGCGTAAACGTAGTTTACGCCATGGTGGTAAAGTCACGGCCCAGGCGGTAACTTACCGCCTGGGTCGTAATGAGGCCCAATGACTTTAACCAAACCATGAACAAAAAAATCATATCAACCGAGCTTTACCATCAACGGCAACCAAATAGAAAACGTGACAACTTTCAAATATCTAGGTGTCCTAATTAACCAATCCAAATCAGAGGAGCAATGGATTGTCAAAATCGAACAAACTGCACAAACTCTATCAAGACAAGCATGCATACTCCACAGAAATTATGGCAAGTTTTCCTTCAAACCCACCATCACCTATTACAGGCAAAAGTACATCCCGATACTAACTTACGGAACAGAAGCAATGCTGAACGCCCGTACAATTAACTGGATGAAATTTGAATCCATTTTCTGCCGCAAAATTCTTCTCTTACCACAGTCATACCCAATTCCAAGAATACGGTATGAAATGGCAACCCAGTCAATTGAATCCTTTGTACAATGGAAAAGACTCGACATTTACCAGAAAATACTCACCGATCAAAAAACTCCAGCTATTCAAATTCTTCGAGCTCAAGATAACACCTTCAACAACACGGTATTGGAAAAATGGAAACAATCAATGAGAAACAAAATGGAAAGTGAAGACATCACAGAAGAACTACTAACCCTACGCCCACAATATGCAAAAACGAAGCTCCTTCAGAACGACTGGATAAAGACTATTCAAAAGAAAAACATCTACAAACAGAACCTCCAGTGCAACAAAGATAACAGGAAAATTCATGAGTTACCACCATACCTGCAACTCTTTCCGGACCAGACTATAAGAACAATATTCATAAGACTATGCATGAACATTCTACCCACAAACTCCTATCTATCAACAACAAGACAGATTGAGGGCACAAACAACTACTGCCGCTTTTGCAAGGACCATGCGACCCCGGAAACCATTTTTCATCTTGTCATGGAATGCCAATCGCTATCACCTCAGCGTAAACAATTTGGAGCGTTCTTCCAACTTTCAGCACAACAAATGAACACTCAAGAAAGATGGGCCACCCTACTCAGTGGACATAACAACAAATATACATATACAATCACTCTTTTTTTAAGCTCTATATTGGAACTCAATAAAAAAGCACCATGAAATCCATTTAGAAACGATGAAAAAGTTTACAAACAAACTAAATCATCAACAAAAAAAAAAATATGACGACAATGGGGACTGCCCAAGTTAGGGAAGAAATACCACCGACCAGACACATCCAAAAACAAACAATTCCCGTAAGTAATATGGTATGGGGGAAGGGCGTTGTGGCCTCAGAGGACACTTTCTATGCCACATTCTGATTCAGAAAACTATACCACCCACTGGTTTGATTGTTATGGAGATGGAGGGTGCAGCTTTTTGGGATGCACTCCAGAAGAATATGTTGAGGCGGGTGGGAGTTTGAGGGTGGTGTCTAGAATTTGGATACCACAGGATTTTGGAGGGAAGGACAAAGAGGTATCGATCAATAAATTGTTTGAATGGGGGGAATGTGAATATGAAAATTCAACACTTACAAGGGGGGGCGCATGTACAAACTAAAGAAGTAACGCCAAAAGTAACGTCAACGGTGATGTCACTACTCATAACACACGTACATGTTACGCTCACCTGGTATCCACGGTGACGCCACTCAGCCCTAGTTTCTTCCCGATCCCAGATGGTGCCTTCGATGGAAGTCGGGCCTGAAAGCACAGGAGGACTGATATAGGATCTGATACAGTCTCCTTCCACCTTCCCCTGGGTTGGACCCGATGGCCCTCTCCTCACCTTGTTGTAATGTCTGGCGTGCTCTCTGTCCTGCCTTCTGTGCAGGGGTGCATAGTCTTCTGCGGGCTCCAGCGACCAAGTTAACTTCACTGGTTCAAGCCCATTCAGGTGTCTTTTAAGGGCGGTAAGTCTGATTGCAGCAGTCTTTATATGTTCTTGCCTTCCTTTCTTGGGATTAATGTCTTTTCTTTATTCCCCATTAGGTGCACAGAGGTTCGGAGAATGCGCAGTTTGGATTGGGCTCCTGCCAGAATGGATGACGCAAGAGCATACAACAATTTGGTAGGTAATGAGCGAAGTGTGGCGCTGTTTTGTCTTTTACTTGCTAACCTGTATTCTTTCTTCCTTTTCAGGTCAAGATGGTCTTTTCTGGCGTGCGAAGAGTTCCGGAACCATGCCGACCTAGAAATTCCCAACCAGGTGAGGTTCTTGTGATGACTGCGGCTAGCGCCGTGAGTAACTTGTTTTAACGTTGTCTTTCTCTCTCTCCCTCCAGGTTGCTTAGTTCTGGTGCGTTCGTGGTGTCCCGAGAATGCTGTTGACTGGATAGATGACCGCGAGCAGCAGAAGGATGGACAATCGACGGGCAGAGGCAGGATGGAATTCGCAGGTAAGTAGAGACTAATAATGATGTTCTTTGGAAGCACGTTCTGTAACCTGGGTGTGGTTTATGTAGCCCTCTAGATAAGTAGTCCAGGTAAAGTAGTCCGGGCTACCACACCCTAAAACACTGCACCGCACAGTCTGGTTCTAGGAACTAGACGGTGTGGGTGCCTCCATGTTGGCTGCAGGCCTCCAAAGAAAAAGTAGTCCCTTCAAGCAGGTTAACCATCCTGAATAGGAGCCTGGCACCAAAGGCGCCAGGACTGACTCCAGGAGAGTCCATGAAGATAGTGCAAGGCCCCTGAGGCCCCAGTTGAATCCTGAGTCCTGGCCCTATCTGGCATGGCCGTAACCCTTCCAATCGACTAAGTAGTATAGTTTGGACCTAGTATATTTAGAATCCAAGATCTCTTTTACTTCGAACTCTGGTTCCCCATCAACCATTACGGGTTCTGGTGGTGGTTTAACTCGTGTACCGGGTTGTACCGGTTTTAGAAGTGAGACATGGAATACCGGGTGAATTCGCATATTGACTGGTAGTGCTAGTTTAACAGCTGCCGGGTTGATGATGGCTTTGACAGAATAAGGTCCCAAATAGCGAGGACGAAAGGTCTGGGTTCCTTTTATGGGTATGTATTTTGCTGCTAGCCAAACCCTGTCTCCTACTTGATAGTCAGGGGCCTTCTTCCAATGTTGGTCAGCAAATTTCTTTTGCTTGTGCTTGGCTTGGATTAAATGTTCTGTTGCCTTTTTAAAGGCCTGAAATATGGTTGCATGAAGAGTTTTCACTGCTGGCATTTCTAAACGGGGCGGACTGTCTAGTTCGGAAGTACGTGGATGTCTGCCGTAGAGGGTGTAGAAAGGGATTTGTCCAGTACTGGAATGGAATGAAGTGTTGTAAGCATATTCTGATATCCATAATACGTCTCTCTAAGTTCCTTCTACCTGGTGCAGCATGCAGCGCAAGTATTGTTCGAGAGTCTAGTTGGTTCTCTCTGTTTGACCATCCGTTTGGGTGCGATGGCTGGTGGATAATCGGATGCTGATTTGAGCAAAAGAACAGCATTTCTTCCAAAAGTTGTACACAAATTGGCTGCCTCGGTCAGAGACGAGGACTGATGGGAAACCATGTAGTTTAATAATGTTTTCCAGGAACACTTTTGCCAAGCGGGATGCATCCGGGAGGCCCTTGAAAGGGATAAAGTGTGCCATTTTCGAGAATAAGTCTACTACTACTAAAATAGTGTTGAATCCTTGGCTGGGAGGCAAGTCTGTGATAAAGTCGAGAGAACCTGTGTGCCATGGTGCAGGAGGAATTTCCAATGGCTGCAGAAGGCCAGCTGGTTTATGTTTTAGCGACTTGTTTTGTGCACACAACCCACATGACTGGACATATTGGATCATGTCGAGATGCCAAGTAGGCCACCAATAGTTGCGTTTCACTTTGGCTAGGGTTTTGGCAATCCCAAGGTGACCCTCCATCAGGGAATTGTTATAATTCGAAATGATTTGCTGTTGTAGTTCCGTTTTAGGCACGTACAGACGTTCACCAAAATATGGCAGTTGGTCCTTAATGGTATATTGTTTTCCTCTAGTATGCCATTCCAGTAAAGTATTAGGAGTTATTTCACTTTGAATCTCGTTTCTGAGCTCGGTTTGTGTTAAAGCTGTGGTGAGGCCTAAGAGCTTGTCTTCAGGAATGATGGCCACAGGATCTGGAGTTGCATGCACCTTCTCGTCGATGCCCATGTGAGTTAATGCATCAGCATCCCCATTCCTTATGCCTGGTCGATAAGTGATCACAGTCATATTCAGCAAAGAAAAGGGACCATCGTAGTTGGTGTGATGATTGTGCCTTTTCTGTTTTCAAATATTGTAGGTTCCGATGGTCTATGATTACAGTGACCGTATGTTTGGCCCCCAAGAGATAATGTCGCCGTGCCCTGAAGGCAGATTTAATAGCTAGAAGCTCCTTGTCGGTGATGGCAAAATTGAGTTCGGGAGGTGAGAATTTTCACGACCAGAAGGCCACGGGATGCAACTGGCCGGTTTCAGGGTCCTTTTGAGAAAGAACAGCCCCCATAGCCATGCTGGAGGCATCAGTTTCCACGATGTAAGGGAGGTCCGGGCGAGGGTGTTGTAAGATCGGGGCGGAAGTGAACCTTTTCTTAAGTTCTTGGAAGGCCCTTTCTGCATCTTCTGTCCACATGAATTTTTTTTTGTTTTTTCGTACGAGTAATGTGATCGGATGCACAATCTGAGAGAAGTCTCGGATAAACCGATGGTAGAAGTTCACAAAGCCCAGCATGCTCTGGTCCCCTTTTAACGAAGTTGGAGAAGGCCACTTAAGAATGGCATCCACTTTGTGTACATCCATTCTGATGCCTTTCGGAGTGAGGATGAAACCCAGGAATTCTACTTCGGTTATGTGAAAAAAGCATTTTTCAAGTTTTGCATATAGTCGATGTTGGCGAAGTTTGGCGAGAACGGAGAGGACGTGCTTGACATAGTCTTGTTTCGAGGCTGAATACACTAGGATGTCGTCTACGTAGACCAGAATTAAAAGCTGCATTGATCAATGCCAGATCTTTAGTCGCTCATGCTACTGACATAGCAGATGTCATACGCGAAAACGACCTTGATTTCATCGCCATTACTGAATCATGGCTCCATGAGGCAGCAGGTCCTGCACTCACTCTAGCAGTCCCAGAAAAGTATACCATCCTTAGAGCTGACAGACCAGACGCACGAGGTGGAGGAATAGCAATTATCGCCAAATCCAACCTCTCTATGAGAATCACCTCCACACCCTACCTTAAATCCTGTGAGCTTATTTCTATCAAACTACCCACCGCCAATTCCCAAACACTTAATATTTACTTCCTCTATAGACCCCCAGGCCCAACCAATACCTTCAATGAAGATATCACCTCTGTTATCTCTGAGAAGCTAAAAAATTCCTCTCAAACCTTAGTGTTAGGAGACTTCAACCTAGGGTACAACGATATCAATGACCTCCAGGCTACTGCCACAGCTAATACCTTGTCAGAACTAGGCTTCATGCAGATCGTGAATATTCCCACACATACCAAAGGGAGAACTCTAGACTGGATTGCCAGTCATAACTGTAACCCCTCTATAACAGCCATTGCCCCCCAAATATGGCCAGACCATCACCTTATCTCCTTTACCCTCAACACTAAAAGAACCACAGTTCTAACACCCACTCCCGCCATACCCACTTCAACCAGAAATAAGAAAAATACCACAGCGGATAATATTCTGCCTCACATCCTACCCAAACTTAATTCTCTACCCGACCATACCGACCCAGGCATCCTAGTGGAGGAATTCAATAACGCTATGTCCACTGCCCTTGACAGAGTTGCTCTGCTTAAACTTAGAAACAGTAAACCAAAAAAGCATCTAAACTCCTGGTTTACACCCCATTTAAAAAACTTAAGACTACAGAAGAGAAAATGTGAAACAGCATGGAACCGGCATCCTACCGCTGAAAATAAAACCAACCTAATAAACATCTCCTCGCAATACAAAAAAGATATCATCCTGACCAAACAAGAAACCTATAATAATAGGATCACCCAAGCCAACTCCAGTATGAAGGAGCTATTCTCCATCCTAAAAGAACTGGAAACTCCTATCGCAGCACAGGACGATTCCATCAAAGATAAAACCTAGTGTACTGACATACAACTGGCACCAAGCAACAAAGTGGCCAACCTCCAAACTAAAATTGCCCTAAAGAAAGCCTCATTACCAACCCAACCTCCTGTGGACAAACCCCCCACACCCAAACCCAAAGAATTTACCCAATTCCGCTTCTCCAAGGTCTCAGTAATTGAGGTAGAAAAGACCATTCTGACTCTTAAATCATCTAATTGCAAAGGTGACCAATGCCCCGCACAACTGATAAAGGACGCGGCTAGAGATCTAGCCCCCTTCATCACAAAATTTATTAATGCCTCCTTCACTACGGGCACCATCCCTCGCAACCTAAAAGAATCTTGGGTACTCCCCCTCCTGAAAAAACAAACTTTGGACCCCAACATTCCCACAAATTATAGACACATCACCATAGTGCATTTCTTACTAAAAATTTTAGACAAGGTAGCGTACACCCAAATCCAGAACTTCCTTGAGATAAACCATCTCCTTGGAACACGCCAATCCGGTTTCCGTCCGCAACACGGCACAGAAACAGCCCTTATTGACCTAAAGGCCCAAATAGACTCACTCAGAGACAAGGGCAAACTAGCTCTCCTTCTCCTTCTGGACCTCTCAGCCGCCTTTGATTTGGTGGACCACAGAGTCCTATGCAATCACTTGGACTCAGCGGCCCACTTCTCAGGGGAGGCTGTAGTCTGGATACAGTCATTCCTTAGTGAAAGGACCATTAGGGTGTTTTCCCCCGGAGCGGCAGCAGACCTGATTCCTATCACCTGCGGAGTGCCACAGGGATCCTGTGTCTCGCCAACACTCTATAACATCTTAACCAAGCCACTCTTCGACGATCTCGATAATCTGGGTATCACTTATACCAACTACGCAGACGATACCCAGATTATCCTACCACTTACTGGGGATTATGTTGAAGACCTGGCTCTGGTGAACAGAGTCTATAGCATCGTTCAAGCATGGATGGCCAACCATGGCCTATGCTTGAACGATGACAAAACAGACCTTATCATCCTGGGCACTGCAGCCTGCATCTCCAAACTCAACCAAAACTACTCAGCCTTCATCATCGATGGCAACACTATCAAGGTCGCCAGAGAAGTAAAAACCTTAGGTTTCTACCTTGATGCAACACTATCCTTAACCAAACAGGTGAACTCACTGGCCTCATCCACGGCCTATATATGTAAATTAATACGAGCTGGGAAACATTTCTTATCAGATGACAGTTGTCTTATCCTAGCCAGAGCCCTCATCTTATCAAAATTAGATTATTGTAACGCCCTTTACATAGGGACAACCAAACAAATCATCAATAGAATTCAAGTGCTCCAAAATAATGCACTTAGAGCGGCCTTAAGCATCCCTAGCGGAGCACATATCTCAGAAATAAGACGTAAACACAAATGGCTTTCTACTCAAGAAATAATTAACCTTAAATCTGCCTCCATCATCCACAAATGTTTAAATACCAAAGCCCCCAGCTACCTTTCAGAACGCTTCAATAGGAAAAATCCCTCCAGACCTACAAGGACAGTCAGCCCTAACTGCCTCCTAGTGCCCAGATTTAAACTTACCACTATTGGAGGATCCAGCTTCTCAGTCAAGGCAGCTCAGTTATGGAACGCCCTACCTCTTGCACTTAGATCCGACCAAACGTTCAACAACTTCAGAAAGAATACCATAAAATGGCTCACCGAGAATGCAACATAAATGGCACTCTACCTCTCGCACCTCCACTTGTACTCTACCTGACTTGCTATTTTGTTCGCCATTGATTTGACTGTTTGGTGGCGCTCTATCTGCACTTGTACTTGTCTCACCTGTAGAGCCAAAAAACTGTCTACTCTGTAACTTGCTTGTTCTGTAACTTGTAACTTCTGTAACCAAGCTGTAAACTTCCTTGTCTCTTGCGCCCTGCTACCTCAGGGTCCGGTGCGCATAACAAATAAACAAACAAACAAACAAACAAACAACAAACCAGGGCGCAAACATCGATCAATTCCCTCAGAACATCGTTCATGAAGTATTGGAACGCTGCGGGGGCATTGCAGAGTCCGAAAGGCATTACTTGGTACTCAAACAACCCACATTTGGTACGGAAAGCCGTTTTCCATTCATTTCTTTTTTAACTCGGACTAGGTGGTACGCTCCTCTGAGGTCTAACTTGGTATAAATCTGGGCATCTTTGACTTGGTCCGGCATTTCGGGACTAAGTGGCAAGGGGTAACGATTCTTCACGGTGATCCGGTTTAATGCACGATAGTCGATGCAGGTCCTCAAGTCCCATTCCTTCTTCGGTACGAAGAATAGGGGACTGGCTGCCAGTGATTTAGATGGGCGGATAAACCCATTTGCCAAGTACTGGTCCAGATAGGATTTTAGATGCTGGTTTTCTGGTTCTGTGAGTGCATAGGTTCTGCCAGAAGGGATTTGCGCACCAGGAATGAGGTCAATCTGACAGTCATAGGGCCTGTGCGGTGGTAGTGTGTTAGCTTGTTCCTTCTGGAACACGTCCTGGAAATCTTGGTATTCTTCTGGGAGAGTACTAGTTGCGCCAAGTGTAGATGCGACTGTTCTAGGATTCCTAGGGATGTTGAAACTGGATTTTTCTTCCTGGTAATAAAAGGAGGGAGCGCAGTCATCGGGGAAAGTCACTTTTCTTGCACGCCAATCTAACCGAGGATTATGAGCAACTAACCATGGCATCCATAATATTAGCCAAAACTGAGGTGCCTTGATGAGATCGAAGGAATAAGTTTCCCGGTGTCCATCCTGGCACAGCAGGGTTACCCCTACTGTACATTGGGTTACTGGTCCGGAAGCAATTTCTGTCCCATCAACAGTGGTTACCTTTTCTGTCTTTGGCTTGAAACATAGGGGAAACACCATCTGTGCTGTCAGGTCTTGGTCAATATAATTCCCTCAATGGTGTGCATCCTTGATGGTTGTTGGTGATTGATTAGGATCACTAGTATTGCAAAAAGTGAGGTTGGTGACTCATTCTTCTCACTCGACAAACTGACCTCTACATTTGTCGAGCTAGGCAGTTTTCCGACTCCTTACTCTCATCCCTTTCCGTGGCTCCTAAAGTTCTCTTGGGAGGTTTTACTGGACAGTCTTTTAGGAAATGCTCTGGTTTTCCGCATTACAATCATAATTGCTGTTGCCTTCTCTTGTCTCTTTCAGCTTTTGTTAACGGTGGTCGTATGCCTCCGATCTGCATGGGCTCTGTGGTATTCTCTGACATGCGTGGAGCAGCATCCTTAGTCCACAGATACGCAGCCCGAGTGTCTGACCTGGACCGATCTGCCGTGCGATCTTGCTTTCGGTGATCTAGTCCACAACCAGGTTGATGAATTCACTACAGTCTTTAGGCGGATCAACCACCTGGGCCAGGGCGTCCTTCAATTCCCCTCAAATGCCTCAGTGAAACAACGTGGTTCTTTTGTCTTCAGGCCACCTAGTTTCAGCAACTAACCTATTGAAGGTTGCAATGTATGTTAATAAGTCTTGATGCCCCTGCCGGAGTGACAGGAGTTCATTGTCTACACCTTGTTCTTGGGTATGATGAGCAAAGAGCTTTTCCATCTCCCTTTGGAAGCCCCCAAAGTCACGTAGTTAAGGATCATCATAGCTCACAAGCGGCACTGACCAGTCTGCTGCACTTCCACTCAGGTATGACAGAGCAAAGGCTACCCGTGCCTGATCGTTGGGGAACACGCCCGGTCTGCAGAGGAAGTGAAGACCTCATTGATTCATGAATGCAGCATACTTCCTGGGGTCTCCTGAAAACTGTTCCGGCGGTGCTAAAGGAACTGCTCTGGGTAGAGTAATCTGCACTGGAGTGGTGGATAACATGGGTGCTTGTGCCGGTGGGTTATTTCCTGGCACTGGAGTTTGTCCGGCCTGTGATTGTAGTAACTGCCTGCTGATTTCTTCGGTGCGATCCTTGGTGACGACTAGATCCCTTCGTAGGGTATTAGTCTCTTGCCTAGCCGAATGAACTTCGGCACGTAATTGTCCTAATAACTGAGTCCATTGGTCTATTTCTGATGTCTCCATGGCGCCCAGGTGGATTATGTTATAAAGGCTTCGCGTCCTGTTATGCTCACCTGGTATCCACGGGGACGCCACTCAGCCCGGGTTGCTGGATTCGCCCTGGACCCTTCCCGATCCCGGATGGTGCCTTCGATGGAAGTCGGGCCTGAAAGCACAGGAGGACTGGATTTAGGATCCGATTCAGTCTCCTCCCACTTTCCCCTGGGTTCGACCTGATGGCCCTCTCCTCACCTTGTTGTGATGTCTGGCCTGCTCTCTGTCCTGCCTTATGTGCAGGGGTGCGTAGTCTACTGCAGGCTTGAGCGACAAAGTTAACTTCACCGGTGCAAGCCCATTCAGGTGTCTTTTAAGGGGGGTAAGTCTGATTGCAGCACTCTTTATATGTCCTTGCCTTCCTTTCTTGTGATTAATGTCTTTTCTTTATTCCCCCTTAGGTCAACGGAGGTTCGGTGAATGCGCAGCTTGGATCGGGCTCCTGCCAGAATGGAGGACGCAAGAGCGTACAACGATTTGGTAGGTAATGCGCGAAGTGTAGCGCTGTTTTGTCTTTTACTTGCTAACCTGTATTCTTTCTTCCTTTTCAGGTCGCGATGTTCTTTTCTGGCGTGCCAAGAGTTCCGGAACGATGCTGACCTAGAAATGCTTTCTCTCTCTCCCTCCAGGTTGCTTCGTTCCGGTGCGTTCGTGGTGTCCCGAAGATGCTGATGACTGGATGGATGACCACGAGCAGCAGAAGGATGGACGATCGACGGGCAGAGGCATGATGGAATTCACAAGTAAGTAGAGACTAATAATGATGTTCTTTGTCTCCTCTGCAGGTCTGTTGTTCAAGGATCGCCGGTATCCGGTCACTGGACACGATGAGCATCACGCTGCTGGCTGCAGAATAACGCGAAGCACATTCTCTAACTTGGGTGTAGTTTATATAGCCCTCTAGTAAATTAGTCTAGGTAAAGTAGTCCAGGCTACCACACCCTAAAACACTGCACCGCACAGTCTGGTTCTAGGAACTAGACAGTGTGGGTGCCTCCATGTTGGCTGCAGGACTCCAAAGAAAAAGTAGTCCCTTCAAGGAGGTTTCTCATCCTCAATATGAGCCTTGTGCCAAAGGCACCAGGACTGACTACAGGAGAGTCCATGAAGATAGTGCAAGGCCCCTGAGGCCCCAATTGAACCCTGAGTCCTGGCCCTATCTGGCATGTGAGCATGCCAGGGGTTTTGGGTCAAGGGTCGTGAAAGTACATCACACCAACATTACACCCAGTGTGCCACACGTTAGGGAGTAGTGTGCTACACAGGGAAGTGCACGTGCGACAACACAGAACCTATATGGATTTTTAACTAGCAAGTAACTAAAGATAGGTAAGCACGGCTGCTGTGATGAAAAGTACACATAATATTTTGATATCCCTTTTAAACAGAACTTAGAAGTATAATGAGATTAAGGATTAGGTATTAATGAATAACAGTTTGGACATAATTTAGTAGGTTCAGGGCAGACTAGACAGAAGCCTTTTTTTGTTGTTTGAAAGGCCCCAGCTCATAGTAGAATTGAAGTTCTGCTGAAACGTGCAGACATGCTAGATCCCAAGAATCCCACAGTACCTAATTAATTGTTGCAGAAGGAAAAGTTTCTGATGAGAAACTGCAGCCAAATGTCAGGTGCTGTCCCAAACAATAATTTAATAGACATTGGGCATCATTACGAGTCTGGAAGTAGCTGTGCTAGAAAAACCGGCAGGCTACCGCTGGACCCGTAATACCATTCCGCCTCCGTGATTGCCGGAATCACCAGGGCATTTCAACCCCGGTGACCCGGTAATTACGGAGGCGGAATTCTGTAAATCCCCATTCCCATAAAGTCCCATAGGACTCCATGGGGATGGGGACCATGGAAACACTGGTTCCGTCTATGACAGAATCAGTGTTTCCATGTCCACCTACAGGCGGGTGGTGTTAATCCCGCCAAGTCAGACCTGGCGGGAGTGACACCTCCTGCCTGCAGGACTCTGAATCAGCCGGTCCGGAAAGAACGGTGGTGGCGGTTTTACCGCCACCGTTCTGTCCGGACCAGCAGGGTCATAATGAAGCCCCTTGTGCTGGGTACCGATAGCCCAAGAAGCGCGACAGTAGCAAAAGAAAATTAAATAGAAGGAATTCAGTTTTACAAACGGTGTCTGGTGCAGTTTTTTCTAGCTAGAGATGGCACGATGCAAGAGAGGAAAATAGGAGAGAACAGGTGCAGGAGGGCGAGAGAGAGGAGGGTAACCAATCAGGGGACTGAGATATGGTGTTTCAGAGGCTGTAATGATGTCCCTGACCTTGTTGCTGTTCCCTTATAATTCTATTGAATAGATTCAGTAGTATGCTGTGGCTCGCGCAGTCTCCAAAGGAGTGGTCTAATCCGCATTGAGGGATTTATCAACATGTATGCTAGCGGATGCCAACCAATGGCTGGCCAGAGTTCCTGCAGGTCAGAGATAATGATGTGATTGAGGGGAGGGACGTTTGAGGGTCATGACATCATGAAGGGGTGTTACGGGTGATGTCCCAGGAAATCTTTTTATCCAATCAGGATATGTAATGTATATAAACCTATAGGAGTCCTGTGACAACCCACCAATTATTTATTAGCACATCCCCAAAATTGTAACAATTGACAAATTATGGTAATGTCAGATTCTCTAGTATACATATAATGGCCCTTCAGGGCGGAGTTGAGAATGTATTAACAGCTCAGGTCCACTGAGCTGTTTATTCTCCCAGTCGAATGTTCAATAAAGCTGGGTTTTTCTTGCACGGTGTGCTCTTCTTTTGGATTACTTTTGTACGTTTCTTGGATCGCCCCACAAGACCCCTGGTCAACACAAAGTATTTTTGTTTTGACGTTTTCCAAGTGGGAACAAGTTGAAATGAATAACCCTATATAGAGTGGATGCTTGGGTGTCTCAGAACTATGAGACATTGCAGAATATTAACAATATTGTTTAAAGAAAGCTTATGTCATTTTCTCCATCTGCAGCTCGGTTTGTGTTATTTGGAAGATTACATACAATTAAACCTAGGGTCTCTATACCGAAGAGCCACGCTCTCCCAGGTTATAGTCACAGACATCTGGCAAAATGACAGAGCTGCAGGTATTTCCTGTAAAAAGCAAACACAATTTGAACTCTTGAAGAATGGACAATTTATGATGTCCAATGAGACAATCAGGTTAAAAAGGATTAGCATGAACATTCTAGGGGAGAATATTCCAGTCCCTGCAAGTCACAAGCAAGTCCTGGAAGGCAATTCCCCTTCCTAATTATTTACAACCATATTTAAACAGGGCCCCTTTTGTTAAGCAAGATTTGAACTGCTTACCCTTACTGAAGAATTACTACTTTGATTGGTCAGGAAGGGGGAATGGGCATGGAGGATAGCTCTGGGGCAACATGTTCATCTTGAAAGCAAGACAACACAGAGCACAAACGGTTGAATCCCAATCCCTAGATTGGTATCCGGTAATTAGTTTGGTACAAAAGATTGTTACTTTTTTGCTCAGTGTAATGCCACCTGCAGGACTAGTAGTGGGGTAGTGTGGATTACAGAATGAGAGAATGTATGGATGATATGAGTATGAATGATTAGAACATCTAATATGGGGATATTAACCCAGTAAAGAAAGGGGAGGACACAAAAAATGGATTAAGAGCTGATGAGTCTGTCCTCTACTGATGAACTATTTGTTAGTAAAGAAATGTATTAGATAGTAGCCTGTTTTAGAGGTCCTTGTTTTGTTGTGGCCAATGAGGCCAAAAATAGAGTAAAATGTGCAATAATTGATCTTAGGTAATAGTGTAATAATTTGTATTAGAGAAAATTGTGATTGTATTGTTAGTGATGCTTTTACTGAGAGTAAATAAATTGATATTGTTGATAAAAAATTGCCTAGAATTAGTATGTTGTGATATAATTAACTAAAAAGCATACATATATGAGTCAGTAACAAGGTACTGGAGAATCAAGGGACCCTTTAAGCATTAGTGTGGTATATTCTTGGTCTTTCATGTGTTGAGGGTTGTCTTAAAGAGGTCCTGAAAAAAATATTCCCTCTGGTCCCTCTAAGTTTTGATTATGGACTAGTATGATTACCATTTTATTTTATAATTCAGCATTTTCTCAGTGTTAGAACCGTTTTACTCTTTATGTAAGATTGATCTTAGTGTATGGGGCCTTAAACCATTAAAGTTGTGTTCTATATTTAAGGAAAAAGTGTTTGGCTACTGTGATATTGTTGGGATTTTATATATAAGGATGGAACACGTTTTATGTATCCAGCTGGGCTGTGCAATATGGACCAAAAGTCATATCTCAATATGTTTTTGGCTGAGTGGTGATAAACAATATTTATTTATTTATTTAGGTTTGTGTTTGTAGAGCGCACTAAGCCCTCAGGCATCAGAACGCTGGTTGCAGACATTGATTAACTTGACATATTTTGTAAAAGCTTTATGGCAATACATTGATCATGTTAGGTGATAAGGGAAGTGTCTGACTCTTTAGGTTTATTGGGAAAAGAGTAATATTTTGAGCTGCTCATGGAAGGCCCAGTAGGAGTGTTCCAGTCTCAATGATGGTGGTAGTGCTCTCCAATTCTTGGCGGCGATTGCCGGGAAGCTGGCCCCACCTGCTTTTTTCAGTCGGCATCTGGGGGTGAGGAGGCGTTTCGTGTGGGACTATCGTGTAAGTCTGGTGGCGGATGTTTTAGTGAATTTGGACGGAAGGTATCTTGGAGCAGAGTTTCAGATACATTTGTGTGTTATGGCCAGAGTTTGGAAGCAAATTTGCTCTAGGATTGGCAGCCAGTGAGCATCTCTTCTGGCTTGGGAGATGTGCTCTTTTTGGCTATGTACAAGGCAGCCCTTAGAGCACTGTGTTGTATAATATGATGTTTTCTGATGTTACCAGCAGCAGTGCCTGCAAAAAGGGTGTTGCAGTTTTCCAACCGCGAACCTATCAAGGCTCGTGCAATAGTGAGGCAGCTTTTTGTGAAGTGGAATGGTCGGCAGGCATAGATACGTTTCTACATTGCTGGAGACTTGGATAGTGATGCCGTCAAAGTATTTATATGCCGTGTCTAGTTTGTTTAGGAGGGTTTGAGAGCCGACCAGGAGCAGCTCAGTTTTCTCATCATTGAGGTAGAGCATATGAGCCGCCATCCAAGCTTGGATAGTTTGGTACACTGATGTCAATGAATCGGCGTCGGTCGGGTATTCACCTGTTATGGGAAGGAGTAACTGAGTATCGTCAGCATAGTTGAGATTCCTTGCACGTAGAGTAGGTCTAAGAGAGGTTTGGTAAAAATGTTATAGTGTGGGAGACAGGCATGAGCCTTGGGGGACGCTGCACGTGACAGGTGTAGGAGAAGCAGAAGCGGATGTGGAGAAAACTCTTATAGTTCTGTTGCAGAAGGATCCAGCAGTAGGAGGAGGGCTAATTTGCCAGCGTCTTTGGGTTCGTCGAGTTGATTTTTTAAGTCGAGGTGGGTTGACCCGGTTCCATGGTCTGGTGTGAAGCGAGATTGGCACAGGCCTAGAAGGTTGTGGGATTGAAGGTCCTGTTGGATCTGTAGATATGCTGCTCTGTCCAGTATTTTCAGCAGGAAAGGTACAGTTGTGATGGGACGGTAATTAGTAGGGATATCCGGATCTAGTGTGGACTTTTGTAGAAGTGGTAGTACCCAGGCATCTTTTAGGTTGGCTGGCACAATCCCTGACGTAAAGGAGGCATTGATAATGGAATATATGAATAGTGCTAGGGCTTCAGCACATACTTTGATGATTGGGGTGGGACAGATGTCCCCTTCACATCTTGATGGCTTGAGACCCTTTACGATTGTGATGACATCGCTATCGGAGACAGGCTTAAACTCAAAAAGAGTGACATTGAGTGCCTTGATCTGGAGTTTGGGATCGGTGATGTGTTTGTTGGTGGGTAATTTCTTTTTTCTTTTTGCAGGATCTTTTCTCACTAAGATGTTTTGTATCTTAGTGCACCAAGTAATATCTTTGGTGCAGTTGGAGTTGGTGTAACGCTCACCTAACTCCCACGGAGGCGCTGGCCTGGTTCGCGCTGCTGTGACCTCTTCTAAGGTGATGCGCAGGGTTCGGAAGATGGACTGGACCGGGCCCCCAAATTTGGCTTGTCTGGCTCGCAGAAGTATCCTTCTGTAGGCGAAAAATAGTGGATTAACTGTCTGCGGGGTAATGCAATCGGCCTCCCACTTTCCCCTCTCACCCTCCTCGAAACCCTTCTGTGTTTCCTCGTAGCGTCTCACCTTAGGGTCTGGAAGGACGAGCTCTCCATCCTGCTTCTGATGCAGGGGCGCGTTGGTATCCAGTTACTTCACTGGATTTTCGGATTGGTGAGAACCAAACTTGCTTGGCTTCCAGGTAAGTTTTTTTTTGATAAAAGGTTCCCCTTGTGTCCATGCATTAATGTACTAATGCTAGTGTCTTTTTCCCCATAGGGGCCGGGGCACGGAATGCCGGGGAACAGGCACCGACCCGAGATGAGAGGTGAAATCCTTGTAGAAATCAGGTAAGTCTTTAATGAGCGTTTTTTGGTAATGTCTTTTCATTCGCTCATTAACGCTGATGTCTCTTTTTCCCCTTAGGGGCCGGGGTCCGGAAATGCCAGGATGCGGCGCGGACCCGAAATGGAGAGGGAATGAATCAACAGGTAAGTCTTAACATGGAGATCTAGCTTTCCTTATTCCCTTCTCTCTCTCACCTTTTGTTCTGGTCTTTTTTCTCCCTAGGCGCTGGGGCGTGACTGCGAATCCGGATGATCGCTGCTGAACATGGAGGCGCCCTGTAAAGGTGAGTGGAATGCGGCGCTGCAGCGATCGACGCAATGAGCTTTTAAATAAAAGTCTTCCTTTTCAGGCTTGTCGGCGAGATGTCTCCGGGATGCGGTTTTAGCAGGTAAGGACTTTTCCTTCTTCTGTTCTCTTCTTCTCTTCCTTTGCAGGTGCTCCAGGACGCTGGCAGGCGTGGCAGAAGTCAGGATGCAGGAGCAGACACGATGAGCGTCCAGCTGCTAGATGCAGAACAACGCGAAACACGTGTGGCTGTTCGGGTGGGGTTTAAATAGCCTTGGAAGAAGTTCCAGGTATGTATCCTTCCTCCAATCAGGTATGTATCCTTCCCCGACCACGCCCGGATGGTAAATTAGTCCCACAGGTAAAGTAGTTCCTTTCAGGCCTCAAGGAGGCCGGGATCCTGCAGCATGGTCTGCATCAGGTAAGTGCACCCAAGCACTCCCATAATGAGCCTGGCGCCTATGGCGCCAGGACTGATGTCTTTTATGAGCCTGGCGCCATAGGCGCCAGGACACTGTCCAAAGGGCCCCTATATCGGGTTGCTGGGTGCTTCCTTGGGGACTGGATGTCCGCTTTCGGGGACGCAGGGCTTGAACCGGCTCCCCGGGAGCGGGCATCATGACAGTTGGGAAGGGATGGGGATTCTAATTCCCGTAATATGGAGAAGAGCTTGAGCGTACTCTATATTGTTTATGTGGTTTAAATGCTCAGTTGTAAGCCGTCAACTACATGTGAGATGTCACAAACACCTTTATTTATAAGACATTGATCAAAATAAAGTCCAAATACAGGGGTCAGTTTCCCGTTTGAGAATAAACACAGCTGTGTAAATATCAAAATGTAAATACAAAATTGTAGTCTATGTAATAATGTATATATATGCATATATCGCGACGTTAACAATATTGTCTCATCCTGTATTGATTTTTAAAACATATTGATACAACTCCAAAACCCGATATATCGCCCAGCCCTAATCATGGGAGCTATGACCGTGCATTGACTGCCGTCAACTAAACCAGATTATGATCACATATCGCTATCTGCCGCTGCTCAGGCCTGATCTCATCGAGCAAGTTTCAGATTCCCGATGGTTTACCCAGCTGGATTTACATGCAGCATACAAATAGGAATGATTCTGGAAAGGAGACGAGTGGAAGATCATATTAATGACCAAGCACTGCCATTTTATGCATAAGGTCATGCCTTTTGACCTTTGTAAATCGTATACAGCCTTTCAACTTTATCACAGTTGTATTTCAAGATTTGTGCAGGATTAACATAGCTGTGTACCTGGACAATGTACTCATCTACTCCCTCAATAGACAACCACATCAACATGCCCGAGTATTACTACACAGGTCATGAAAGTATGTTTTTTACGCTAAACTGGAGAAATGCCAGTTAGACATGATGTTTGTGGGCTATCTTCTCTACCACAAGGAAGTGAAAATGTATGAGAAGAGTGTGTAAGTCATCCTGGAATGGCTTATGCCTATTCACCAAACAGGAGTAATTCTTAGGTTTCGCCACCGTCAACACACTATTATAAATGATTTCTCATGGCTGGCATAACCCCTTAAACAACTAACCCAAAACTCTGTTTCCTTTGTTTGGGATACAGCCTAGAAAGAAACTTTCACTTAGCTCCAATAAACCTGGTGTTCAGCATTCATCTTGGTTCTGCCATTTGTATTAGAAGCACACTCCTCTAGCGGTGGAGTGAGAGCTGCCCCGTTACAGAAGAGAAGTAAAGGTTATTACATCCCATGCCATTTATAATTGAGAGTTTTGACTATCAATGACAGATTCATGCAGTAGTGTTTTCTGCTGTAAGGAGCTTTGCACCCCATGGAATTGGTTACGGACCATACAAATCAGTGTTCCGAAAAGGAGCTCAATGTTGCAGCTGTCAGCATGCCCACTGGATGCTGATGTTAACCCAATTCAACTACATATTATCTTATCCCAGTTTGACAAAAGTGAAAGCTGATGTCTTGTCCCACACAAGTTCCAACGCCATGAATGCAGTGGACCCTCTGCCCATTCTGCAATCCATTAAACTAGCTACAACAGGCTCCTTATCGTGACAAGAAAAGCAAAAGCAACTCACAGTATTAGATCAAGCCCCTGAGGTCATCCATTTCATGAACCAACACCCAGAGCTACAACAAACCACAGATGGCACATTTCAACTGCTTCTGCCAGAAACTCATTTCAGATTCCTTCACTGGTATCATGGTTCCAAACTGTGTGATCATGGACAAAACAACATAAAGGAGATGGTTCAGCGTTTGTTTTGATCCCTGTGAGAGCTCTGAAGGTGTCTCACTTACTAGTGCCCAGGGATCTGTCATTGAGGTGGCCAAGACACGGCCATCGCTATTGGATCCAGTTCCTGGGAGTGGACCAGAGCGGGAGTATCACCTGAATGGGGGGTCCTCTGGGAGTGGAAGTGGGACGCCGACGGGTGAGGCACGGTACCCCTTTCCCTATAACACCTTTTCCCCATCCTACCCCGTAGGATATTCAAAAGTTCTAACCCCCCCCCCTTTTCCAACACAAACACTTTCCTACATAGTGACAAACAATGGACTAAAACCTGAGTGGTTTACCTGACATGTCCCAACACAAGAGTCAGACAGCGTCAGGCAAGTGACAAAAAGTACACACACCTGACTGGACCTTTTCCTTCCCTACAGGGATAAAAGGCAGAGCACGAAAGCACACTTCGAACAAGGTCAAACACATAAGAAAGCAGCTATTCCTGACCCACAGTTTAAACAGAGAAGAAAGGTGAGGAGATCGGAGAAGATGACAAGGAGGGAATTGCCCTCGCCCTTTTCAACCCATACCCGCATAGCCTCTGTGGAAATAACCATAAGACCGGGATTTAAAGCTGGCGTGTGGTGTGTGTCCCTAGCTGGTCCCCGGGGATCCGACATCCAGGTGGCCAGGACACAGTCATCACTATTGGATCCAGTTCCTGGGGGTGGATCAGTGAGGGAGGATAACCTGGATGAGGGGTCCTTGGTGAGTGGGACACCAACAGGTGAGACACAGTATCCCCCTTCTTTCAACACCTTTTCCCCATCCTACCATTCCAAAATGGTAGGATGTTCCAAAACACTGCCCCACCACCCCCCTTTCCCACACAAATGCCTTTGCACAACACAAAAGACAACGGACAAACACCAGATTCGTTTACCTGATATGTTCCAATACAAGGGTAAGGCAAAAATCAGGCAATTGACCAGAATCACACACACCTGACGGCCCTTTGCCTTCCCCGCAGGGACAAAAGGTGGAGCACCAAAGCACAGGACGAGCAAGGCAGACAGCACGACGTGAGAGCAACTCAGCAAAGCAGTTCATGAGGAGGAGAAAGACGGCACAGACCGAGAGGGTGACAAGGAGAGAACCAACCTTGCCCTTTCTGACCAAGGCCTGCGAATCCTCCAGAGTAGGAATCATAAAACTGAAAACAATAACCAGCGTGTGTTGAAGCTGATGTCTACTGGTGTTCCCCAGGGGTCTAACCTCTCGCCCTGGCTTTTCAAACAATACCTGGCAACTCTCGCCTACTGCATTTCCATTTTCTGCTCAAATTTCCAGTGCTATGCTGACGACACGCGACTAATTTTCAGGCTTCTTTCAGCCACCTCCTCTCCTTCCCTCATCTCTGACTGCCTAATCGCCATTCAAAATTGGTGGGCCGCCAGTGATCTTTGTTTAAATGCCAACAAGACTGAGATCCTCCTCATTGGTACACCGTCTCCATCGTTTCCCCTCACTCTCTGGCCGGCCTCCCTTGGCCCTCCTCCTGACCCTACCTGCGAAGCTAAGAACCTCTGGGTCATCTTGGACTCCACACTTTCCTTCTCCGCACACATCTCTGACGTCTCCAAAAAGTCAAACTTCTTACTGCACCTCCTTAAAAGGTACACTTCCTTTCCTCTCCTTCCCTCAGAAGCTCACTGTCTCCCAAGCTTCGATTCTCTCTATGTTGGACTACTGTAACAGCCTCTTTCTAAATCTACCTGCCTCCACTCTTTACAACTAATCCAGAACAGGACTGCGAGATTGTCCTTGGCCTCAAGCCCTGGGATCGTATCTCTTCAGCTCTGAAATCCCTTCATTGGCTCCCTGTGGTTGCAAGGATTTAATGTAAAACCCTTTGCATTGTCCGCAAGCCATTCTGGGTCCTGGGTCCAAAATATTTTCAACTATCCCTCCGTATATACCTCCCCTCTCGAGCCCATCGCTCCTCTACCTCTAAATCCCTTAGGGTCAGTCGTTTTCAAAGAAACAAGCTGGTGGTAGATCTCTGTCTGTGGCTGGGTCACCTTGAAACTTGAGGAGAACCATCTACGGTTCCGGAAGCTCCTCAAGACCTTCCTCTTCGCCTCTGCCTTTGCCCCTCTTCTCCCCTGCTGATCTGCTTTCTCTCTCAGCACTCTCTCAGCACTGCTGCAACTGGCCACCCTCTGCCCTTCGGGCCCAGGTACCTGCCACCCCCCTGCACTGCCTCCTGGCCACCCCTTGCACTGGGGCATGTATCTGTGCCCATACAGGCGCCCCCTACTCTTGTTTTGCACTTATCAGATACACCCTATCTGACTAACCTTGCACTTGGCCACTCGCAGGCTGCATTACCACTGTTTTTGATCACCTTATTAATTTTATTTATTTACTTATTATTTATCTTGTCCTCTCCTAGGCTCTGCACTTTCCAATTTCTCCCCCCTCCCATGCACTTTCCCCTTTTCCCTGCCCCATGCACTTACGCGTTCTCAATGTCACTGGGCCTAGTAAAATCATTGTTTTTGTTTTCTCCCCTGTTCCCCTCCCTTTGCCTGGTCGCGCTCTGAAACACCTCTGTACGTGCGCAATATAAATAAAATGTATCATATCATACATGAGACCCTCCTCTGCTGATAACCAAGCCAGGGAAGGATGCTGGTCTCGGTGGTACCGACCTTGACTCCAAAGATAAATAAGGGCAAGTGGTTCATCACAGCCAGTGAGTCAAGTGGAGAATCAATAAGAAACCGAACTGTATTGAACGAAAAGTAGCCAACGGCGAGTTTGAACTTTGAAAGAATTAAAGATACGATGGAGGAAAGATAGTGAAAACCATAAACAGAGGAGGCCGGCACTACATGGGTGCTCAAGCAGGAAACTCTAGGCGATAACCCGAGGGTGGAAACTACTGTAACCAGAAGCCCTTGGGAAGAGGCGAAAAGAGGTCAAAGTGGTCATAAAGAGGTCTTGTAAAGTCCTATGTACCGTCGAAGGTCTTTGACCAACAGATGATTGCGAAGCTAAGGGAAATGAATACCGCTTGGTCAAATGAGCCCATGAACAGTGTATGGTAAAAGTTGTCGAGAGTGAACCCAGAAGAGGGAAGCCGACAATCAGAGACAAATACTGAAGTACTGTTTAAAAAGACTCGTGAAAGTAAGAGGTATTGGAAGAACAGGGGAAGCTAATTGTCCCCCTTGTCAAGTGGGTCTGAGCCAGGTCAAGGGAGATCCAGGGGTGAAAAGTCCTCACCAAAGTTCACTGAGAAAGGAACTGTTCAATTGATTGGTTGAATACGGTACATGAGGGGTCTGCGGCAGGAAGAGGGGGACCCAGGCGTAAAGCCATCACCCAACGTGAACTGTGGAAAATAAATGTTTGTGTTTGTTTTTTTGAATACATCAGGCCTCAAAAGCAAGAGACATTTTAATGCAAAGAGACTTTATCATCGAAGAACCTGATAGCTGGAACGGAACTGTCAGTTTGTGCTGAGAAAGCTCAAGTGTGTGCTGTGCTCCCTGTGCTCCAAGGTCTCACATTGTCCCGTGCTGAAAACGTGGGGAGGGGAGACCCCTGGCAATCACATCCTAACTTATTATTTGGAACACTCATTTTCTTTATTGAAACCCTATCCCACACTCTTTCTATAATTAGTTGTAAGGAATTGGCAATGGGTTTTTCTTAGTATAGGCCCTTTTATTTGGACACAACGCCACTAGTACTGCCTTATTTTTCATTTGATTGTCAACACTTGCTCCCATCTTAGATTTAGGTTTAGATTAGGCATTTTTCCACCATGCATTCATTGTTCAATAAACACCCTTGAACTGTGACCACTTGTGTCTGTCTTTACTGTTGCCACCATGAGTTCCTTACAGGTCACAGATGCAAACAGTGCACAGGGGCCTCATGTATGGATGTCCAAGGCGGGGAGGTGCGCTTGCTATTGCAATACCATCCTTGACTCCAGAGGCAAGACAAGCCAATGGGTTCAGCACAGCCAGTCATTCGGAGAGAGCTGACATCAGACCAGACTGTATTGAGCCCAAGGTTGCGAACGGCAACCTGGTATGAATCTATGAATAAAGAACTTGTGTATGTTTAATCTTGAAATAAAGCCTGCTGAAGGACCAGTTGCAGAGTGATCAGGTACAATGTGGGCACTCATTCGAAGGACTCTAGCTGGTCCCCTTTTTTTCAAATTACAAGTACCACGAGGTCCAAGGAGAGGCCGGCATGAGGAGTCAGAGGGGTCATACAAGGGTCGAGCCAAACCCCTTGCACAATTGAAAGTGTCTCACACATTTACAAGAAGAAAAGCAAAGTAAAGTGCGTTAACAGAACTGTGTGTAGCCTGGTTGGGGCTTTAAGGAAAGTCTGACTGGGGGCTGAGACCTGAACTTAGGTAAGAAGGGAACCTAAGCGGTCTGAAGGGACGGTTTTGTGAACTGCAGCAAGTGTGAACACGACAGGGGGATGCCAAAAGAAAGCTAGGAGAAAATGGCTATATGAACCCGACGGAGGGATGACAGAGGGAAAGCTAAGGAGACTGAAACTTGCAGATTGATAAAGCAAAGTGAACTGTGTACTTGGCAATCGTGAACCAGGATAAGGGATGCCTGTGAATCAAAGTGAATAGGAATACACCCGAGAGCGCTAAGTCGACAAGAGTGATTGTTTAAAAAGACATTAAGACTCTCAAAACTTGCCAATGGTGATATTGTGAAAAGAAGGCTGTAGTGAACCCAACAGATGGAGGCCCACATGGCAGGGAAGGATCGCAGCCTGGCAGAGGGGGGGGTCCTAAGGCGAAGAGTAATCGCCCGTGAAGAGTTATTGAAGGAACTTTTTATTTATTGTTTTTGAAACATCAGGTCCTCTGATGCAAGAGACTTTGTGTGAAAGAGACTTGGCCACAGAATGCCATGATATTTTGGAAATAAACTGTAACCTTGTGTTGTTGAGGTCCAGGAGTGTGCTGTGCTCAAAGATCCTGCCTTGACCCGTGCTAAAATCGTGGGGAAGGGAGAACCAGCCGACTTCTGATTTGGTGAACACAGCCCTTTTTATTTGACAAGATGCCACTAGGACTGCCTTGTTATTATTTGATGGTCGTAGCTTGCTCGCATCTTAGATTTAGGTTTTTCCAACCCATTTATACAGTTTAATAAACACCCGCGAACTGTGATCACTTGTGTGTGTATATACTGTTGCCACCATGAGTTCCTCACATATGGTTTCAGACTGGGATGTTATTCAAATGATAAAAATTGAAAACCATACTAATAAATACTAATAATTGTGATACCACCAGAAGGGGAAAATAAAATAGTTGATCTCCTCAACTCTGACCGAGTATCCACACTCAAAAAGGTCCTGGTTTCTCAACTGTGTGTCCCATTTAGTCAATAGGATCTGTTTTTTAAAACACAAGTGTTGTTAGACACTGTTCCTCTCCCACATTACCATATACAATGTGGGACTGAATAATCCTAAAGGTTTGGCTAGTCTTTTCTTTGATCAGACCTAGTGCTCTCAATCCCCCCTCCCTCCGAACACTTTTTATTTCTGGTACCCAGTCATCATCTGTCGCAGGACCATCAGGCTTAAGGATTAATATACCAGAGCCCTCTCCTCTGACAGATTCCGAATCAGAAGACTCCAATGATTTTGAAACCCTATCCGAGGGAGTCGAGAGTTGTTTATTTTCTGATTCAGACACAGTGGTCGAAGTGAGCGCGAGCGGTCAGGAGCGGTGCTCCTCTACTTTTTTAAATGACGTTGTTACAGCTCCTATACTTTTATTTTAAAAAGAAACTTTCCTGGAATGGGTTTGTTTTAAAATAAAAGTGAAGCCAATGCCATCACCCAATTAGCGGCCCATCAGAAACAGGCCGAAAATAGACTCCAAGAAAATGTAACTCGATAAATTGAATTGCAAGCAAGACCCTTACTACCACAGGGCGTACTTCAACCATATCTTGGATTTTTTTTTTTTCTAAAGTTCGAACGCCTGACTGAACAACTAGGATGAGAAGAAAACCTGAAAATATGCTATTTAGGTCCTTTGTTGAAAGGTGAATTTCAATCTTCCTACCACTACTCAACCTTGCACAGGGAACCACCTTTCAATCCATCAAGAAAGGGTTGTTAAAAAAAGAGTGGGGAAAACCTGCAATTTTTAATCGGCAGAAATTACAATCCATTAAGTTAAACCCAGGAGAGACGTCTTTAGAACTGGGTGAACTTGTCAGAAACGCAGTGGCCCTATGCATTAATAACAAATCCTTAGAAGAACTGACGGAGACGATTACCCTAGTAGAACAATTTACAAATTCCTTACCCACTTTTTTGCAAAAATCCGTCCTTCCGTTAAATTGGCCTCCCATGAGCATGGCCATTGAGACTGCATAAAACTACTTGGATGCAGCTAAACACTTCCACTCAGCCCATTGATGGGAAGAACGGAAGCACAATAAGCCCGTCCATCGACCTCAACCTCAGGGAATAGATAGACAAGCGGGGGCGCATAGGATAAAGGAAGGGATGCCCAGGAAGAGAGTAGAAATCAGGAAAACTGATCTGAGGGCCAAGGATGAAAGCAGAAGGGAGGAATTAAAAGGAAGCAGACCACCTCATCCGGTCTGTCTTCCGGTAGAGAAAGAGGACATTTAGCTATGCACTGTCCAAAAAATACAAAGGAAGAACCTATGGAAATAGGCTGTTTGAAGGGTGTTAGCATCTGTTTATGTCAGACTCCTACCGATTTCACATATGAAAAGACTTGGGTGAATGGGAAGCCAGTGAGGGCCTTGATCGACTCAGGTAGTAAACAAAACGCTATACGGGCTGATTTAGTAACAACGAAAGACCTAGACAACGAACGCTAGTTAGAGTGAAATGTGTACATGGAGATAATGAAGTATATCCCAAAATACCTATACACATTCAAATCTGGGGAGAATCCTACGAAATAGCATCAGCCTAAATCCTCGGGGCTCCCCGAAGAGGTTATTCTGGGTCGAGACTTTTCCACCTTCTCTACTCTCTTACAAGAATCCCCACCTCCCTTTGGAGATTTTCTACCTCAGAGATCCTGGCAGGTGACTAGTACTCTCAAAACTCTCCAATATTGGACTGGGAAGGCTCTTAGTCTATGAAACCCCAAAGTGCCCTTGAAACCCAATTCATAGGTTATTGTAGAGAGACCGGTAGAACTATGCCACATTTACCTACACCGACCAAAACCAATCAGTGGCATATGCAAGAGTTCCTGGACACTAGAGAACCTGCACAAAGAACAGGCATATCAACCCTGCATAGGGGGAAAGGTATGTCAATTACTAGTCTCTGGGATCTGTCATCCAGGCGGTTAGGACACGGCCATCCCTATTGGATTCAGTTCCTGGGAGTGGACCAGTGGGGGAGGATCACCTGGATGGGGGGAAGACGGGGGGGGTGGAAAGTGGGATGCCGACGTGTGAGACACAGTACCCAGTTCCCTATAACACATTTTCCCCATCTTACCCCGTAGGATATTCAAAAGTTCTAACCCCCCCCCCTTTTCCAACACAAACACTTTCCTACATAGTGACAAACAACGGACTAACACCCAAGCCGTTTACCTGACACAAGGGTCAGGCAGAGTCAGGCAATTGACGAAAACTATGCACACCTGACGGCCATTTCCCTTCCCCACAGGGATAAAAGGCAGAGCACAAAAGCACACTTTAGGCAAGGCCAAACGCATGAGAAAGCACCTATTCCGGACTGGCAGTTGAAACGGAGAACAAAGGTGGGGAGATTGGAGGAGACGACAAGGAGGGAACTGCCCTTGCCCTTTTCAACCCATACCCACAAAGCCTCAGTGGAAAGAATCATAAGACTGGAATTTACAGCTGGCATGTGGTGTAACAGATGTCAACGGTGCACGGGGGCCTCCTGTATTGATAACTCAGGCAGGGAGGCATGCTTGTTACAGCAGTGCCGTTCTTGACTCCAGAGGCAAGACAAGCCAACTGGTTCAGCACAGCCGGCGAGTCGAAGAGAGCTGATATCAGACTGGGCTGTGTTGAGCTTAAGGTTGCAAACGGCGACATGGTATGAACTTGTGAATAACGAACTTGTGTATGTTTACGCTTAAAAGAAAGCCTGCTGAAGCATCAGCTGCAGAGTGTTCAGGCGCCACTGGGCGCTCATTGGAAGGAATCCAGCTGACTTTTTTTTTTAACCTACAAGTACCATTGGCCGAAGGAGAGGCTGCTGTGAGGAGTCAGAGGGGTCATACAAGGGTCAAGCCAGACCCATTGTACAATTGAAAGTCTCCGACACATGATAAGAAGGAAAGCAAAGTAAAGGTTGTTAGGGCTTTAAGGAAAGCCTGATTGGGGGCTGAGACCTGAACTTAGGTAAGAAGGGAACCTAAGTGGTCTGAAGGGACTGTTTTGTGAACTGTGGCAAGTGTGAACCAACAGAGGTACGCCAAAAGAAAGCTAGGGGAAGGACACCCTACTTTCTGAAAGGATTGTGAACATTGTGAACTAAGGCAAGTGCGAACCCGATGGAGGGATGCCGAAAGAAAGCTAGGGGAAGGGAAACCCTGCTTTATGATGACAATGAGCCAATCATGAACTGTGTTAAAATGGCTAAATGAACCTGACAGAGGGATGGCAAAGGGAAAGCTAAGGAGAGTAAATCCTGCATATTGATAAATCAAAGTGAACTGTGTATTGTGGGATGTTTTTACCCATGCATCCAAGCCCTACAATAAAACTGTGCAGTACTGGCATGGAAAACATCATGATGGCCAGAACTCCCCAGAGAGTGCACAGGGAAAACATGAAGAATAGGCTGCCACCCATTTTTGCCTATGTTGTGAGCACAGGAGGGCACTGCCTTAAACCACCAGTGGGCTACACACACAGTAGCCTGAAACCATTGGGAATGGCAATGCTGATTGCCAGAAAAGCAACTCAGAACTGTGGGGAATTCATTTTCTTAATCCCAAAAATGGTTGCATTACCAGTACTCACCACTATCAGAAAGCCGGCGTTTTAAAACCACCAGACTTTTGTGTAAAACTGAACAAATGAAACAAAACCAGACCAAGGAAAGACTTGCTAAGAGGTGGATACAATGTAAAACTATATTCTGAAATGACTTGAAGGAAGTAATTATTTAATGTATATGTAAAAATTGTCAGTTTGATTTGAATGTAGAAAACTGGGAACAAAAAGTGACATTTAGCTGAAACCTGGCTTAATGAAACTGGATTCTGCCTGACAACTACCCCCGACAGGAGTTGAAACCTGCTCAGCCACTCCCCTTGCCAATAAGAGTTGTCACCTCTCTGATTAGATTAGGGGTGGAGCAGCTGGGGACTACAGGGAGTTGAACAAAGGCCTGTCCTGGACTCAGGCAAATGTTATATTGGGGGGCCGTAAAGTGGCTTCCTCTTAGGGGAAACTGGGAGGGGCAGTGCCTCTGCTAGCAGCTGAGCTTGGGGGAAGTGGATAAACCAGTTATTTCACCCTGTGATGTGGGAATCCACACCCCTTTTTGACCAGGGCATAATTTTAAAAAGATAGATAACTCATAGTGCGGACTTGTCAGAATTATATAAGTAATATCATTATTTTTGTGATTTTTCTGTGAACATTTTGAGAGGCGTTAGGACCCTGTGGTGTATTCTGCGGGGTTGCTAGCGGAAAATAGGGTCTCACTCCAAATGTCTGCATGTTAAAAATCTGACACTTCATCAATTAATGACCATACTCCTTGCGCACATGTGTGTAATTTTGGGTAAATGTCCGATATTGCAAAACCAGTTAAAAAGCGCAAAATGTTGTCATTTTTGAATGCAAGCCTCCAGGAAGATCAGAGGCGGACAAGCATGGACCATAAGGAATATATAATGTGCACATGTAATTTCAACAAATTGTATATCTAGGAAGGATGTATTTGAATCAAATATAGATTTGTGGGCAAACTGACATGGGGAGGTTCCTCTGACCATAAACCCCACAGCATCACTCTGACTCACATTTCCTTCCCCCAATCAAGGGAGAGAGGAGGAATGGGCCAATGACAAGTGAGAGGGGCAGGTTTAGTTGTGCCCAACGCACACACCCACTTTCCAAAACACATAAAAAGAGACTGCTGGGACAGGTAGAGACATTCAATTCCATTTGCTGCGGAGCATGCTGACCGACGACTTCACATCCAGAGATCCAGACTTCAAATCCATCAATCTCCAAAGACCAGAACTTTACTTCAGAACTTAAAGCAAGGGCCTAAACCCACAAACTGAGAACTCTTCTCAGCAGGCCTCAGCAACCTTAAAATCATTTGCGAACTATTCCACAGCCGGGCGAGCTGTTTGAATTCTTTTACCAAGAACAATTGCCAGAGACCAGACCAGAGATCCAGAGTGACCCAGACCGCTGTGAGCAGAACCAGAGAGCTGACCCAGATCACTGTGAAGTGCCGAGACCAGAACCGGAGTCCAGTCCAAAACCTGACCAGATCCGTGGCGAGGCCTATTTCAAATTTATATTGTGAGTACCTAGCAGAACTGTGCAGAACCAATCTCTTAGTTAAAATAATCAAATCCAAACTATTTTAACCTAAGTAGAACTGCCTCCTAGAAATCGTGTCATCTGTCATTTTTAAAGCTGCACAACTGTCACCTGTCAATTCTGCAGCTGCAAGCTGTCACCTGTCATTTTGAGTTTTACTTTAAATCTGAAAAACTACCTTTATTAAATCGTCCGTATCTCTGAAACCGTTTGTCCTAGGAACTTGGTTTAACTTTCTTCTGAAAGCTTAGACTCTCTTTTGCCGTAATCACGATTCACGCACTTGTGAATTTTGCCGCGATTTGGCCTGATTTCTTTACCTGTAAAAAGATAGCAGCTTTTTGCTTTCCTGTGCTAAAAATTTGTTTGTCTCTTAATAACCATCCCTGAATCATTGGTAAAGTGAGCCTGAGCTCATCCCAAGTATCTCTCACTCACCCTGAATCTCTAGAGGGAATTAAAATCAGTTGGCACATTTTCCCATCCATTGCCATCACATTTAAAAAGCATTTTGGGCCTGTGTTTCAAACTCCTACCTGTTTCCTCCAAGCTTGCTGGGGGGGAACTGAATTTCGTATTGTATTTGATTGCATTCCTGAGAACTGTGTGCTCCTCTTTCCATCTCCTTCCATTTCTTACATTGCATAGGGGGGGGGGGGGTGAATTGCCAGAGAAAAAAAGTGATTATCTTATCTTTTGCTAAAATCATATCAAGTATTTCTGTACTGCATTTTATTCCTCATTGCTTTTCCCTTGAAATCATAAAAGTATTTTTGCTACTTTATCCATCCTATACTAACTCCTCATTGATTGTAAAGAAGTGTGCTAGTGCCAGATTACCCATTGTTGATCAACATCATATGTCTAAGTGTACTATCAGATATTAATTTATTATAAAGTGTGATATATATATATGGTTTAAATTCTCAAATAAACCTTTTAATTTGCAAAACAAACCTACTTCTTGGCTCGGTGGGGTCAGGGGGATTCTCAGAGAGGGGTGTTATACAAGGGTTCATCATCCAGATTATAACTTGCCATAAAAATATATAAATAAGGGTTTCCAGCAGCATCCCAGACTAGGCCTTGACTTAGCTGTAGTGTTGAATTGAATCCTCTTACAGTATTTGGCAATTGTGAACCCTGCTGAGGGATGCCTGCGAATCAAGGTAAATAGGAATACACCTGTGAGCGATGTGTCGACAAGAGTGAACCCAGTCGAGAGATGGCCACAGTGAATAATTGCTTAAAAAGACATTAAAGGCATGTTATTTAAAAAATAGATAGGCAACATAAAAAAAAAAAATACTAGCATTCTCTTTTTTAAAACTTCTGCAATGCTGCGTTGTTTCTGCCTGAATCTGCTTTCCCATTTGGGGCTCTTGGGCTAGTGCTTATTTTTTTTTAAAAATAAATACCACTTACCGAGATACAGCTGCAGCTTTCCTGCTCTGGTCTCCGGTCCCCGTCCTCCGCGTACAACACCAATGAAGGGAAAGCCACCCAGGTAGCTTTTGTTTACTACAGCTGGCTGGCTTTTCCTTCCTTAGTGCCGCAAAAGCAAAAGCCAGCACAGGAGGGCATTCATTTCACAAAATGGATGCGCTCATGTGCTTGCTTTTGCGAATTTTGAGCTTGAATAGCTCAAAATTCCGTAGGAAGTTTTAAAAAAGAGAATGCTAGTATTTTTTTTTTATGTTGCCTCTCTATTTTTTAAATACATTTTTTTACTAGACCATGCATTTAAGACTCAAATCTTGCCAATGGTGATATTGTGAAAAGAAGGTCATAGTGAGCCCGACGGAGGGAGGCCCACATGGCAGGAAGGATCAGAGCCCGGCAGAGGTGGATCCTAAGGTGAAGAGTAATCACCCGTGAAGGGTTATTGAGGGAACTTTTTGTTGTGCACAAAGGTCCTGCCTTGTCCCGTGCTAAAAACGTGGGGGAGACCCAGCCTTACCATCCTGACGTATTTTTTGTGAACATGTCTTTCTTTTCTTAAGAACATTATCCCACACTATTTTGTAACTTAGTTATGAGGATTGGCAGTTTAGTTTAGGTCCTTTTTATTTGACAAGACACCACTAGTACTGCTTCATTATTATTTGATGTTCGTAGCTTGCTGCCATCTTAGATTTAGGTTTAGATTAGGTGTTTTTCCAACCCATTTATACAGTTTGATAAACACACTTGGACTGTGATCACTTGTGTCTACCTTTACTGTTGCCACCATGGAAATTGAAATATATGTGCAGGAATACAAAGTTTGTGATCAATAGAAGGAAACTTCACAAAAACCTGCAGGCCTTTTACAGCCATTATTAGATCACGCGGCCTTGAAGTATAATAAGTACTATACATTGCGGGTTTACTCAGGAGATGTTTCAAATGGGATATTTTTTTGAAAATCAAATTTTATTAGGTTTCGCACCTGTGTTACAACAATGCAGAGCATATTTAAACAAGAATAAACAGGAAACCAGTTATAACCCCTTGCCCCCCACCCCTTCCCACCCTCCCACCCCCCACCAGTTCAAGTTCTCAATAATTGCATATTTGACGGGTTCCAAAAAGAGCATAGCAAAGTCTACGTGTTGTGCGCTTGGCACGCCGAAGTCATGGGCAGAGCCTTGAAGGACTCCGAGTTGGACCAGTAAACACTGGCCTGAGGTCCCCAGAGGGGGTTCACCGGGTGTGGAGCCTAAGATTACACTGTGCGGCCGTATTTTTCAAAGAAGGGGAGCCATATTTCCTCGATGTTGTATCTAGATTCGTCGAGTAAATGCGTGAGGAATTCCATATCGTAAATGGTCTGTACCTTGGTTACCCATGATTTTTCCTCGGGCATTCCAGGGTTCTTCCATTTTTGTGCCATGCAGCACCTGGCCGCTACCAACATAACCTGGAGGATGTGGTCATGGGTATTTTCATGATCGTCCCCAATGTCAATTCCGAAAAGGAGAAGCCAGGGGCAGGCGGGTCGCTCCACCCCATCTATCCCCTTAATCCATATCAAAACCTCCTCTCAGTACTTTTGGACCACCGGGCACCTCCACCACATGTGAATATAATCCCCCCTTTCGGTCCTACACTTCCAGCAATGTGGGTCGTACCCCGGCCTCATTCTGGCAATCTTCTGCGGGGAGTAGTGCCAGTGATGCAATACCTTGAGGGCCTGGTGGCGATACTGGAGTGAGGCCGTGGAGCGGTTGGCCCACCTACACATCTCCCTCCACCTCTCGTCGTCGATCTCCTCACCCAGGTCCTTTCCCCATTGTGTGCATGCAGGTGGGGGGTCTTGCGGGACTGAAAAGAGGAAGAGTTTGTAGAGGCGGGCTATTATACCCTTGGAGCCCCTCGCCGAAAGGAGTAGTTTTTCGAAGTCTGTAAGGTCTCTCCTGAGGGTGTCTCCCCAGGATGGTTCGGTGAGGACTCCCTTAAGCTGGAGATAGCGAAAAGAGGATAGGGTGCCTATCCCCAGGGCCTCCTCCAGATCTGTCAAGGGTAAGAAAGAGCCCCCCACCCAGAGGTGACCAGTCCTGCTAAGGCCTGCCTCGAACCACGTCTGGTACGCCGCTGGCTCCGCTATCTTGGCCAGGAAGGGGGGGGCCCAAACGCAGCTCAAGGGGGAGGGCCAGGTTGTGAGCCAGCGGTAATAACCCCCTTCCTCTTTCCATAGGGACCACAACATTTTTAGGACTGGGTGACACAAGACACTTCTGGGGATCTTTTTCCTCGGGACCCAGAGCCATTCCTCTATGGTGACGGGCGCGAGAGGCCCGTTTTCCATGGCTACCCATTGTTTTTTCGTCCCCGGGGCAAAGTGGTCGACCAGGACCCTCAGTTGGGAGGCCCTGTGGTATGTTTCAAGGTCAGGGTATCCCACCCCTCCATCCTCCTTCGGTCTGGTCAGCACCTCGTAGGAGATTCTGTGTTTCTTCCCTGACCAGAGAAAGTTGAGGACGCGCTTCGTTTCCTTGAAAAACGTTTTGGGGATCAGCACCAGGAGCATTTGGAAGAGAAATAAAAACTTGGGGAGGATTACCATTTTTATGAGGTTGAGACGTGCCATCCAGGAGAGCCCCGACCCTGACCATTGCTCTATGTCTTTCCGGATTGCTGACCAGAGGGGGGGGGAATTGGCCGGGTATAGGCCCTCGGGGTCGCGGGTGACCTGGTGTAAAGGACCGGTGGGGGGTGTCTGTACTTCTGCTCTCTATATGGTAGAAGAGAGGCACAGAAGACCCCAGCCAAGATTCTCTATTACGGTAGCAATGGACGAGCAATCAAGGCCTAGCTTCTCAGGAGGTGATGCAGGCTGGTTCTTAAGTACAGTGTAGTCCCCAAGCCCCCACAAAGGAATGTCCACACACTGTATTGGTTAGAACACAGTCTTTATATAATCAATATTCAAGGTTATGTACACTTATCATAATAACTCACTTTGTACTTAGGAAAATCAACAATGGCAAATATATACAATTCTAAAGTGGTACCACCCTTTGTATTAGATCTCATTAAAGTGCATCAACAATACTGTAACAATGTCACACAGATCAATAGAGTGAAACCAGCAATAGAGAGAGGAGAGAAAATAAGATGGTTGAGCAATAGGCAGAATACTGGCCCCTACCACTAGACACAGTTCTGTGTGGAGATCCCCCCACCTGGGCAACCTGTAAAATAAAGATATAGCACAAGCCCAGTCCATATATTGTTCTGCAAGTTTATTCCCTCCTATAATGTTTTTACCCCCCCAATGTACCTGGTGGAGTCGAGTTCTTCGAAGAGGCGTCGACAGATCCTTCTTGAGCGACCCCCTTTCATGCGGGAGTCACGGATCGTCGAGAGGCGTCGAGAAGCGTCGAGGAACTCGGCGTTCGGCGGCGGGGAATCGACGGCCCTTCTTGAATGCCTTCCCTTTCAAGCGGGAGACACGGGGCGTCGAACGTCCGTCGAGGAACTCGGCGTTCGGCGTCGGGGAATCGACGGCCCTTCTTGAATGCCTTCCCTTTCAAGCGGGAGACACGGGGCGTCGAACGTCCGACAACAAACCGGGTAGAACGGCGTCGATGAGGCGGCAGCTTCGTCCGAGCGGTGCTCGTCGGCGTCGGAGCGTCGGCGTCCTGCAAGGCAGAGGCGTGCGGGGCACCTCGGTGACAATAGTTCTGGACCGCAAAGATTGTGGAGACGGAGGCCCAGCAAGGACGTCGAGTCGTTCGAGTCTTTGTGGTCTTCGGGTGGCGGGAAACCCACCGGTAGGTTTCTCCTCGGCGCGTTGGTCGTCCTCGACTTTCTCCGGCAGGATAAAGCGGTCGACGGTGCGGTCGAGGGAGTCCTTCGATTCAAATGTTCTTAGGCAAGGAGCGGACGGCTCCGGTCGTCGGCGGCGCGGCGTCAAGTGGTTCCCACGGCTGGGCAACACAACTTCGACGGGCCTCCAGCGGTTACACAAACCTGCGAACCCTGGTCGACGGCAATGTCCGGGTGCTTCACTTCGATCTCCTCGGCGGTCCCGTCTCGGGTCGGCAGCCTTTCGAGGGTCTGTCTTCCAGGGCGCTTCGGCGAAGATGGAGCGGTGCTCAATGGTCCCTCGGAGCACGGGAAGAGGGCGCCTTACAAGGTCCTCTCTCGGGTCAGTCTTCGACGATTTCGGCAGCCTTCGGATCGGTCGAAGCAAATGCAACAGCAAGTCTTCTTCTTCCAGCTGGAAGTCGAGGATCAGCAGTTCCAGTTACTCTTAGAGTGGAGACTCAACTCCAGAACGCTTCTGAACAATTACCTGTGGTGAGAGGTCCCCAGATATACTATTCTGTCTCTCATCCACACTGCTGGCACACACTCAGCAGCCAATCATACAGAAGGGCATTCATGCAGTCAGTCAGCCAATCAGGCACACAGTGCATTCAGGCCACACTCCTCCCTTTCAGACACTCACAACAAGGAATGTGGATTGGGACAAGTACCCAGCCATTCAACACTACACACTGCATTCAGGCCAGTTTCGGGCAGGGCTGTCTCAGTCTTTGTCTCTCATGCCAGAAACCAGACAACCGCAACAAGGAGTGTATATTGGTCACACACTCCATTCACCCAGGTCCCACCCACAGGAGGTACCCACAACATACAGTCACTGGGAAGGCTCCACTCAGTCTAGCTGGGCCTTCACAACAACACCATATATGGAACTTCCACCCAACAGCCAGTCCGGGGGAAGGGACAGAGTCAGGGCTTCCCAGGACTTTGGGAAACAAGGTAACAGGCAATAGAAAGCAAGAGGCCACAGGGGCCATCTTGTTTCCTATCAGGAATCAACTGATCCCAATGGCAGGGCCTGGGTATCCCAAAATGGAGGACACCCAGAGCACCTGTCAAATTCAGCATGGAGCTGCCACCAGCCCATACCCTGCTCTGTGGGCCACCCACAGGTGCCCAAAAACATACACTAGGGGCACAGGGTTGTACCCCTACCCATGGGTGCCATAAGGGTATCCCATGGGTCTGTTCACCAAACCAAAAGAGAGAGCTGCACTTCCAGGAGTCCCACATGGACTCCTGGGCAGAAAACATGACAGAACACACGATAAAAAGCAGTAAAGGACAAGGATTCAGAGGCCCTGTCCCTCTGATGCATTTCCAGCATCACAGTCGCCCCCCCCAGACTGAGGTGGAGGGTGTCTAATCTCCCACGGGATAGACACCCTCATCCAGACGGTCAACATACCTTCTGGAAAGGCCATCTGCATTATCGTGACTCTTCCCTGGTCTGTGCTCTATGGTGAAGTCTAGCCCTTGCAGGCTAATGGACCACCTGAGCAATTTCGGATTCTCACCCTTCATTTGCATAAGCCACTTCAGGGGCTTATGATCTGTTTGGACCTTGAAGGTAGACCCTGTAAGGTAGGGCCTAAAACGCCTAAGGCTCCAAACTATGCTAAAACACTGCTTTTCAACAGTAGCCCACCTAAGTTCTCTACCCTTGAGTTGTCTACTGATGAATATGATAGGATGTTCTCTCCCTTTGTCATCTAACTGGGACAAGACAGCTCCAATTCCGGTGTCGCAGGCATCCGTCTGGACGATAAAGGGTCGGCTGTAGTCAGGCGCACACAACACAGGTGCCCTACACAGACTTTCTTTCAAGCCATCAAAGGCCCTCTGACAGTCTTCGGTCCAATTAACCTTGCTAGGCTGTTTGGGTGAAGTTAGAGCTGTCAGGGGTGCAGCTATGGTTCCATAGTCTGCCACGAAATTGCGATAGTACCCAGTGAGGCCCAAAAAGGCTCTCACCTCGGTTTGAGTAGTGGGAGTCTTCCAGTTCTGTACATCCTGTACTTTACTGGAGAGAGGTTGGATTTGACCCCCTCCTACCTCATGACCAAGATAGGTGACTTTCTACCAAGGTATCTGGCACTTGGTGGCCTTGATAGTGAGGTTAGCCCTTTTCAAGGCCTGCAACACCTTATCCAGATGTGTCAAATGCTCTTCCCAGGTGGAACTGTAGACGGCAATGTCGTCTAAGTAAGCCACACAAAAGGCTTCCAGCCCACTGAGCGAATGGTTGACCAATCTCTGGAAGGTGGCAGGGGCATTCTTCAACCCAAAAGGCATGACCCTAAACTGGTAGAGTCCCTCAGGTGTTGAGAAGGCCGTCTTTTCCTTGGCATGGTCCGTCAGAGCTATTTGCCAATAGCCTGAGGTAAGGTCAAAGGTGCTCACAAATTTGGCAGCACCTATGGTGTCCACGAGCTCATCAGCCCTGGGCAATGGGTGCGCGTCAGTTTTGGTGACGGCATTGACTCCTCGGTAGTCCACACAGAACCTGCAATCCTTGGTACCCGCCTGGGAACTTGCCTTGGGGACAAGGACCACTGGACTGGACCAGGGACTGGTTGACGGTTCAATAACACCCAGATCCAACATCTTGGCGACCTCAGCCTGGATGTGGTTCTTGACGGTATCTGACATACGGTAGCACCTGCTTTTGACAGGCACACTGTCACCAGTGTCAATTTCATGCCTACACCACGGTGTAAGGCCTGGCGTCAGTGAAAACAGAGAGGCATACTGTTGTAGCAAAGCCCTGCAGGCCCTCTGTTGCTCTGTTGTCAAATACGGAGAGAGATGTACTCCCTCCACTGAGCCATCCTGAGGGTTGCTATGCAGCAAATCAGGAAGGGGCTCACTCTCATCCTCTTCTTGCCCTGAAGCTAGCAAGAGACATGAGACTTCTGCTCGCCGGTGGAAAGGCTTGAGCCTGTTGACATGGAATACCTGAGGGGCTACCCCAGAGGCTCCCATGTCAACCAGATAATTGACTTCGCCCATCTTGGAGATGATCCTGAAGGGTCCAGTCCACTTGTCTGCCAAAGCTCTAGGCTTGGTAGGCTCCATCACAATGATTTCCTGTCCCGGAGTCCAATCCACTTGCGAGGCTTTAAGGTCATGCCAGTACTTATTCAATTCCTGGCTGGCCTTGAGATTTGCTGTTGCCTGACCCATCATCTGCGTCATCCTCCGTCTGAGGCCTAACACATAGTCCCCCACTTGCTTGGCGGGACCAGGACGGGTGGCTTCCAAGCCTTCTCTGATCAAGGCGAGGGGCCCCCTCACGGGATGTCCAAAGAGTAACTCAAAGGGGCTGAAACCAACACCCTCTTGAGGTACCTCTCTGTCAGCAAACAGCAGGCATGGCAGGAGGAGATCCCATTTCCTCCTTAGGGGTTCTTCCAAAGCCCCTAGCATGCCCTTGAGAGTTTTATTAAATCTCTCAACCAGACCATTGGTCTGGGGGTGGTAAGAGGTGGAGAACTTGTAGGTTACCCCGCACTCTTTCCACATGGTTTTCATGTAACTAGACATGAAGTTGGATCCTCTGTCAGAGACTACCTCCTTGGGGAATCCAACACGGGTGAAAATGCCCAGGAGAGCCCTGGCAACCACCTTGGCAGTAACAGTCCCAAGGGTTATTGCCTCAGGGTACCTGGTGGAATGATCTACCAAGACCAGGATGAACCGATGTCCACCTGAAGTGGGAGGGTCAAGGGGACCGACGATGTCGATGCCCACCCTCTCAAATGGTGTGCCAACCACTGGCAATGGCTGCAGTGGGGCAATGACACTGCCTCCAGTCTTGCCAGACAACTGACAAGTTGGGCAGGTCCTGCAGTGGGACTCCACCTCTACTCCCATCTGTGGCCAGTAGAAATGGGCAGAGAGCCTCTGCTTAGTCTTCTTGGTCCCAAGATGACCAGCCAAGGGCACCTCATGCGCCAACTGCAGTAGGAAGGGCCTGTAAACCTGGGGTACCACCAACCTCTTGAGGGCACCAGGTTCAGGCTTAGTGGGCTCACTAACAAGGAGCTCACCCTCCCAATAAATCCGGAATGTCCTAGGCACTTCTCCTTGTGCCTGGGACAGGGCCTGTTTCCTCAGTCCCTCGAGAGAGTGGCACTCTCTCTGTCCCTTACAGAAGTCTGCCCGGGAGGGTCCCCCTTCAGCTAACAAGCATTGAAGGTCGGGATGATCCTCCGGGTTGAGAACCTCTCCCACAGGAGAGTCTTCTGTCTCTTCTCCCACAGGAGTTGAGTTTGGGTTTTCCACTGGACCCAGCCCGTCCGGAGCATGGATCCCAATGGGTGCTGTCGGAACAGCAGGAAGAGAAGGTGTTCCCTCCACAGAGGTGGCCTTCTTGGTCTTCCTTCTTCTTGCCTTAGGCCTCGCCTTTGGCTCGGGTACCTGACTCACAGCTAGACCCGGTGTCACCTGTGACCTAGTGACTGCAGCAGCAGTCATGGGAAGACCATCCGAGATCAACCCCAACTCTACTAGATCATTTCCTAACAGAATGTTAGCAGGGACATTGTCCTGTACCAGGACAGGAAGCTTTGCTGTCTTGTCTCCAATCATGAGTGTGACTAAGGCTACAGGCGATAATTTGGGAGGCCCACCAGCTAACCTGGTGGTTCTCAGAGGAGCACCTACATAGTCCTCTGGCTTGAGCAGGGTCCTGTCCACCACTGTCATGCTTGCCCCAGTGTCTCTCAAACCAGTAGAAGGCTGGCCATTCAAGAGGACACTTCTCAAAAACCTACGGGTGTTCTGTGGGATAGTCGCCAGTACTTCTGCATACTGGTCCCAGGCCCCAAGGGACACTAAGGAAATCTCTACCGGAGCACCAAATGTGATCCCGGTAGAGGAGGGGAGGACAGTGGCCTCCACCTCAGACACGGGGTAAGGGTAGGTCAGGCTGACAGCCTGTACTCCAAGTGCCTTACCTTTACACTTGGAGTCATCCCTTCTGTGATCCAGAGCCCCACAGTCCCAACAAGCGCCAGGAGTGCGGGGTACGGTACTTGAACCACTGGGAGCCTGCTTTGCAGCAGGTGGACCACTACTCTTATTCCCACCCACAGATGACTTATCCCCACTAGATTTTTGGGTCTTGGGAGAGGAAGGTTTAGGTTTACCCGACTGTGACTGCTTGTGGGACTCCTCAGCTTTCTGAGAGGCCCCCTTTTCTTTGTCCTTGTCCTTCCCACTGGAGTCCTTAGGGGACACCCGGTGGGAGACCCACTTGTCAGCCAACCTAGCCAGCTTAAAGGGGTCCAAAATGTTCTGGTCAGCCACATACTGACGCAGCTCTGGTGAACAGGCTTCAGAAAAATGCTCAAAAAACAAGAGGTGGGACAATTCAACAACAGTCTTAACCTTGTATCCATCAATCCACCCCATCATGTTCATGTGCGCAGCACTCACCCAGTCAACCCAAGACACATTCTCTCTTTTCTTAAAATCCCTGAACCTTCTAAGGTATTGGGTAGGTGTATTGCCAAACTTGGCAATCAAAGCAGACTTCATACACTCATACTGACCCCTTTCTTCCACACTCAGCTTCAGAATACAGTCATATCCAGTTTGAGGCACTCTGCTTAACAAACACTTAGCCCAATCTCTTTTATCAACATCATGAATCGCACAAGCCATTTCAAACGCTTCAATCCATTGGAGGATATCTGAACCCTCCACAAATACACCAACCAAATCTTTCATAAACTTGGTGGCTGGGGACCTGACACTCTCACTGGTTTTAGCTGAAGTCTCCACTCTAGCTTTCTCTAGCTGGATTCTCTGACATTCAATGTCCTGGCTCTTGAGTTCAAGGTCCTTATTTCTGAGTTCAAGATCCCTATTCTTGAGCTCCACTTGTTGAGCCAACTCCTCTTTCTTAAGTTCAGCATCTATTTCCAACTTGCGGTATTCAAAGGCCAATTTCATCCTTAATAACTCAAGCTCCAAGGAATTGCTGGGGTTTGGAACAGAGGCAGCAGGAATGGCGGCATTCCCAGAAACAGATTCAGCAGAAACCCCAGGGGCAGAGTCCTCATTGGTTGCATTCCCCCTCTCATCAAGAGTTTCACCATCAGTCTGGTAGTCCACCAGGGCAGCTATCAGCTCAGCCCTAGACTTATCCACAAAGTCTAACTCCCTGGCTTCACAAGCACTCTGGAGAGCCTCCAAGCTCATCCGAGTCAATTTGCCATTTGCAATAGACTCCATTGTTTGTAATGCAGTTATCTTGTACACAACTAAACCTTAATTTAATAAAGTGCAGATATTTTGTAAGTCGCACGGTTATACACTGATTCTTAAAACCATAAGCATCCCACTGCTGCCACCAGCTGTAAAGGACCGGTGGGGGGTGTCTGTACTTCTGCTCTCTATATGGTAGGAGAGAGGCACAGAAGACCCCAGCCAAGATTCTCTATTACGGTAGCAATGGACGAGCAATCAAGGCCTAGCTTCTCAGGAGGTGATGCAGGCTGGTTCTTAAGTACAGTGTAGTCCCCAAGCCCCCACAAAGGAATGTCCACACACTGTATTGGTTAGAACACAGTCTTTATATAATCAATATTCAAGGTTATGTACACTTATCATAATAACTCACTTTGTACTTAGGAAAATCAACAATGGCAAATATATACAATTCTAAAGTGGTACCACCCTTTGTATTAGATCTCATTAAAGTGCATCAACAATACTGTAACAATGTCACACAGATCAATAGAGTGAAACCAGCAATAGAGAGAGGAGAGAAAATAAGATGGTTGAGCAATAGGCAGAATACTGGCCCCTACCACTAGACACAGTTCTGTGTGGAGATCCCCCCACCTGGGCAACCTGTAAAATAAAGATATAGCACAAACCCAGTCCATATATTGTTCTGCAAGTCTTATTCCGTCCTATAATGTTTTTACCCGCCCAATGTACCTGGTGGAGTCGAGTTCATCGAAGAGGCGTCGACAGATCCTTCTTGAGCGACCCCCTTTCAAGCGGGAGTCACGGATCGTCGAGAGGCGTCGAGAAGCGTTGAGGAACTCGGCGTTCGGCGGCGGGGAATCGACGGCCCTTCTTGAATGCCTTCCCTTTCAAGCGGGAGACACGGGGCGTCGAACGTCCGTCGAGGAACTCAGCGTTCGGCGTCGGGGAATCGACGGCCCTTCTTGAATGCCTTCCCTTTCAAGCGGGAGACACGGGGCGTCGAACGTCCGACAACAAACCGGGTAGAACGGCGTCGATGAGGCGGCAGCTTCGTCCGAGCGGTGCTCGTCGGCGTCGGAGCGTCGGCGTCCTGCAAGGCAGAGGCGTGCGGGGCACCTCGGTGACAATAGTTCTGGACCGCAAAGATTGTGGAGACGGAGGCCCAGCAAGGGCGTCGAGTCGTTCGAGTCTTTGTGGTCTTCGGGTGGCGGGAAACCCACCGGTAGGTTTCTCCTCGGCGCGTTGGTCGTCCTCGACTTTCTCCGGCAGGATAAAGCGGTCGACGGTGCGGACGAGGGAGTCCTTCGATTCAAATGTTCTTAGGCAAGGAGCGGACGGCTCCGGTCGTCGGCGGCACGGCGTCAAGTGGTTCCTACGACTGGGCAACACAACTTCGACGGGCCTCCAGCGGTTACACAAACCTGCGAACCCTGGTCGACGGCAATGGACTTCGACGGCGGCGATGTCCGGGTGCTTCACTTCGATCTCCTCGGCGGTCCCGTCTCGGGTCGGCAGCCTTTCGAGGGTCTGTCTTCCAGGGCGCTTCGGCGAAGATGGAGCGGTGCTCGATGGTCCCTCGGAGCACAGGAAGAGGACGCCTTACCAGGTCCTCTCTCGGGTCAGTCTTCGACGATTTCGGCAGCCTTTAGATCGGTCGAAGCAAATGCAACAGCAAGTCTTCTTCTTCCAGCTGGACGTCGAGGATCAGCAGTTCCAGTTACTCTTAGAGTGGAGACTCAACTCCAGAACGCTTCTGAACAATTACCAGTGGTGAGAGGTCCCCAGATATACTATTCTGTCTCTCATCCACACTGCTGGCACACACTCAGCAGCCAATCATACAGAAGGGCATTCATGCAGTCAGTCAGCCAATCAGGCACACAGTGCATTCAGGCCACACTCCTCCCTTTCAGACACTCACAACAAGCAATGTGGATTGGGACAAGTACCCAGCCATTCAACACTACACACTGCATTCAGGCCAGTTTCGGGCAGGGCTGTCTCAGTCTTTGTCTCTCATGCCAGAAACCAGACAACCACAACAAGGAGTGTATATTGGTCACACACTCCATTCACCAAGGTCCCACCCACAGGAGGTACCCACAACATACAGTCACTGGGAAGGCTCCAGTCAGTCTAGCTGGGCCTTCACAACAACACCATATATGGAACTTCCACCCAACAGCCAGTCAGGGGGAAGGGACAGAGTCAGGGCTTCCCAGGACTTTGGGAAACAAGGTAACAGGCAATAGAAAGCAAGAGGCCACAGGGGCCATCTTGTTTCCTATCAGGAATCAACTGATCCCAATGGCAGGGCCTGGGTATCCCAAATTGGAGGACACCCAGAGAACCTGTCAAATTCAGCATGGAGCTGCCACCAGCCCATACCCTGCTCTGTGGACCACCCACACGTGCCCAAAAACATACACTAGGGGCACAGGGTTGTACCCCTACCCATGGGTGCCATAAGGGTATCCCATGGGTCTGTTCACCAAACCAAAAGAGAGAGCTGCACTGCCAGTAGTCCCACATGGACTCCTGGGCAGAAAACATGACAGAACACACGATAAAAAGCAGTAAAGGACAATGATTCAGAGGCCCTGTCCCTCTGATGCATTTCCAGCATCACACCTGGACTCCAAGGTACCGGAATCCGTCGTCTCTCAGCCTGAAGGGGAGCCCGTTAACAAAGGTCATCTCTGAGTCTGGTAAATTACCCCCTACGAACGCCACCGATTTCTCCAGATTAACTTTGTACCCCGATAGGTCCCCATAGCGCGAGAGGCCCTGCAGTATTCGGGGGACTGTTTGGGATGGGTTTGTGATATAGAGCAGTGCATTGTCAGCAAAAAGGCAGACTTTGCACTGCATCTCCCTGACCTGTACCCCCCTGATGGCCGCATCGTTGCGGATCGAGATTGCCCATGGTTCCCTCACGAGCGCGTGAATTAGGGGGGACAAAGGACATCCCTGCCGTGTACCACGCTCGAGGGGGAATGTCCTCGACTCGGTCCCATTTGCCACCACTCTAGCGGAGGGGGAGGAGTAGAGTGTGGAGATCCAACCCAGCCACCTGGGCCCATACCCAGGGTCGTGAATACCTCCCTCATAAAGGCCCAGCTGACCCTGTCAAAGGCCTTCTCCGCGTCAAGGGCCAGTAGAAGAGCCCTCGTCGCAGACCCCTCTCGAGGCAAGCACATGGAGCGTCTTCCGCATAATATCAGAACCCTGCCTGTTCAAGACAAATCCCGCTTGGTCGGGGTGTACCAGGCACGGGAGGCAGCTCTCAAGTCTGGTGGCCAGGACTCTGGCAAACATCTTAGCGTCCAGATTGAGGAGTGAGATGGGTCTGTAAGACCCACATTCCGTCTGGTCCTTGCCGGGTTTGGGTATAACAGTGATGAGGGCCTGCAAAAATGTTGGTGGGATGGACTCCCGGTTCCTGATCTGGTTAAACAATTTGGCCAGGGGCTTCAGCAGGATGGGTTGGGACTGTTTGTAAAAGTGTGTAGCCGTCTTCCCCCGGTGCCTTTCCCACCTTCAATCTTTTGATGGCGCCCTCCACCTCCTCCTCCGATATCTCTCTCCAGGACCTCTAGCTCCACATCAGACAGCCTAGGCAGAGGGTGTTCCGCCAGGTAGGCACGGATGTCCTCCAGTGATTCGCCTGCCTTTTTGGAATAGAGTTCGCTATAATAGTCTGCAAAATAGTCCACTATTTCCTCGCGGCCCCCGTGAATCCCGCCCACTCCATCCCTGAGACGAGTGACTCCCCTCTCAACCCTGCAGCCCCGAGCCCTCTGCGCCAGTAGGGTCCCCACCTTATCTCCCCGTTCATAGTACCTCTGCTTAGTGTATCTCATTTTCTTGATGACTTCCCCTATGAGGACCGTATGGAGTTCCTGTCTTTTGCCCTGCATCTCCTCCAGGAGAGCCCCTCGATCCACCCCCGGGAGGCCCAGTCTCCATCGCAGAGCGCCCAGCTCTGTGCGGAGTTTACCCCCGATTAGGCCTCTCTCCCGTTTATGTCTCGAACCCTCCACTATGAGAAGGCCCCTGAAGGTGGCTTTTGCAGCATTCCCACACCATGGACATATCCGTCTCGCCGGTGTCGTTTGTCTCAAAATAGGCCAGCATTTCCTGCCTCATGAAATCACTAAATACTGGGTCCCTGAGGAGTGTATCATTGCAACGCCACAAGTTATGGCTTCTACCTTCGGCTGTTGTGCCACCCCGTTCCCCTCCTCCGAGACTAACAAAAGGTTGATTTTTGTTTTGAGTTGGGCGCGTATAGTGTGGCCAGGGTAACGCGCTCATCGTCACAGGTTCCCTTAATGCCCAAGAAACGACCACCAAAACCCCTCTTGGTTTCTTTGTCTGTGAGATGGAACGCTCTGCTCAGGAGGATTCCCACCCCTTCCTTCTTAGAACTTCTGTGTGAGGCCCAGTAATTGCACCCAATGTCTTTCCCCTTGATCTTGGATTCCCTGCCTTGCCTATAATGTGTCTCCTGTAGGAAAAGAACCGTTAGGTGTTGCTTACTGAACATGTTGCTCGTGAGAGATCTCTTATTCTGGGAGTTAAGGCCCTTGACGTTCAGCGTGCCTATCTTTGCTTCAATCATTGTCATTTTTTGTTATGCGCACTGATATCGCCTCTAAGTGTCCGCTACTCGGAGCCCGTTGCAAAAAAAAGTGTCCATAGTTTGAGCTGGTTTCCCCTTTCCCCTCGAGCCACCCGTGGGGCAACGCCCCTCCCCTCCTCCCCCTCCCCTTACCCGTTTTGTGGGGCGTTCGCCGCCGGGTCCCCGGGTGGGGATGTGACTGGCAACGAACCACCAGGGTCGCTTCCCTGGCCCCGGGAAAACATTTTCTTGGGTGTAGCGCTTTCCAACCTGTCTCTCTTTGTTAAGTACCGGCCCTTTCTGATCCGCTGTGGGGAACTGGCTGTAGCGACTCCCGAGCCAGGCTCTGGTACCTGGTCGTGTCTCCTTTGCCCCTAGCGGGGCGTATCACGACATGAGGCCCGGAGAGGCGTTGGCCGTTGCCCATGTGGAGTTGTCGTGCTACTTCCTATGAAACCATACAACAGCCTCTAAATGGGCAACACTGCAACCCTGACCGAAGTCGATTAAGCAAAGAACTCATCACGGGCCGTGGGGCGAAAGCACTATGAACGGCGGACTCCATGGGTCGTTGCATGGGGTGTGGATCAGGCCTTCTGTGCAGAAAGGCGAGCCTTGGTTGCTGCTCGTATGCTCATACAGGATCTCCTCGGTCTGTGGGTGGATGTCTGGTTTTTCGGAATTTACGTGAACCTTTGACCTTTAGCTTCTCCTGGGTGAGGTCCAGGCCTTGAGGGGCACGAGGGCGATCTCCGTTGGTTTCATCCCGATTTTCTGATGGTCCCGCAATGTCGCCTGTGAGATCCTCGGTGGCCCTTCGGATTTCCGCCTCCGTGACTAGTTGGTACCTCTGGCCCTGCCATTCAAATGCTAGGTGGAATGGGTTGCCCCAGCGATAGCGTGTCCCCTTTTCCTGCAGCCACCTGGTGATAGTGCCGCATTTCTTTCGCATCTGGAGAGTGAGGGCCGAGAGATCCTGGTAAATCGTCACCCTGGAGTTACCATGTTGAATATCCCGTAGGGTTCGAGCCTCTCCAACACCCTAGCCTTGTCCTTATAATAGTGAAATCTTGCTAGAACTGAGCGTGGACCTCTGCCCCCCCCGCCGGCCCGATGGACTCTATCAAGCAGGAGAGTCTCCCCCGAGTCCGACCCCAGGACAATCCTGATGATGTCTTGGATTTTGCTTTTGAGTCCAGCCGGGGTCTCTCCCTCCGTCTCCTCAAGGCCAAAAATTCTCAAGTTGTTTCTCCTCTCCTGGTTCTCCATGTCGTCGACCTAGAGCCGGAGGTCCGCCTCGCGGCAGCGCAGTTCCTGAAATCTAGTTTCCATTTGTGCCTCGAGGATGTCCGTCGATACCTGGTTACACTCAACCCCTTCTACCCGATCCTCCAGCATTGAAACCTTGGCCGTGAGGTCCGCCAACTTGGCCCCCATGTCTGTCCTCATACCCCTAATCTCTTCTAAGATCGTTTGGATGTTGCTCTGTATGGCATTCATGTCCGTGGGTTGCGAGGCTGCAGGGCCGGTCTCCATTTCGAGGGACCCACGCGTGTACTGGTATTGCGCAAGGGTCTCCCTCCAGTTCATGGAGTATCAATTGCACCAAGCTATAAGGTTCCCCTGAGGTGTCCTGCCGGCTGGCGGGGTGGTTCAGGCGCGCTCCCACGACGGCCTGAGCCTTCTCCGGTCGTCGGGTGGGCACCTCTGTTGCTGATCCAGAGCCCCGTGGGGGCTGCGGGGATGTAGGCCGTTGGGGCGGTGGTCAGGTGTGGAAACGTGGGCCGTTGGGATGGTTCCGCGGTGCGCCGCTGCGTCGGTTCGGGCACAGACGAATCACTGGTGGTGAGAGCGGTAGGTGTGGCGGTGGTGCCCCCGTATCGCCAATGATGGGAGGACCGGTCGCCGGCAGCCGTTGGAACTTCTTGGAAGGCCCGCCCGGCATTGGGCCCTGTGTGTCGGTCGCACGGGCCGTTACTCCTCTCTGGTGGGGTCGGATGACCCGTCGCATCTGGCGTGGGGACTCCTCTGAGATGTCAGGAGAGGCAGGGGCCGTCAGCCGTGCAGCCCAAGCCGCTGAAGGGGATCTCCGCAGGGCCCGCCTGAGCTGTCGAGAGGACCTCAGGCCTCGGTGCACGAGTCAGAGCGGGTGGGGATTTCACCTCCTCCCACCGCTACGCAGCTAGGCGATATGCGATGTGCGGCTCCCGTGCGGGGCCTTCCCTCAGGTGCTGGGGGGGGTCGCCGTTCACAGGTCGTTATCTAGGGAACGGGGGCATCTCCGAAGTCCGGACCAGCTTCTGGGTGGTCCACAGCGGTTCCCCTTCTCAACAATCGCTGATAGATGGGGTTAAAATGCACTTAAGGCATGTTTTTCCGTGAGTTTCCCGGGGCCATGCGGGGAGCTTGAGATTCAGGCGGCCATCTTGCCCGCGCCCCCTGGTGGCCTCCCAAATGGGATATTTAATTCCATTTAGTGCCAACCTCTGCAAAAAACGTGGTCCATCTGTTTGTGTAACACACTGCCTGACTTATAGACTTGTCTGACAGGGTAGTTTGGTACTCATAATTTTTACAAACAGCTTTTCTGGAACCGGGCATTTCCACAAACCAGGTTTTCACATGCCGCATGAGGTTTGCGGAGGTGCACGTAATATTGTAACCTGTAAAAACAGGTAAAGTCTGTATGGATGAAGTTGTAGAAGCAGCATTGACCACAAACAGATAGTTCCATCAAAAGGGCAACGTACAGCCGACTGGGCTCCTAATGTTAGATGTGCATGTTGGATGTACGATCAAGGACTGCAATATTCAGTTAAATACCAAGATCAGAGGGGAGAGAACCAGTTCCTCATGAATTGAGTCAAGTAGCAAACATGGCACTCCTGCCTTAACCTAACATGGTGGGTAAACAAACCAAATCATTAGAAAATTATCCTTACCTGTTGTTAAGGGGTGATCTAACTACAATGGGAAGAGGTGGGGCAAGGTACCATGGCAAATCAGAGTTAGGGAAACCCACAAAGGAATGTGCAACCAACCAGAGCCCTCACTACTCCAATGCCCCAAATAAACAAACTATAAAAAGGAACCAGCACTCCATTAAATTTGTATGGGAGAAAACAGCATTCCTGGGAGGTGGTGGTGGTGTGGTGCTTTGAGTCTGGAGGAAGAAGAGGAGGGATCAATAACGAGAGAAAAGGAGTGGTCAGAGGAGAAGAGAGCACAGGAGCAGGAAAGAGAGATTAAGAGAAGAAGTAATAGTTCACCTCTGTTCTCTCTGCTATCTGACTGCACCCCCTGCGTCCGTCCAATGAAACGAGTGTCAGCTGCTGCTTTCATCCCCCCTCTCTCCCCACTACAGACTCTACCTCTGACTCCGCTCTCAGCAACCTCCATCTTGCCATCACTAATACTCTTGACCTTTTTGCCCCAGACCTAGAACAGAACCCACATCCAGGCTTGTGTTGTTGCTGCATCCAACAACACGGCTGAACTCTTAAATCTGCAAGGAACTAGCCAACCCGTCCGCAGTCTCCCCCTCACCTCTTCCCTCCCAGGCCCTCTGCAACACACTGGACACATAGGTACTGCAAAAACTCAGGACATCCTGGCCACCCTTGCTTCCCTCTCCCCCTATCCCTGCCCCCTGCCTCGTATGGCTTCCCATGCCCCTCTGCTTTTCTCTTCTCCTTCCCTCCTATCACACCTGATGAGGTCACCAGAGTTGTCCGCTCCATGAAGGACTACTCCAAACAGGTCTCCCCCTGTTCCTCCAGAACCATTAAGGACAATATTGGCCCTCTTACCACTGCACTTGCCGATTTCTGCAACCACTCTTTTGCTACTGGATCTTTCCCCTCTTCCCTCATGCACTACCTTGTGCTCCCCCTTCTGGAAAAACCATCTGCAGACCCGTCTTTTCCAGCCTACTACTGCCCCATCTTTATCACCCCTTTCCTTGGGAAACTCTAGGAGAAGCTTGCCTTCCCTCAACTGACCCAGCACACTGAACTTACTGGTTCCCTACATGACCATTAATCTGGATTCTGAGCATTCAGAGGCACAGAAACTGTTCTTCTGAACACCTGTGAGGAATTGCTTGCATCACTCGACTCCAACTCTCCAACTGTTGATCTCTCCTCTACATTTGACACAGTCAACCACTCCCTCCTCATAAAACGGCTCTACAATACCCTAGTTATCTCGGAGCGGGCACTGGACTGGCTGACCTCCTTCCTCAACTACAGTTATTCTGGGCTGTTTTTGAACTATCTCCACCTGCGGCATACCCCAGGACTCCAACCTTTCTCACTGGCTCTTTAACACCCATCTTGCTCCACTTGCACACCTCATTTCCACCTTCTCCCCCAACTTCCAGTATTATGCGGATGACACACAAATATTCAAACTTCCCTCGGATCCTCTCCTTACTTCCTCCGTCATTCCTGACTGCCTATCGCCATCCAGTCTGGTGTACATCGAATGATCTCTGCCTCAATGCCAGCAAGACTGAGATCCTTCCCATTAGGAATCCTGCTTCCTCTTTCTTCCCCTCACTTTGGCCTCCTTCTATAGGGCCTCCACCTTCTCCTTCATCTGAAGCTAGAAACCTTGGACTCATCTTCGACTCTGTCTTTCCTTCCTCCCTCCCTTCCTTGCTAAGAAGGCCCACTTACAACTCTCTCCCTCCCTTCCTTGCTAAGAAGACCCACTTTCAACTCCACCTCCTCAAAGGAATCCTTTCTTTCCTCACTTTCCCCCAGAAGCTCATCGTCTCTTGAGCTCTGGTTCTCTCTAGGCTAGACTACTGCAATAGCCTCTTCCTTAATCTACCCTCTTCTTCTCTGCGACCCCTCCAGCTAATATAATACAGGGCTGCAAGAATTATCCTTGGCCTCAAGCCCAGGGACCACATCTCTTCAGCCCTAAATTCCCTCCACTGGCTCCCGGTTGCTGCAAGGATCAAATTCAAAGCCCTCTGCGTCATCCATAACGGTGTCTGGGGCCGGGTACCCCGCTATCTAAAACTAAATTTCACTATATAGTCTCCCTCCAGATCTTTACGTTCCTCCGGCACCAACTCTCTGTGTGTCAAGCGTTTCGCTAAACAGCAAGCTGGTGGCTGTTCTCTTTCCTCGGCAGGCTCCCTCCTATGGAACAGCCTCCCTGTTCTCTCCTCAAATACCAGAATCTCCTCAAGACCTTCCTTATGTGTCCACCTGGGCCCTGGCCTCCCACGCCAAATCGCCTTCAGCCTCTGCCGGCTCCCAGCACTTGCCTTGGCACCCGCTGACCTGTGCCACAACAGGCCTGCACTTACTAATTTATAGGCAGTTGACCACTCTCACCAAGTCCCTTAACAGCTGCCTACTCCCTAGCACTTCCCTCTGTGGTACTCTTAGCACTTCCCCCCACTCCCTCATCCCTTCTCTCTCTCTCTGCACTTGCACATTCTGAATGCTCACAAGTCCTAGTACCTCTATCTTTCTTTGTTATATTTGCATTTCATTCCCATGTTCCCTCCCTATTGCCTCTCATCCCTTCTCTCTCTCTCTCTGCACTTGCACATTCTGAATGCTCACAAGGCCTAGTACCTCTATCTTTCTTTGTTATATTTGCATTTCATTCCCATGTTCCCTCCCTATTGCCTCTCATCCCTTCTCTCTCTCTCTCTCTGCACTTGCACATTCTGAATGCTCACAAGGCCTAGTACCTCTATCTTTCTTTGTTATATTTGCATTTCATTCTAATGTTCACTCCCTATTGCCATGTGGGCGCTTTGAAACACAATTTACTTGATGTATGGACGCCTTACAAATGCACAATAAATCAATCAATAAATAAATAAATAAATAAACAAGAACAGCACAAGGAGGAGGGCAGGAGCTGGAATGTAAGGACCAGAGAGTCAACTGGTGGCCGAGGTATGGAACAGCAGGGGGTCATCTACAGGATATCAGTGATCCAGTACCCATGGGGGAATCTAAGTTAAGGCACTAGTCACATAGAGCAGGAGGGGGAACCATTCACCAGCCCATTCCAGAATCCAAAAAATAATTATGCAAATCATCACCCGAAAGCATCTACTGTCCTAGTAGGTGAAACAGCCTAGACAAAGACACTGAACTACCAAATGTTTCTTGTAGGTCCAGACCCCAATATGCTATGATGAAAGAATGGTGCCAGGACACTACAATTCCAGTGGAGTGTAAGCGAATTAATTGGTCTTTAGAACGTTACATTTTAGGCCCTGGACTTCTGGTTCCAGGACCAGTGCAGGAGGTATGTTGTGTTTGATCCATCCGTAAATCTTTCGTTAAGCTGTGCCAATTTGTTCGTGGGATAAATATTAGATCCTGGGACCGTCTTGGGAAAACGAGTTCCATGCCGAAAACGCACATTTCTGAATGAACACAGATTTTTAAAATGCTCTATAGATAATAGAAATCTCTCAACGGTTTTGGAAATTTGTGAAATTTTGAAAATATCTTGCATATTTTCTCTCCATGCCCATGGAATTTCCAAAGCTGCACTTCCAGGCAGAGACAAAGCCCACATACTCTTGTAGAAAGGTGGAATGAATAGAACCAGGGAGTGGTGACAGCAGCTGCAGTTCTAAACGTAGAAAAGCAACACCACAAACACTGATTTCTTAACATTCAGGAATGTTGAAAATACATTTAATGATTGTACTTTGATTTGGTTTGTTGTTTTTACTTTTACAATTTTACAGAGGATTAATAACATACATTTTCGGCAGATTTTCAAGTCTCCCCTGCAAATGTTAATTTTTCGTTTCACCATAAATGTTAAATATATTTGTGCAGATGTTCCAATATTTCTCTGCAGCTTGTGGTGTGTCTCTAATCAAATCATGGCAAGATATTTTTCTAAAAAAAGAGATATTCAAAAGCACCACATACCATGAGTTCTCGTGCCTTCCTCTCAATTTCGGATTTCTCTTTACATACTTTAGAAATATTACAGTCCAATTCAGCCAACAGCTTTTTAAGATCCTCCTGAAAAAAAAGGAATGCATTCTATTTTTGAATATAGACTAGCCAAAACGTGATCATTTACAGAATGGAAATATTGTTTCTTTAAATGGAGTGTATGGTTTAAAGGAAAAGGGAATTTCAAATTTCAGTTCCATTTTCTTCAATTATTTTTGAGGAATGAGGTTTGAGATGTTAATTTTTGGTATGTTTCTTGTAATCTTTATAAATCTAGAACAGTGTTCTTCGAACTGTGGGGCTCCGGAGGGCTCCGGAGGATGCGGGGGGCAAAGGAGAAACATAGAACAGAGGCATCTACTGTGAAAGGTTCCTGGATTTAACAGGATAATATTTTTTAAAGAGAAGAAAACATCCTCTAATAAAGCTTTCTCTTTGTCATACTTCGCCGGGTCTTATTTTACCTAAGAGGCAACAACGTGTTTCCTAGAAAGTACACCTATGAAGCAGGGTGCAGCAGTGACCTGTGGCTGTGGTCAGGGCTGTGTTGTCCATCTCTTAATTAAAGGTGCGGAAGGTGGCTGTGTCAGAGTTGGCTGGTTCAGAGGAACCAGTAGCTGCTCAGTGTTGGTACCCTGCAAATGAAGTTGGGAGAAAACGACTCCCTACATTGACCAGAGAGCTCCCAACAAACGTTAGATCACATGGAGTAGGGGAGTTGCTGAGCAGAGGGGCTGCATGCACCATCAGTAATCTAATGCAGTACAGAGTGCAGAGGAGTCTACACGGAAGGTGTTCCTGTGTACTGTTCAAGAAGGCTGCAATAGCTGTGCGTAGAGAGAGGATGGTGCATGCCATACACCAACGAGATAGGCCACTGGCAATCAGAAAAGCATCTGCCGATCCTTGCTAGAAGGGAACATACAAGCAAGCACACACAAATGGAGAACTACACTTAAGTCGTGCAGTGTCAGAAGGCTGGATAGGCATCAAGAGATAAGGCGGAACCAGCACCAGGAGTGCCTTGAAATACTCACTGGAACACCAATGAAAGGCTGCGGCAACCAGGATTGTGAGACAGTAAGCCTCAGCGAGACGTTTCCCCAACTGGTTTTAGTAAGTAAGTCCACTGGGGTTACTGATGAGTACATTGGTGAGCAGCTAATGATGAGGACAAGAAACAGTAAAATACACAACGCTTCTGGATTCAAAGAATCCCAAACTAGAGGTAGTAGTAAAAATGTGTCAAAGTGGTAAAAGGTGTACGTTAGTAGGGGTGGAAGGAGAGGCCATACAACAGTTATGAAAAGGGAGGGTAACATGGAGAGGAGCCAACAGGGTGGAGGGTTGAAAGGCCAAGAGAGGTAAGCGTCCAGCGAAAAGGGAAAACATTATGCATTTGCGTGCAGAAGTGTGTTTCATACAACAGATATTGACGGTTGTGTTTCTAGGGAATGTTTTTCCTTCGATGTGGATTGGAGTAGGTGTGCTTCTGAAGGTGCTTTTCTCTGAGATATCTGGGTGGGACAAAGGAAGTATGGACAGGTCATTTCTGAGGGTTGTTGAGAGGAGGGAATACAACCTGAAGAGGTGATTCTACAAATTAACGGCGAGCATATTAAGATAGTTTTGTGATGTTTTGAAGGTACATGGGGTTCAATCCGAAATCTTAATCGAGTCAGGCCTGCCTACACTACTTTTTCAACAGAGGCGTTATAAGAATTTCATATCCTGAATTTGTGCAGATGTTAATCCTAGTGAATGTGGCTAGTCTCCATAACACTGCTGGTGTTTGAGTGGGAAGCTAGAAGAAAGTAATATGTGTTGGAAAAGTGAGGAAATGTTCTAGGTTGGGGGAGAAATGTGCACATTCAAGATGTATGTGCAACCTGCACACTGTGCCCATATTTTGAATGAGAGCGATACTTTGGGGCATTTTGCAGCCAAGCCTTTGTCCCATAAAGTGCTCACTAGCAAGTTGAGATTGCAGAAGAGCTCTGCTCATAAAACTGTATTCAGAAGTAAAAGTACCTAAAGGCTGAAAGGTGCATAATGCGCCTGTTTTGGCAAGGGAATCACTCCAGGGTGCGTTCGATAAACTAACAAAGTGGTATGATTAAAGGACTTGAAGCGTCTTAAAAGATGCTGCTTTCGATGCTGGCTAGGAAACAGGATCGGGGTTAAAGATACACATTGATTTAAGTTTTCACACCTTCCAAGTAGCTTCTTAAGAACTCCACACCAGCTCCAAGCAGAATGCATTGAGGAGGCTGCTGGTCACGTGACTAGGCCCTGTCACTCATTGCCCCTCCTCTCCCAACCAGTTTTTGCCCCCTCCAGGTAGCTTCATAAGGAATCCAGGACACCTGCCTGTGCCTGTTCGGGCCCGATAGGCCCCTCTTGCAGATCAATGCTCGCTCAGTAGTTGCTCACACCAGAGATCGCTAACCTCATCTCCTACAACATCCTTGATGACCTCTTTGTCACTGAAGCCTGATTTATCCGATCAGCCCCCCATGTTTTCAATGTCCTCCTCCTCCAGGCTACTGCATACAACATGCCGAGCGTCCAGGAAGGGCAGGAGGCCAAGTGGCAATCATCCACAAGAGCGAATGGCCACGCTCCATCATCCCCTCTCCCAGAACAAGCTTGTTCAAATCACTGGCCTGCAGGTTCCCTTTATCTCACAAGGAATCCATCACGTTTCTTCTCATCTACAGTGTATCTCACAGGAGTGGCTCTTCCACTGCTGACATCCCCAACATACTCTCCGCTGCCAAACTAGCACACACTAATAATGTGTTTCTAAGAGATTTTAATGTCTCTGGGTCTCACGGCGACAATCACACTCAAAGCACGTTTTTTTCACTTAGCAGATCCATTGACGTTAAGCAAACTTATTTCTCCCACATGCACAATAAAGGCAACACCTTAAACTTAGTCTTTGCATCACCCCCCCACCTAACACCTGCGCAGACTGTAACCCACATGACTGGTCCCACCATGATACCATCCTACTGTCGATCACACAGTCTAACAAGGTCAGGCTAAATGGCCCCTAACTCAGCACCACTCAATCAAACCCTTGCAGTCAATGAGCTAGAAGCAAATGTTGCAGACCTTGCCACTAGAGGGAGTGCCTCAGTCCTCCTAGAATTATTCAACAACTCAGCTATGAATATAGCTGATACTCATGCCCACTAAAAATGACCTGGGCTAAGACCAAACAATATGCCCTTTGGTAAATCCCTGAGCTCGCCTTGAACAAACACTCAATCCGTGCCCTGGAGAAACAGTGGTGCACAAAATGTAACCCTGGACAGGGTTCGAAATTGAGGGGTGCCGGGAGCTATTTATCTCCTGCTTGTAGCCTAGAAGAGCCTGGTTAACATGATACCAACAGCTAACAGTAGCTACTTTTGGCTCCCCAGGACAACTGATCCCTAACAAACACACCTATGTGAAGTTAGCTCTGTGCATTTGAGACAATGCATACATGTACTTTACGTCACATATGAACAACATTTAAAGCATAAGGAGGCATAAATAATGGACATAAAGATATGTATTTATTTTTTTATTTTAGATTTATAAAGCACACACAGCGGCCCTTGAGCATTGTGGCACTGTTACAATAGGGCTTACTTAGTTGCAAAAAGGAAGCACTGCTGGAAACACTGTCATATATGTTTGCATCTTATATGAAAGTTAGACTTACAGTAGGCTATGGCCTAGCTCCTTGATCCCCAATGGTAATTCCTGCTCACTGGTTCATGCTGGATACCCAGCAGCCGACTTTTGCTCCTGCCTATTGAATCTTAATTTTGACCCCTGCTGGAGTTCTCATCAACCGCAAACCTCTCTGCGCCAATTGTAGGAATCTGATTACCGAGGCCAAAGCTGCTTACTACTCCACTGCTATTACGGCAGTCTCTACCAGGAGCAAAGCCCTCTTAAAAGTAGTAAAGCAGTGTACCAAACCCTCACCCAACTTCGAGATACAAGAGACTCAGGTAAAATGCAACAAAAACAACTAGTTTACTGAAAAAAAGACAAAATTCCACAGAATATCGAATGGACTTCCCACAGCATTAGCCCCACTGCACTCCAGCACACACACTGCCACTCTGTATTTGTACTGAATGCTCTTGTCTCTCACAGCCAGACCTCCTAAAACCAATCACCTCTCTCAAACCTACTTCCTACTCTGAAGATATCATCCCAGCCTCCATCATTAAACAGTTGATGGGCCCGGCGTTGAATGCACTAATCTGCATCATTAATGCCTCCCTCACAGAAGGGTCATTCCCAGACACCCTAAAAACTGGTCTCATAGATCTCTTTTGAAAATAAACGAGCCTAGGCTCAGACAACCCGGCTAACTACCGACCATTATGAACCTATCGTTTATTGGCAAAACGATGCTTCACAACTACTCACTGTAATCAATCAACTACAGCCACCATCCAGGTGGTAGATGATGCTCTGCAAATCATGGATAAGGGTGACTCGTGCCTCCTCGTCCTCCTTGAGCTCTAGGTAGAATTTGACACAGTTGAACACAGTATCCTCCTCTCCTTCCTCGGCGACAGGATGGGGTTCGCTGGCATGTCCTGAATTGATTTAGCTCCTACCTCCCGAGCAAACAGGCTGTCCAGATAAACACATTGAGTACTAACCGACTCCCAGTCTCCTGCTGGGTCCTCCAAGCCTCCATCCTCTCATAATTATTTTTTAACCTCTACATGGAGCCTCTGGATACACTCCCCAAAGGCCACAATATAGCCATTCACCAATACACGGATGATACTCCGTTGTACATGAGAATAAAAAGTCCAAAGGACATCAGTCGTCTTCGCAATTACCTAGCCATCGTCCAATCCTGGATGTCGGCTGCCTACCTTAAACTTAACCCAGTCAAGACCAAATTCATCCTCATTGGTATCCCCACGCTAAACAACAACTTGTCCAACAATGGCTCATTTATATGCGACTAGAAGGATTTAGTCCGCAACTCTCGTATTCAGCAAAAACCTTAGGCTTCACCACTATTTATTTCAAAGCTAGTTTAACCTACAATTGTACGTAGACCAGTTTAGGACTTATGACAGAATGTTGCAGCTTTTTTTTACAAGAGCACACTGTGAGCACCCAGCCAACTGATGGTCAAAATGCAGACCATACTGTACATGGATGTTTGCAGCTCCTCAAAGCAGCAGGTGTAGTCGACAGATCATGTAGCCAGTACCTGCACTTCTCAACACCTGAAAGAGAGTACCGGTACTCAACTATGCTGCGAGCTGAAAACGAAAGCTTTTCATATGACTTTATTGCAATTTAAAAGGATTAAGCGTCTGCAGCCTTTGATAGGGAAAGCAGCACCCTGTTCCCCTCTCCTCTCTCCAAAACCCGTAGTGTCCGTACCTTGTACTCCTCTGCAGCCTCCTCTAGCGGTCGAACCTTGTGAAGTTTGTGTTCCGTGGATTCTCGACATACAACGCAAATAGCTTTCTGTTCCTCCTCGCAGAAGAATTTCATTTTCTCCTCGTGCTTTTCACACGTCGTGATCTCTTGTCGCCGCTCTGCCTCTTTATAAAACTGCCTGACAATTTCGGCAATGCTCAGCAACTGCCTGTTAGGTCTCAGATTTGAGCGCTGACAAGCCACTCTGCACTCAGGGCAGTTGAGTTGATACACATCCTTCCACGACTCTGTGATGCAGGCGCGACAGAAATTGTGTCCGCACTCTGTGATCACAGGATCTTTATAGTATTCTAAACAGATGGCGCAAGAAGCTTGCTTCTGCAAGTCTTCTAGTGTCTTTGCAACAGCCATCAGACCCGAGAAAGATAATAATAAAACGGAACGTCCTTCGGGTACACTGAAATGCAGTGCATTTACAGGAACCAGCGTAAAGGGGAGGGGTTTCACGTTCTCTTCCTTGTTCTCAGATCATTTCCTGGATTCTACAGTTGCTCGAGTGAGACTGTGCACGCCCCCATGCTGATTCCGCTTCCGTTTCACTCATTTTTGTAGCACTTGCTATGGTTTTTTGTTTTTCTTAGCTTTCGTTTTTTCACGTTAAACAGTATTTTTCGCAATATTACCGATTTTCTTTTATTGTATCGGAACGCGAGCACGCGCTGTATAATATCTGTATTTATTTATTTCCAAATGCGCTGAAAATTAAATATGACTATTTGCAACAGATATTCTGGTGTGAAGCGTTTATGTTTTGTTAATTAATGCATTGGGTAAAACTGGCATATGCATGGTTTTATAAGACTAAAAAAGTCTGCGACGTTGTTTTCTTATTCTTGGGTTGTATTTTCTTATTCGCATTGTCATTTAATTGAATGCTTCATTTTTTATTTACAATTCATGTTGTCTTCCTAAATGCAACAAAACGTATCACGCTCTCCCAAACTTCTTTGGTACGTTCACTTAATTATTGCATTGCTTCTCAGGTTTGCAGAACAGTTATCCTACAGTATTAATTTGCATATCCAACGATATCACAGGAGTGATGTCACATGACATTTGGCACTCACATGTCACAGGAATTGACGTGACAGGAAGTGGCATTATAGGATTTGATCACAATTTTGAGTCATACGTATTCATAATCGCCCACTGCACCACAGAGCTAATTTGGCTCCATTGTGGAATTCGGTGGCAGAGACATACACGTGGTGTTGCATGTGAACCCCTCCTGGGAGCATGGTAGCTCCCAGGATGTTGTAATGGGTCACGTGGCGGTAGCCACGCAACCAACATAATAAAAGAGGCGAGCCGCTTCCGGCTCGCCAGTCACTCCCATTCTGGCTCCAGCGTCGTCCCTGCTGCACCAGGCTGGTGCTGCGCTGTTGGTGCTGGGCCCACGGACGGGGCCCAGCTTAAGGACGGTGCCCCTGCCGGGCAACGCCGTCCGGACGGTGCCCCTGCCGGGCAACGCCGTCCCTGTGGGTCCCCCAGCCATGTGAGGCGGGTTGGGGATGTGACCCCGGCCTGGGTGCCCCCAGAGCCGGGGCCGCGGTGGCCAGGTGGACCTGGCCACGTGTACGGAGCTCCGGTGCTCTGGAGCGGGGTGGGCAGAACCCCCACCCCTGAGTATGCGGCATGGGCGCCGCCGAAGTGTGTGTGTTGTCGGGTGCCAACCGACCCGAGCATGGGGCTGCCCGGTGATCCCGAGCAGCCCCCAACAATGGCGACGAGGCGATGGGGCCCTGTGTGCCCCGAAGAAGATATGGTGCGGGCCCATCTCCATCTGGGCTCGCGACGTGGAGGAGCGGAGGCGGTTTTCCCCGTGGGGGAGAGAGGTTTCTGCGGCTTCAGCCACAGAGGAGGTGCTGCCCCTCCCCCACCCGCAAGCCGCGGAGGGGAGGAGCGGCAAACATAGGATGGCGGGCCCGACACCAGCTGGGCCCGCGCAAAAGAAGGCTGGCAAGCTGCCCGCCCCGTCCCCCGAGGGAGACGGAACAGGTCGGCGGCTGTGCCGCATGGACGGAGGCGGGCCCATCTCCGACAGGGCCCGCCAAAGAGGAAGAGGATCTTCCCCCACCATCAGGTGCAGGGATGAGGTGCTTCCCCTGCGGGGGAGAGAGTGCCCACGGCATCGGCCGCGTGTGTTGGTGTGCCCCGCCACGGGAACGGAGGGGAGAGAAGTGTGCGGCCCGCGCCGCAGTGAAGAACGCAGGGCTGCCTCTTCCCCCGCCGGGAACATGCCGGCAGAGGCGCTGCCCCTCCCCCACCCGCGAGCCGCGGGAAGGAACACCGGCGGTGCACGGCGCACAACAAAAAAGAAAAGGGCGGGCCCAACTCTAACGGGGCCCGCAGAGGCAGCGAGGATGGTGCTGCGTCCCCCACCGCTGGGGAGGAGATCTGGGGGCGGCGTCTGCCGCACATCGGAGGGTGAACCCCTCGCCTGAGGGGAGGCATCCCCTGTAGCCTCGGCCGCAAGAAAAGAAAGGAGGCGGGCCCAATAACAACTGGGCCCGCAAGAACATTGGGGTGCTCACCACGAGGAGCGGGCAGGAGAGCTGCCTGCCCCGCGCCTGAATGTCGGCCGACAACAGTGGCCGAACCGTAGTGGGAGCTGCTGGAGCCGCACAGCGAGGTTGCTTTGCCTCTCCCCACCATGGAGGCGGCCACGGCCACAGAGAGCGGCATACATCGCCACAAGGAAGAAGAAGAAATGAGGATGCGGGCCCAGATCCGACTGGGCCCGTGAAGGCAATGAGGAGGTGCCGTGGCCCCAGGGGGAGAGAACTGGGCGGCACCAGCCGCGATGAGTGGGGGATGCCCCTCGCCCCACAAGGGGTCTGGCAAACGGCTGAGGTAGGCCCATCAGGTCGGCCCGCAAAGGCGGCGGGGGTGAGGTGGCTGCCCCTCCCCCACTCGCAAATCGGGAGATTGAAGAGCGCAGAGAAGAACCCACGGCCGCCAAACAAAGGAAAGGGGTGTGGCCCAGGCGAGCAATGTGTGCCCGGAGGGAGTGGCACGGGCGGCCGGGTGCCAGGGCAGCAGCACCTAGGACTGTGGACTTGGCCGAGGTGGCCCCTGGGTTTTCCCAGGTGCGGCTTTGCCGGCCCTAAGTTGTGAACTAAACTGTACTGAATAGCTGCCCATGGATGATGTCGGACTGGTCTCCTGCAGACCCGCAGTTGCTTAATGTGGACTCAGCAGCCACCCCCATGAAGACTGGGATCCTGCAGACCCTGGACGTGCTTAAAACGGCCCATTCAAGTGGCGGTGGGAAGCTGTGATCCTGCATATTGTGGCCATGCTTTAAATGGTGCCAGGGGGGATCAACAAGGGCGGCGTTCAGCAATAGTGAAACCACTCACCCAGGTTAATAAAGGGTGTATTAGTAGAGTGGTTGTAGGAGTAGTAGTGGGTAATTAGCGGGATGTGTTTTGTTTTGTTGTTTATTAAAAAATGGAGTGGTGTTGCATGTGAACCCCTCCTGGGAGCATGGTAGCTCCCAGGATGTTGTAATGGGTCACGTGGCGGTAGCCACGCAACCAACATAATAAAAGAGGCAAGCCGCTTCCGGCTCGCCAGTCACTCCCATTCTGGCTCCAGCATCGTCCCTGCTGCACCAGGCTGGTGCTGCGCTGTTGGTGCTGGGCCCACGGACGGGGCCCAGCTTAAGGACGGTGCCCATGCCGGGCAACGCCGTCCGGATCGGTGCCCCTGCCGGGCAACGCCGTCCCTGTGGGTCCCCCAGCCATGTGAGGCGGGTTGGGGATGTGACCCCGGCCTGGGTGCCCCCAGAGCCGGGGCCGCGGTGGCCAGGTGGACCTAGCCACGTGTGCGGAGCTCCGGTGCTCTGGAGTGGGGTGGGCAGAACCCCCACCCCTGAGTATGCGGCATGGGCGCCGCCGAAGTGTGTGTGTTGTCGGGTGCCACCCGACCCGAGCATGGGGCTGCCCGGTGATCCGGAGCAGCCCCCAACACGTAGTCGGCATCCCACTGCCAAATGTTGGTAATTTCCACAACCGAGTGCAAATGTTCAGGGCAGCATGTGAACGCCAACTTTTTACATGCACATTTAAACTGTGTTGTTCATATGAGTAAGCACTGCCTTTAATTGTAATTGTAAACTCTATTTGATATGCGAGCATGGTAGGCAGCGTTTAATTGTAAACGCTGCCTGCATGCAGCATTTAATACAATGGATCCCTATGGAGTCTGCTGGCATTATGATGGTGCATAAAGCCTGAGGACTCCATAGGCATCCCCAGCCTTTGCAACGGCATGAGAAAACATCCTGCTGCAAATGCTGGGGCATTTTTATGCAGAGTGGAAGGGAGGTGGCGGAAACTGGCGGAGTATTTTTCACTGAAAAATCGGGAGTCTCCTGCCTAAATCGGGAGGGTTGGCATGTATGTCATCCACATCAAGAGCCAGCATGTTTAACATATGCGCAGGATATCTTATGTATCATTTTTGTAAACAATCACAATGTTTTAAAAGATGCCTTAAGGCCTTAGTTCGCTCTCTACAAATTCAGTACATTACATCTCTCTGCACACATGCAGGCCTTGCAAATTCTTAAAAATCCTACTAGACCTGCAGGGCAATCCCTTAGTTTAAATACTCGAACTAATAGAAATGCAATTGCCCCCTTTGTGACGGGTTACAAAATATGTTTGTACAATTGTGCATGTCTCTATAAGTGCACTTCAAATTTGGCGCAATGCTGCTACCTAAAGGCCAGCCATGCACAATGAAACTTGTATTTGCCATTTACTTTAACAAAGTCTGTTTGCAGTAAATGACATAAATTTTAATAATCCACATACTCGCCAGGAAGATCAAGTACCATGCAAATCATACTAACCTGTCATAAAATGTCCTAGCCAATGCGAGTGGGCTAGTAAATTTGCAAAATGTGCAAAAAATGCAGCATCATTATAAACCTTCTCAACTTTGCATCACTAATCTTAATAAGGTATGATGCAGGAGGTAAATAATTTGTTTGCTGCAGAGAATATTCCCATAAAGTAATTTTGCCATGAGAATATTCAGCATTTGACCCCCAATCCGAGTGAAAAGACTTTTGCAGAGTTGAGTTTCAAGCTCAGCCAAGTGCTCTGATAGATACATCGAGTTGCCAAATGATTACCTCTTTGAACCTCTTACACAACTCAACAAAAGCATTTAGGGTTTTGCATTTTGGGCCTCTTTGCAAAATCAGCTTTCCAAAATAGCCCAATAAAGTATTGTCTTCTGCAGTCAACATTTTAAGTACAATATGTTCTGTTTAATATTTAGCATCGTGAGTAATTAGGTAAATCCCAACTCCAATCTGATAATTTGAATAGAGAAACCTCTGGGGAGACCTAAGGCCAGAGTATAGACTCCAATTTATTTAACCAAGAGACCCGCTTGTTGTAAAAAATCTCTAGGTAATATAAAGTTCTCTGTACTATGCTAATTTTGGATATCATAAAAAGCCAAAATGTATAACTCCTCCATAAGTCGTGGCGAGATGGAAAATTACATTACTTGATTTACTTAAGTGAGATAAATCCAATGAGCCAATTAGTAATGTTCACGTATGTGGAATATTCTGTTTTAGGAAGTTTCAAATGTTTAATGCAGAAATCTCTAAGATGACATCATATCAAATTGGACGGAAACTGGGTTTGTAAGTTACTCCCATTAGGCTGCCTCCATCATTAATATGCCAAATGACACAGAGGAGTTGGTTTAGTGTCATATCCCTTTTGGAACACTGCGCAATCACGTACATACATTGACCAATTAAATTAGAGAAATGATACACACCTCCAAATGGTGTGGTTTATGCGCAATTAAAGTTCAAACCCATAGATTCTGGGAAAGAAACTCACTCACTTACTGACTGGCTGAATAGAAGAAGGAGATGAAGGAGAATTGATAACAACAGAAAGGAGAATGCAATAGATTGCTTTCCATTGCACCCAATTTGGATTATAAGCAGAACACTGAAAGTGAGGCCTACCTAAAGTTAAAGTCCCAGTCCTTTTTTCAGTGGAGAGACATCATACAGGCTGTGAAGGGGGCTGTAGTGAATCAGTATTGTTACATTGGGAGTTTCCAGTGCATAAAATTAACTTTATCAAATCAGAGCAAATTTTACATGCCTGGTTTGGGGGTGGGTTGAAAGTTCCCCTAAATTAGATGTCGCCCAATTAAAACATCCTACACTATATCATGTTTTGAGGTGTTTTATGGCTAACTGACTTTCAATGGGTTCCAGAGCTGTATTCTTCTGTAAAGCTTTGGTTATGAACCGCAAAGTGTGATTCCTGTCGACAATGATGTCATTATAAAGTTCATCTCTATCAGTTGTGTATGTGCATTTGTTGCACACCTGTCCAAATTCGTAGGCAGCAGCTTCCCCTCTGACCATGTCAATACTAACTCCAGAGAAGAATACAAAGGTCCTCATTATGCATTTGGTGGTATGTTGGCGGTAAATCTGATGAGATACCACCAAAAGGATTTACAGTTAGTGGCACTTGGCACAACAGAATTACCCCCATATTACAATTGACTGTGTGCCGGGTTTAGTCCCCATTTATGGAGACAAAAAACTCCATGGGGATTTTGGTTGAATTACCGCCTGCAGTAATTCTGCTGAAATTTACGTTTTTTGCTGCTGAGGTGCCGGAATTACCTCCAGCATTTTACTGCAGGTTTTTCTTCCACCTTACCTCCAAATCCACAGTTCACCGGTGTGCGAAAACGGCAGTAATACAGTGATAACTGTTTTACCACTGCATTACCACAGTTTTTGGCCAAACCTCTGAACTCATAATCAGGCCCAAAATGCCAATAGTTCTTAAGAACATGCAGCCTCATTATAATCAGGATACTGGCAAAGGCTATTATCGTTTCTGGCACTTCGTCCGGCGGCACTTCCGCAGGGTAACGAGTGCCAGAGGGATGGTCTTAATCCCCATGACTCCATGAGGGGATTTTCTGGCATTACCAGCACCGGCAATACTGGTGCCAGTAATGATGTTTTTTTTAATCAGGTGCCCCATTGGTAACCTGTAGTCAGCCGGTTCAGTAATGTGCCGGTATACATGAAAACCAGCACTTTATTACCGCACCGGCCGACTAGGACTAAGGCCCTTGGTCATTTAAACTCCTGATGTTGGTTTTGCGCCACAGAATTCTGTTGCCGTAGCATTCATTTAATATTTTCCTTTTAAACATGTATTTGCCTATTGGTCAGCAAACAGTCATTATTGTACAATTTTCTATTCCCATATTTACCTCAAATTATTAGCAAGCGCAAACTATTCATAAAGCCCAAGCACTTTTCCCCTTGATTCCTTTGAAAAGAATGCCTATCAGTTGCAATTACACCAGTATAGTCCTTATTTGCACATGCAGTTTTACAATAAGAGTAAAAATCCCTACAGACCAATAGACAATGCTCATCATTTCCATTGCCCCATTTTGCTGTAATGTTAAGTAATTTCAACATAAGTGTTTCCATGCAAGATGCTCCAGGTGGATCATGTAGATAAATAATTAACATATTATCTTTATCTTGTTGGCCCACTTTTCCCACTACAGCACATGATAGAAATGTTGGCAATGATCACCAGTCTTGAATTCCTAACACTACATGTGTAATTTAACAGCTATACTCGGCACTCCCGAGTCGCTCCTTGTTGTTCTTTCAAAGCATGCCACACTAAAACTTGATATCCTTCCAATAACACCTCAGTAGATAAACAGATCTCCTGTAACACCAATATTTCACAAACTTTTAATTTAATACATTTCTCCTCTCTATCCCAAAAGAAAAAATGACCTTGTGTGTTCCAGGAGAGCAGGCTGTTCTCAGAATGGGGGTCAGGGAGCCAACTGTTTACCCTGGTTTAACACTGAAAAAAACCCACCCCATAATTGGAGGCATCCTGGGTCTTCTGAGGATAATTTCCCCAAGGCACTGATTTGTACTGTCTTGCCTTTACTCTTGCACACCAGCTTTAAATTGAGCCTGGCAGTAACACACTAAATTACCTTCACTTAGTTGTTACAACCTTTCAAAAAATGCAAAATAAATAAATAAACCTTGATATCATAAACCACCTTTACCAAAGCTAAATCATTTGACTTTGTCAGGTCTACAATGCGGAAAGAAAAACAATGGGCCTCATTACGAGTATCCCGGTAACAGCGTGTTCAATACCCGCATGCCGGAACGTGCAAGTCCGTGCCCGTATGAACCCGCTAACAGCGGGTGATTACGAGTGTGCAAGAACGCGCGTTCCCCCATGCCGGTATTGGCAAAACCGCCATGCCGGTAACGGGCCACCAACCCCCCTATACCGGCATTGCGGGTGCCGCCCATTCCGTAACCGTGTCATAACAACCACTAAATACCGGCACGGTAATACCGTCACGGTATTACCGTGTTCGCAAAAAAAAGGACCCGGAAATTACGTCATCGCGCAGGAACGGGAAATGGGCCGGCGGCCATCTTTAAAAACACAATCCATTGCCATCCTCCATAACCACCTCTCGTGTTGTTGTGTGCCACAACAGAAGCAGGATGTCGAAGGCCACCAGGAAATCCTCCCAAAGGAAGAGAAAGCAGCGTTTTTCTGACGCGGAACTCACCATGCTTGCCAACACCCTCGAACAGCATGCAGATACAATCAGGAGCACAGACCTCAGGCATGCAGCCCAAACAAAAAAAAGAGGTCTGGCAGGAGGTCGCACAGAGGGTGTCGGCAGTGGAGTGCGTGACTGCTGGAAGCGCTGGGACAACCTCCGCCTCCGGCTGAGGAAGATCCTGGCGGAGAACAGGAGGGCCGCAATGGCGACAGGCTGTGGCCCACACTCCGCTGTGAAGGTGACAGCATGGGAGGAGACCGCAAGTGCATTCATTGACCCGGAATCAATTGAGGGAATAGAAGACCAGGAGGTTGGCGCTGCATCTACCACAGAGGAAGTTGAGTGAACCATCACATCCATGTATACTAAACCATGATGTGGCACAAGTGATGTGGAAGTGAGACTAGGCAAGGTAATGCATGTCCCAAAGCTACATCAACATATCCATTGAAGAATGAGTGCCATACCCTGCCCCACACGCATGCTGAGTGACAATCCCAATCCCAACAGAGGTGCAACATGACCCAACCATGCCCATGGAACCCACCACACAGACACCAAACCAATGCTATGCCACCAGCCATGCATTGATTGGCCACATGTCCCCTCAGGACACCAAATGCCACACCCCAGAAATGAAATGATGCTTGAATGTATGAACATATCACACTGCAATACATCATAGCTGCCATTTGACAACATCACTGATGACCTGCATCTCTTCTATCCCCCAGGCACCGATGAGGAAGGTGGAACACAGGACAGGGGTGCAAGTACATCCAGTGCACGCAAACGGACCAGGGCCACCGCCACCCCCCAGCCCAAGAAAATGCCTGCAGCAACAGCCAGTGTGCCACGCAAGGCAGTAACCCTGCAGGGGACACCTGCAGCCACAGGACAGCAGCAGGCACCCACAACAGTGGGACCCGTTCCGCCAGCCACCACGCTCGTTGTGTCCACAGAGGTGGATGATGTTGCTGTTGCTGGAATCATGTCTGGCACACCCACCCCAAGCCCCATTGCCAGCCACCCCCCTCCTGCGGAGTCTGAGAGCCTGGACGATCCGTGCCTCCATGACTCGGACCTAGGAGAATCAGACATTGCCATCTTTGAGGAGGACAGTGCCCTGGACGAGGGCCCCACGCAGGTGCCTTCCACCACCCTTCCAGCCACCACCCTACCAGCCACCACCCTTCCAGCCACCACCCTTCCAGCCACCACCCTGCCAGACACCACCCTGCCAGCCACCAGTACACCTGCGGCCGACAACTCTTTCGAGGCTCGCCTGGCAAGGGTAGAGGGCCGCCAAGAGTCCATGCTGCAACTCATGCGGCAACAGGTTGACGCTGGGAATGAGGCCATGAGGGCCATTGCCACGGCCATTGCAGCCAATACTGCTGCTGTGGAGGCATCTACGTGTGCCTTCAGGGAGTTCATGGGGTCACTCACACAGGCCCATCTTGCAAATCTCCCGCAAATGCAGCGGCCACACCTTGGGCCAGCCATGGGACTGACAATTGACACCTCCACTACAACAACCCCTTCCACCTTGGTGCAATCGAGCCCTGTGCGGTTCACGCGGAGGAGTGCGCGGCGCTCGGCCATGGCACCCCCAGACCCAAAAATTGCCAAGAAATAACAGTACAGGCAATGACATTTAGAAGAACTACTTTGGTGAAGGGAACACTGTTTGTTGCACACATGGGGAGATTTGGGATCTGTGGGGTGGGTGAGGGAGTTTAGAGGGGTATTTTCTGAGGTTTGTGGGGTGGGTGAGGGAGTTTACTGGGTGTTGTGAGGGGATTGTGTTCACCATATCACGTCTGCTGAAAATACACCGTTGTGTGCTAGCAAATCATTGGTTTGACATTGTTCATTTTGTACATGTTCATTTATTATGTGTTGGTGTACAGCGGGCCAATTCTAAACAAAAAAGTGTGCATGGCCACATTCAGCCAGTGTGTTGTAGACACATTACTCACATTTTGTCCATGCATTTCAAAAGTATTCGTCAATTAGTGCTTGGCGAACAGCATGGCCATCCCGTGCATCACGTACTGGCAGGGAGGCTCCTTCGCCTCCGTCTCCATCCCCTTCATCCTCACCCGGCCCATGCATGTCAATGTCAGGTGGCAGTGGTACATTCCTTCGGACGCACATGTTGTGCAGCTTGACACAGGCCATGGTGATCTTTGCAACCTTCTCAGGCCTATATAGGAGTGCCCCACCAGACCTGCTTAGGCAGCGGAACCGCAACTTCAGCAGGCCAAAGGCCTGCTCAATGACAACACGTGTGCGAGTGTGCACACGATTGTACTCCTCTTCATGGCTGTTCTGCGGGTTCCGCACAGGGGTAAGTAGCCAAGGCCTCAACGGATATCCTCCATCACCTGCAAGAAGAAACAAATTGGTGTGTGTCACTCTGAACTGCCACCTTCAGGGAGCACAGTCATGGCAGCAGCTACTTGGTGTGGGCATGCACATGTCCCTGTACGTGTAGAAAATAATCACCTAGATGCAATGTATACTGTAATGAGTTGTGGTACACTGGATGGGATTAACTAGATGATGCAGGGTGTATTCCTGCATGCTGAAGCAGATGTGCTGTGGTATTGCGACAATGTTTAGTCTCTAATTCATGCAGGATATTGTTTTCTATGCATGGTCACACTAGCCGCATTGGCACAGTTGCCATCCTATTCAGTCATGCATTGTTTGCCAACAGCATGGTGCCCTGTTTGGGCCTCTTACTTATTATCATCCATATCCATTATTTCTGATATGTTGCCCAGTGATGTGTCCTGTTCCGTTTGGCTGGTTCAAGTGACGAGTGTTTAGCTCTGCATGCATTCTCCATTCACTGGCTATTGGTGCCCTGGTGACCTTTTACCCCCCCTTTCCCACCCTGGTGCAGTAGGCCACCCCCCCTTCTGCATCCGCACACATCTGTACCCCACAGCATGGCCATGGGCCGTTGTGCAACTCACCGAGCAGCCAGGCACGTGGTCCAGCATGTCGCTCCATGTGACGGGGTAGCATGGAGTTGCGCAGTACCATGGCATCATGTGTGTATCCGGGAAATCGGGCGCAGCAATGGGTGATGATCTTGCTGGAGTCACATACCATTTGCACATTGATGGAGTGGTATTGCTTGCGATTGCGGTACATGCCTCTATGGCATGGGGGACTACCAATTCTACATGGGTGCAGTCGATGGCACCAACACAATTGGGCATGCCTGCCAGTGCATGGAAGCCTACTTTGGTTTCGGCTATCTCCTGGTCAGTCTGTGGTAGGGATATATGGGTGCTTGCGTGCTTCAGGAGGGCATCCAGCACTTGGTTCAGCATGCGTGAAAATAGTGGTTGTGAAATGCCATGCAGCTGGCCCAATGTGTGTTGGTAGGTGCCTGTGGCCAGGAAGTGTAGCACGGACACCACCTTTGGTAGTGGGGGGATGGCAGTGCGTATTTCTATGTGGCTGGCAATGTCCTTCTGTATCATGTCCACTATGGTGGTGATGGTGTCACGGTCCAGCTAGTACAGGGTGTGGATCTGCTCAGGGGTTAGGTTGAATGGGCTGGGTCTGGTGCGAGGGATTGGTGGCTGCCTGCGAGGCAGTGCTGGCTGCCCTGGTGGTAATTGCTGGGCCTGTCTCACCCTCCTTCTCCTCCTGCGTCTCCTCTGTGCTGCCTGTTGTTGCTGCTGTAGTTGTTGTTGTTGCTGCTGTAGTTGTTGTTGTTGCTGTTGTTGCTGTAGTTGTAGCAGTCTAGGCATGTCCTCCAGTGCCATGATTGCAACTGCTAGTGTTAGCATTTTGGTGTAGGAAGAGGTGTGGTGTGTAGGTGTGCTCCTTTTGAACTGGACCACTCTACATTGCCTACACCTGTGGGGGTGGTTGTGGTGTGTGGGTGTGCTCAGTTTATACTGGCACAGCCTCCATTGACTCCACCTCCACCAGCTGCCTTGTATCCTGTTTGCGGGTGGTCTGAGATGCCTGTATGGCCGGCATCGTGCAGGCGATGATTACCGGCTTTGCGATGCCGGTATTTGCATGTATGCGTGGGTTGGAATTACCCCGTATTACCGGCATGCCGGTATTTGCTCCCTGAAGGGGCGCGTGCACGCGCCTATGCCGCTATTAGCAGAACCGTTGTTTAGTGTTCCGCTAATACCGGGTTTGCGGGTCGGAATGCAATGGGACGGTAAACGATGCCGGTACTACCACACCGGCATCGTTTTTGCCTTACCGGCATACCTCATAATGAGGCCCAATGTATCCTTGACTAGTTACCAGCTCTTTGATCGTCGGTAGGTTCGACATATTCAAATGTCTCTGTTGTAATTTCCCAAGGAGTCGGGATCAAATGTAATATTTTTTATATAAATGCATGATTGGTGTGTAAGCTTTCACCTGTAGACATTTTTTTTGTTGATAATAAAGTGCAAAAAGAAGGAGGGAGATTGTCCAGCTTTGCTAAAGTAAACCCAGGGAACTTGGAGTGTTGTATCCAAAGTCGGAGGATGCAGAATGCAAGGATTTTCAGTTTGCACAGTGTTCACATTGGTACTTCTTATTGAAACTTCAATCAACCCATCATCAGTTAATTGATAACTGTTAAGCTGAATGGATGTCGCTCAAGGACTCTGATGGTTCAGGCCTAACTATCCAAGTTCTAAAGTAGCTAATTTCCATTTACGCCTTTTGAGTTTCTTGCATCCTTTCTACCTTTCTTTTCATGCAGCTTGAATATATCTTAATTTACTTTCCAGGAGCACTGATCCGACCTTGTATCAAGAGAAAGAGCGGACTTAGGATTTGCCGATTCCTTAATGCTCTTAGATTTGCTTTTTTGTTGTGATGAATATTTTTCAGCTTTTTCTTTTGCCCATTACATATTATTTTAGAAGAGTTGACCAGGATTTCATTAACAGACATTGAGCCATCAGCATGAATGTGTTCAATATCAATCTTTGTAAGTCCATTAATGGGGTACCTGAATTTGCGGCATCCTTCAAAGGACTAAAGACAAATGGGCCTCATTACGGAGAGGCACCCGGAATGCTGTGTTCGCGGATGCCTCTCATTCCGCCAGGTCAGACCTGGCGGATGAAAGGCACCTGCAAGCACAACTCAGAGTTTGCCGGTCCGGATACAATGGTACCGGCAAGCTTCCCAGTACCGTTGTATTCGGACCGGCAACCTCGTTATGAGGCCCATTTATTGTCCAGGACGCTAGCTTGCAAAAGCGATGAATGCGTCCGATTGGTTGCAAAACCGTTTTCAATGTGTTTTAAAATGCTGAAGTGCAATTTGTGTTCCTTCTGGGTGTCAGTACCTGCAGCTATTAAAGATTAGAAATTCACTATTAACTGGGCCTCATTACGAGTTTGGAGGTAGCCATGCCCTTAATAAGGGCCTGGCTACCCCCAAACCCGGGTCCGGGTTCCCTGAATAAGGAAATACCGGGCCATTCCGACCATGGAGGGCCCAGTATTTCCCCATTCAGGGAACCCGGACCCGGCCCATCCCCACTCCCATTTGAGTCCCCATAGGGCTCAATGGGAATGGGGAGTGTGCTAACAACGGGCCCGTTAATGACGGGCCCATTGTTAGCATGCTGGGCCTCTCGCGAGATCTGCTAAGGACGTCTGGTAAAACCAGGAATCCTGAGCGGGTTCCGCGAGCGGACTTCATAATGGGGCGCTAAGGGGTTAACGGCTCCAGCACCTTTACCGGTGCCGTTAACCCCTTACCGTCTTCCTTGTAATGTGGCCCACTGTGTGTCATGGGTTTCGTTCACATTTAGGGAGGCCATCAAAAAAAGAGATTAATTGTTTATCTCACTTGCGCAACTAAACACTAGATTAGGAGAATCTGATAATCTCTCATTACAATCGTCTACATTCATGCCAGGCGCTTTCCCAAGACCAGAATTGCTTCCATGCTCTAGACCCCTAGTTTCATGCCATAAACTATAACACAATTGCAAAGACTTAGGGCCTCATTACGACCCAGGTGGTAGCCATGTCCTTATTAAGGGCACGGCTGTCGCCGTTAATTATTTTTTACCGGGTCCCAGAAAAGGGCAATAAACGTGTCATTCTGACCTTGGCAGACCCGGTAATTTCCCTTTTCTGGGACCCAGTAAAAATCAATCCCCATTCCCACTTGAGCCCCATAGGGCTCAATGGGAATGGGGATGATGCTAACAACGGGCCCGTTAATGATGGGCCCGTTGTTAGCATCCTGGCCTGCTAGCGGGTCCCGCTTTTCACATCTGATCTGATCAGGCGTGAAAAGAGGGACCCGCTAGCAGGCCTCGTGATAGGGCAGCCTGTAATGAATGGTGACGGTCCCGTCCCGGCACCATTCATTATGGACTGCCAGGCTCCTAATGAGGCCCTTATTGTCAATGATGGAGACATTAGCTGGAGTTGTTTACTCCATAGTGGTGGCTGCCATAAGCACTTACATTTTACTAAGCTCTCCATTTGAAGTAGATTGATTGCTGATTGTCTCAAGATCCAGTGCCTTAAGTATGACCTACTGGGGCTATCATGCATAACTTATTTATGTAGTGCTTAGTCTTAAAGTATCTATGCCACCAAGTGGCCAACACGAAGTTGTCAACCACTAGTCAAAATCAGCTGATTGTCTGCAATCACCCTGCAAGGTTCTTGGCACAGCCAACTTAATCAGTACAGCAGCAGCCGTAACAATAATGATATGAATAGACACAATCTACTGAGTTCTGCTGGCTGAATTCAGCTAATAAGATGCAACTTACACTATGCCTGCTCTTTCTCAGACTACACACAATGAGGTCATTTAGAGTGGGAGAAAATGTGAAGTTGCAAAGAATTCATTATTATCAATTACAGCAGCTAATTAATTAATTGATTGGGTATTTGTAATGCGCCTATACACAATGTTTTTCTAGGCTCAACACGGCAAGAGGGGGGGGGTGAACAGGGAACAAAACAAAAATGATCCTACTAGGTCTTGTGTGTGATGCTGGAAATGCATTGGAGGGACAGGGCCTCCGTATCCTTGTCCTTTACTGCTTTTTATTGTGTGTTCTGTTGTGTGTTCAGAGCAGGAGTTCATGTGGGACTCCTGGCGGTGCAGCTCTCTCTCTTTTGGTTTGGTGAACAGACCCATGGGATACCCTTATGGCACCCATGGGTAGGGGTGCAACCCTGTGCCCCTGGTGTATGTTTGTGGGCACCTGTGTGTGACCCACAGAGCAGGGTAGGGGCTGGTGGCAGCTCCGTACTGAAATGACTGGTGCCCCGAGCGTCCTCCATTTTGGGATGCCCAGGCCCTGTCATTGGAATCGGTAGATTCCTGATGGAGACAAAATGGCCCCCATGGCCTCTTGCCTTCCATTCCCTGTTACCTTGATCTTCCCGAAGTCCCGGGAAGCCCTGCATCTGTCCCTTCCCCCTGACTGGCTGTTGGGTGGAAGTTCTGTATATGGTAGTATGGGGAAGTGCTGACCAGACTGGCTGGAGCCTTCTCAACGACCGTATGTTGTGAGTACGCCTATGGGTGGGACCTGGGTGAATGGAGTGTGTGATGAATATACATTCTCTGTTGTGGCTGTCTAGTATCTGGTGGTTGACACAATGGTTGAGACATCCCTGCTCGAAACCGGTATGAATTCAGCTTGGAGTGTTGAATGTCTCGGTACTTGTCCCAATACACATAACTTGTTGTGAGTGTCTGGAGAGAAGTGAATGGCCTGAAAACCTTGTGTGCCTGATTGGCTGCCTGCCTGCATGAATGCCCGTAGTCATGATTGGATGCTTGAGTGTGACCTAGCAGAATGAATGGGAGATCAACAGTATATCTGGGGACCTCTCCCTGCTAGGAATCGTGTTCAGAAGCTGAAGTCCACTATGACGAGTAACTGGAGTAACTGAAGCTTGATCCTGAAGCCCTGCTGGACGAGAAGAATTGCTGTTGCTCTCAATCTGAAAGCTGCTGTGCTTGAAGAACTGACCTAGAGAGGACCTGGTAAGGCGCCCTCTTCCCGAGCTACGAGGGACCATCGTGCACAGCTGATCTTTGCCTAAGCTCTCTGGTAGACAGACCTTCGACAGGCTGCCGACCCGATACGGGGACTGCTGCGGAACTCAGACTGTTGTCCGCCACTGTCGATGACCGCCATCGCCGACTGGAGCCGCCATGCTCCCGTTGCCTAAGAACTTAATTGATCCTTGGACGCTCTTGACCGCATCGTTGCCTCCGTATCCTGCTGGAGAAGGCCTGACCGTCGATGCGCCGAGGAGCATCCACCGGTGTGTTTCCCACCACCCAAAGACCACAGAGAAGCCGACGACTCAACGCCCTTGCTGGGCCACAGTTCTTCAAACTCTTTGCGGTCCAGAACTATCGACACCGAGGTGCCCCGCACGCCTCTTCCTTGCAGGACGTTTACGCTTCCCGGTCAATTAGCACCGCGAGGAACGACGCGGTCACTTCACCGTCGTAGCTCGATCTGTTCTTCGTTGGACGTTCTGTCTGAAAGGGAGGACACTCAAGAAGGGTTGTCGAATTTTCCCCGACGAGGAACACTACAAGGCCAGGTACTTTGGTGTTGCTGAACTATTGGAAAGTCTAGTGAGAACAATATATGGGCTTGTATCTTTCTTCTACAGGTTGCCCAGGTTGGGGGATCACCACACAGAACTGTGTTTAACGGTAGTTATCAGTATTCTGCCTATTGCTCTACCATCTTGCTTTCCTTCCTCTCTCTACTGCTGGTTTCCTCTTTATTTTGATCTGTGTATCATTCTGACAGTATGCACTTTAATAAGATCGAGTAACGTTAGTGATACCACTTTAGAATTGTACATATTTACCATTGTTGATTTTCAGAGTATAAAGTGAGTTATCGTGATATTGTATATACCTTTGAACATTAATTATATAAAGACTGTGTTGTAACCGATACAGTGTGTGGACATTCCTTTGTGGGTGCCTGGGGACTACACTGTACTTAAGAATCAGCTTGCATCACCTCCTGAGAAGCTAGGCCTTGATTGCTCGACTACGTCTACCAATAATAGAGAATCTTTGGTTCGGGTCTCTGTGCCTCTCCTCTACCATATAGAGAGCAGAAGTGCAGACCCCCCCCTCCAGTCTTTAAATTGTGCCATTTGGATCATGCAAGTCCAGTAATAAGAAGTGCAGGGGAGAGGGGAGGCAGTGCCAGTCGGTGGGCCCATGAGAAAAACGAGAGCCTGGGGAGGCCAGGTAGACAGAGCCAGGGGAAAGCAGAGAGTGCAGGGGAAAGAAGGTTCATGAGCAAAGTGTGAGGAAAGGGGCTGGAAGGCCTACAAGGGTGCAGGCCCAGCCTGGCTAGTGCAGGGAGAAGGGCCCGGAAGGGCAAGTGCAGGTTGAAGGGGGGTCAGGGGAGTCCAGGTGCAGAGGTAGACTGGACTAGGGGCGTGGTGCCCTGTAAGACTCTGAAGGAACCAGGCAGCCAGTCAAGAGGCAGAAGGGGACATTAGCAGGGAAGGGGGAGAGGGAAAGAAGAAGAGAAAAGGAAGGTCTTGTGAAGCTTCCGGAACTTGAGGAGACCTGACTCAAGTCTGAGAGGGGCAGGCAGGCCATTCCAGAGTGAGGCTCCTGCGGAGGAGAGATATCTACCACCCACTCTCTGCTTGGAAAAGAATCTGATCTGCAGGGAGTTCAAGCTAGATTACCGAAGGGCTCTAGCAGGGAGGTATTTAGGAGAAAGAGTTGGATGTAGCGGGGTCGCAGGCCCCAGAAAGCCTTGTGGATGATGCAGAGGGTCTTGAACTTGATCCTCACAGCAACCAGGAGCCATTGGGGAGATTTTCGGACTGGAGAGATGGAGTCCCAGGGCTAGAGGCCAAGGATTTGTCTTGCTGTCCTTTTCTGGATTAGTTGAAGGGGGTGAAGGGAGGAGTTAGTCCTGGCTATGAACCCAGGGCTAGAAAAGTGTATACCCAGTGAGTTCTTGAACTGTGCCAAAGGTCCAATTCTCTTCACCTTACTTTTTCCTCGCCTTAACTGCCTCACCTTGTTGGCCACAGACTGGACTTCAGTTAGCTCAGCAGCCACAGTGCAAATGTGGCAGTGACCGAAGGCCCAGTTGGACATGGTCACCTTACCTCATCTCCCCGCTGCGCAATCAATACTTCTCCTGTGAATGGACACAGTCACTTTAGAGGAGAGGACACGAAGGTGGAAGCACGTCAACAATGTTTGGCCCACCTAGAGAATTGAATATTGATCATCGAATGTAGAACCATCAAACCACACGGAAGAAATCAACTGCTTCAGACAGTGACTAATGACCAATGTCCAATTCACAAAACATGTAATTGGAGAAATGCACCACTGTTATTAAAACGTGGTCATGCAACATGATTAGGTAGGATAGGGCATTTATCAATCTACACAGGTGAAAAACGTGAGATCAAATGTATAGTATATTTTTTAGTCTCCAACCACTTGGCTGTGAATAGCAAAGTCTAACTGAAAAAATGTCTGGTGTGTTGGTGGTAGGTAATTTCTCTGAATGATTTCAAGTTGTTTCACGTTCCATATGTCAGTCATCATGATATTTCCAAGCAAGGTTCAAATTATGTACTCTGCAAAACAGAGCAATGAGAACACAGTTGTGTTTAGTCCGACAACTGTGAAAGCATGTGGTGATGCATTTTACACTTTTTTCTTCTTCCGTTAGCCAATTCTTCATCTGCATTTCACAGTAGCAGTTGTATTGCATTGCAATGAATAACTGGAAAACTTGAATTATGAGGGGGCAAATCGAGGTTTAATGGTCGAGCTTGATCACTGGGCACTTGTCCATTGGTAAGGACTGTCACAGAAGGAATCCTGAAGTCGTTATCTGCTGGAATGGTAAGATAGTGGCACAGACACACTTACAGCAGTATCTGGGGAAGACAATACATATTTTTAATAACAATAGTTAGCACATGGAACCTCACTTTGATTCACCACCTAAGAAATCATACACTTTTCTTGAGCATAACAAACTACTTTCTATCATTTTTTGTTTCAACCAATAATTATTTGGAAAACATTTGTAACCAATCCACGAATTTCCATTTGACTCAAAACATTCCATACGCGTTTAACTAATGAAGTTTATATTGTTCATGCTCTCATACTTTTGTTGATAAAAGACAAATTGTGCATAGCCCTAGCGGTTACATATTGTATGTATTATCACTACATTCTACCCTTCCTCGCAGATTTGGTTTTTAGTTTACTTGGCGCATGGGATCCCAATGTCACTACAGATATAGTACTCCCTGTTTTCTCTAATGTAACATATTTACCAAAGCGATAAATGTTAACACCTGCTATTGACCAGCAAGAAATGCAAAGAACACAATTTACATTATATCTGGGTTTTTTCTCCTATCAAATAAGTAAACTAATAGTGTTTCATTTAAATTAATCCATCTGTAAGAATAAGCGACAGAGTTGTGCAGTAACTGAAATGACCCAATGAATGCAGGAGCCCATTTAAGGAGGCTTTTACCAGCCTACTTGTCTACCAACGCGATAGCTTGGTTTGAGTCCTTCCTATCTAACCAAACAATTAGAGTTTTTTCCACCTCTGCACCTGCCCCGCCAGCCCCAGCCACATGCATAGTTCCCCAAGGCTCCTGTATTTCCCTGATCCTTTATAATATATTTACTAAACCTCCCTTTTACCTCCTGGACGATTTGGTTGTCTCCTACACCAACTATGTGGATGTCACCCAGATCCTCCTGCCCATTTCAGTCTACTACATCAATGACTCCAACACCCTGAACAAAATCTATGAAACCATCCAGGCGTGGATGGCTCAACATGCGCTATGCCCAAATGATGTGAAAAACTGAGCTGCTTCTTATAGGATCACAAACCTGTTCAAATAAACTTAATGGAGACTTTAAATTCTTAGTCATTGATGGAAACTTCATTCCAGTCTCAAAAGAAGTAAAAACACTGGGGGTTTACCTGGACTACTTGCTTTGCCTAACTAGACATGTCAGTCAGTCAATACGTTTATTTCGGATGAAAATCCATCAAACACATAGCAAAGAAAAATACATCACACAAAAGGAATTACAATGAATACAACAGAACATAATACAGCTGATCAAGAGTTACTGGGAGGGAGCAAAGGTTAATCCATAGTGCCCCTTCAACTTCCTGGTATCATCCACTACGGGGGCCTATCCACCCTGGGACCTGTCCGATCTCGTCCCAGGGGAATAAGGTTAGCACCAGACAGGGGAGAAAACCTCATGGTTGACCTCGTAGGACACCCAACACCTAGGTAAAGATGTGGGCTAATTAAGATCCAACTCCTGGGCGTCCATCCAACCCTCCCATTTTTTACCAGGACTTCTTTTGCCACTCTCCAGTCCCAAAGGCCAGTTCCACAATGTCACAAGACTGTTTGCCCAAGCTTGGCACTCTGCAACATCCCACCAAGGATTCCCTGTACACAAAAGCACATCGTTTTACGGACCAAAGCCAGTGTAGGCATTTATTTAACAGGGCATACCTTTATTCCTGCATATCCCTAGCCAGTTTGGTTACCCCGTGAAGATACACAGTAGCACGTCTTGACCCACCTTGAGCATGGAACTGGGATGTACCCCCACTACACCAAGGGCCGAAAGCTCTCTTCTCCCCTTGGGTGTGACATATTACGCACGCTTGACTTGGGGCACAGACTCGCAGGGGGGTAGGTATTGCCTTAGTATATTGGGCTCTCTGGACTTATAGCTCCTTACACTGGAGTTCTTGACATTTGCCGGTTGGGGTTTCCCAGGCATCAGGCTAAGACATGCAATTTTAGGATCTGTGATCTCTGGCCTTTTTCAAGGGGTATGCCACGGGACTGCTTGCACGCCGTTGAAATGTTAGAGGGCTCCCACTCTCTCTGCTCCTTCCCCCGTGAGGGCTGAGAGCATGTTTCTAATTATTTCTAACTCAGCCAACACTTCGTTGCAGGTACAATTGTACCCCCTGGGACATGGTCAACGCCAGCTGGGGGTCAGTAGCTGCTCCTGTGTCGGTGATGTTTTCACATCGTTGTGATTTAGGGGCCCTGAGAGGAGATAGGCGAACATAGAACTGGCTGATGAGCTTGACAATGACAAGGACTCACTCCATGTGCTACGTGGGCAGAAAGGAAGGTTAGACATTGGAGCGTCAATAGGCAGTCCATCCTCAATAAGCGGAAGGTCATGGGTAAAAATGGACGAGGCCAGCTCTATTCAGGTGCCAGGGTTGGAACCATATGCTGGGTAAAATCCAACGTGGGGTGAAATCCAAGCTGGCGGTTGCCGGGGAATGGCTGGGTGAAAGACAGCCACTGGCAGATGCTGCTGGTCGGACAACTTCCCCCACAGGGGGCACCAGCTTCTCCGACCCAGGGCAGGATAGGACCTAAGCGCGGAGCACATTGGGGGCAATGGATGTCAGAGTAGGAACACAGAGCTCAACTAGAGTAGGAGGTGGACTGATCAGCGGGCCACCCAAGCCTTCAAAGATAGATGAGAACCTTCCCAGAACTGGCCCTCCACCTTTGGTAGCTCCTTCAGTTATTAGTTCCTCCTGGGTTGATGTGCAGCCCCTTCCCATATGGGTGTCACCCAGGCCACGCTGAGTGCCAGTGGTCGGTGCTCCACAAACCCCTGCAGGGTGCCCTTCGCAAACATTGTTACTGTCCCTCAGATGTTGGTGAACTCTGCTTTCAAGGCTGGAGGGTTAGAGTAACTAGTTGGAGTTATCCCCCAAATGTAGAATCAGCATGCAAGGTGGGGCTTTGTCTTTGACCTTTGCTGGTGTACCTTGTTGATGCTGCCTCTTAAAAGAGAGGAGCTTTCGCTCATATTTAAGCTGGGTATCTTGGCGGGGAAGCACGGGGTAGACTGGAAGCAAGGTGACTGGCAAAATTGGAGGGGGTGCCCTTGGTGGGCCTTTAGGGACTTTAGAAAAGTCATGGCAGGTTGCCCAGGACCAAAACCAAGACCAAAGCGTCCACCCTAACCAACGGTAACTTTCTCTCCCTTGGCAAAACAGTCACACTAGCAGTTGCTGTCAGGCTCGCAGCCACTTACTTCTCCTTGCTTCTCCCTCTTAGATCGCCTGGTCAGGACAAGCCCCCCACCTCAGGCGCCGAACACCTGCAGTGCCAAACACTGCACCCTTGGCCCGCTGCGGGCTTCACCGCTGTAGGGCCATGGTGTAGAATTTATGTCCTTGAGGGGGCATGGCCAAGAGAGCAGGAAACTGCCAGGAAAGATCCAGTGGGGCCGCCAAACACCACGCCCTTGTCCGCAGCGGGCTTCCTAGACAAGTAAACGCTGTCACCTCCATGTCAGCATACACGTCAAAACTCATCAAAGCTTGCAGACCTTTCCTGACCTCCAGAAATTGCATCATGATTTCCAGAACCCTCATTTTTTCTAGTTAAGAATACTGCAATGCCCTCTTAGCAGACTCAACCTCTCGCAACATTAATAAACTACAGATCATACAAAATAACACACTAAGCACAGCCTTAAATATTGCAATAAATGAAACATATTTTTGCTGCGAGACAGAATGCCCACTGCCTACCTGTTGGCCAACGCATTATGTTCAAAACACTCTCATTAAGGCACAAATGCTTGTCAAACACGGCCCTAGATACTTTTCTGGGGAGGGATGACAACACCTGTCTGTCTGGAAGGTAGCCACTGAGGAGACCCAGGAGGAGGGCCAGGGGAACGTATCTCCCCCATACAGGAGGCACACTGTGTAGAGTTGCTAGCAGCACATAGGTGCATGGGTCTTCAAACCACTCCACCTGCAGAGGAGGCAATGCCAGAGGTGATGATGGAGGACAGCATTCCCCTTGTGCAGGCAGAGGCATAGGAGGGTGACACCAGCAGTGGAGACTCCACCCACATCACCTCTTCCATCACTTCTAACAAGGTGCCTCACCTGTGCTACATCCAAGTGCCTGGGCCCGAGCCACTGCTTCCCTTGGAGCCCACCCTCAGGCTGCACCACTGCAGCCTGTGGAACAATCAGGGGTGGAGCAACACGAGTGGCTGCATGAGTTATTGAAGCACCAGCAGCTCATGATCGACACTGTGGTTGAAGTTGGGCGCAGCATAACACAGGAGCTTGCAGGTGTGACCAGCTGCCTGGATTCCATTGAACAAACAGGAAAAGACATTAACAGGAACATATTAGGGCTGTTCAAGTGCTTGGAGACCACGACTGAAGCACACCTCAGAGTGTCAGGGAGGTTTGACAAGCTGCTGATGATGCACAGCACACCCATGAGGAGACCTGAGATGGTGAACAGTGCTGTGCAGGCTACTGGCACCCCGACTCCTGTGCCAAAACCTGCATGCAGGCCAACCACTCGCCAGACTGTCACTCAGCCTGCAGTCAACCAAGATATTAGGAAGGAGGACAATTTGGCCTCCCTGGCATTCCAGGCAATCTAGGCTAAGCAACAGGCCAAGAGTTGACATGGGAGGCCCATAAAGCAGCCCCCTAAAACCACCTAAGACTCACCTCATTCCTCTCCTCCCCCACCCCGGACCCACCTCCACCCCCTACCAAATGTGCAACAACATCCTGAACACTCCCCTGAGCACTGCACCATCACATATAATCATGCACATCCCCCACTGCCCCTTGTACAGCATCACACATTTGCACCTGATCAATGTATGTACAGCACAAGATAAATGATACTGAAACACAAACACTTGTCTGTCATGACTTGCAAGATGCAGAGACATGGCATGCCCATGTGTGGAGGGAGTGGTGACCGTGTAATTGGAGGCATGGGGGGAGGCACATGCAACGTCACTACACACATCCACCTGCACAAAGGCAATGGACCAAGTACCCCTTAGATGTTCCCGCAGTTGGCACGCGTCCATTGACCACATCCAAGCATCAGTCCAGTGATATCAAATGCTGAGCAATATTGCAGTCCCATCCCCATGTGTATCAACATCAGTATACCAATCACCCACATACACACACATGCCTTACATATATAGGCTGGCTAAGCTCAATGTCACATGCAGGAGTGACCCAACAGCATCCCCGTTCACCTCAAGCATTGTTTCCACATGCAAGCCAGCACGACATACAGCAGACAATCATATTCCGAATGTGCCACACCATGGTTACAGGACCATGAGCCGTGGGTAGACATGGAGATGCAGGTCATGTCATATATAATAGGCACACATCCAACACATGTAGCAGCAAAGTCACAGAAACATTTGTCATGCACACAAAGACTGAGCCAAAAGGTGTGCAGGCCAGACACACAGACATTTAGCAGTCCAAGTATCAGCAAACCACCAACACCTGATGGCACTCAATGGAAATGGCACTATTGCAAACATTTACTTTTTGAGTTAAAGTTCGCTCTCTGGTAAGGTACTAGGAATTCCTTTAAAAGACTGCTTCATGGAGGAAAAAAGTTCTTTATTAAATTTCTCTATCCACAGAGTATAAAAAGAGAATACATATATATGTATTTCTATTGTATACTTGTAATCGTTTTTCTCAAGGACTGGTATCCAGATGTTTTAAAAATGTCTTACAAATTCAATTATCCCATGTTTGTTACTGTTCTGGTCTTTTCTGTTATTTTCAAAGTCCAGTTAGAGATTTAAATGGTTCCCATCTTTTCTTGGGGGAATCATCGGCCAGGAAGCCCAGTGAGTTTTAAGTCGGTTATTTAATCGTCTGGGTTATTCCCGGTGAGGAAGCCAAAAAAAGCCTACCGGTTTCAGTGGCATAAACAAGGTAAAAGCCACATTCATCAGGGCTGGGCAGACACTAAAGGATTGATGTGTCAACAATTGGATAACTATTTGGATAATACCGGGAGAGACGTAGCAGGGCAAAGGTCAGGTGCATGCTCTGAAAGGTTTGGCTCCCGTTGTGTCAGCACTGCCACCGTAGGCACTGATAGGCTTATTGTCCGAAAGGGATCCACACATCGTTGAAATGGTGCAGCGTCATTAAGATGATTCCAGAGCATGCTAATTCCCTCATGCTCCTTTGGGAAGTGCATAACTTAATCTTCTCAACCACACGGATACTTGTGGGGAGCTCTATAACTAGGTGGGATCTCCCGGTATTATCCACCAGGAACAACCAGACGAGTAGATAACCAACTTAAAACTCACTGGGCTTCCTGGCCGATGATTCCCCCAAGAAAAGATGGCAACCATTTAAATCTCTAACTGGACTTTGAAAAATAACGGAAAAGTCCAGAACAGTAACAAACATGGGAGAATTGAATTTGTAAGACATTTTTAAAACATCTGGATACCAGTCCTTGAGAAAAACGATTACAAGTATACAATAGAAATACATATATATGTATTCTCTTTTTATACTCTGTGGATAGAGAAATTTAATAAAGAACTTTTTTCATCCATGAAGCAGTCTTTTAAAGTCTTTTTAAGCATATGCCTCCCTTGTCTCATAAAGGGTGACTGTACCAGTGCACGTTATTGACAGCTGACATGGAAGGGAGCAGGAACTGCTGTGGAGGCAGGAATGTCACAGACCCACAGTAGGGACCCTCTGGTCTGTGCAGGAGGGTCACAAAGACCAGGGGGAGGTAGGCCACTGCCAAGGACGCTTGTGCTTCTTCCACCACCAGAGGTGTCTGAGAGGATGGTGCACCATGGGCTAGCAGAACACCACACAGCCAACTGGCACAGGTGCACCCTACCAAGCTCATCGTCCCCACTGCCCCTGTCGAGGATCTCATGGCCACTCCAACACATGACCTCTACCGAGAATGGACGAGGAGGAGGGGGTGCTGTGGAGAACCCCATTGGATAGTGTGCCCCTGCCTCACTGCCAGCCATGACAGCTATCACCATGCAGTCAGCGCCATCTGTCCTGCACCCTGCTACACCACAGGATGACTCTTCACCTTCCAGGGATGACACCTCCTCTCTGGAAGATGTGCTCAGCAAGTATGGGCACCTCACGAGTTGCAGCTTGGGCAAATGCTGGGCCTAGATAGCAAGGCACACCACCAAGCTTGGAGTCTACCAGTGTAACGCCAAGGAGGTGAAGAAGCACTGTGACGACCTCAGGCAGGACACTGACATCAAGGCATGGAAGCTGCTGGAGATGGGCCCCATGCTATGAGCCAGCATCAGCCCCCTGGAACTCCAGGTCCTACACCTGATTTTCCTGGGGCATTACCAGAGGGTCATGCTCATCGATGGCTCCTGCATTTGTCCAGTAGATGTTCTCCACCTTATCTGCCACTACGGCCTGTAGATGATTATAGTGACATGCCTATGATTCCCTGGATGTGTGTGCTACATGCATGTATCCATGACACCCCACGCTAGATAGTGTTGTCTTTGAATTGAATGGAATTTGTCTGGGGTGTGTTGCTTGTGTGCAATTCCTGTGTGTGCCACATGCTGGTGTGTTATGTTCCTTTGTGTGGGCCTTGTCTCGTGTGTCCCTTTCTCCTCTCTTGCAGTGTCTGTTTCCAGTGACCCCATGGCCCAAGATGACACGTGTGTGTCAGTGTTACAGCGCACCCACAGGACGCACACAAGGAGGAGTATGGAGGAGGTGCACATGTCAGAGGTGGCAGCCCAGGAGTGGCTTCAGGAGGCACAGGACCCTCGGCTGTCTGAGCATGCAGGGCCATGTAACCCCCAAAGACCTATGTTGGCTCTGTCTACCGCAGGACATCCTACTCCCCCTGTGCCCCCAACCTTTGTCCATGTGTCCCCCACCCAGCGGCATGAGGCCAGCTCTCCTGACAGGAGTGGCTGAAACGCTATTTCCCCTGTGACACATGCCCCCCTTCGTAGCTTTGGCCAGTCCGAGGGAGCAGGGGGTGTACCCCTCCTGGCATCCTACAAGGGGCAGGTCTATGTCCTGTGACACCTGCAGGAGGAGGGCATACACTGCCTGTTGCACCACAAGGATAATCAGCACTGGCTGCAGCTTGCCCACCCATGGGGAACACTGTCAATAGCGCAGTGATCGCTGGCACTGCACCTTCAGGGGACCCGCCACATGTCACCATGGCTCAGGTCCCCATGACTGGAGGTGCCAGTGCCAATTTCTACAAACATTTATTGGGGGTCATGCATAAGGTGGTAAGGAAGGTGAGGAACATGGGGGGGAGACACTTGCAGGAACATAGGACTCTGAAAGAAGAGGTAGCAGGGCTGAGGGCCAACTTGCAGGCAGACAGAAGGGAAGTGAGTGCCATCAAGGATAACCCCTCACCCCACAGTTCCCACACGCTCTTGGCCACTCTGACACCTCCTATGTCCAAGGGTGGTCAGCAAAGACACAGAGAAGTTCCCTCCTTCTCTTTCTCCTGCATCTCGCCAAGCCAGTGGCCCCTGCATGGCGAGGTGAAGGTAGAAGAGGTTGAGTTGGTAGTAATGGGGGAAAGTCATCCGGAGATGTCAAGGGGCAAGCAGTGTGTTCTCATTTCCCTAATTGTGTCCATTCCATTTCACAGTCCGGGCATAGTGAGGCATTGTTTTTGTGTCAATGACTTCATGTTTCTTTTGCCCATTTGGACCAATGAGTCCCTCTGTGTAAGACCCCTTCACTTTGTATGTTTCATTCACTTGCACTCCCCTTTCATTTATATCTTTCCTGGCTATGTACGTGTGCACATTTCCCCACATTGTTTCCATGCCATGCTGTATATTAAAATACACTTTTTTTATTAGCCAACCACATCTTGTGTCCATTTATTCATGTGTGCATCCTTTGTTGCTATGCAAGCTGTGATGTGTGGGACAATGTTGGGCCTGACCTACACATGGTCGGGCAAGTGTGTCTATTGGCATGGCATTGGCAGTCATTCACATGTGTGGCATGTATGCTCATTTCTCGACGTGTGCACTTTTGCATGGATCTTCTGTGTGATTTGCTCATGATGCACATTAGCCCTCAATTTGTAGGGATCATATCTGTTTTGTTCCCTTTTACATGCAGCCGACCGTGTATTACATTATTTGAGTGGAAATACACAAGTATATTTACAAGGCCAGGTGGAACTCCCCAACCAGCCAGTTCTGTCCACAGTCCACCCAATCAAAAGCACTAGAGCAATCAATAAAGCACATAAAAGTATCAGGGAAGTGCAGCCTTTTGTATCTGTATTACAACATATTCATGATAATTGAGTTGAGACTGGAGTCGACATTTTTACAGAAACTTGATTGATTTCTTATGAGATGCACCCCCTTAATAGCCCAAGCTTCCACCTATCTTAAAATCAGGGAGGAGACGATTGTTGAGGTGGAAATGAGTTTATCCCTCCTGCCTAGGTGCTTTCAGGTGAGGCAAATCCCCTATGAGATAGTGTAGTGTATAAGGTGGAGAGAACCGCACTATGAAACTTGGTGCAATAGTAATATAGTGCGAGCAGCAGATGTATGGCATTAGGAGACACACAGAAAGAAATGCCATTGTGTAGTTATGACAAAAGCACATGCTTGCTTCACCGCACTGCACCAGCTGAGCTCCATGGAAAAGATTTCACTAGGCCCAACATCATTAAGGCAGAATGAATTCACACAGCCAGTTCTCACGGAAGTCCACTTCCCCCATGTCCCTTCACTGTTGCAAAGATTCAGAGGAATGCGCCCTGCAAGAGCATGACACATTAGCAGGCTCTGTGCAATGCCCATTCATCTCCACTAAGCTAAATTGTACTATATGTGTTGACCCCACACAGCCTTTTAGGCTTCTGCTTGTCTAATAATTAACCAGAACGTTCTCGAGCAGCATAGTCCTTCACTAATATTTTGTATTTTGTACATTTAAAACCTTGTTATCCCTGCCAGCTTTCTCCTGGCTTTTTTCCCTAGAAGGTTGTATTCACTCTGTAGTGTGCGTTAAAAGGGACTCGCCTTCATTTGGTGACCCTTGCAAAATGATCCCATCTGCCCGTACCTGCAGAGGTATCCAGGCAACCTCTCCGGAAAGGCCATGCCCAGCTACAGTGACCAGTCCCAAAACACGTACGCTGAGTGGCCTTGTTGGAGCCGTCTTTGCAGAATCCCACCTGCTCTTTGGAGTGGGGTGCAGAACCAAGAAGAGGTGCAGGCTGGTTGTGGAACCCCGTGAACACAGGTGTTCGAGAAAACGTGGATGCATGAGTATAGCCTGCAGGAGATAACAAAGTTGGGTTGGGTGTATGATCAGTGTGAATAGTGTGAACACGCACTGACCAAAGTTGAGAGTGTGCTTAGTTTGTGGATTGTGTTGATTTTTTCTGGCCATTTCTTATTTACTTTTCAAGGATATTAAGGATTAGGAAAAAGAAATATGGGAGCCTACCCAAGTAAGAGGGGAGGGGGAGACTCATGCACCGTCTTGGCCAGTGCGGAAAAAATATAAGGAGAAATATAGGAGCTCCCTATAATTTGAGAGCTCGGGAGAAGTAGTGGTTGTTGTTTTATCTTGTTATTTAGTTTGTTTTGTTGGTGTATTTTAACATGTAAGGAGGAAGCCCAGGAGGGGCATGTACGGTGTACGTGTGTGGCCGCATCGGGCGAGTGTGCAGTGAGCTGATAAATAAGCCCTTTAGTGGACTTGTGGGAGGGGGAAGTGAATTGATGATTTTTCTGTGAATTCATTAACAGTATTGACTTGTACTGAAGACAAGACTGAACTGTATATGCTTTAAATGTTCTAAACACAGCTCTGTTTTCACTGTGGCACAGTAGCATAGGCGTAGCCCCAATACAAGAGACCCACCAGGCACAACCATGGGGACAGATGCACCCTTAGACCATATATGTAAGGTTTTGCCCTTGTATTGTGAGAAAATTAAGAAATATCACAATCAATGGGTGACCGAGACTAGAGGAGGGGGAAAGCCCCGTTCCTGGTCATAGCAACAGTCTTTTGACAAATGTGCACTGGAACACATGTCTAAGGGGAGATCCTTACAAAATAGATGGGAAGTATTAAACCTCTGGAAAATGTTTGAAGAAACAGAGGACCCGAAGGAAGGAGGGGCGATGCATGGCAATAACACAGAGAAAGGAGCAGGGGAGGGTGAGAAGAATGGGGAGACTAAAAAGGGGATATCTCAGCTAGCCACTTGGCCAGCAGAAGGGTATACCAACCCGAGATATGTGTAAGCAGCCAATATGGTGGCCACACCCTACCATACGTCTCACTGCCAGAGGTTATTGCACACACTAGGGTGACTGTTAGGGAGAATTCTCCAGAATGGCTAATTTCCCTTACCTAATGAGTCCCTCAGCAGCTTTGCTGGATTTCTAGGATTGATTTTTTCACCTGGTATGAGTGTGAGCCTTTTTTTCCCCACTCTTACATGTGTTTTTCTGTGTGTGTTTAACATTTTTGTGTTCATAGACTGTGGAGCCTCACCTATTCCACAGGCATTATCTTTTTACTGTGTGTTTCACAGCACCTTCAGTGCAGTGACACAGGGTTGTCTTTTAGACTTCCCAACTCAGACTCCATTTTTCTGGGACTGACTACTGTCTCCCAGAACATATAAAGTTGCCATTAACTTTATTAGCCTCTGTAAAACCACAGACCCAGTATAAACCATCTTACATAGAGTACTAGAAAGGGTTAATACTTATCTCTTTTTGTCCATTTCTCTTGGAGCATTATTTCGCTCCCTTTTCATCAAGACTTGGCTGGTGGCAATGGTAACTACCCTATTTTACCTACCGCGGTTATCTTAAATAACCTTAGTATTGTTTTAGGCTATCTTGGTAGCCTCAAACTTAAACCCGCTAGAACATATATGTTTTATTACGGTTCCAGCTGGGATTATTCACCATTTCTTTTTGTAAAAGTCTTTCTCGTGTTTTACTCTGCGCGCCAAGCCAGGTTTGGTTCCTTTGTTCACCGTCTCTTTACAGGCTTCTACGCAGAAGCCCTCCTGTATGTCTGGGGGGGACAGGATGTGAGGGAGGGGTTTAGGACTCCCTGCACAGGGTCTCCTTGGAGACCCATGTCGCACTCTGAACTGATTGGCTGTGGTGACTGTCCCGTTGGGACAGCCACCCTGCTGTGTGATTGACAGCCAGGCTGTGTGAATGGGGGAAAACTGCATAAAAAGCAGGTCCTGGGTCTGGAAAGGCAGAGTCGCCACTGGAACGAAAGGACCAACGAGGAGCTGACGGAGGAGGACCCCGACCATGACTGAACCAACCGATGAAGCCCTGCTGCAGGTCCGAATCCTCGAACTCCAATGACAGAGAAGATCCTCCAGGAATCTTCTTCCCCTGAGCTGGTGGGTCCAACCATTTTGCTGAAACTGCAAGCCAGGACTCCCTCCTCTGGTCGAATTCGCTATACAGAGCTACAGTGGGCCGGATAGTCAGGAAGGTCAGCCCCTGCTTGGGTTTTAAGGAGCACACCTTTTATTCATTGCTTTGCTCTGCTGCTGGTTTCTTCCCTAGGCAGTGCAGGACCCTCCAGTCTTCCTACTTCATGTCAGTCCGACAGTCACTTCAGGAACTGTAAGCCTGCAGGAACTGCCAGGAACGTCCGCCTCAGCTGCAGCTTCTTCTCCATTTAAAGGTACTGTGCAAATCCGGATGTTCGTTTCGTTCAGCTGCGGTGAAAGTGTGTGAAATATTTTTCCAATCCAAGGGCTTGTCATCCTCTACTCTTTAAACTAACTTTTCTGTCAACCAACTTCGTCCGTAACTCTTGGCAAAGACTTAACGACGAACTACCCTGATCTGTGTGATCTTGAGCAAAATACTTGTCCTATTGACTTTGGCCCTAAGCCTGTTTGATTTGATTCCATCAGTGTAGATCCCCTTTCTAGATTGCCCTGCTTACTTACCTGTTGGTGCTAGTCAGTTTCTGCCTAACTTTGTCTTTCCCTCCCTTTTAAATTTCTGGAGTGCCATTTTGCTCCCACTTCATTTGTGAGCTTAACTTGTCTGGAACCTATTGGGAGTTGTGTGGTGTATTAAGAGTGTGATTTTCAAACTGCTTTACTTTAGTGAAATATTATACAACTGATGTGTAAATAAATGTATTTTCTTTTTCTCAGAAACCTTGAGCCAGTGTTTGTTTGAATCATAGTAATTGTTGTCCTTTGTGTAACTATTGATACTGCACACTTGCTCTTGAGATAAGTCTGGCTGCTCAGCCATCGCTACCACTTTTACTGTGTAGTACGGGCTTGTACCAAAGGTGAATTTGTACTTTCACTTGTAGTCTTAATTGTGTGTGGTGTTCCCAAAGGGTACTGCATATACTTCTGCCTAACACTGGTGTACAGCGGTGAGGATCAAGTATAGTAATTACACTTAGAGTGCTGCTATTATCTTGGATCAACTAACCACAAGGCTAACATCACTAAAAAGCAATATTAATCATGTCTGATATGGAAAGCTACAGTCAGGAGACCCTCCTTAGTTACACTGTGGATTATTTAAAACATCTGTGTTGAGAAAGGAATCTCTCTGCCAAAGGCAAAAAGTCTGAATTGATTGAAAAGTTGTTGAAAAACCAATGTCTGGGGAGTGGGTCTGAAATGCCTGACTCTCCAACAAATGTGGAAAATAATGAGGATGATGGTGTATCTATTACTGATAGATAGTTAGAGGAAGTAAATGTGTCTACTAATGTAGGCCTCACTGTTCCCTTGTCTGCTCAGCAACCTCAACCTTTGTCCACTGGGACTCCTACGGGTCCTACACTCAGTCGTAAATTCATTGCTCTAGAAAAGATGAGGCATGAATTGGAATTCAAACGTTTACATTCTCAAACTGAACAAAAACACCAAGAACTTAAACTCAGAGAACTGGAGTTGAATCCTGAACTAGAAATGAAAAGGTTATCTCTTGAAAATGCTTCTCTCCCAGAGTCTTCTAGGTCTTCCAGTCCCAAGAGACCCTGTATGCCTAAAGAAATTGTGGGTATGTATGAGGTTAAGCTTGTTATCTTGGATTGGTTGGCAATGTTTGAATATAGCCATTTTACAGGGAATCAGTTGCTTCCCTTGCTCTTCTCTAGGCTACCCACTGTTGCATATGATGTTGTGATGGAGTTGGGGAGGTGGATAGGATGGATTGTGTGTGAAGCTAGCTTAAATTGCTAGATTTGGGAAGACCCCTTTCCAGTACCTTAAGAGGTTTAGGACCCTGAAAAAGCATGATGGTACCCCTTGGGCTACCTGGGTATGTGAATGTTTGAAAAACATAGATGGTTGGGTTAAGGGTTACAGAGTGAACACTTATGAAGGTATGAGAAATCTTGTTATGTTGGAGTCAATTTATGATGCCTGCTCTCTTGAGCTCAGGCAGCATTTGGCTGATTCTAAGGAGATAGATGTCAAGACATTAGCTAAGGCTGCTGACTTGTGGATTGCCAACAGTGCTATTCACAAGGATTCTGGGGCAACCCAGAAAAAGGATGAGGGAAAGCAGCCAAAGAAAGATAACAATGAGAATTCTCATACCTCCAATCCAAAAGAGGGCCACACGCAGCAACATAAGGGTAAACCACAAGGGAAACCAAATCAGGCTAGTTTACCATCTGGACCCAAACAAGATGGAGGTCATAACAAATCCCCATTCATCTAGACATTTGGGAAATGTTATGTTTGTGGGTCAACTGACCAGGTGAAAGGGGATCCCAGATGTAAGGGCAAACCTTCAGGGATCTACACTGTCTCCTTAGCCTTCTCCCCAGAGGAAGAAGTACCTATGGCAAGTGGAACCCTTCACCTACTGGCTGATGAACCCATGAGAGTCTCAGCTAGTGTTTCTTTAGTGTCCATGGGCCTGTTGGAACAACAGAATTTAGATATCTATAATTCCATCCCAGATAATACTGAAGAGTATTATAAAGATATTGTTCTTGTGAATGGCCAGGAGACTCCTGCCATCAGAGACACTGGAGCCAGCATAACTGTGGTGGATGAATCATTTTTCAAGGTGGAGGAAGTTGCTAAGGTACCCAAACGCCCCTCCACGTTAGCTGGAGGCCCTGTGCAAATGCTTCCCCAGTTACCAGCTCTCATCCAGTGTAATGATATGACTGTCAAAATATGTAACGCTCACCTGATTCTCGCAGAGGCGCCGGTCTTGACTGGGCGACTACCGTATCTTCAAAGGTGATGTGTAGCACCCGGTTGGCTCTTTGGGCTGGACCTCTGTGCACTGTATGCCTGACGTGTAGAGTAAGATGTCTGCAGATAGAAAATATGGGGTTAATGAACTGGGGTTATTGGGGTGTCCCTATCTCTTTCCTCTTCTCCTCTCCTGTAGACCCCCAAAGGTTAACGCTCTCACCTTAGGTAAGTGAATGCCGAGCTCTCCATCTGCCTCGGGGCAGGGTGCTGTAACCAGTTTCTTCACTGGATAGGTAGCGCAGGCCTCTTGACTTCAGAGGACTGCTGTCCGTCGTTTACTGCACGAACGGTAAGTTTCGAGTCATTCAAATGTCTTTAAAGTCTTTAGTAATGATGTCTCTTGTTTTGCAGGGTTCCGGCGATGGCGGATGACGGGCTGAAGTGAGTTGAAGATGGAGCCCGTGTGATGAATAGAAGCGCCTGGAAGCAAGCACGTAAGTAAGCGCTTGTTGCCTGCTTCGCTATGCGCTCTAACTGTCTTTTTATTTTGCAGGTACGAGTTCGGAGCGGCTGCAGGGTGCCGGAATACCCACTGGATTAGATGTGGAAAGGAGTAATGGCACGTGAGTATTAAAGTTCCCCAATGTCTTTAAACGCACCTTGTTTTGTCTTTCAGATGCGGGATGCAGCGCCGAAGGCCTCCGGAGCGTGCGAAGAGTTGGTAAACTTTTGTCTTTCAGATGCCGGAATGCAGTGTGAAGACCTCCGGAGCGCACAAAGAGTAGGTAAGCCTTTGCCTTTCAGATGCCGGAATGCTAACCTGTTCTTTCTTGTCTTTATAGGTGTTGCTGAAGACTGGATTCAGGATGGTAAGCCTTTGCCTTTCAGATGCCGGAATGCTAACCTGTTCTTTCTTGTCTTTATAGGTGTTGCTGAAGACTGGATTCAGGATGGTAAGCCTTTTTCCTTAGGCCCAGGACCGGATGCAGAAGACACGATGAGCGTTCTGCTGCAGAGGTTGCAGAATAACGCAAAGCAAGATTCATCCACCGGGTGTGGTTTAAATAGCCTCCTGTAGTGCTTAGGTGTCTCCTTCCACAGCCACGCCTAAGTAAGAAAAGAGTTCCTGGTAAGAAAAGAGTTCCTGCCTTCCAGAAGAGTTCCAGTGTTCTGAATCTAGGGAGTGGCTCCAGCCCCGCCCAACAGGAAAAGTAGTTCCAAACAGAAGAGGATCAGAGGCTCAACTGGCAGGCAAGTAAGCAGCATGGTCTGCTGAAGGTAAGTCCACCCAAGCATTATGAGCCCGGCGCTTCCAGCGCTGGGACTGGGCATATTTATGAGCCTGGTGCCACTGGCGCCAGGACTGGGTCCAAAAGGTCCCAATTGGGACTGGTTGGCACTCGGAACCTGGGTTATGGTTCTGCTTCCAAGGGAGTTGGGAAAACCCTGACCTTTTGGAAGCAGAGATCATGACAGTACCCCCCCTCAAGGCCCCTCCCAAACCGGGCTTCTCCAGGAGTTTTGGCTTGTCAGGAAATGTTCGGTGAAATCCTTTGATTAGGCGAGGAGCGTGGACATATTCAGCAGGTTCCCAGGATCTCTCTTGGGGGCCGTAGCCTTTCCAGTCAATTAGGTAGAATAGTTTAGATTTGGAGATCTTGGAGTCCAGAATGCTTTTGACTTCAAACTCGAGTTCTCCATCCACTAGGATAGGTTTTGGAGATTTGGTTAGTCGGGTTTGAGGTTGCACGGGTTTTAATAGAGAGACGTGGAAGACCGGATGTATCTTCATGTGCGGGGGCAAGTCCAACTTGACCGCTACTGGGTTTACTATGGTAGTGATGGAATAGGGACCAAGGTATCTTGGGTTGAATGTGCATGGCCCTTTTAGAGATAGATATTTGGTGGATAACCAGACTTGATCCCCTACTTGATAGTGAGGGGCTTCCTTCCGATGTTGATCTGCTCCTTTCTTGTATTGTTCTTTAGCCCTTTGAAGGTGAGAAACAGCTTCCTTAAAGGCTTGGGTGATTGTAGAATGCAGGTAGTCTACTGCTGGTGTTTCAAGATCTTGGAGGGGATCCAACTCCGAGGTTTGAGGGTGACTGCCGTACAAAAGAAAAAAAGGGGTTTTCCCAGTTCCCGAATGGACAGAGTTATTGTAGGCATACTCGGCTATCCAAAGGATATCTTTCCAAGTTTTTTCAGTTTGTTGCAGCATGCACCGTAAATACTGTTCCAGAGTTTGATTGGTCCTCTCGGTTTGTCCGTCGGTCTGAGGGTGGTGACTGGTCGATAGTCTCACATCAATTTGAGCCGACCGACAGCAACTTCGCCAAAAATGAGAAATAAATTGACTACCTCGATCCGAAATTAGAACCGAAGGAAAACCGTGCAGTCGGACGATGTTTTCGAGAAATTCTCGGGCCAGAGTTGCTGCTGTTGGCAAGCCTTTGAGCGGAATGAAATGTGCCATCTTGGAGAATAAGTCCACGATTACTAGAATCGTATTGTATCCGGAGCATGGAGGTAGATCGGTGATGAAGTCCATACAAAGCGTATGCCAAGGGCGAGGTGGGATGTCAATAGGGAGTAAGAGGCCTGCTGGTCTTTCCTTTTGACTCTTGTTTTGGGCGCATACTCCACAGGACATTATAAAGTCTCTGATATTTTTTTTCCAAGACGGCCACCAGAAGTAGCGCTTGATCTTTTCTGAGGTCTTGGCTATACCGGGATGACCTTCCATTAAAGAGTCGTGATAACAAGAGATTACTTTTTTCTGTAAATCTGTGCTGGGTAGGTATAATCGTTCTTGGAAATACAATAAGTTGTCCTTTACTGCAAAGTCCTTTCCCTGCAGATGCCAATTCTGTATGTCTGCTGGAGTTACAAGTTGCCTGGCTTTATTCTTAACTTCCTCTATGGATTCTGTGGCGATTACACCCAGAATTCTTTGTTCGGGAATGATTGGTACAGGTTTAGGGTTGACCAAGTGTTCTTCCACTCCCATCCGAGAAAGGGCATCGGCTTTACCGTTCTTTGTACCAGGTCGATAGGTAATTATGAAGTCAAACTCGGCAAAGAATAATGCCCAACGGAGTTGTCTAGAGGATTGGGCTTTTGCGGTCTTCAAATATTGCAGGTTTCGGTGATCCGTAATCACAGTAACGGTGTGTCGAGCCCCCAGCAGATAATGCCGCCAAGCCTTAAAGGCAGACTTGATAGCCAGAAGTTCCTTGTCAGTAATCGTGTAATTGATTTCAGGAGGCGAGAATTTGCGGGACCAAAATGCCACGGGATGCAACTGATTGGTTACCGGGTCCTTTTGTGATAGAACTGCCCCCATGGCAAGGCTTGAAGCATCAGTTTCCACGATGTAGGGGAGTTCGGGGCGAGGGTGTTTTAAGATTGGTGCAGAGATAAATTTAGTCTTCAAATCCTGGAAAGCTTGTTCCGCCTCGGTAGACCATTCAAAACGTTTGTTTTTCTTTAACAAGGCAGTTATGGGCTGGACTATTCGAGAGAATTCGGGGATAAATCTGCGGTAAAAGTTAGCGAAGCCTAACATGCTTTGCACACCTTTTACGGAGGATGGTGATGGCCATTTGAGAACTGCATCGACCTTCTTTGAATCCATACACACTCCGCCAGGTGATAATATGAATCCCAAGAATTCAACTTCAGTCACGTTGAAAACACATTTTTCCAACTTAGCGAAAAGTTTGTGTTGACGCAATCTTTCGAGGACCATTTTAACGTGTTTCCGATGTTCAGATTCCGATGAAGAATAAACGAGGATGTCGTCAATGTAAACAACAACACATACATCTATGAGCTCTCTGAGGACATAGTTCATAAAATATTGAAAGGCGGCCGGGGCATTGCAAAGTCCGAAGGGCATGACCTGATATTCAAATAGCCCATACTTGGTGCGGAAGGCCGTCTTCCATTCATCGCCCTCTTTTACTCGTACCAAGTGGTAAGCTCCTCTAAGATCCAGCTTTGTATATATGCATGCTTTTCTGACTTGGTCCAGGAGTTCAGGGATCAAAGGTAACAGATATCTATTCTTAACGGTGATCTGGTTCAGGGAGCGATAATCGATACAAGTTCTAAGGTCTCCTTCCTTTTTTGGAACGAAGAACAAAGCTGAAGAAGCAGGGGACTTGGAAGGACGAATAAACCCATTTGCCAGGTATTGATCCAGGTATTGTCGAAGGTGAAGGTTCTCAGGCTCGGTGAGGGCATACATTCTACTACAAGGAGGAGTAGATCCAGGTATCAGGTCTATCTGGCAGTCATAAGACCTATGAGGAGGTAGAGAGTTAGCCTGATCCTTCCGGAAAACATCTTGGTATTCTAGGTATTCGGGAGGTAACTGGGGAGTCTCTGAAGAAATTGCGACCAGTGCAACACCAGGTGGAGGGTGACAAGTAGAGACACATTCTGGAAACTGGACCGTTCTTGCTCGCCAATCGATCAGAGGATTGTGTTTCTCTAACCAAGGTATTCCTAGAATAATCTGAAACTGAGGGGCCTTGATCACATCGAACACGATCTTCTCATGGTGTCCATCTTGACTTACTAGCGTCACCTCTTGAGTGGTATGCGTTACTGGCCCGGAGGCTATCTCCGTACCATCCACCGTAGTAATGACATCCTTTACAGCCTTGGGACAAAGAGTTAGATTCATCCTCAAAACCATTTCATGATCCACATAATTGCCGATGGCACCGCTGTCGACGTAAGCTTCAATTGCATGTAATCGATCTGGATTATCAGGGCTAATGAGGACCATAGGTATCACGAAATGCGAGGTCACGGAACTGGTTTTCACGCTCGGCAAGAGGACCTCTATTCTTGTCGGGCGAGGTCGTTTCCCTGCTCAGAGTTTGTAACTTTGGTAACTGCAGCTCCTACTGCCTTCTTGGCAGGTTTCACCGGACAGTCTCGAAGAAAGTGCCCTGAGTTTCCGCAATATAGGCATAATTGCAACTGTTTCCTCCTTTCCCGCTCCCTTTGTGTTAGAGGACCTTTCAGACCCCCTATTTGCATGGGTTCCCCGGAGTCTACTCCTTTGGAAGGAGTTGGCGGTTTGGAAAATACTCGAGCATCAAACTTGGAACGATCGGCCTTCCTGTTCTGCAGCCTGTGATCTATTTGAACGACCAAGTCTATATAATCCGAACAGTCTTGTGGGGGATTCACTACTTGGGCTAAAACGTCTTTGAGCTCTCCACGTAGACCTCTATAAAACAGCGTAATCCTTTTGTCCTCAGGCCATTGAGTTTCCACTATTAGTCTATTGAAAGATGCAATATAAGCCAAAAGGTCTTGATTACCCTGTCGCAACGAAAGAAGCTCATTGTCCTAGGCCTGCCCCTGTGAATGTCTTGCGAACAGTTTTTCCATACTAAGCTGAAAGGCTTGAAAATCATGGAGAACCGGATCATCTTGATTAACTAGAGGGATCGACCAGTCTGCCGCATTGCCACTAAGGTACGAAAGTACAAAAGCTACTTTCGCTTGATCAGTTGGAAAGGCTGCTGGCCGGCATAAGAAGTGCAACCGGCACTGATTGATAAATACTGCAAACCTCTTTGGGTCACCAGAAAATCGTTCGGGCGGAGCCAGAGGTACATTCCCAGGTAGGTTGATCTGCACTGGATTCATAGAGGATGTTGAAGGAAGATTTGCCCCTGATGTGGGTAACGGGGTCTGTCCGGCTTGTGACTGTAGCACTTGTCTAGCAAGATTGTCTGTTCTCTCCTTGGAAATAATTAGTTCCCTTCTTAGAGCATTCGTTTCCTGACGAGCTGCATGCACTTCTGCCCTTAGTTCCCCAAGAAACCGGGCTAGGGGGTCAGTATCCGAGGTTTCCATAGCGCCTGGGCGAGAGTTTTGCGGTAGGCTTTGCGTTCTGTAACGCTCACCCGATTCTCGCAGAGGTGCCGGTCTTGACTGGGCGACTACCGTATCTTCAAAGGTGATGTGTAGCACCCGGTTGGCTCTTTGGGCTGGACCTCTGTGCACTGTATGCCTGACGTGTAGAGTAAGATGTCTGCAGATAGAAAATATGGGGTTAATGAACTGGGGTTATTGGGGTGTCCCTATCTCTTTCCTCTTCTCCTCTCCTGTAGACCCCCAAAGGTTAACGCTCTCACCTTAGGTAAGTGAATGCCGAGCTCTCCATCTGCCTCGGGGCAGGGTGCTGTAACCAGTTTCTTCACTGGATAGGTAGCGCAGGCCTCTTGACTTCAGAGGACTGCTGTCCGTCGTTTACTGCACGAACGGTAAGTTTCGAGTCATTCAAATGTCTTTAAAGTCTTTAGTAATGATGTCTCTTGTTTTGCAGGGTTCCGGCGATGGCGGATGACGGGCTGAAGTGAGTTGAAGATGGAGCCCGTGTGATGAATAGAAGCGCCTGGAAGCACGTAAGTAAGCGCTTGTTGCCTGCTTCGCTATGCGCTCAAACTGTCTTTTTATTTTGCAGGTACGAGTTCGGAGCGGCTGCAGGGTGCCGGAATACCCACTGGATTAGATGTGGAAAGGAGTAATGGCACGTGAGTATTAAAGTTCCCCAATGTCTTTAAACGCACCTTGTTTTGTCTTTCAGATGCGGGATGCAGCGCCGAAGGCCTCCGGAGCGTGCGAAGAGTTGGTAAACTTTTGTCTTTCAGATGCCGGAATGCAGTGTGAAGACCTCCGGAGCGCACGAAGAGTAGGTAAGCCTTTGCCTTTCAGATGCCGGAATGCTAACCTGTTCTTTCTTGTCTTTATAGGTGTTGCTGAAGACTGGATTCAGGATGGTAAGCCTTTGCCTTTCAGATGCCGGAATGCTAACCTGTTCTTTCTTGTCTTTATAGGTGTTGCTGAAGACTGGATTCAGGATGGTAAGCCTTTTTCCTTAGGCCCAGGACCGGATGCAGAAGACACGATGAGCGTTCTGCTGCAGAGGTTGCAGAATAACGCAAAGCAAGATTCATCCACCGGGTGTGGTTTAAATAGCCTCCTGTAGTGCTTAGGTGTCTCCTTCCACAGCCACGCCTAAGTAAGAAAAGAGTTCCTGGTAAGAAAAGAGTTCCTGCCTTCCAGAAGAGTTCCAGTGTTCTGAATCTAGGGAGTGGCTCCAGCCCCGCCCAACAGGAAAAGTAGTTCCAAACAGAAGAGGATCAGAGGCTCAACTGGCAGGCAAGTAAGCAGCATGGTCTGCTGAAGGTAAGTCCACCCAAGCATTATGAGCCCGGCGCTTCCAGCGCTGGGACTGGGCATATTTATGAGCCTGGTGCCACTGGCGCCAGGACTGGGTCCAAAAGGTCCCAATTGGGACTGGTTGGCACTCGGAACCTGGGTTATGGATCTGCTTCCAAGGGAGTTGGGAAAACCCTGACCTTTTGGAAGCAGAGATCATGACAAAATACCTGGTAGTGTGCAGAGTGAAGTGCCTGGGAGAGTCCTGTTGGGTAATGACCTGAAAACTCTTGGAGTTGTGTCAAGCACCCCAGGCATCCCAGTAAAAGGAGACAGGAGCTCACTAGGCCTGCAAGGGAGAGGACCTCGAGGGGCTCTCCAGAGGAGTTGATAGAGGAAACTATCACTCCCACTCCACATGAGTTGCTCACTGCTATTTCTAGAAAGAATGAGGCAAAGGGAAAACCCAAGACCTCAAGGAAAAAGTCAGACAGCACCCCCTGTGCTCCCAACAAGGACATCCCCAAGATTGTCCAAAGTCACACCTGTGACTCCTCCACCTGCTGAGGCAGAGTGTGAGGTGCAAACTTGTGTGGTTGAGCCCGTTTCTGAAGAATCAGATCTGGAAGAAGACACTGTTTTAGCTGGAGATCTTGACCCTGTTGACCATCCTGAGCTGCAGTCTTTACTGGCAGAAGGTGGACCCAACAAGGCAGACTTCAGCAGAGGACAAAGAGAGTGTCCCACTCTCGAGGGTCTTCAACAACAGGCTGCTAACAAACGTGATGGGCAAGAAGTTGGAAAGCATAGGTTAAGCTGGGAAGATGGCCTCTTCTACAGTGAACCAACTGAGTCTATCCCTGGGGACTGCAAACGAATTGTAGTGCCCCTTGCTAACAGACTCCAGTTCCTACAGTTGGCCCATGAGATACCTTTGGCTGGTCACTTGAGTTTCAAAAAGACAAAGGAAAGGCTCTCCCTCTACTTCTACTGGCCTAAAATGGGTTCAGAAGATGACACATTCTGTAGGAGCTGCCACACTTGCCAAACCGCTGGCAAGAGTAGAGCCAAGAATGTGGCACCCCTGGTGCCTCTCCCAGTGGTGAGAGTTCCTTTTGAGAGCGTGGGCATCAACATTGTTGGTCCCCTTGACCCTCCCACATCTTCAGGGAACAGGTTTATCCTGGTTGTAGTAGACCATGCTGCAAGATAACCAGAAGCTATACCTATGAGAACTGTTATGGCGCAGGCTATGGCTAAGGCTCTACTTGGTATTTTTACCAGAGTAGGGTTTCCTAATGAAGTTTTATCCGACAGGGGATCCAATTTTATGTCCCACTGCATGCAAGCCATGTAGAAAAACTGTGGCATCACTTACAAGTTCTCTACAGCCTACCATCCACAGACAAATGGACTGGTAAAGAGGTTTAATCGTACTATGAAGAGCATGATGGGTGCTTTAGAGGAACCCCTTAAAAGAAAGTGGGACCTTCTACTGCCATGCCTTTTATTTGCTTACAAGGAAGTCCCTCAGGAGGAAGTTGGTTACAGTCCCTTTGAACATCTCCATGGCCATTTAGTCAGAGGTCATTGGCCCTGATTAAGGAGGGGTTGGAGAGTGCTCCTTCCCCCAAGTCAGTCAGATTGACTGATTATGTGATAGGTCTCCGGAGGAGAATGTCACACATGATGGCAGAAGCTGGTGATAACTTAAAAGGAGGTCAGGCTCTGGTCAAAATTGGCATGACCAGAAGGCCAGCATTGTTGAGTTTACTCAAGACCAGCTTGTATTAGTTATGGTGCCAACAAGGCAGAGGGCCTTGCACGACAAATGGATAGGACCCTTCAAGGTTGTGGGCAAACTTGGAGAGGTGAACTATTTGGTGGACATAGGCAGACCCAAGGAGGCTCCCAGAGTCTTTCACACCGACCGTTTGAATGCATATGTCTCGAGACCAGAAGTGGGAGCTTTGCTTCTAGCTTCAGCCCAAGAGGAAGAGGAGAGTGAACCTCTACCTGACCTCCTCAGATGCCAACATTTGGATGAGAAAATAGAAGGAGTCAATCTCTCTTCTCAACTGACTTCTGAACAACAGGAGGAGTGCAAAGTTCTGTTAAATCAGTTTGCCTCCCGGTTTTCACTATCACCAGGCTTGACCCCTTGGGGCCAGCATGATATTCTCACTGGTGACTGTTTACCTGTGAAAAGCAGAGGTTACAGAATGTTAGAACATGTGAGATCCCACATCAAAGAAGAAGTCAACAAGATGCTTAATCTCGGGGTTATAGATCCCTCTACAAGTCCATGGTCTAGTCCGGTTGCTCTAGTATCAAAGGCAGGATCCAAGGAGTTGAGATTCTGTGTGGACTATAGGGCTCTAAATGCAGTCACTAAAACTGATGCCTATCCTTTGCCAAGGACTGATGAACTGGTGGATAGATTTGGTTCAGCCAAGTACCTCAGTACTTTTGATCTGACGTCAGGCTATTGGCAAATAGCCCTGACAGACCATGCCAAGGAGAAAACTGCATTCTCAACCCCAGCAGGCCTCTACCAGTTTAAGGTTATGCCTTTTGGACTAAAGAATGCCCCTGCTACATTCCAAAGGGTGGTCAATCAATTTCTGAATGGGATGGAGGACTTCTGCATGGCATACTTGGATGACATTGCAGTGTTCAGCCCTACATGGAAAGAACATATTGATCACTTAGGATATGTTTTGCAGGCTCTTTAGCAGGCCCATCTGACCATAAAGGCAAATAAATGTCAAATTGGTCAGAGCAAAGTGGTCTACCTTGGTCATGAGGTAGGAGGAGGTGAAATAAGGCAATTGCCCAGCAAAGTACAAGCTGTGCAAAACTGTGCCACCCTTACTACTCAAACCCAAGTGAGAGCTTTCCTAGGTCTCACTGGGTACTACGGGAATTTCATAGAGAACTATGGGACCATAGCTTCTCCCTTGAATGTGATCTCCTCTCCAAAATTCCCTAAAAAGGTTACATGGAATGAGGAGTGCTCTCAAGCCTTTGAAAACCTGAAGAAAGCCCTTTGTCAAGCTCCAGTCCTAAGAGCTCCTGATTATCACCATCCATCCCTTCATTGTGCAGACAGATGCCTCCAATATAGGTATAGGTGCAGTCCTTAGTCAACTTTATGAGATAGGTAGGGTGTGTTAGGGAGAATTCTCATACATGGCTGATTTCCCTTACCTAAAGAGTCCCTCAGCAGTTTTACTGGATTTCTCGGATTAATTTTTTCACCTGGTAAGAGTGTGAGCCTTTTTTCCCACTCTTACATGTGTTTTACTGTGTGTGTTTTCACTTTTTGTGTGATCTTGGGCACTGGAGCCTCACCTACTCCATGTGCACCATGTGTGTGTTACACAGCACCTTCAGTGCAGTGACACAGGGTTGTCTTTGAGACTTCCCACTGGCCCTCATTACGACCCTGGCGGAATTCGGAAAACGATGGCGGAAATGCAATACCGCCATCGAATAGCGCTCGGTGCGACTATGACCCGTCACCGCAAAGTACAAAGCCATTAGCGACACCGTAGTAAACGCCAACGCTAACTGCACCAAGCACGCGCGCGCGCGCCATGCCAAACCGTAAACACCACCATGGCGCAAGGGTACGCTAATTCCGACCCTAGCGGACATGTACCTAACGCCATCAAGCATGGCGGAATGAACCATTCCGCCATGGTGAGAAGTACGGCATCGCAAATCAACCGTAAACGGCCCCACTGAGTGCCTGTACACCGCTCCCTGCCCACAAAGTACAACTCCCCGTAGGTGCAATGAAGTCACAATGCAACCATTGAAATGCACAAGTCACCCATGCATGCCAACGAACAAATGAAACACAAGAGGGGCCAATGGGAGCTGCAGGGCACAGATGGCACGAAAACAGAAGCCATCCCAATGGACATGACCACAGTCCCCCACCAAGAAACGCACGCAAACACAGGCACCTGTGACCAGCAATATACCGAAAATCACATCATTCCACCAGTCCACCTGGCTGACCGGCATCTGTTACACAAAACCCAATCCCCCGCCCCTGAGCATGACAACATCCAAACAGTCATATTGGCAGCCCCCATCCCTGACCTCACGGGCTTCGTAGGCAAACGCGTCCAGTACAGTACCACGCAACTAAACTCTGAAGCTGGAACCCAATGCAGATCTCCTCACAATACATCGCTCCCCAAATAGGAATATGCCACATCACTTGCAAAGAAGAACGCTACACGGGCCGAATCAGAATAGAAATTTAATGCACAACAAAATCACCAAGCCCATACAGCCATCAGGCCATGAACTCCAAAACACATTTCACCATTGTGGGCTGCATCCGCAAGAAATGACCAGCCACTACTTGTGTGACGCCCTGTTCCATCATGGTACACAGAGCCACATTCACGTACGAAAAGGCAACATTGAAGCGCACAGAACCGCAGGGCCGTCCCAATGGGGAGGCACTAGTCCAGCTGAAAGGCCGAAATGTTGCTCCGAGCCACCAGTACTGCGTAAGGGCATGTGGCCCATTGGCGATCGTCCCATAAGATCGTAATGCTGCTCCACTGATTAACACGAAGCAGCAGGTGTCGGGAGTAAAAGCCATCTGCAGGAGTGGCATACAGATGGCAGTGGCAAAAGGGGAGGAGATACCTGTCAACCAAAAGAAAAGAAAAAGAACAGAATGGCCATCAGAACTACATTCGAACAACTCACTTCAATGATCACACTAAATCCACAGCCATATGCATGCTAGCCCACTCCAAAGGATCATCACCACCCCAAAACCACTTGCGACTCATAACCACCTATATCGAGGTGTAAACACCATCACAAACGAGTGTACCTGTGCATGCGTCTGTCAAAACAGAATCCATCAGATGGGATTGGTAACGTGCATGGACACAAGTGTCTGAGTGCGCGTCGAGACAGGGAGGGCTCAACAAGGCCAGATAGACGATGGTCCCACTATGGCAGCCCTGCATCACATAGCGCAGGGGAGGCGGATAGATTCCAAGAAGCCCTGTACATGGCAAACTCTGTATAAAATCACCTGCCCATGCATCCATTCATCATTCCCTCATCCCGGGATTAAAACGCCTGAATATTTACTCACATAACATTAGAAATATCCATTGAGTCTGTGCGTTATGCAGCCTGCAAAATCCACAGTGCCCCAGCCCGTGATGCCAGTGTTGTGAAGTAACATGTATTTGGGAACGTCCGGCCTCATCGCCCACGTCGCTATTGCGCATCCCAAACCATTCATATCAATCATTGCATCCTCGCCATGGCCCCTGTCCCAAGGACATTGAACAATAGTACGTTATATTTGCAGTCAGACCTGTGGGCATTTCCTCGCCGCTAGCTGATAACCGAAAGCGCCGCCCTTCGAATTCCTCATTTGCAACATCACGTCGAAGAAGCATCTGTGGCCGTTTGAAATGACTAATTAATCCATCTAGTGCGGCTGTGTGTGAAAATGGCAACTGCCTTCACCCACAAATGGGACGCCCCGCCCGTCGTTGCAACTCGGTACAGTGATGCATGAGGGCCCACCGTTACTCGAGTACTACGTACCACTGACACTTCACAAGTCTGTTCGCGACTGCACAGATAGTATGTGAAACAATGGGACCATAGCAGAATGAACATATCAACCAATGTTACACGGCCATCGGGTACAAATACATGATTGCAATAGCAAGATGCCATTTCCCGAATTGCAGCGTTGTGTGCGGGACGTGCTCGGCCAAAGGGGAGAGAAGTTTGCACAGGTGGAATGAATCACCACAGGTGGAGGCCATACAGCCTGAAAACACATAAATTGCACAGCCAGTCTCCTCCCACAACCACACCGAAATGCTACCGGCAGGACTCGCGATGTTGGCCCTGGGGGACCTGATAGCACTGCAAGTACTCCAACTCCAGGAAGAAGACGAACACCAACTACAACCGGCCACACGGAGGAGACGCAGGAGGAGGAGGAGGCCAAGGCAGGGCCAGCAAGGGCCGCCAGCACAGCCACTACCACCACACAGGCAGCCCGCAATCCCACGCCTCCGAGCACATCCGTTCAACCTCACTGATGAGCAGATCCACACCCTCTACCGTCTGGACCGGGACACCATAGCCGCCATTGTGGACATGACACAGGCTGACCTTGTCAGCATGATAGATAGCCCAACCGCCATCCCACCCCTACTGAAGGTGGTGTCTGTACTCCACTTCCTGACCACAGGCACCTACCAGCACACAGTCGGACAGTTGCATGGCATTTCTCAGCCACTGTTCTCACGGACACTATTGCAAGTGCTCGATGCCCTCCTGCAGCACGCAGACGACTACATCTCCCTACCACGCTCGGAGCAGGGAAATTACCAACACAAAAGTGGGATTCCATGCACTTGCCGGCATACCGGGTTGCATTGGTGCCATCGACTGCACCCATGTGGAATTGGTCGTCCCACATGCCATGGAGGCCCAGTACCGCAACCGAAAACAATTTCATTCTCTGAATGTACAAATGGTGTGTGACTCCAACAGGATCATTACACATTGTTGTGCCAGATTCCCTGGATCAACCCATGATTCTATGGTCTTGAGGAACTCTACAATACCACGCTACATGGAGCGACACGCAGGGAACAGATCCTGGCTACTCGGTGAGTCTCATTACATGCATGATAATGTGGGGTATGTGATTCGGCAATGACCTGGCAGGAAGGGGGGGGGTGTGCGTACGTAGCAATGGCATTCCACATCATACGTTTCTCGTCCACATACAGGTGATGCTGGATATCCACTGAAGAGATGGCTCCTCACACCAGTCCGGAACCCACGGGACCAGCATGAGGAGGAGTACAACCATGCCCACTCACGTACCCGTGTAGTCATTGAACAGGCATTCGGCCTACTGAAGGGTCGTTTCCGCTGCCTCAGCAGGTCTGGCGGGGCACTCCTGTACCGCCATGAGAAGGTTGCAAAGATGGTCATGGCATGTGTCATGCTCCACAACATGTGCGTACGTAGAAATGTGCCCATGCCCCCTGACGCAGAACTGCAAGCACCTGATGATGGTCATGATGAGGGCGGGGATGTGGCAGCACCTCAAGGAGTCTGCGAGGCACCGGAGGGCCGTGACATTCGTCAGCATCTCATTGATGCATGCTTCTAGCACTCACGCCTGGTGGCTGATACATGGACACGGGACTCGTGGCACTGTGTGTGTCTGGGACATGCACAATATGGACTGTACGCCTATGATGGCCTAGTACACAAAGATCAATGTCCACACATCTCATTGGTTGATCGTGCACTGTTTATGGCATATGTGATATCATGTTGTACACCCTATCGACCCGCCACCCAAGTGAGCCCAACACACCCCCTCCACCCTCCTACCTCCCCCCCGAACACCAGTGTCCACAGATGCTCGTTGTCAGTGGGCAGTCGCTATTGCAAGCCCCCTCTGCGGGTATCAGGGGCACCCATGCCTGTGGAGCGCAGGTTCCTCCCAGACCTACGTTGGGGGCTGCCCTGGACGGAACTTGCAACGGATGATGTCTCTGCCTGCTCACGTCCATGCATGTCCCTAAGGGTTTGCGAGAGCTCAGTGAGCACACGGCGCACTGCGGCAAGTTCGGCACATACGTCCTTGGACGTCGCATGCAGTTCCCCCCTCAGGCTCTCGGTGCTTCTCTCCATTTGGACTCTCAGGCTCTCGGTGCTACTCTCCATTTGTGCCCTTAGTGTCTCTGTACCTCTCTCCATTTCTGCCCTAAGTGTCTCAGTTGATGTTTCTATGTCTGCCTTAGTGCCCCCACATTCATCGGCATGGTCCTTGAGGAGCGTGGCCAGTTGCTGCTGTTGCACGATTAACTGGTCGAGGGACTGTTGCCTCTGCTGGGCCATGGCCACTTGCGGGGGTGTCACAGAGGGGCTGTTGACCTCATGTTGCCTTGCCACAGGGCTTGTGGGGGATGGCCAGTCGTCGTCTTGTGGGTGCACCTGCGTGGTATCCTCATGTTGTACGGGATGGGACAGACAGGGGGATTGGGACAGGTCATGGATGGATCTGTCTTCGACATCCCCGTCTTCTGTGTCGGAGCATGCTGCCATCAATGGGGTGTCACCTATGGTGCTGCTGCCACCAGAGGCAGTGCCTTCTGTGGCATCCGTTGGGGGGACCTGTGGTGGTGGTGGTGTGGGCATGCTGGCTGCTGGGGTGCCTGTTGATGTTCCCTCCTCTGTGCTGCCACCTGATTTGTGCTGCTGCCGTGTCTTGATGCGTGCAGCTGAGGTGGAGGGTCTTTGGCCGTTGGTCTTGGCCCTCTTTGCAGGTGTGCTGGTAGGGGTGTCCTGAAGCTCGTCGTTTGGATCGGACCCTGTGGTGGAGTAAAGGAGGGCGAGGGTTATTGATGGGTCTGTGGAAATTGGAATGGCATTGTATCACATGCATTGGGGTGGTACCTGAGGGTGATTTGGGTCGGGGCCTTGGAGGTGCTTTCATTTGTGTGTGGAGTGAGGGTGCAGTTGTATGGCAGCCTGCAGTTAGGGTGTGCCTGCTGCACGTGTAGTGCGTGTTTTAGGGGTTTTTAATTATTTTTGTATTTATTGTGGGTTTTAACGTGCGCTATCAGGCCGATGTGTGTGGACGTTCTCCTGGACATGTGTTTCTGTTGCACTATGTGGACACATGGTACTTCACATGGTTGGACTTTGTGGATTTGGCATTGTTTTATCTGGCCCACCTACCTGAATCTTCGGATGTCTGCACTCCTTTCTCCATCCCTCCGACTCCCTCTATGCTCTCCATTCCGATGGTGGAGGCACAGATTTCTTCCCAGGGGGTCAACTTGATGGGTGATTCAGGACCTCCCCCGGTGGCTGTGGCAATGTTGCGGTTGGCAGAGAGTATGCTGCGGACGCGTATCCGCAGGTCGTCCCATCGCTTTCGGCATTGCTGTGGGGTGCGGGGTGCGGTCCCCACCGCACTTACCCGCTGTGCCACCAGAGCCCATATGGCCTTCTTGTTTGCAAGTGCCGTCCTGGTCATTTGCGTGGAGAAGACGACGGCAGCATTCTCCTGGAGGGTCTCTGTTAGCACGGTGAGTTCCTCACGGGAGAAGTGGACCTGCCGCTTGCGGTCGCACGCTTTCTTCGCTACTTTTCCCATTTCTCTTGGTTTCGCTAGGGTGGATGACGGGTTGGGGTGTGTCTCAGGGTAGTGGTTTTAGTGGTTGTGTGGTTTTAGTGGTTTTATAGGTGTACGGCGGGATGTTTCCCGTTCCGGGCCCATGTTTTAACTTCCGTTTCCGTATATTTCCGGTCACCGTACTTTCCGGTAGGCGCACACTGCGGTGTCCGCTGTGATGGGTGGCGGTATTGCACCTAGGGCGCCGTACGGCGGCGGTGTGGGCCGTTTTGGGGTCATTTCCGCCATCGCGGACTTTGCACTTCCGCCATGCCGTGGTGCTCGTGCCTGATGGGTCGGAATGGGCCGCACTTTGCTCCTTCGTGCAATGGCGGAAACGCTATTTACGCTGTGGCGGTCCGGTCAGTCACTTTCCGCCAGGGTCGTAATGAGGGCCACTGACTCCATTTTTCTGGGGCTGACTACCGTCCCCAGAAATACCTACCTATTTTGCATTGTCATTAGTCTAAGGGCCCTATGCTCCACTCTTATGACATTAAACCCTTGCTCTGTATCGTTGGTCAACTGGATCAGGTCTCACCTTACGATTTGGAGCCATTTTGCAGTGGCTTGCATCTGGATGATGGGTATTAGGTGTGCAAAACATTTCTCTGCCGAATTATAGAGCTTGTATTCATCAGGTATTTGCGTGAGCAGTTCGAACGAGTCTGTGGATATGTAATTTGATGATCTTTTTCTGCTCCGCAGCTGGTCATAGGGGCTGTGGAAGTCTGGTGGGGGCATTGTGTGCTGTGCTTCAATTGTTGGGGGCTCTGTGGGCTCTTCATCAGGCCGGGACCCCTTTTCAGGTGTTCTTCTGGTACTACCAACAGGGCAGAGTGCAGTGCAGGTAGTGAACAATAGCCTCTTCAAGAAGGTGGGATGTTCAAGTACGCTTGCCGGCCTCAGAGCCAGTAATATTCCATCAACGCTATGGTGCCTTTCCTGATGTCTGGAATTAGGATAGTTCTGTTAAACCGCTCATTTGACCCAACAGATACAGTTTCTTCACTGTAAAAACATAGTTCATAACTTTTTTCTTGGTGTACTTTTACTGTGTTTCAATGGCTATGGTCCATGACAATTTGGTGACATGTTCTGTCCATATTTTTCCACATGCTTGTTCTGCGAGAGGTATTGTTTTTTCTGGGAACCCTACAAGTCCTTCGGCATTACAAGTAAGACTTATTTCTTGCCATTTATTGTTAGTGCACTTCGCCCCTTCAGTAACCAGATACAATTCTTTCAAAACAGTTCGTATTGGTGGAACGCGTGTCGCATTTTCGGGTGTCTGGATTAACGAGTTCTAAGTGAATGTTGCGTGCCTGGAATGTGCCATTGATCATATACAGCGCAAGAAGAATAGGCATTTTGTCTCTATACTCGCTACTTCCTGCAGTACTAAAACCTTGGCTGCCCCAGATGCGTGTGATGTTAAGGAACAGACGTAGCAACTTCCACTGGTAGTTTTCCTTCCCATTGCACTCATGTCAGAGTACCAACTGTTTGAGTGCTCGAGATGATGAATCTAGGCCTGAACTATGGTATGCATCATATTTATGCTGGTACGCTTGTCTTTTCCTTCTGTTATTACCTATTGCATGCCTTTTTACTACTTTACGTCTGCTGCTGGTCACATTTACATTACTGCTTCCATTTCACAAATAGTTTTTTACCTTTGGCATTAGGATTTGAAATATTTTGCTTGTACATACAGTTGCATGGGAGCTGCTTCTGTTTGTACAGTTGTTGTTATGTTGTTTTGTTCATTGGGATTAAATACTTCACTTTCATTTATCCTTTCATCCTTTCATTCAGGGCTGGGCTGGAACTCAGTGTTGTTGCTATCGAGAGTATAGGCGTGGAGGTTACAGTGGCGGGTATGGGAGTAACTTCAGTAACTTCAGTGACATTGAACGATACACTCATGTTCATAGGAGTTAATTCAGTGACATTAAAAGGTATACTCATGTTCCAGGTCCCCGTGGTCCCCTCCCCCCTTATTTTAGATGGCCAACCCAGATAAAGACGTTCCCCAATAAATCCCTAATAAAAACATAATTATTGTAAATAAAATAGCTGTACATTCTGGTACTAATAATGCTGTTCCTATCTACAGTTGAAGAATATCTTGTCGTGGTCATTTCCATTGTTGCCACACCTGTGGGTTTGAAAAAACGGGGAGGGTGAAATTAGGTGGGGAGGGACCGGGGGTAGGGAAGGAAGGGGTGAGAGTGGGATTGAGAGAGAGAGTTTTAATTCATGTAGCTGGTGCTCTAGCAGCAATGCATGCATTTAAACCTGTTTCACATGCATCATATGATCAGCACAAAGCTATGCAAACTGAGGGAGTAGTGTTCTCTTGATTTTGGACACTTGGTGTCGAGAACACGACCTTGTAGGGCCCACGGAACCTGGGGTTATTCCATTTTCACACAAAGCTTCTGACATAGACCAGTTCCCCCAGCAACAGTGGTATACCGGTGCAGCGTCAGTTTGTGGGGCAGTTGATGTTTGTGTGTCTTCTGTGTTTGGCATAGCCATTTGTTTTGTAAGACATCTAATTGCACGTGTCAGTTGGGACAGATATTGTTTAAATTCTTCCCCCAGTATTGTTGGCATTCTACGAGCATCTGATGCTCCCCTTACAGGCGAAAGGGGTGTCTGCATGCGCCTGCCAGTCACTATTTAATGGGGGGACAGGTGGTGGTCCTTACTGGGCTGTGTGCGCAGATGAAACAGGGGCAGGCACAACACCCAATTCTGTTTTAGGGTGATAAGAGTCTGCTCTTAAGGAGGCAGTTGATCCTTTCCACCACCCCATTGACTTGTGGGTGGTAAATCAAACGCATATGATGTTTGATCTCTAAGAGGGCGGAAATTTCCTTGAAGAGCTCATTGAAAAAATGTGTGCCATTATCCGATCTTAAAACGTCACACACTCCCCAGCAGGGCAAAACCTCTCTGGCGAGGAATTTGGTGGTACACTTGGCATCTGGGTGGGCACATGGATCAGCTTCAACCCATCTGGAGAACAGACACACCACCACAATCAAATATCGTGCCCCATTGCATCATTCCCCCATGTCTACATAGTCAATGTGCATCTCATGGAATGGGCCGAAGGGGCGTGGCAGAGTTCCTCGCAACGTTCTCATTGTCATCCCTGTGCTAAACACTTGACAGGTAGTGCATTGAACGACCATAGTAGTGAGGTGTTCTTGTAAATTGGTATCAACCTATCTATTTGGATGCCTGCTCCAATGTGTTGCTGAGAACTATGAGAAGGGTAATGCAATTGTTCAAAAGCTGTGTGCAATAATTCCACTGGCATTACTGCTTTTCCTGTACTTTGTTGCCTCCAAAAGAGGTCGGTGGGGGTTACACACACCCACATTTGAGCCAATTCTCCTGTTCTTCTGGGGGTGCTCTATGCTGCAACTCAATAATTTGTGAGATTGGGAGAGCTGTGTATGCCTCTGCATCTGTTCTAGCATTTGCTGTACTTACAATGTATTCAGCTGATGTGGGCATGGGGAGACATGCTGTAGCTTTTGCTGCCGCATTGGCAGCTGCATTTCCCAGCAAGACTTTGCCTATATGGTGTGCATGTGCTGCACATTTAATGACCGCCACCACATAGGTGTCTACCAGGGCAGAAATCAGTGTATTGAGCAGGGTGGCATGCTGCACTGGTGAGCCATCTGCTCTCCTGAACCCCCTCCTTCTCCAGTGCGACAGACCTGCGTGCACCGTTGTGGTGACATAGGCAGAGTCTGAGTAGATGGTAACATGGCACCCCTTAGATGCCCGCAGGGCTTCAATGAGTGCTGCCATTTCAGCCGCTTGAGTTGAATAATGTATGGGCAATCTCTTTATTACAAGTGTTTCATATTCTCCTTCCTCTAGGTGCACCACTGTGTCCCCAAAATGCCTTTAACCTGTCTCTTGATCAATTGATGCTGACCTGTCAATGAATAGGATCTCTCCCTCTTCTAGGGGGCTGTCTTTGGCTTTGGGGATATCATCAATCTCACCTTCATAAGAGGCACAGTCATGCTGTTGCAAATCTTTGGCCGTGCATGGTTGTGTGAGGAACATGGCTGGGTTTACTGTCTTGCATCTTCTAACATGGATGTGGGGGATTGACAATATGATTTCATAAGCTGATGCTCTCTGAGTGGTGAGTGTGGACTTTGAGCGATCCAAAATTGCAAAATGTGTGTTCTCCGCATACAACATTACTGAACACCCCATGATAATTGTGGAGCTCTTTGCAATTGCAAAGGCTCCAGCTGCAAGACCTTATTTGCAGGAAAACTGTCCCTGCATGACAGAGCTGAGTGTGCCATTGTAATAGGCTAGTGGCTTATGGCCCATTTTATGCTCTTCTGTCTAAGTACTGCTGTCATGAGTGTACTATTTGAGTGTGAGAAAATATGGTGCTGTTGATATTATTTCTTTTAGCATATTGAAACTTGTTATCTTTCTGGTCCACTCTATGTTGTTGCTCTCTTTTTTTGCTTCCTTCAGGCCCTGTAGGAGTGGCCTTGTGTATGCTGCATAATCTAGAATCCATGCCCACTAATAATTACAGAATCCTAATGATTTTTGTATGTCTTTTACTGTGAATGGTTTGTGAGTGGCACACACTGTTGCTGCCCTGTCTGGGATGATTCTTTTTCCGTCCTTGGAAATGAGTTGCCCCAGGTAGAGCACCTCCAGTTGGCAGTACTGAAGTTTTGCCTTGTCCACTTTGTACCCTTTCCTTGTTAGCAACTGCAGTAATGCGATAGAGTCCTATTCGACAGTCTTGCTTGCTGTTGCTGCAGACCAGTAGGTCATCTATGTATTGAATTATCATGTGGGATACTTGAATGTTCGCTAAGTCTTTGTGAAGTATACTGTTAAAAATATTAGGGCTTTCACAGTACCCCTTCGGAAAATTAATGTGTTCGTAGTGCTTTCAGCCCAGGGTAATGGCTGTGAGGTACTGCGAGTCTTGAGGAAGAGGCACTGAGAAGAGGCGTTTTTCAAATCTACTACAGCGAAATGGGTCGCCTCCTTGGGGATGCAGCACAAATGGATGCAGGGTTGGGGACAAGTGGAAACTTCTTCTGTCCTATGTCATTAAGGGGGTGGAGATCCTGGATCATCCTCCAACTGCCCACCATTGCCTTTTTAATGGGGTATATGGCCATATTGCATGGTAAAGTGGAGGGTACTGTGATCCCTTGTTGTAACAGGGCCTGTAGTGTTTCTCTGATCCCCTCCTCTGCTTCCTTTGGAAGCAGGTATTGTTTCACCCGGGGGAGTACTGCCCCGGGTTTAAGTGTGATCGTTACAGGAGTCACTTCTTTCAGCATCCCTACATTGTGTGGGTTTGTTGTCCACATGTGTGTGGGGATGTACTGCAAGTCTGCCTGGCTGAATGGGGATGGTGTGACAACAGCTACGAGGGGGCACTGAACTTTTCTGTATTGCACCACAATCTCAGGGGATATGCAAATCTCGAGAATTATTTCCCCATCATTATTGTCATCATCAAAAAGTTCTTCATCAGTCAATTCTCCTAGTGGCATATTAAGATCTATACACAACACAGTGCGACATTGGCACCCGTGGGGGTCACTACCCAGCACCACAATCCTTTTTGCAGACAACTACACACCATCTAGGTCTAATGATAGTATTGTGCCAGCAACCAGCTCGGGGAGTACTACAGATCAGAAAATAAAGTCAGTGGACACTCTCCAACTCTTTCTAGTAATCTGAGGGACAGCTTGTGCAAGTACCTTAATGCTGTAAATAAACATGTCAGGGTTGACAGGGATACCTCTCACTGCCACATCACTTGCCACAGCATGTATCACAAGCATTGCTCTTAAGGAGCACATGCCTGGTGTGACGCAAACAATACCTTGGTCTGTGAATGAGACCATCATGTTCAACTTGCTAAGCAGGTCCCTACCAAGCAAGTTGACAAGAGAACTTTCAGAGTATAAAATGGGTGATCTCAAGACCTTCCCTCCCACTTTGACATCTAGACCTTTTGTGTAAGGAACCGTTAAAACAACGCCAGAGAATCCCTGCATGTCAAGAGTCTTTCCTGATAGTGGGACGCTACCTTGGCTGGTGCACGACTTCTCAGCTCCTGAGTCCACCATAAGGAAGAATTGTTTGTTTCCTATCTCTGCCCCCACCAGCAGTTCCTCTTCTGGATTTAGGGTCATTGACAGGACTGGACATGCAAGTGCTCTATGGGGGGTGCCCTAGTCAGGGTATGTGTCTTTCCCAGGGAACAAGAAAGTGTTTTCCCCAACTACTGTAGCACCTTGAAATGGGGCAGCTGCACCATTAGATGCAGTACAGAAAGTGTATCTGCTGGCTGTTGGTTAGGGCGGGGCTGGTATGTCTGCACCGCGTGCTGCTGGTCTGGTGGGTCATAGGGGCCAGGAGATTTGTGGGAGTAGCTGCATGTAAGCCTGATGGATCTCATATTGTATTGAAGTCATCTTGGGGGAGGCCCCTGGGGGCTACCTGGGTGGGATAATCATAATTCTGCTGCTTGTAGTTCCCCCCTTCCTGCTGCAACACTCTCTTGAAAAGTGACCCCACCTCCCACATGTCCAGTACAGCCCAAGTCCCTCACCTCTTGGTCCTGGACCTCCAAATCACCCTCCTCTGGGCCCTCGGAAAGTACCTCATCCTCATTGCTATCCTCCTTGCCACTGGGTCCTGAGAATTGCTGGTTTCCTCCCCTCTGCCCTTGTCCTCCTTCAGTCCACACTGCTGCTATTCTGGCCTCGGTCGCGTTAGAGGTGCACCCTTTCTCCCTGTCTGTTCTGAGGGCGGCCCTGTCGATACTGCTGCCACTTTCACTAGTTAAGTTTGAACTAGTTTTGCTTCCTCTACCTGTCGCTTTTGAATAGTTTCCTTTTCTCGCTCTTTGATCCTTCTACATTGGTGAATTATAATGCTTTGAATTTTCAGGTCCCCCTTTTGCTTCTACCCCAGCTGTCTTGTCAAGTGTTTTCTGCACTTCTTTGGGGAGCCCTCTTTTTACTATAAAATAAAATAGAGATTTTGATTGAATCCAGGCCATGCCCGTTTCTGCTCTCCACATCTCCTGAATCCTAAGAATTTACTGCACAGCGTTTTCCTCATCCCCCATTGTGCACTGCTTTATTGATTGTAAATCTCGGGTGTCTGGGAACATGCGTCACAGCGCATCCCCTACTCGTGCTCTAATCTTGTTGAATGATGCTCCATTGTGGGCATCATTACTCAATGTTACTCCCGGGTACCCTGTTTTAATCCACACCGTCTCTGCCTGATTCCCAACTGCGGCTACCAACAAACCCTTGATATCCCCTATTGCTAAAGGCATCCCTGCTGTATTCTTTTCAAATGCATAGATCCATTTCCCAGTCCCCGACATGAGCTGGGGGAGCACCTTAAGGAGGTTATTTTTGTCCACTTGTGCCCAAGTTACATAGTGCAGTCACCCTGCGCTTTTGTGTATAAGTGGCATTTGCAATTTCCCACCCTTAGTTGCATTTCCCTTTTTCCGTGCTAACACTATTCTGCCAAACCTCTCTATTAATCTTCCGTCCCATAGACTCTCTAGTCTCGCTGTGGCCTGGGGTGCCTGTTCGGCCCCTCCCTCTCCTTCTTCTTCTGTGTCATCAAAATCACTCCAATATTACTCGGCCCCTCTTCAGTACCCTACATTCTCGTAACCCAAGCTGTCTGTTTCCCCGTCCTGCTCTACATGGACTTTTTTTATAGGCGCACTGTCTATTCTGAATAGGAAGTCACCTGACTTCCACTCGTCCCCGGGTGGCTGTGGTGGTGTCCCTGTGGGCAACATGAGAGTTTCTCCCACCCTAGTCACTTCACATGCTGCCTGTAACCTGGCCAATTCAGTGTGTGTTGACACTAGTGCTATCTCTAGGTCTCTCGCGGTCACTGTTAGGCAGAATGATATGCAGTACCCTTTGGGAACACCACACACAATTAAGACTACAAGTGACAGTACAAATTCACCTTTGGTACAAGCCCGTACTACACAGTAAAAGTGGTAGCGATGGCTGAGCAGCCAGACTTATCTGAAGAGTAAGTGAGCAGTGCAAATAGTTACACAAAGGACAGCAATTACTATGAATCAGGCAAACACTGACTCATGTTTTCTAAGAAAAATAATATATATTTATTTACTCAACAGTTATATAACATATCACTATTCTAATCAAGTTAAAAATCACAATCATAAATACACCACACCACTTCCCTTAAATTCCAGACAAGTTAAGCTCACAAAATGAAGTGGGAGCAAAATGGCACTCCAGCAATTTAAAAGGGAGGGAAAAACAAAGTTATTAGAGATTAGGCAAAACCAACAGGTAAGTACTGAGGGCAATTGAACAAGAGAGAATACAGTGAGGAGATCAGATAGAAAAGGCTTAGGGCCAAAGTCAATGGGTCAAAAGTCTTTTGCTCAAGATCACAAAGTTCAGGGTAGTTTGCAGTAGAGTTTGTGGCATAGATTCTGGACGAGGTTGGTTGGTAGAAAAGTTAGTTCAAAGAGAAGAGAAGGACAAGCCCTCGGATTGGAGAAAGATTTCAAACACTTTCACCGTGGCTGACCGAAACAGACAACTGGATTTGCACAGTACCTTAAAAGGGAGAGGGAGCTGAGACGGATGTTCCTGGTGGTTCCTGCAGGCTCACGGTTCCTGAAGCGACTGTCAGACTGACATGAAGTAGAAAGACTGGAGGGTCCTGCACTGCCCAGGGAAGAAACCAGCAGCAGAGCAAAACAACTAATAAAAGGAGCACTCCTTAAACCCCAAGCAGGGTCCGACCTTCCTGGCTATCCGGTCCACTGTAGTTCTGTACAGAGAATTCGACCAGAGGAGGGGTCCTGGCTTGTAGTTTGGGTGAACTGGTTGGTCCCACCAGCTCAAGGGAAGAAGTTTCCTAGAGGATCTTCTCTGTCGTCGGATTCTGGCGATTCGGACATGCAGCAGGGCTTCCCCGGACGGTTCAGTCGTGGTAGGGGCCCTCTTCTTCCAGTTCCTCCTTGGTTCTTTCGTTCCATTGGTGACTCTGTCTTTTGAGTCCCAGAGACCTGCTTTTTATGCAGTTTTCCCCCATTAATACAGCCTAGCTGTCAATCACACAGCAGTGGGGCTGGCCTGGCAAGGCCAGTCCACTTAACCAATCAGACAAGAGTGCGACTTGGGTGAAGCCCGCGAAAAGACAGTGAACAAAGGAGTCATCCCCGGTTTGGCGCGCAGAGAAAAACATGAGAAAGACTAGCCAGGAACAATACCACGTTTATATAATATAATTGCGGTAGAAAATTTAGGGTAGTTACCACTGCCACCAGCCTAGTCTTAATGTTAAGGGAGCGAAACAAGGGTCCATGAGGTACAGACAAAAAGGGATGAGAGTTAACCCTTTCCAATACTCCATGTAAGATGGGGTGTACTGGGTCTGTGGTTTAAAGTGGCTATATAAAGTTAATGGCAACTTTACCTGTTTCTGGGGGACGGTAGTCAGCCCCAGAAAAATGGAGTCAGTGGGAAGTCTCAAAGACAACCCTGTGTCACTGCACTGAAGGTGCTGTGTAACACACACATGGTGCACATGGAGTAGGTGAGGCTCCAGTGCCGAAGATCACACAAAAAGTGAAAACACACACAGTAAAACACATGTAAGAGGGTTCTCCATGGTCTTCAACTGGATCCCATCATGGCTTGGAACATTGGTGAAAATGCTGATGCCCATCATTGTGTTGATCTTGGTGATTTTCTGCAGGTGCCAATTGGGGCTCTGGTGTTGTGTCAAAGCAGTACCTAATAGCGCAATGATGATAGTTTCTATTGGTAATACTAAAGTACCTAGTGATACAAAGAAAATAGAAATACAAACTGAACACCCTGTTCACCACATGGTCCCACTCCCTGTTGGGGTATAAAGTAGATAACCTGTACCACAAAACCATTGTTCCTCCCCTTGACCTTGAAAATTACAAGGAAGTGTGGGTAGACTTGGCTGGAGGGGGGTTGCATTTACATGACACGTAAACCTGAGAAATACGTGCAAGCAGGGGAGAGCTTTATACATGTGTGTAGGGCCTGGATGCCGATAAAGGGAACACCTGCATTTGTTACCGTAGAAGTAATGAAAGGGGGGATGTTGAGATGGAAATGAGTTTATCCCACCTGCCTAGGTGCTTTCAGGTGAGGTAAATCCCCTATGAGATAGTGTAGTGTATAAGGCGGGAGAGAACTGCAATATGAAACTCAAAAACACAAAAGTAATATAGTGTGAGCAGCAAATGCGATTAGATGTAACACTGTATTTTATGAGCAACCTCACCTTCACCAGACAACAGGATAAGCCCAGCTGACCCACGTGGAGCCTGACCGACGGCCAAGTAACTAACCAATTGTAGCCTGGCATCCCCTATGGAGCAGGCCCATGTATATGGACTCGCCAATCGGTGGTGCTAGATTGTACTATATGTGATGATGCCACTCAGTCTTTTAGCTCCTGCTTGTCTTATGATTAACCAGAATGTTCCCGAGCATCAGAGTCCTTTGCTGATATTTTGTACAATTAAAACCAGTTATCCCTGCAAGCTTTCTCCTGGTTTATTTCCCTAAAGGGTTGTATTCACTCTGTAGTGTGCATTAAAAGGGACTTGCCTTCAAGATCTTTCTCTCTTTGTCCAGTGGTGTTATTGATCAGTAGTTACTCAGGTCTAATTGATTTCCATTTTTATAGATGGGTACGACATAGAACAGTTTCCGGGAGTCAGGCATTTTGCCACAGTAAATAATTTTAACAAACAGCATACGCAGTTTTGTAGTCCATAAATCTGGATTACATTTTGTGGTCTGATTTGCCAAGCCATTTGGTCCCACAACTCTAAAATAACTAATTCTTTTAATCAGGAATTCTTTTGATCAGGAAGAGAATATTCTCACAATGAAAATGTAGGTCCCATTTACTATTTGCATGGCAAGTCGCCAATTTAATATACACTGATCTAATTCAGTATAGATCACCAAAGTGTGTTTTCCATTTCTCCTCAAGATTGGATTTAGTTTCATATCAAATTGGTTATACTCCTTCAAGTTAATTATCAACCAGAAGTTCCTCTCTTTCTTTCCAGCAATCACAGATAACTTGAGTTCCACATCTTTTTGGATCATTTAATGTCGATATTGGATTATCCCATTGTTTTATCTCTGTTTACATTGTTTTAGCAATAGATATTTCTCTAGCTGGTTTCTCTGGGATGATTTGATACCTCTCAGCTCCCTCCTCATCTCAAATGTATGCGAGTGCACTCTTTAGGCATATCCTGTTTTAGACTGCAAATGTTAATGCTTCACCTTAAGACAGCATACCCAATTTAGCTCCACCTCACATAGCCTATCTAGTTCCCTGTCAAGAAGTTATTACATTTCATTGGATTTCCACAAAATGTGATTCCATTCAAGATTGATTACCAAATACTTAATTCCTGTGACGGGTGAAGCACCCACACTCAATGACAATACTGCTGTAAGCATATCATGGTCACTCAGCTCTGACAACTTGATCTTAAAGCTCTCACATTTGTTAAATAGACTAGAACTTAATACTTATAGTAAGTAAGAGATGCGTATGAACCTCAGCATCAAATCTTTGCTTCCTCTATATCTCCAAGAATGTTGCCATTTAATTTTAGGAGATTCTGATTTTTTTAAGAGAAGGCCATACCATTTTCCTTTTTGGTCTTTAACTCCCTCTCACACTTAAGCCCCTGTTCTTCATCCAACACTGGACAATCAGAGTTAAAATCACAATCTAAGTTCTCCAAGTAAGTAACAATGCAAATTTTCGAAGGATTTCAATAGATATGTATCATTAAGATTCTCTGGGATCGAGGTTCAGTAGCAAGGCTATATACTATACCTAGCAGGTCTTGATATTCGTCCCAGGATCTACAGATCTTTAACCCAAGAGAATTCCCTGTTACGATTAATAGACAACCAGAAAGTCTACCCAATATGCCTTGAGAAGCTGGTTTACAAATGACAGTGAATTCATCTAAATATATTTGTTTCTTTAGCCATGTTTCCTTATGAAAAATTATCTGATCGTTTCTGAGGTCCTCACAGGGATTCTGGTTTCCACATAGTTGCCTGTGGCCCAACGTGTTCTAAGTTTCTAGCAATCACTAGAGATAGTGTCTAATTGTGATGGTAATGGCCGAAACATGTTGACCATCTTTAAGACTAGGAACTAACAAAAGGCCTGATCACGACTTGGCCGTTACCACCGGCGGTATTACCACCGGCGGTAATAGCCCTACCGCCGAACTCCCCGGTGCTAATAGCGCTGGATCACGAGTTCAGCGGTAAAGTAATTCCCCATTCCCCATTGAGCCCATTCGTGAATGCCCCATTCCCCATTGGGCTCAATGGGGAATTTTCATGCTCTTACCGCCGGCGGATTTCCCGCCGGCGGTAATAGCACACATTTTTGGCGGATTTCCCCCCAGCTCAGAGCTGGGGCGAAATCCGCCAAAGCCCTGATTCGGCGGACCCTTAAATCCGACGGTTTTAGCGCTACCGCCGGATTTAAGGGTTACCGTCGAAGTCGTGATCAGGCCCAAAGTCTTTTAACGACCAGAAGCCAACGTATGCCTCAGAGACAACTAAGTTTTGTTGTATTATATGATGTATAAAGAATAAGAATGATTCTGTCGTCTATGAATTCCATGGGTAATTTGTCTTTTTTTTGGAACCTATGGTATAGATATATATTTTTTGTCATTCATGACAAGTGAGGCTGAAGTATAATACAACAGCATAATTAGAACCCTAATCTAATGAGTTTTACTTAATTGTTGATTGATTCTCTTAGAATGATTTGTTAAACTAAGAATGTTTCCTGAACATATGTAGTGAACTTGATGGACTACTTAAGTCTGGTTTAGAGTTTTTTCCGTAACTGAATTCTGAGATGTAATGTTTTTATATATGTGTGTATTTGATTGATTGTAAAGTTATATTTTGGATACATTTTGTATGTCCTCTGTCTCGTGGCTGAGATCATTTTTGGTTGTAAAATTTTATTATACTTTTTGATTAGGTTTTATATGTTGTGGCACCAGTGCGCTGTTCAGGCTGGAGAGAGAGGTAATCAGTTTCCCTGTGTGTTAGTGCATTGCTTAATTTTTTCCAATCGGAAACTGGTCCCCCAATAATAAAAAAGCAGGGAGAATACCCATCTGTTCCATATTAGCTTCTGTGGTGACTGCAGGTAGGCTCAATTGGGGATGGGGAGAGGATTGCATATGATATGAGGATATTTGCATTGGGTGTACTATGCTGTGTTGTGTGTGGTAAGGTTCTAGCGCCTTGGGTACATGGCCGGAGTCCTTGCACCGAACAGTATGCCCACTAGTTGCACATAGGTTTCACACTGTTGGCTTGTGTGTGTTTGATTTGTGTGCAGTGTACACATTGTTGGTTGCATGGCTGTGGTGATTGTTAGCACGTCCTACAGTTTTGGGTGCATGGCTGGAGGTGATGGAGTCAATAGTCCTGGACTGTGTCCACTGGGTGTTGCAATACTGTGTCTATAGAAGTGGATAGGGCTCAAGTGGATGGTTTATGTGTTTGGGTTGTGCCCATTGGCCAGATGACTGAGTACTTTACTGTATTATGATGTATTGATTGTCAGTAGTTAATACAGTCTTGGGTGCAGGGGCAATGTTCTGAAGATTTTGTGGTTTGGTTGGAAGTAGTATAATAGTATGTGAATGAAAGTGAGCAGTTGGGGAACCAAACGTGCAACATGCTATCCTTCTTATTATGCTTGGCATGGAAATGAGACCTCTGATTATCCAATCAGGTGTTGAGGGTGTGCTTAACAGAAAGGGGTGGTAATACTTTACTTGTTGTGTACCGTGATGTTGGCAGAGATGCAGAGAGTGAGAGTGCTCATCGTGGGTGATTCGTTTGTGGGCGAACTTCAGAGATATGCAGAGGGTAGTAGCGTTGATGACAATTTTGGGCTGGAAGGAGTGTACACTTTGTGGCGCACAGTGGCTCTGCCGAGTTTGGAAGCTGTGATTGCAGAGTGCAGAGATGTGGCCACTTGGAGCACTGTTGTCGTACTAGTGCTGCATTGTGGAGCACTGCATGTAGCTTTTAGCACTGCTGCAAATTTGCTCTGTGAACGGAAGGAGTTAATGAAAGCACTGATGCGCCTTTTTCCCACTGCAACAGTGATTTTCTCACGCATACCACCTAGACTAGTCTGGAACAATCCCAATGTACTTTCTTCCGAGGTAGAGAAGGACAGGTGTTTTGTAAACAGACATATGTCTGCTTTTTTGTTCGATGCTAGGATGTTCTTCTGTGCCCATGAGAACCTTAGTGCTTCAAATGTGAGGTTTTTCAGTGAAGCTGATTTTTTTTTGTCCCCGATTGAAAATGCTCAATCTAAAAGATATTTTGTAGAAGCTCGTGTAATAATGTAGGGTGGAGAAGAAGAGAACGATCCCCAAAAAATACAAAAAAAGGTGTTTGTTTATAAGCACCTTTAAAAAAACATTTTTCAGAGCTACCAATACAGAGGGGATCCTCTACCCTGGTTGAAATGTGTTCCCACACCTGTGCACAAAGGACAATATGTCCGCGGACAGCGCAGCAGTTGGAGGGGCGCACGTGCCACATACCGGTCTTTTGAGGGTGGCAGGCATGGAAATGGGACAGTGGAGGTGTGGGGATTGTTCAATAAGGTTTCCTGGGTGTAGTGTGTACGAAGAAATTGTGGCAGAAGGCGTGTCGCAAATAGGAGTGCAGATGGCTATTGTTATGGCTGTGCCGTTCAGGAGGCAGACTATATGGCTTTTGGGCGAATCCTGGATACATTGGTTGAAAGTGCATGCAGAACTCTGTGGAGTGGCTGCATACCTTGGGTTCCATCATGTGGATGTCCACTGGTATGGAGTACGTAGGATGAAGTGGTTGCATGTGGTTCCTCTTTGTGCCACTTTGGTTACCCTCAATCATTCAGACATTATTTTTATTCATTGTGGAGGGAACAGTTTAGGACATGTTACCGGAATCTCACTGCAGTTTGTGATGAAGGAGACACTTTGGCAAGTCATGGACATGTTTCCAAAGTCTTGAGTAATTTTTTCTTGCGTTACCCAGAGACAGATGTGGCTGCGTTCTTCCTCATTTGGTCCACAAATGGAGAAAGCGAGGAGCAATGTCAACAAGGCTGTTTGCTCCTTTTTGCTAGACGTTGGCATGTTTTCATTCCACAATGAAAACATTTTTTTTAAGTGTATATGGTTTATTACAAACCTTTCACAATCTACAGTTTACTTTTAAAAGATCATAAACAGCAGACAAAGACAGCCAAATCACATACAAACAGTAATCAATGTACACTTTATCGCTAAATCAGAAAAAACATTTGTCTAGCAGAGTTTTGGTTGATTTTGCTCAGTTTATCAACTTTTTGGTAGTCCTAGTTTTCATCATTCTCGCTAGAGTATTCTAACACTTTAAATAATTGTTCCAGGAATTTGGATGTTGCATAATTAATTCTTGGTGTCCTACAATCATATATCAAATTCCATCATTTTTCAGAGTCTAGGCCGCATAGATCTACAATGTTACACCTGAGATATATATTTCTTGCATCTCTCAGTTCTGTGCAAAACAATACCAAATGACTTAGGGATTTTTTTGTTTGTTTACATAGTCTGCATTTTGTACATACTGGATCTTTACTATATCTTGCCATGGTTGTTTTGTTATGTAGAACGTTTAGTCTGAAGCGCAGAAATAGGTCTCTTTGTTGGCAGTTTGGACATTTTCTCAGATATTCAGGTGCTGTAAACATCACTCCACAGTTTGTTTTTAGAAGCGTATGAGTCTTTGATGTTGCTCTTTTTATTTCAATTTTAGACCAATCCTCAGCCCATATCATTCTTTTAGCCAAATTTGGAGCTAGGATGCTTGCGTCAAGGCCCACATCTTCAAGCATCTGGTCGCACTCGTTTTTCCAGTCTTCAACTACCTTTTCTGTGAAATTGTTATTGTTTTCACATAGCACTTCGAATTTTGGTGGTATAGTGCTAATCATTGACTTTCTGTAAAGCATACGCCTATTATACATAATATGTGCATATAAGGCTGTTAAACCAAGTTCATGATGATTCACAATCATTGGAGTGGCTTTCGGTATTCGTAGAATGGTTTTCCAAAATAGCCCTTCCAGGGCATTCCAAAAATCTTCTCCAATATTCATGCAAGTTTCTCTGCCGTATGTTAATGTTGGTATTGCTTTAAGCAAGTAGAATGTGATTACAGTTTGGAGGTAGAACTTGCCGTATCTTTTATTAATAATGCTCGCTTGCGCAGTTAGTTGTTTTGTTTTTATCTTTAGCATCTTTTTCCAAGGCTCTTCATTCCTTGTCCCGCTTTGTTGTACACCTAAGTAGCTTATTTAGCTACTTAGTTCTATTTGCTTGTTGTTCATGTTCCGTTTGGCGATTTTACTCCTTTTCCATCTTCTATCACCAAATAACAGGATTTCAGACTTTTCTGCCTTTATTTCTAAGTCCTTATCAGAGACATATTTTTCAACCGGTGCTAAGGCTCTTTGTAAGCCAACTTGAGTGTGATCTAATATGATTAGATTGTCTGCATATAATAGACGACCAACTGGTCTACCATTTATTCTTGGCGGAAAAGATCTTTTGTTGTCAAGGGAATATTGCATGTCTTCAATATAAAAGCAGAAAAGAGTGGCCGCCAATGGACAGCCTTGTTTCAGGCCTTTCGTTGTCATAATTTCTTTCGATAGATTGCCACTTTGATCCAATTTAATTCTTATTGATGTATTGGAGTATCATTCTTTTCTTGCATTTAATAAGTCCAAGGGGCACCCTTTTGCTTCTAATTTTTCTCACAGATGTTTTTGATTTATACTATCAAATGCTTGATGTAAGTCAATACTGGCCATGTACAGTTTTTGTTTGTGAAAGCTCTTTTTGTCATCAATCCTTAAAGTAAAAGATTCAAGCTACAACCTACTTGTTCGACAAAGCCGGATTGGCGTTTATCATACGCGTTTGCACCTTTAATCCATTTTTCTAGATGTATTAATAGGAGCGAAGCGAAAATCTTTCTAACACAATCCAGCGAAGCAATTGGTCGATAGTTTTTCAGGACACTACGCTTCTCTTTTTTAAAAACGGGGATGATGATAGCCGACTTCCATGATTTGGGGATTTTTCAGAGGTTGACAATCCTATTGAAGAGCACCTCACAATATTTGGACCATTTTTATGGGTCTGCTTTCAACACTGCAGTAGATAAGCCATCTGGGTCAGGGGCCCGTGAAGTGCTTGCTTGTTTGATTAAAATCTTTATGTCTTGTTGTCAAACTTGATGTTCCATGTTGCACCAGCTTCGTCTTGTTTGTTGTCTATTAGCAAGGGTTGCTTTGGATCATTGAACAATTTAGCAAAATGGTTGGTCCAAGTCATTTCTGAGATGGGGTTTAAGAGACATGAAGTTGATTGTTTCTCATTTAACATATCCCATAGGTTTCTGCTGTTTGTATTTTGCAAAGCTTTCTGCATGCATTCAGCATTGTGTTGTAATAATGACACTTTATGTGACTTTTGGCAGTTTTTATATTTTTGTTTTCTTTTTCATATCATTTCTCTTTTTTTCTTGGTGGTTCCGATTTTTTAATGCATATAAATCTTTCCGCAATTGTTTTTTTGTGCCATTAATTCTATGCATTTTCTTGAATTTTGGTTTTGTATATTTACCTGTATTTTCTGTAAAAATCTGTAGTCACATCATATTCTACAGACATTTTTTCTTTCGTTTGCCATTTGTCCATGTTTTGTAGTACAGGGTCTAGATCATTACGTTTCAGCCTCAGGCGATTTTTTTCTTCGTCTTCCAACGCGAGACCGATGCAATGATTGGATCATGATCACTATGCACGGCTGGCATTACACTAAAACTCAAAATCTTTGGCAACACATTTTCTGAGACAAACATGTAGTCTAATATTTTACTCATCTTGCCATTTGTCCAGGTATCGACAGGCGGATATCCCCTTTCGTGTTTCCATTTAGTTTATGGAATCTCCTAACATCCATTTCTTCATTACATTTCTGTCCACGTTCCCATTTTTTTCCATTTCTGCCAACCGTTTCTGTCTGTGTGTACCATTTTTCCTCAAAGCAGTTAGCTTTGAGATTGCCACAGATGATAATGTCCATATCTTGATACGCCTCTCTTTTACAATCCAGACAATCCATGATTTAATCTATCAATTGTTCACTTTCTTTCTTCAGTATTTATGACTCAATTTGCACTATTGTCAATTGTATATATGGATTTATGTCTATGGACTCAATCACTGTCATCCCCGGTCCATTTTTTATCGTGGTCATTAGGCCTGCAAAGGGCCTACCTATCGGTCCCCTTTGGCTGGATTGAGTAACAAATTGTACCTATCTACAATTGGCAGAGTTCTTAACCATGATTCTTGTATACAAATGATTTTGAGCTTGCTGAGGTTCTGACTGAAATCATTGAAGAGGTGACGGAAGCCTTTGGTATTCCAGCTCCCTATTTTCTACAGCTCTCCTGTTCTCTGGGGCAGCTACATTTTTGGTTTTGTTACAAGGGAGCCGGCCAACCAATTCCAATATTTTGGATCATCCTTTGGTTTTTGAGTTGTAGCATTTTGCTGGTCTACATTCTGAGTGCTTTTAATAGTTATTTTTATTTTGTTTATATGTTCCTTTTCATAACTTGTTATTTGGGTTTCTCTGTTTTCGTTTTCTTGAGGCTGCGGTGTAATGTTTTCCGTGTTTGTTCTTTCCATTGTGCTTTTGGCACAAAGCTTCATATTTCCTTTTTGAACATCTTCTCCATTGTTTGCAAGCTGAGTCTCTTCTCTTACTTCAAATTTTAGGCGATCTCTGTCATCCAGGTCTCCCCTACTTTTTGTGCAATTTTCACTTTTTTCACAGCTCCAATTCCTGGCACCAGGGCCTTCGTCTGGTGTTGATCTTCCAATCTTGAAGCCTAATAATCTGAAGTTTTCAGTAGCCTCTATCATGATAGAGGCAAGAATCAAAGAGTTGGTCAACAGTTTCGACCAAATCGACTCGTGATATTTTAGGGAAATTTACAGTCAGAATTTCCTCTGATTTTATGATCTTTAGTTGGGGGATGTATTGTAAGATTTTCATAATAGCTGATATCTTCAGTATTAAACCATCAGAGGTTCTTGACATTAGTTCCAGGACAACAACTGTGTTAGCTGGAGATGTTTTGCTTTGGTTTGCTCCATTTGTTATTTGGTCCAGTTTTTTTAGCTGTTCTTTGTGTTTCGTGAATAGTAGACATCGAGCTATCTGAGTCTTTTGATCGGGAGCTAGTCAGCATTGCGTTTGGTGGCTCATTCCTTGACGGTACAAACATCCGCTCCTAACTTGCTTCTGTGCATTTAGATATGCATTTTTCTCGTTTGTCACTTATGGTTAAAAACATTTCTAGATTCTCATTTTTATTTTCTGTGGGCTCTATGCATACCTCCTCAGATTCATATGTGTTGAAATCTACAAAATCTACAATCACTCTTTCTTGGGTTTCATTTTCCAACTAATTCTCTGTCTCATAGACAGAACATTCCAGCAATTCCTGGATACTAGCATCATATTTGCTAGAGTCGTCGGAAGATAGCTGTTGCAGCATGTTTGCCACTGGGGACAAGCTAGACATTTCTCCTAGATGTTTTCCACATGGTGGAGGAGCACGTGAAGTACTTGGAGTCGCTTCTTCCATCGGAATTTTGAGGTTTCTTAAGAAGCTTCTAGAACCACAAATCTTTTTTGAGTCTTGTTTTCTTAAATTTTTTGATTTGCATGTGCTTTTTAAGCATCTCTTTTGTGTAAGGTCCAGCTTTTTTGCCTCCGAGTTTTGTGCAGCAGTTTTTTCAAATATTAGTTGAAACTCGATATGAAGTGTTTGCAAGTTTTTCTTGCGGAATCTCAGATGCTTCACAAGCTATTTTCTCTTCCGTGTCATTGCTTGGGATCTTCGGGATCTGAGATGTTATGTCAGCTTTTCCTAATGAGGCTTGCTCATGCATCAAAATTGTGGTACCTGACTTTCGGTGATTTGATTGGGATTTGGGTCACTGGCAAACTCAGCAGTACTTGCTGTATTTCTTATTTCTGGTATTTCGGTATCTTTTAATTGTGACGATAGATTTGAGACAATTTCGCGGATGCCTTCTAGGAAAAGGCGCTTATCTGATTTGGCATCCTGTAGCAAATCGATCAACTTTTTTAGAACTACTGCATCAATTTCTTTTTCTCGGCTTTGCTTTTCCTTGATTGCTTCCATAACTGATTCGCCATAAATCATTTTGCTGTTCTTTAGAGCAATTATGATGGATTGGTCTCACTGATTGTCATTTAGGTTTTCGTATAATTTAAGATAAGGCGCCATAGATATGGCTACTGATGATATGATGGATTCCTGTACCTCTTTAATCCATCTTGATTCATTTTCAGATCCTTTTTGATTTTGGGGCGTATTCTCTTTAAGGAGATTTCTCTGGTTCTTTCACTCTCATTTGGACTATACTCGGATGAAGAAGAGGTATCATCCTCAAGTGAGAATATCTCTTTTGAGGTAGCATTTATGTGTGGTAGGGAATTTGTAATTTGTTGTTGTAATGATCTTATTTCAGAGGCACAATTTAGGCCAGCACAGACAGGATCACTTATTTCCACAGGCGGTGCAATTCTAGGTCAACAAAGCTCTGGTGGTGATCTTTAGGTGACAGTGCACGTATGTCTTTGGGGGTAAGGGGTTCATGCTGTGCAGTTTTTAATGCTCCTTCGGGGGGAGATGTCATTGGTACTCGATTTGGGGCCCATATCCCATTTTGAACATTTGACGCTTTCTGCTTTGGTGAGTTTTTATTTTCAATTGTGGTTTTGGACACATTTTGCACAGCTAGCAAGGCTTCCAAATCTGTGGTTGCAGTGTTTATGTTCCGCAAGATAGATTTTTCTTTGTGGGCTTCTTTCAATTCGGCTGCATGTATGTTTGGTAATAGATCATCGTCAGTTATCTCTGGAGTGGTAGGCAGTTCAGGCGACTCACGTGGATCTTGTGGCGTGGTTCTTGGGGGTACAATTCCTTGTGAATTCACGTGTGATGGAGACTGTGCGGTTTTGGCCATTTTGACTGTGGCATTTGGAGCCAGTTTGCCATTAAAGTGCCACCTCAAGGTTCTGATATCGGATTTAGAGTGGCATCTTTTTTTTGGTTGTCTTTTCAAAATATGTGAGTCGAATTAGCCCATATCCTTGGGACGTTTCCATGTCTGTGCAGTGGCACTTATTTATGATTGATTATCACTTTTAGAATTTGGCACATTTTCCTTTCTTGGTTGCATGAGCAGGTGTGAAAGTGCGGCGTCTGTGTCCTCTGTGGGCTTGGTATCCAGGGGCGAGGCATTTTCGTATGGCACAATCATAGGCGATTGGAAAGCACCAGGGTCCATGGGATGCACAGCAGCCAGAGGGCTCGGCACACCCCTCTGGATCGGAAAATGGCTGCCGCGCACACACCCATTTGAACTGCACGAACGCAGAGGCTCACAGTGCAAGGGCAAACCACCCAAGCCCACACTGCTGAGTGTGTGGCAAAAGCCCCGGGACTCCACGGAAGCCAAGCAGCCCAGACCCACCTGCTCAACGACTCACAAAAGGTTTGCGGCTCCAGGGCTGCTGCATTCACCACCTGACCACACGCGCCCACCGGCGGACTGGACGGCGCACTCAGGGGTTGAGGTACTCGCAGTAAGACAAGTTCTGAGCACATTAGAGAGCAGTTTGGAGAGGCAAGGATATCGAGTATGGGCAAGGAGAAATGTATGCGAAGGCTTTAAGGAAGTCTGGTGACGATGAAAATTGAAAACAGACTCCACAGCAAAAGACAGACTTCTTCCAAGCAGGTAAACAAAGGTGCTCCTTCTCCTTCCAAACACTCGGCAAACACTCTGTGGAGAATTTGTGGAGTAAATTTACTCACCCAGCAGAATTCCTCTCCTTCACCAATCTTCGCTTCAGCAGTTACCAGCACAATGGCTGTGCTGGCACTGTTGAGCCCTATAGCCTTGCCTTAAAACTGCATTTTGCAGTCACCAAAATAATGGCTGTGCTGTCTTTGCCAAGCATCTATGGGGCTAGATGAAACAAGGAACACACTGAGAAAGACTGCCAGTGTGTTTCCTTATGCGCACCAAAGAGGGGAATTGAAAAGCAGTGCTGCTTTGCTGCTAACTCAGAATTTCCCCTTGAAAAAGGAAATATTTTACATTTCAAATGATGCCGCCCTGATGCTGTTTTTCATCTGTTTAACAATACACAGTCCTGATCCATTGAGACCCAGCTATGCCCAGCCATGTTCAGGTTGTGCCACAGCAAAAGAAAGTATCTTTCACTGAATAACAGACTGTGGCATGAAAAATCTGTAAAATCACAAACGACTTTACTCCCAACCATACGGAAAAACGCTGGGCTTTTTGCTACAAAATATCCTAGATCAATTCTTCAAAAGAAACCCTATCTCTCTGTGCGTATGTCAATTTCAGGGGATCTTTATTTTGACAGATGCTTGTGCATTGGAAACATGACTGGGGCTTTTGAAAGACTCAGAAAATGGATGTAAGAAGGCCGCATTTGAAAGTGACATCCCAGCAGAATTCACCACGTGTAAAAAGGGTTGCTTTTGCAAACAAGAAAAATGTCTGTTTTAAAAGAGTCATGTTGAATAAGGCCCTGTCCTTACATAGAAATGTAAGGTTTCTTTTCTTGAAATCTAATATAATGTTTTATTTTAACAGCCTTGCTTTTGGCTCAGGAAAAAAAAATGCGTTTGCTGTACTGTGCAACCTTGGCTTCAAAGGACATTTGCTTTCTGAGAACAGAATGTACTGCCCCCCAAGGCGCTAGCCCCTAGGAAACTCTGAATGGACTAAGGGGGAGAATATAACACGCTCGTCAGACTTTCTGTCTGGTCTCTAGCCTACTACAATAGATTCCCGGACACAGGTGTGAAATTGCAAAAAAAACCACCTCCCCTCAACTTCAACTGGGGACTCCAAATCCAAAGCCAACTCCAGAGCAGCCTTGGAAGTATGCCTTTATTTGGTAGACAATGCTAGCCATCTGGCTCAAAAGACTATTTTATTAATAAACTGTAAGAATTTTATCACTGCAATTGGACAACGCAGTAATGCGAAAGTTTCACAGTTTCGATACAATTTTGGTGGCTTTAAATTAAGACGTGTACTGGCATATTGTTGACGGAAATGGCAGAGAATTGGATATTCTAAGGAAAGTGTATATGGTGTCACTTTGAAATTCAATACTAACATGCCTCATGATAATATGTACCCATTTATAAAGTTATAGAATTTTAGGTAAAATATTTCTCACTGAAAATGATGAAAAATTATTAGACGGATGAAACAAAGTCCTACAAACTTGGGAGTTGCACTGCCATGCTCTATGTGAAATATGTAATCTACCTATGTAAGTTTCAAAAGTGCCACAACTGTAAAAAGGTGCATGTTTGTGCCATAACTGGTTTTAGCAAAAGTAAGTGTTGAATGATCCTATGCATTGTAAAGCACACATCATAAATCTGATGTCATGCCCCTGGAACCCAACCAGCTGACAGCAAGGTGGTAACAATCAACACTGACCAATCCAGTTGTTAGAGGCATGCCCAGCCTAAACCTGCCCCACTGTATAATCCGGTGATGTAACCCGCCTTGTAAAAAGGGGGGAAGCTCACAGAGACAGGACACTTTCTTCTGAAATTTCCAGCACCTGCGTATCCAGACATTCCAGATCCACCCTGCAGATTCCAGACTCCACTGCCAGAAAAGGGATAGTTGGTTCAGGCCCTCCTATTCAGACAGAACCACCCTTCAGAACTAACCCCATAAATAAATCCCACTAAATTCAGGGAGAAAGGGGAATCCGCTTTGGGATTCTCCAGTGCCGCCTGCTTGCCCTGCTACCCACTCCATCCAGCTGAGGTGCCGCTGTGCTGTGACCAGACCTTTGCCCCAGTGTCTTCTGTTAGGAGAGCCTGCCAATGTAAACAGTGACCAGATATTGCCTCGCTGTCCAGAAACTCGGTTGGCTGTCCCAAAATCCCAAAATCAAACTCTGATTTTGAGTATTACCCCATCCGATAGCAACCCATAGTACACCCCAATTTGATACCTTGTCTTTGTTACACCTTTTAAGTAATCTCATCCATACCCTGGTAACTTGCTGAAGATAGTCTGAATCCCCAGTGTATTCTGTTCCTTGATTTTCTAGTGTTAACGCAATTCTTCCATTCATTTCCGTCTTGCATACATCCTTAGTCATATTTTGAAAAATGTAATTAATTTCTACATAAAGAGACACGTGGCGTGAATGGGTTAAGACTGCCGCTTAACCTGTTTCATGGGCAGTGCTATCTTCTTGATAATCTAGTTTAAGTAAAACATGTCCTTTCTTTCCAAACCGATTTCTCAGTTAACTGCTTTTATTTTCCAAATACCAAATCTCCTTCCACATTGAAAATCTCATCCAGTTATTCATCTAGAGTCAGTCTTTCACTTCTATATTATCCCTGTAATGTGCATCCACCACCCAGCTTAAAAAGTGCATTCCGATTGTGTCTATTTCACCCATTTTCTTAAACCATTTCTGACATGTAAACCTGCAAAAAGCAGAAAATTCAACTTTCCAACGTGTGATTTTGGCTGCATTGTGTGATTTTTGAACTGTATGCCCTTTGTTGATACCTTTCTTTGTAGTTTCTAGTGTTCTTACATCGCTGATACTGTTAAAAAATCATATTTACCCCATTTATTTAACTGCACATATAAATTAATTATTTAGCAATTCCGAGTGTCATTTATGTAATTGCAAAGGTTTTCAAACCCGATTAATACCGTTTGCTGTCTAGTATCCCTGACTCCTTGCTTCTCCTGTCTATCCACTCAAATTTCAATTAATTGGGGTTTGAGGGCACAATGCAGGGGGACATCTGAACTCGGGTGCTATCTACCCGAATGGGTCCAACTTGGGTCCTTCCTCTCTGCTATCTTTTTCTCTACCTGTGGTGTCCCCGAGGGGTCTAATCTCTCTCCCTGGCTGTTCAACCTATAGATGGCATGCCTTGCCCACCACATTGCCACCCTCTGCCCCAACTTTCAATGCTATGTGGGTGACACTCAGCTCATTTTCAGGCTACCTTCGGCCACACCCTCTCCGACTCTCATCGCTGACTGTTTGTCTGCTAACCATGAGTGTTGTGCCACCAATGACCTCTGCCTCAATGCCAGTAAGACTGAGATTCTCCTCATCGGCACACCCGCTCCCTCCTTTCCTGTCACCCTCTGGCTTGCCACTCTTGGCCCCCCTCTTGCTCCTACTTGCAAGGCTAAAAACCTCGGAGTCATCTTCAACTCCACACTCTCCATCTCTCCACACATCTCAGATGTCTCTAAGAAGTCACACTACCAACTGCACCTCCTCAGATGTATTCTACCTTTCCTCTCCTTCCCCCAGAAGCTCACTGTCGCCAGAGCTCTGGTTCTACCCAGGCTGGACTACTGCAACAGCCTCTTTCTAAATCTGCCTGCCTCTACTCTCTGCCCTCTGCAACTCATCCAGAACAGGACTGAGAGACTTATCCTTGGCCTCAAGCCCAGTGATCATATCTCTCCAGGACTGAAATCTCTGCAGTGGCTGCGAGGATCAAGTTCAAAACCCTCTGCATTGTCCACAAGGCCTTTTGAGGCCTGGGACCTCAATACCTTCAACTCTCTCTTCCTAATTATCTTCCCTCTCGAGCTCTTCGCTCATCCACTCCAACTCCCTTAGGGTCAGTTGCTTCTCCAAGCAATGAGTTGGTGGTAGATCCCTTTCTTTGGCTGGGCCTCCCTCTGGAACAGCCTCCCTGCCTCCCTGAAACCGATTCCGGTTCCGGAAGCACCTCAAAACCTTTCTCTTTGCCTCTGCCTTTACTCCTTCTCTCCCTTTCTTTACCTCCTGGCTGAAACTGTATCTGCACTGGCTAACTGCCACCCTCTGTTCTCGGCCCCAGGTCCCACCCCACCAGTCATTCACTCCAGCACTACCTGCTGGCAACCCCCACACTTTGGGACTGTTTCTGTATCCCTACAGTCCCACCACCAGCACTTGACGCCTGATGTCTGCACTTAACTATGCACTTGCCACCTTGGCCGTTACTTTACCATTGTCTTTATTCTATGCACATGTAATGCACTGTCCCTTCTCCCTTCACCCTGCACTTTCCCCTTTCCCCATCCCATGCATGTGCGCGATCTGAATGACATCTGGCCTAGTAGGATCGTTGTCTGTCCTCCCTTTGTTCCCCCTGCCTTGCCTCATCGCGCCTTGAAACAATACTGTATAGGCGCTTTATAAATGCCATATCATATCATATCATATCATAACATCACAGTAAAATTGCTCCTATTCATCTGTGCTTTGGATATGTTCTAGTAGTAGTTCAACCAAGTGTATTTCATCAGTTGAAAATGTCCCCCCATTGGTGATTGCTGCCCAATATAAAAATTGTGTGATTTTCTTTGAATTTAAAATAAATAAGTATTGTATTCCCACCAACCAGCCTGGTTCATGGTCCTTTGTGATCCGAGGTATTTGTAAAAGGGGGTTGGGTGCCAACTTAATCCGAATTCTAGGAAACAAAGAAAAAGTAATCTAATTGAGCGCTACATCCTAGGCTAAGGGCAAGGGTCCTGGTCCGGTGTGTGTCGCCCGATTGGAATCCTTAACAGCGGCCTAGAGTCATAAAAAGTGTGACACACGTGCGGCAAACTTTTTTGAACAGGCTGGCTATTTGTAGGACACAGAAGATGGGATTTTCATGTGCACACCTATCCGTAGGACGTGGGTGGGCGCCTTGAACTACTAAAAGTACGTCACAAGTTCTTTCCAACGTGCTGGACAGGGGCAGTGTTACCAAGACACAGAGGAAGAGATGCGCATGCTCATAATTGTGCAACGGACAATCTTGCGCCCCCACAACTAATTAAAGGTGCATCACAAGATGCTGATATGCGGCCAGTAGTGGCGTCGTAGGACACCTTCACTTTGCTTAATTGTGGTCATCCCGACCAGTACTGTGTGTTGCAGAGTAATAACAGGTTTAAAAAAAAAAGAAAAGCCACACAAACACTCAGCAACAATTTACATATAAACCTTTATTTTCATTCACACATAGGTACCACCATCTATACCTTACTGCAAAAACACAACTTACACACGTCCTAAATGATCCATGCCCACCTAAGGTTGCAACCCATTGCATCACCACCCTCTCTACCCAGTGACTCAACATCATCAACTCCTGTCTCTCAAATCTGCACAAATCTCAAACCTCCTCAAAAAAACATCTGTCGACACCACGCTCCCTGAAAATGATTGCCCTGTCGCTATCCTGCCACACCTCATCGGCCACACCTCATCGGTATCATGGAACGTTTTGTCACTATCCAACAGCAACAACACATCACCACAAACCACATTCTCAACCCCTTCCATACTGGCTTTCAAAGTGAACACAGCCCTGAGACTGCTACCGTTCACACCCTCTATGACATCCACAACATCACTGACAAAGGACACACAGCACTTCTCATACTACTCAACCCCTTCACAGCCTTTGACACCATCGACCACACCATTCTACTCAACATCCTAGCACAAATTATAATATTCTTAGGCACCATCCTTGACTGGGTCACCTCCTTCCTTACTGACAGTACACACTTTGTCTTCAAATACCCTTTTAAATCCGAACCCAGCCTGGTCATATATGGCATCCCGCAATGCTCCTCTCTATCTCTACTCCACTTCAAACTATACGTTGCATCCCTTGAACATGCCCTTAATGAACACAATGTTCATTTCTACCAATATGCATATGACATGGAAATATACATCCAAATCCTATTTCCCTGGCAACTCCACACCCTCAAAATCTGTCTCTCCACCATCACTACCTGATTGGCCACCCACTTCCTCAAGCTCAACCCTTCCAAAACATAATTTGTATTTTGTATTTTATTTATTTGTATAGCGCACAAGGCCCGAGGGCAACTGGGCGCATTATTTAGTTACAGTCAGCTTACATAAAGTATTTACATTTAGAATATACAACATATACATGTGACATAATCAAAGGTATACATTTTACACAGGTTGGGACAGAATGCAATGGCAGTGACATAATATAGAGCAAAAAGCCTATGGTGCCATGAATAGTGTTACAGTCAAAGGTCATACTTAGTCGCGGGTGGACAGCCAAGCTTTGGCATTATGCTTGAAGGCAGTGAAGGAGGGTTCAACTCTGAGTGGGTTGGGTAATGTGTTCCACAACTTGGCTGCTAGGACAGGGAAACTGTGACCTCCCGATTTTTGGAGGTTGAACCGTGGGATGACAAGGCAATTAGAATGTGCCCTTCTGAGAGGTCTTGTAGCTGAGTGCAAAATTAACCTGTTGCCAATTTAACTGGGGTCTAGGTTAGCGATACTTTTGTGTGTGAGTGCCAAGGCTTTAAGAGAGACTCTTTGGGTAACTGAGAGCCAGCGGAGGCTCCATCTGTATTCGGAGATGTGTGCAGTTCTAGGAATGATAGAGGGCATTGCAGTAATCAATTTTGGAGAGGACTAGAGTCCTGGCTAGAGTTGTGCAATTGGCAGGAGACAGGAATGGGAGGCAAGCTGTGATAAACTTGCATGTGTAAGATGCGGCTGAAGAGACTGCATTAGTTTGTCTAGATAAGGAGAGGGTGGAATCAAGATAAATGCCTAATGTCGTGGTGTCCTTGGCCACTTTGATGGAGTTACCATTGATGCTGAAAGACTTAAATGAAGAGTCAAGTTTACTGAGTTTTTGGGGTGAACCTAAAATGAGGAGCTCAGTTTTCTTGTCATTTAAGCACAGTTTATGCTGCGGTATCCAAGCCTGGATGACTTGATAAATGGCGTTGATAGCTAGGGAGTCAGTTTTGTGGTCGCCTGTGATAGGAATAAGTATTTGGGTATCGTCAGCGTAATTAGTGTACGTGACGCCCATGCAGTCCAGTATATCAAATAGAGGTTTTGTGAAAACGTAGCGAGTCGGGGACACACATGATCCTTGGGGCCACCACATGTGACAGGGGAAGGTTCAGCAGCGGCAGAGGGGGAGAAGACCCTCATAGATCTATTATCCAAGAAGGACGTAATCCAAGCTGTGGCTTTCTCCGAGAAGTTAGCTGCTGATTTGAGGTGGTGGCAGAGGATTTGATGATTGACTAAATCGAATGCTGCAGAGAGGTCTAAAAGGAGTAAGAGAGCCAGTTTTCCCTTATCTTTTAGGTCTTCAATTTGTGTTTTTAAATCGAGTAGCGCAGTTTCTGTGCCATGGCGAGGGTGGAAGCCCGATTGCCTAAGACCCAGAAGGTTGTTGGATACAAGATAATCTTGGATCTGCAGGTATGCCGCTCAATCGAGAATTTTTTAAAAGAAATGGCACTGTGGTGATGGGTCTGTAGTTGGTAGGAGTGTTAGCGTCCAAGGTAGGTTAATTTTAGAAGGGGAATGACCCAGGCATCCTTGAGGTTGTCAGGGACGATCCTCGACTTGAAGGAGGAGTTTATGAGTGTAGTGATGAAGGGCGCCAGGTGGTGTGAGGCCTCCTTGATGATGGTGGCAGGGCAAGAGTCTCCCTGACAGTTAGAGGGCTTAAGGCTGTTAGTGATGTGTTCAACTTTAGAAATAGAGAGGGGTGAGAAGCAGAATGGTTGCAAAGGTACAGTATTGGGTTTGAAGTTAGCCTGAGGGGCAAGCTGTGCTATAAATGAGTGTAGGCTGTTTTTTTTCTCATCAATTTTGGTTTGGAGCAAAGTGATTTTTCCCAGGAGAGCCTCTTGGATGATTGTGCACCAAGCACTGTCTTTGTAACTGGTGTCTGGAGGAGTTGCATTCCAGTTCCTTTAAAATTTTGAATAGCTCCTTGGTGTTGGATTGGGCATGTTCAATACGTTTATTGTATTCTCTTTTTTAGCAGCCAGTATGGCTTCTTTGTAATTTAAAGTAACTAGTGCCATGCTTACTTTATTAGATTCCATGGGGTGGCTTCTACAACGAGTTTCAAGGGTCCTTTTTTCCTCATGTAGGGTTCTCAGCTGAGGCGTGAACCAGGTGTTAATGTGAGCCCGGGTTTAGGTTTATGTAATTTGGAGGGAGCAATAAGATCAAGTGCCTTTAGCATAGTCTGGTTGTAAGTGTCGACCAAGACAGTAGGGTCCGAACATACAGAGGCAAGATCATTGAGGGCATGGAGGATGAGTGGGATAAGTTTGGCACAAGTTATGTTGCGCTTATTCCTAGTGGACGTGGCAGGTGCTATGTTAGGGATGGGGTGGATGGTTTTAGTGGGGATGCTAAATGTGATAAGGTGATGGTCCGTCCAGACACATGGTAAGTTGGAATTGACCTTAGAGTCACAGTTGAGGTCAGCTATCCAATCTAGGATTCTGCCCTTAGAGTGAGTAGGTGCGGTAACACATTGTGTGAAGCCTAGATTAAGTAGTAAGCTGTTGACATCATGGACAGATGCATCGTTAGGGTCAAAGAGGCCTACATTGAAATCACCTTGTACGATGATTTGAGAGGTAGTCTTGGAGTTTTCAGACACGGTAAGGGCGAGATCCTCAGTAAAGGTGGATATGGGGTGAGGGGCTGTATATGATGTGGATGGTGAGGGTCTGGTTAGGGGAGATGGCGAGCTTCGCTGTGAGGGATTCTGCTGATTTCAATTGGCAAGGAGTAGAAAGCCGGAGATTTAACACGGTTTTGTGGATAATAGCTATACCTCCGCCTTTAGTTTGCGCAGTGTTGCAGTCATTTCTGATGATCATGTAGCCTTCAGGGAGTGCAAGGGATAGCAGGGGTCCTGTGGCCGCATGGAGCTAAGTTTCAGTGACGGCTATGAGGTCAAGGTCATGAGTAGTGATAAAATCAGCCATGTCAAGGGCATGGGCCGTGAGAGACCTGGAATTGATCAAAGCAGCCTTAATGGTTGTTGAGGGTTGTGTAGTGACTGGTAAGATTCATGAATCAGGGGTGGGTACTAGCGAGGGTGTGTTCGAGGAGGGGGTGTTCATGGGGGCATAGGAGTATGGTGATATGTGGCTGCTGTGGGCTTGATGTCAGATGGTTTGGCAGGTTGGGCAGTAATAGAGCAGTGGTAAGAGGTGTGGGGAAGTCTGGAGCCTAGTCTAGAATTTCTCACTAAGACAGAGCAAGGTTGGTTGGGTGTAGGTTTCCTGGCGAAGTCATGTAGCCAAAGATCTGGGTCGTTGAGGTAAGGGTTAGTCAGAGGGACATCCATAGTTGAAGAAAAAGGAGGTTGTTGGTGTAAGTTGTCAAAGGTACCCCTAAGGTTTAGTACGTGCATAGTAGGGTGTGTGTTCAATATGTGTTGGGAGACACAGAAGGGTGGCAGGAAGACGTGCGTGTAGTTCTCTAGTGGTGCTGTTATGGGGGGTGTTACGGCTAGGTAATGCTGAGTCTATATGTGCAATAAGATTGATCAAGAGGCAAAAGGCGAGTTGACAGTGAATGAATGCTGCACTCTGGAGATGCATAATAGCAGTTGAGAAGGCAACGGGGTTATCAGTTGCTCAGTAAACGTACACCCAGCAAATAAGAGTGCGGTGCCGTGTCAGTTTCAAAAGGCAATCCAATGGGCACATATCCGTTCTGGGCAGTGGGAGTACGTTCTGCAGGCAAATAAGAATTCAAAAAGGCAGTGCAATGGACAACATAGCAGTTCTCGGCAGTGGGAATATGTTCTGCAGGCAAATAAGAATTCAAAAAGGCAGTGCAATGGGCAACATAGCAGTTCTGGGCAGTGGGAGTACGTTCTGCAGGCAAATAAGACTTCAAAAGGCAGTGCAATGGGCAACATAGCAGTTCTGGGCAGTGGTAGTACGTTCTGCATGAAAATAAGAATTCAAAAGGCAATGCAATGTGCAACAAAGCAGGTCTAGGCGGCCGGCTAATCACACTATGTAAGATCTGCAAGCAAATAATCATACGATACAGTCAAGGAGTTCACAAGGTAAAGCTATGTTGGTAACCATCGTTGTGGTGGGTGGGGCAATCACACAGTGTGCGATCCGCCGGAAATTAGCGCAGTGAAGCAAAATCAACAAAAGGTAGTACGAGGGGTTACATAAAAGTTCTGTGCGGTGGGGCATACACTCAATTGGCGTTCCGCGGGCAGGTCATAGTACGAGGTCGTAACAGAGTCGACAGCCGTGCAGAGTGTTAATAGGCCAATTTAGAACGGGAGTGCTAGCAATGACAAACCAAGTACCAGCCTGGAAATAGTGACTTATAAGGCTGAGTACACGCGACAAAGTAGTAGGGAGGACGTATCCAATGGCGTAGGCAAGGGGGCAAGGCTAACACGCTGGGGAAAACATGGACACTAGTACATCAGACGACGTGTTGCTAATGGTCGAATATGTGTGCCTTGTAGCCTGATAAGAGTGTGTGGCATCACTATTGTATATGTACTCGCGTCGCGCAGATGATTATAATACTGAAGTAACTGGTTTGCAATTAGAAATGACATTAGCGCTGGGGAGTCTTACTGCCCCCATAGACACAAACCCAAACTCACCCCTTGGATCAAAGAACATGCCACAGACAAACCTCAAATATAGCTCCCCACGCCTGTCACATCCCTTGGCTTCACCATCGAGCCCCACCACTCCTTCACACACCACATACTTGCTGTCACCAAAACATGCAACCTACAACTACACCTCCTATAAAAGATCAGATACATCCTTCTTCATGAAGACTTCCACACTGCATTCCAAGCACTGGATCTCTCTAAACTGGACTACAGCAATGCTCACTTCCCTGGACACCCCATCAGCCCTCTTGTTCCCCTGCAAGCCATACAAAAATGGAACAACCAGACTAATTCAGATATCACCTTAGTTCTTGCCCAGATTCGCCATTCTCCAAACCCCAGATAATTGCCTTCAAAGGACTCTGCATTGTTGTCAAAGCCATCCAACAAAGAACCTCATCTTACCTTCATGACAAACTCAAACCCATAGCCCACCCAAATGACAAACAAACCATTTTCTCCTACAAACTCCACTCTGCAAACTAACATGCACACTAAAACAAGCATTTACCCAGTGGACACCAAGAGCCTAGAACACCCTAACACTTCACATCTGCACTTCACCCTCTCTCACCACTTTCAGAAAGATCCTGAAAACATTCCTGTTTCCCCACACATAGCCCTGCCCCTCCACCTACTCACTACCTCTTGTATATTCTAATCTTCCTATCCTATCCTGAACATATTTAGTAACTTCAGTTTCACTTTCCACCTTTTCAAACTTTGATCCTTGTAAGGTGCTCTGAGACCCACTCGGTAGGGCCAGCACTGAGCACAAATTCAAATAAAATGAATAAAGTATAGATTTAATTGACATAAACAGAATACATGATTGAATTCTGAAAGCCATAATATTTCTTCAACTAAGAGTTTGAGTGAAGTCTGGTATTCTCTTGAGAGAGCTCCCTTTTATACTCTGTTCAGGAAGATGCCTTTCAGACTGAGTGTTGACTCTGGCAGCAGACATTATGACATAACAACTCAATGGAAATAGCTCTGCAGTTGTGTAGTGATGTCAGTGACACACCTTTTCTTTCGCAGGTGCATAGCGAAGTCACAATTTTAAAACAAGTCCATGCTGGCTAAACCAATATTTGTCAGTAGTCCCACGTAGGAATACATTCATTTTGGCTTTGCCAACCATACCAGTAAGGCAGTTTTAAGAAGACTTCTCTTTGCTGACTGTGTAAATATATGCCAGTCTTGCCGTAGGCTTACGTTGGCTTTTCCCATAATACCATTTCTAGGAAAGGCACTGTATTGATACATGTCCATGCTGGCTGTGGCAATATAGGCCAGTATTCCCCTTCTAAAACATACTTATGATGGTTAAATGCACTGATGTTTCTGTAAGAAGAGAGACATGATCATTTTGGCTCCAATTCTTCAATGGGGGTGCCTTTTTCTTTGCCCTTTCCCCGTACTCCTTCCCCAAACACCCCCCCTTTATTGCCCCCCCTTTTACTGCCCCCCACACACAAACATAAACACACACACACATTACACATTGCAATCTCACACAAAACACACATGCACCCCCAAGAACGTACACACTCACTTATTCTCACACACTCACACTCATGCATACATCCACAACACGCACACTGAGACCACAAACACTGCAGATTCATGCACGTGCATGTGTACATACAATGCCACACAATTCATCGCACGCATGCATGACTTATAAATGCACACATAACAGCTCCCATGCATGCCTGCATGCACACACATTTGCAAACACACACATTTTTCCTCTACACTTTCCTATTTGTTTCCGCTTCAGCTCCGGACTTCTCCGACTGACATACGCTCATCCAGATGGCCCACCCCTTTCTTTTAAACTGGAGAGAAGGAAGGCAGGGAAAGAGTATGTGCTCACAAGAGAAGAGGCAGTGATGAGAAAGCAGTGGCTGTTTGGTGAACAGTCATAATGGGAGGGTTTGGAAAGTAAAGGAAATGGGGGGCCTTAGACGCCTGAAAAAGAAAAAAAAACACTGCATGACCCAGGCAGGGGGAACAAGCACATGCCTTTAAACTGATTGTTTCAATCACTCTAAACACATGCATATTGGTTTACATGGTGGGAAACCATAGAGAAAGTAACACATTATATTCCATGCCCTAGCATTGCCAGTTACCATTCCAAACATATATCCTGCTTTTCTACACCTGTTCTCTTATTTTTTCTGTTAACGATGCATTGTAAATGTAAGTGGTGCTAGCGGCACCAAATGCGCCAAAACCATAAAGGAAGGGTGCATAGAGGCAGAATGACTCTCTGAATTTGTATGCATTACCCATTTGCGCACTAATTCAACTTCGGACAACAATGCCAAGACGCAAGTGAAATGTTTGCCAGTGGTACCCAGGATTTGGGAGCACAGTACTTAATGATGCCCCAGGCTCACAATTGTATAGAGATTGCTGCAAAATTAGACCAATACGTCCGTAAGGCACCCAAAGATTGTTGGCTGTCTAATGAGTGAAAACTAAGAGCAATGAATATAATTGACAGGTATGCGGAAAATCATATATGAGAGGAAACATAAAACCATTGCATTGCCACATCCCTATGCTGCAGAAAAGGTCGTTATACAACGTGTATAGACGAGGCATAGAAATTCTGATAATTTTATTCTCTCAACTCATAAATAAAATTGTCCTTACAACACCAAAAGTCAGCCCACTGTAACAAATAGAGTCATTGCAGAAAGACACTTTGGAAGTGTGAAGCACAAGAAGGCAAAGTGACGCCGGATGTTGGGGGCAGGATCCGCTGCACAGTGCTTGATGGACTGCACTTTTATTTCCCCTTTCCACTGATTATTAACATGAAATGTACTGTGTCTGCATTTGGCATGGTGGTTGATCTTCCCACGGTGCAGCGGCTTCGAAACCAGAAATGATGGTAAATGTCTACTATTTTAAATGTCAATGGCATAATAAACATGAATCTCAGAGCCGCTGTTTAAATAAGGTTAATGGACCCTAGTTTATTGCATTTTGTGCCATGGCTAACTAGACCAAGATAATTACCACCACAGTTTTATTTATGCCCGTTTTAGGGCTATTTTATGCTGATACCAGAGGTTAAACCCACTGTTATTTCCTTCCTGCTTTATTGAAAGATATGGAGCAGAACATTCAATACAGCCAGACTCCAGAGGATTTAACATCAGTGTTAACATTTGCAGACAGTAAAATCTGCTTAATAAAATTAGAAATCGTATTGGTAAATATCCTCCGTGGCAGGCTTCTTTCCTATAATACAGCAAGTAGCAAACCAAGAAGGGACAGATAGCCTTTCCATCTTTAGAAAAACGATTAATTAAATGCATTGTTCACTCTTTTTCTGTAAAGCACTCCTTTGCTTCTCGAAGCTAGGTCCGTGCTTAATAAATACAATAATAATAATAATAATAATAATAATAATAATAATAATAATAATAATAATAATAATAATAATAATAACAATAATAATAATAATAAATATGAATAACTTCACATTCTGGATTCATAGTTTACTCATTTTCCTCTAGAAAGAATTGCGTTGCATGGCACTGTGACAATAAAGGGGTTGTGTGCTTAAAGGACTTACTATCTGTTCTAACTACAGTTTTTCATTTGTGGGCACTTCCCGTAGAAATGTCCTTAAATTATGTATCATTTATATTTGAAATATCTGCCACATATCACAGAGAGGTGGTCACAATTCTTATGCACATAAAGAATAGGGGTCAGGTCACAATTAAAGGTGCAGCCCAACTTATTCACAGAAATGGCCGATACCTTCTTTGAGGGAGACAGGAAGGGAGGGGGATTCGAGAAGGTGGATAAAGGAAGACAGGAAAGGAGAGGGAGGGAAGGAGGAAGGGATGGAGCGGGCAAGGGAGGGAGGAAGAAAGGGAGGAAGGACAAGTTGGAGGAGGTGGTGGGGGAGAGAATTGGGAGGGAAGGGAGAGTGGGAGGGAGGAAGGAAGGAAGAAAGAAAGAAAGAAAGAAAGAAAGAAAGAAAGAAAGAAAGAAAGAAAGAAAGAAAGAAAGAAAGAAAGAAAGAAAGAAAGAAAGAAAGAAAGAAAGAAAGAAAGAAAGAAAGAAAGAAAAGCAGGTTTGATATTTCTCAGGGAATTGGAGACCTCTTCAATTTGGTGTTTATAGAAGCATGTTTTAAGAAACACAGGCTTGTTTAGGGCATACGTTATTTTGACAGCTTGGTTTCTTTCTCCATTTGCTTTCAAGTTATCTTAAAACATTCATAAGTTGTTAAAAAGATGGTGTTTACCATAAACTGCCTAGGGTATTGACAAGTTTCAGATGGAGAGGAGCATGTTCAAGGATAGAAGAAATTGAGTTATTGTAGGCATAGACAATAGGTGCAGATGTATTATCTTGAAGCAAACGAATACTGGGAAGGTGTGCATTAGGCACACTAGGAGAGAGTTGTCTTTTGTCATTGGTGGAAATATATGTGTTGTTCGAGACAAATGGGCCTCATTCCGAGTATGGCGGTAAGGGATAGCGGCCACCGCTAACGAGAGCGGTGGCGGTAATCCCTTACCGCCATACTCCGAGTTCCCTTAGCGCCATGGTGCTTTTAACACCTGCTTTTAGCAGGCGTTAAATACCATGGCGCTAAGGGACCTTGATGTTAATTACGCCACCGTAATTTACGGTGGCGTAATTGACGCCTTCCCCACTCCCATTATGCCCTATGGGGCAAGAATGGGAATGGGGAAGGGTAAATGGGGATTGGGGAATTACCGCCCCGCCAACCTTGGAATGGGGCGGTAATTCCGCCAACCACCAAGGCGCTGCCGGTCCGGGTACGGCGTCAACCAAGGCGTTAATAGCGCCATTGGTTAGCGCCGTACTCGGAATGAGGCCCATTAGGTGAGACTGTGCTGAGACGGGATCTCAAAGAACACTGCTGCGAGATCTGATCAGTCAAAGGAGAGTACCCTCAATTCCATAGGAATCAAATTCAATGTGGCGATACAGATTCAATGTGTGCAGTCCTTATTGTGAGCAGAGGCAGGTCCAAGAGTTGGTCGGCAATGGTCTTCCGCACACAGCCTAAAGAGGTAGCTTGACTGACAGCAGCTGCATTAAAATCATGGTTTCAGCAGGAACAAAGCAGTAAGATGTCGCATTAGTGAGGAAACAAATCTATAAGTTTGGTGGGCAGTAAATAACCTTGATTGTCACTCTATGCATGTGTTTGCTGATGAAACACCTGGATATTCATGACAAGCTAGCATCACTTGCACATAAACCACATTTATCCACACAAATGCACAACTCTTCAAACCACTTTCCCATGCCTTAAAGCTGGCCCCTCAAAAATAGCCATCAAGCAATCCTGCCCAGCAACTTGCAGGTGCGCAGAAGAAGCAAATACCTAAAGCAGGAAGAAACAGGTGCCAAAAGTGTCCAGATTCAGACACATAACCAGAGCCTCTAACAAGTCACAGCCTCTAACATGTCCCCCACCAAAGGCCCACACTCAAAGCCCTGTCCCGAGCCTTTCGGAGCCGGGAGCAGCTGGCTGCCGAAAGATCCTTGTTTCGCCTTCCATCCCAGCATATTTGCAATCGTCGATTTGGTAAGCACATGAGTCACCCATTTTTTACACCAGTTCGACTTCAATAATTGTTGATATACTTCTTACCGGTAACTAATCAAGTCTGCCTGGCCCATTCTGACCTACATGCCTATTTCTGCACTGTTCATTCTCCTATTACTCATTGTCTCACCTTTTGCCTAACCATATCACCGGCATAATATTCCACGCCTTGCAACTCTACGTAGTAATCTGCGATCCCCACAACCGTGCACAAGACCTCCTCGCTGACAGCCTTCATTATTAATTGCCTCGTGACCCGTAAAGGCTTTGAGCTCACCTTGATCAACCTTTTTACCTGGCCTCTACTTCAACGACCCGCCACGTTCCCAGTCCATCTTGCTCCCGCTACACGTGGTTCACCGGTAGACGGTAGAAGGAGGGAGATCTAAACAAGCAGACTACATATTTGTCATCACACAAACCACTTAATGACTCTAATGCCTCGTTAGAAGTCTGCTAGCCAGGGCCTACCTTTGTTTTTACTCCCACACTCCTCCAGAAAGTTAAGGAGCGTTACATTGCTATCTGACTACACTGCAATGATTGCTGCCTGCCTTATATCTAACTTTGCCCATATTGCATTGTGTTGATAATTGCTATGTACCTATTATATCTTATAAGAAACTGCTACTGCACTTTGATAGAAACCTGTCCATGCCCAATGTATCTTGTCAGCAACTGCTACTGCAATCTGCTGGATAACTGCTCATCGCCTATTGCATCTTGTCAGTATTCCTCATTGTAATTTGCTGGATAACTGCTCATCGCCTATTGCATCTTGTCAGTATTTGTTATTGTAATCTGCTCGATAACTACTCACTACCTATTGCATCTTGTCAGTAATTGTGATTATACGTTAATGGAAAACTGTTTCTTGCCCATAACATCCCATCAATAACTGTTATTGTAGTTTGCTGAAAGTCCCTCTGTGCCTATTGCATCCTAATAGAAATAGCTTTTGTCTTCTTGTATCTTGATACAGTCGCCATTTGCCTGCCCACGCCGCACAACTGTATTACCTTATCAGTCAAACTACTAGCCTAGAGTCTCAACTAGCTTACCAATTCCACCAGTCATGCCTTACTATCTCATCACAATGACATAGCACCTACCTACTTCCTGCCACTTGCTTACTACAACCTAGTACACATTATACAGATAACTACTCTAATGTTCTTACACCAATTAAATGGATTCAGTGGTACGCCACCAAACCTATTCCCAACCAACCTTGCCCATCTACAATCCGAAACCTTAGACTAGGCTCCAGATTTAGGCAAACCTTCTTACCAGCCTCCAAAGACACAGACCTAATCAAACCTAAATCTATATCCACTATAAAAAAAAACTTTAACACCGTTACAATAATAGTCAAACCTTACCCCTCACGCTCTTCCAATATTACAGTGCCACACAACCATTCTAATAATACTAACTCTCCTATCAAAGGAGCATTCATCAATGTTAGATCATTTACGGTGCATGCACTAGACGTTGCTGACCTTATCATCTCTAATCAGCTTGACTTCTTGGCCATAACAGAGACCTGGCTGCACACTGCAGCTGGACCTTCCCTATCCCTAGCCATTCCAGACAACCACATCATCACAAGACTTGACAGAGAAACTTCCAAAGGTGGAGGAGTCGCTGTCATATCTAAAGCTCACTTAGGACTAAGAGCTCTGTCACGTGTCCCTTTCCCATCAGCTGAACTATTATCCCTTAAGCTGCCACTCTCAGCTTCGCAAACTTTCAAAATTCACCTCCTATATAGACCTCCGAGTCCTATTCTGACCTTCGAGGATGATATCTCACAAATCCTCTCCAACAATACTAAACCTGGCTCACAAATTTTACTTCTCGGAGACTTCAATCTAGGCTTCCTAGATGCCACTGACAACACCGCCACCACCATAGCCAACTGGATAGCAGAACTAGGCTTCTCCGATCATATTACTAATCCTACACACAAATATCTCACCAACTCACCTTGCACCTGGACTGATCACCATTTTGTATCATGCACCCTACAATCCAACACCCATCTAAGCTTGCCCACTACTTTAGCACCACAAGCACTAACTAGGAACACAAAGAACATTACAACAGAGAACTTATTACCTCTTATACAACCTACCCTCAACTACTCCTCCACAAATTCTGACCCCTTTACATTTATAGATCTATACAATTCAACACTTAACCATGCAACACTTAACTTTTGAAATTGCGTAAAACCACACCCCAAACACATCTTAACTTTTGGTTTACCTTGAGTCTCAAAACTCTATGCAATAACAAAAGAAGAACTGAAACCATGTGGAAAAATCACCCTTCAGCATCTAACAAGGACCGATTAGCTAAAACCACCAGCTGTTACAAGTCTGCCATCCTCCAATCCAAAAGGGACCTATATAATAACAGAATCACTAATGCCAAATCTGGTACCAGAGAGCTTTTCACCATCCTCAGAGAGCTCGAGACACCTACTGCCCCCTGTTCCAAGGACAAGCCCTGGTGTACTAAAATACAAGCAGTACTACTAGATAAAATGTCAATGCTACAATCTAAAATTGAAAAGAAAGACATTAGTATTGTTGCCGAACTTCCCCCACCTAAGCCTAGACCTACAACTCCTATACCTGGCAAACTATTCAATTTCATCCCTATGTCCATTAAAGAAGTTGAAAATATAATATCTAGCATCAAACCATCACAGTGAGATTTGCTCAGCCACTATGAATAAAGATGCAGCTAATGAACTTGCACCTTCCATCACCACATTTATATATTCCTCCTTCAAAACCAGCACAGTCCCTGCCAACCTGAAAGACGCCTGAGTCCTTACTCTGCTAAAAAAAAACAACCTTGATCCAGATATCACCACAAATCACAGACCCATTACTACTGTACCATTCTTGCTAAAAATTATTGACAGAGCTGCGTATTTACAAATACAAGCACATCTAGAAACTAACAATCTTCTAGGCCTGTGATAATCTGGGTTTAGACCCAGACATAGAACAGAAACTGCACTATTAAATTTGAAAACCCAAATAGTTGACCAAAAAGACAGAGGAAACATATCAATCCTTCTGCTGTTAGACTTATCAGCCGCTTTTGACCATGTCAGCCATCAAGTCTTGTGTGACCACTTGATATCATCAGCCCACTTCTCTGACACGGCCACGGTTTGGATACAATCTTTCCTCGACAGCAGAACAATGAGAGTCTTCTATCCTACAGCCTTGGCGGACCGAGCACCAGTGACCTGTGGAGTACCACAAGGGTCTTGTGTCCCTCCTACGTTGTATAATATTTTTTACTAAGCCTTTGTTTGATGATCTGGACCACTTTCGTGTCACCTACACTAACTATGCAGATGACACCCAAGACCTCATACCTATCTCTGGGAATTATGTCCAAGACACCAAACTACTACACAAAATATATCTCATCATTCAGGAATGGATGGCTACCCATGGCCTCTGTCTTAATGATGAGAAGACAGAATTACTTCTCACTGGCTCCCAAACTAAACTAAACAAACTTGACACCAGATACAATTCGGTTAACATAGACAGCATTAATATCCTGGTTTCTAAGGAAGTCTAGACATTAGGTTTTTATCTCGACTCATCTTTAACCTTAACTAAGCAAGTAAATGCGACAGCCTCCACGGCAGCCTATACTTGCAAGCTTATAAACGCTAGCAGACCTTTCCTTTCAACATCAAACTGTTCTAGTCTAGCCTGAGCACTTTTCTTATCCAAATTGGATTACTGCAACACACTTCTTCTGGGAACTAACAAGCGAAACTTGAGCAAACTTCAAGTACTGCAAAACAATGCTCTCAAATCTGCCTTCAATATACCAAGATCCCACCACATTTCCAAAACCAGATGCAATGCTAGCTGGCTTTTGATTAAGGATAGAATATCCTGACCGGCCTACCAGAGCTGCTCAACTACACTGCCTTAGAGTCCGGTGATTTAACCTACAAAAATCGGGGGGTAGTATCTTCCCTGTCCTAGCATCCAAATTATGGAACTCCATACCCATAGCTCTAAGAATGGAACCTTCTTTATCTCAATTTAGGACCCATGCAAAAAACTGGCTCACCACCCAGGAGATTCAGTAATCCTTTACTCCTGAGACTCGCTGAATAGCTCCAACCTCTACCATACCTACAATTGTACAGTCAACAATGTATCACCATATACTTTGATGTTATATGTCTGCCTTGATGTTTCTACTCTATCGCTGTATATTACCACTTCGATCTACCTCACATTGATACCTGTGTTATACTGTATCTACATACTGTATCCATCCTATGGCAACCAGTCATGTACCTTAAGTAATGCGCCAGAGACTTTCTGAATAGCTCCCACCTTTACTATACCCACAATTGTATAATTCATCAATGTATTACCACATACACTAATGCTTTCTGCTTGATATTTCTACTCTATCACTGTTGATAACCATCTCGATCATCTTCACCTTGCATTATATTGTATCTACATATTGTAAACATGTATTGTAACCTTTCATGTACCTTAAGCTATGCACCCAGTTAACTGAGGGTTAGGTGCGCTATATAAATAAACAATTCAATTAAATTCAATCAGAAACTAACGGCTACCACAGTTTCTAAGGGATCTGAGTTTTGGAGGAAATTGGGAGGACATAGGATAATTCAGACAGGTGCCCCAAATCCACTGAAACAACGCAGGGCACCACCATCCAGCATAACATAATCCCTAAGAGCCTCAGGGGCCTGCAAGGACGCCATTTCTCTTTTCAACAAGCTCTTTCCACAGAAGAGATGGGTGGCTGGCAGGCTAGGCGTCAGCCTGCCATGCCCGCTGTGCCTGACAGGTCTGACTCTGCTGGGCCCAACGGCCACGGTAGAAAGACCGTTCATGGAAGGGCTGGCACCGTTAACAACGGTGCTGAAGCTTCTGAGTCCCCACTCCCATAGAGTCCTATGGAGCTATATGGGAGTGGGGACTTACATTTTACTGGCGCCTGACTTCCCGGGCCGCCGGACTTGTAATCTCCCGGTGGCACAGGGAAGTCAGGCGCCGGTAAAAATGTTACGAGTCCGGCAGCAATCCGCGGGTACCGCCGGACTCGTAATGAGGTTCATTGTCTTAGTACACTATACAATGATTCATAGTAATTTATTAATCTTCAAACTAAATGTTAAAATCCAATTAGCTAAACCACTACATATGCAATTCCTTTAATTCGATAGATTCCTAAAATCAAGCATTCAATTCATCAATCTTTTTGGTAAAAAGTTGCCACTTATAATATAATTTACAGCTTAGATGCACATTTTTTCCTAAATAAAAATAAGCCCAAGATTGATCTTCTCGTATATTACCAATTCCCTTAAACCACCATATCCATTGCTGTACATTTCAGTCATTTAAGGTCTTATGGGTAGTATTTATATCAAGAAGCTTATCGAAGTTGTTATAGTAGGGAGGGAGCTTTCAAAAACAATCTTTAGATAAACGGTTTTAATAAATGTATGGTGTTTGTGTTTTATGTATGTGTCTGTGTTTTGAACTAATTCATCCAGCCCGCTTATGGGGCTGGATGGAATGTTGAGGAGAGACTAAAGGAAGCCCCTGCCCAAACATATGCTTAGCTGGGGAGAAAAGAATCCAAAGGGGACTTGAAAGGAGAGAAACAGTTGAAAGTGGGAAAAGAAGATGCAGGAGAAGGAGATAAGAATAGAAAACAGAGCAGGGAATACAAAATGAAACAAACTCCCTTGGGGGCCGCTGCCTCAAGTGGGCCCGTATGGCACAAAGATATTAAGGTCACCAGGCCATGTGTGGGTAGCCCTCCAGGGAGATAGCCGTGGGGCCGAGCTGCATGGCAGGGGCAGCTCTGCTACCCACTGGGCCGTGGCAGGTGCCGGCAGATGAGGGGGCCACATCAAATGGGCCTAGGGTTAATACAGTGCCTGGGCAGTGTGTGTGGGGTTGCCCAGGCTGAAGATGGATCGCCCAGTCTGGGCCATGTGAGGGGCTGGCCCAAACCAGGCAGCCCAGCCAGTCCCTTTCTGAAAGTTCTCCCGGGTCATTGTGAGCCAGGTGGTGGCCTGGGAAGTTAAGACCACTCAGTCAGGGAAGAGTGGTGAAGGTAAAGTCCATGGCTGCCTCGCAGGGAAGCCCTTGCGATTAGCAGGAAGCTGAAAATAAATCCCAGGCTACTGTGGTGAGGCAGCCCGGGTGAAGCCTGCCACCTGCGTTTCTCTCGACGTATTGCAAAGGGGATGGGCTGAGAAGAGGGGAAGGCCACGGGCATGATTGTAACTAATGGCAGCACTAATGGCAGCATCTCCGTTGCCATGCGGACACCGCCTCAATCCAAGATAGTGCCTGGGGTGCAACAGTGACTTGTGCGACCCCCATGGCAAGGTGGCTGCCTTGAACAGCGCAAATGGGCTTCAGTGAGTGGCAGTGAGTGCAAGTGGGCCTCCAGCCTATTGTCCCACCCTAAAGCGATTATGTACACCATGGGTTGCAGAAGTGAAAGCACAGAGGGTCCCACCCCAGCAGGGACACTGACTGAAGTAAATACACCACAGGGATGTGCAGTAGTGATGCAGGTGGCCACAAAGACAACAGGTTCATCCAGAAGAATGTAAAGTGGCCATGGGCCACGGCAGTGAGTGCGGATGGTCCCCCAGTGGGGCCACACTGAAGAGAGACAGCAGACCACATCTGTGATTTTGGGTGGCACCACATGGTGGCAGGGCTCACCAACGAAGAAAGCGCATCAGTGGGGCCAAGCCCCATAGACACCCGGGGACAAGCCCCTACCAGCCAAACTGTGATAGCCACCAGAGACAGCCCTACAAGGTACTGAAAGGGAGTGACTGTCTGTATTTTGTAAGAATGTATTATATATTTTATATTTTGTTTGTCGTTATGTATATGGATGTGTATGTATTTAAATAGCTAACATATATTAATTAAAATAAAGTGGGGTAATAAGTAGAGGTAATGGTAAGTAGGACTGGTTATTAGGGGTAGAATTTTAGGAGTCTATATAAGGGATTATTGTAATTGTAATTGGTTATTTATAATGCGCTTAATACCCAGAGGTTTCTAAGCGCGGAATCAGGGATCGAACTTGTGTTGTTCTGCGTTGTCTTGCTTCCAAGGTGAGCACGTTGCCCATGAGCTATCCTCCCAAGATCTCCTTGGGGGGGGGTAAACTGGCGTGAGGTAGCGGGATGATGTGGTGGCCTGCCTGAGGCCGCCTCCGGTAGTGGAGTACCCACAGAAGCCATCCTCTGGCCTCACACTCCATGTGGTGGTCCCTGGAGTAGGGATGGCGTCTGTTACATCAGACTCACGCTAATGGTTCCTTAGGCCCCTCCAGGGAAGGGTAGGTTTACAGAGCAGATCAGCATGTAGAGAGAAATAAAATCATTGGAGTTTTCGGAAGGGGATTAAAGGTTAAGAGCTTTATCAAAAAAGAGGGGTCCCCATTCAGAACCCTATACAATCCACCATGGTGTCTGTGTCCATTTAAAAAGGCATGAACTCAGGGTGTAGCCCTGATAACAGCAACTTTATTTTAGGTGCAGCACCTCTAACTATCCAGCTGTCCTGGGGCTGGGGATGCTGATTCCCTTGAGGACTGCCTCTGACCTGGGCAAGTAATGAGCACTTCCTAGCCTGATTTTGGAGCAGAAGACAAGGGTTACATGAGGAAAAAAAGAATCTGATGACCCTGATTGGGTTCTTCCCTTCTGCCTGCTGAAGGCAGTGTTGTGATGACTATGATGCACCACTGACTATTCTCAGTTCCGATTTGTGAATGAATGGGGCTGTCTTCTCAAGGCACTACAGCTGGGTGGAAAGGGGTTTGTCGCCAGGTCCTTTACTCAGTTTCACTGCTGAAAGATCAGGTACCCTTTGCAATGTTTTCCAGGAGGCACGTCATGGGAAGACACGTCTCACAGGTTCCAGTGCTGGAGTAGGCCCAGCCGGCACAACTTTCTCGAGCAACTTCCAACTGTCATGAGGAAATGGAAGATCACCTGGCGCTCAGCGGCCTGTTCCCCAACTTCTGCCTTGATGAGGGAGGTATCGGTTTCAGGACAGGACTGATTTGTTGGCTGTTCTTTACAATGTTGTGGTGGGTCATGTTTCGAAAATTGCTATGATTGAGAGGGACCCTCCTGTCAGTTCTCTGAAACTGTTCTGTTAGTTCTGGTGAGGAGGCCTATACCACACTGGGTGTGTGGTGATTGCTTTTGTCGGTAGTATGGATTTGTCCCACTTTGCATTCTGGTTTCAATAGTTCTGCTCTTATGCTTTATAGGTTTTGCTCCAAGCCGACTGCCTAGGAACCTGTGTTGTAGAACTATTGGTACACATGTTGGCTGTGACCTTGCTAGCGGTGAGCTAACCGGCCACCTTGTTTCCAGACTGGCTTATAATGAGGCCCAATATGTTTTCTTTTATATGCTTATCTATTTAGTGTTTAAGATTTTTGATTTTAACCACACCTTAATAAAGAAAAGTTGTTGTCTGTGACTTAATTTCTAGGTTTCCCTTAGGGGACAAGCATGTAGCTCTTACTAGCAGGGTCCATTTGGGCCACAGACTACACTCTCCCTGGAGGTGGGTGACACTGGAGACTTTTCAGAGTGTTCGTCTCACCTTTTTTAATTTCTTTTAATGTTATTTCTATAGCTCCAGAACCTGGAGGCGTCAGGGTGCTGGTCCAACAAAAACACGAGACAAAAGTAAAATAATCACAAGACACAAATGGGACTGCAGAGGGCAGATTACTGAAAAAGAGATATTCATGACTATGACAGTGCTAGATCACAACATAGGCCGTACATTACCATGGGCACACCCGGTGTCCCACACCATATCCCCACAAGTTTAATGTGCTTCTATAAACAGCTGATGTGTACCCGCAATATCTATCAACAGAGGTGAAGCAAGGACCTGTAAAACTACCTATGCCACCTTTGCATATGTCACATTGACACCTATACCCTCGTTTTGAAAGCTTGGGTGCAAATATAAATCAGGTAACCCTAGGGAAGACTACTTCCATGGCCCATAAACCGATCCTGTCATGACCCACACTGGTCTAATTCGGCTGTGACACAGGTGGAAATGCTCTAAACCTCAGGTAGTCCCAGAACTACTAGTAGTAGCTCAGACCAAACCAAAGGATGTTCATGAACATACCAAGATTAGGGGTATAGACTTTCTCTGAGAAGCAGTGATGCTGTATAGATGCCACTACAAGCCAGACCAACCAATCCCCTGATAGGACCATGTCCAAAAGGTCACCAAACTCACACCCCACCAGGGTCACACACTATCTGGTCCAGGAAGGAGACAGCTTGTATCACTGAAAACTGTTCCCTCTCAAAGAAAAGAGTGAGTGGGGGAACACACCCCAATCACCTAAAACGTTGGTTACAAATTGGTGATAGACAGGAGGCAAAATCCAGACAGCATTCAAGCCCACCCTTATTACGTTACTTCAAGTCAGTGAAACCAGAGGACCCAATATGCTTGGGCCGCCACGGCCAACAAAGAAGAGTCATTTGCAGGCAAGCCAGCTCCAAAGAGAAACAAGGTACATTCAGTACATGTCATGACAATATACAGCAGGCATCAAAACCTGTTGATGGGTGAACTTAAATGAAAATAAATTAAAATAGGAAATACAGCACCTACACTGGCCTATGCACATATCATGCAGGTTGCCACAAATCCAACACACCAGGTCGGGAGGACAAGGTACTACATGGAGCGCTAACCAAAAACTCACCCCTCATCCTGCAGGAAGTATGTTATAATAGCAAACACAAACCACATACTACAGTGGGTGGGTGATTGAGGAACCGTAGAGCCACACTCCTTGATAGTCCTATGACCCCCCAGAGGAGCAAGATAACATAGCCAACAAGAAGGGACGGTCCTTCTAAAACCTCTGTGGTGCTGAGGCCCCAGTCAAATTACTCAGAGAGACCTGTAATCACCATACATCTTGCCTTACCAAGGAAATAACTCCATCTTTTAGTTGAGTCCCTAAAGTTCCCCCCCACTTCCAGAGGATCTGCAGCCTTGTATTGATGTCATCCCTGTGTTTTTTACATGACAGGCACGGGTGAAAAACTGTGACCCTATAAATAACTGCTGAAGCCCTACAACCAGCCGTGACTATTAGAACAACAGGGGAAACCACAGGCAGCATGGCTACTATGTGAGGATTCACAATCAAAATGTTGCTCACCTGCAAAGTCGTGGTCAGTTCCCAAGTCTCTACTGCCACAGCATGGGTCAGTACTCAGACATTTACCAACTCCAAGAGACTGGAAAGCTCAGAAATACATTTAAGAGCCCTTGTTGGTTACAAACCTAAGCATGTGGAACTGCCAGACATCCATACCCAGAATGGTGGCACTGTAAATCAGATATGAAGAATATCCTCCCCTACTCACTACTCACTGTGAGCTCAAGGCTCTTTACAGGGGTGTTTGCAATCCAAACATCCCCATGCAGCACTCCCTACTTAAGTCATGGTCAAGGCATGGGCCACAATGATCACTGATGCTGTTGACATCTCCTGTTGCTCAATCGCTGTGTCCCGCCCTTTGTAGGCCCAGAGAAAATCATCCACAACCATGTACAAGCCTGGGCACCCAGCCCAGCAGGAGCTCGGGTTTCACCCATACTCACCGGGCCAAGGCGGCCCTCTACTTCTGAACACTAAGCCCATTGGTGACTGACAGGGTAATAACAAACAGCATTCTTAGACTTACTAAACCCAGCATGCTGATCAACACTTTAGGAAAACAAGAGACTAGTCCAGCTATTCTCTCCAGAATTCAGAGTCGGGAAGGACAGAAAGCAAAACACCAGGATGATGGGATAGGTAACATGCTTTACTCACTGGCTGTGAACGCAGGGGCTATACAGTGAAAGAAAAAATTAGAAGAAGTTTTTGGGTCAGGGTTATGTAGGAAGGTGGATCACTTTCATAAGTAAGTGCTGTGATGAAGAAGAGGGCTGTGGAGGTATTGAAAGTGCAAGCGTATATGTATTTGTGCTTTTTAATATGGCTTTGTACGTTGCTGACTAATATAACTGAGCTTCCATATGTGTTTGTATGAATGTTTGTCTATGCTTCTTTGTGTGTATGTGACTGCGCATGTGGTCCGCTGTGCACCTCAGTGTGATTACCTATGTCTCTGTGCACTGTACAATGTAAATGGTTATTTATAACATGCTTAATACCCAGAGGTTTCTAAGCACGGACCCGGGGATCGAACCTGTGTTGCTCCACATCGTCTTGCTTCCAAGGCGAGTGTGTTGCCCCTGAGCTATCCTCCCAGGACACTGTGCATGACTGTCTGACTTTGAATGCATGTTAGCCGACGTAAATTGGATTGGGGGTTCTGAGTGAGTCTTGTTATTTGAAGGTGTATTGTACATACTTGTTATATGGTTTAATTCTATTGTGGTGGTTGTGGCCAGTGGCCACATTCTTGGGGGCGTCACATATCTGGCCCACTTCATTTTGTTCACTAACATATTCAGGCCACGTGATTTTGTTCACTGATAGAGACAATTTTACAAATGAAAAAGTGTTACTTATGTACACATGAACCTTCTTGTATGTTGCTAAGGCACTTTCCTTAGGATTTGGTAAGGTAAGGTGGGGGAGTGAAGTAAGGGAAGGAACGGAAGGGGCACCAACCACAGAGATGGATGGGCAGGTGGACAGAGGAAGATGTTGGACGGGTCTTACATTTCAGGTAAGGGGCAGTGTTTCTCGTGCTCTTTGACCTCAGCCTCGAATGCACTATGAAACTGCATCCCCCTACAGATTGGTGCTTCTCAGTAGAACCATAGCACTCGACCCTCGAAAGGTAAGGTCAACAGCATTTTGTATGGCCTGCGAGGCATCCACTGGGATCCTCTGTGCCAAAAGAGTATCCTTTGTGGTACCAGGAGTGCTTGAGGAAGATTGGATAGAAGGTGTCAACCTACTTCTCCCTGAGAAAGGTACCTCATTTCTCAGAGCAACCAGGTGGTTGAATTTTGTGTGGCGCCGCATGGAAGTGGTCCTGTAGAAGTATGATATGATTGTTTATTTCTAACGCGCTTAATACCCAGAGGTTTCTAAGCGCGGACACAGGGATCAAACCTGTGGCGCTCCATGTCGTCTTGCTTCCAAGGCAAGCATGTTGCCCCTAAGCTATCCTCCTGAGACACCCCAGGTCTTCCACGGCTGAGTACGACGTGGTATTCAGTGCATTTTACCATGGCTGCCCAAGACTTTTGTACATCCCCAACGGTGGTGAAAAACCGTCACAGCCAGGCCTCACTCTGGGTGCTTCCTCTACTTCACCTTCATCTTCCCCTTCATCCTCATCTGTATCTCCGCTCCTGTTCCCCTGTCCAGGCCCTTCACATGGTGGTAGTGGTGGCTGGGGAGGAGGAATGGCAATAGCAGATTCCATTGATGCAAGATTGCAGGTAATCTCCACAGCAAGTGTGTCCGGGTCTTTCTCCTGGATAGTCAAATTGAGAATTAGGAAATTTATGGGTGGGTCCCTTTAGAAGAACCTTCTTCAGACAGTCTGCTATCTGCAGCCTACCGAGTCGCAAATAGGCCTTGAAAAGTTGTAAAAAGTTGCCAGATCAACCAAGAATGGCTTTAAGAGATCTGGAAGGGTAACATTTTAACTTGAAAAACCATAGATTGGCCAAAAATGCAGTTTGAAACTGTCTGACGACAGGCCATCAGGCAACACGGGTGGAATGGTGCGGGAGCCGCAGGGCGCATGCGCATAACTGTCCATCGAACAGGAACTCTGTCCGCGGACTATTTAAAAGTGCATCATGCTAAACCGGACTTGTACAGACACCGCACCTGTCCAGGGGCAGCTCAATTTTGTGTGTGACCCCTTCCCCCGGACAGAACAATATACAAAGACATTTATAGTATAAAGGATTTATTCATTTAGAAAAGTGATAGGTATCGGAATGGGAATCATAAATGGGAGAATTAGAAATGTTGGTACACTAATGATCAGGGGAGTAAGAGTGGCTTCATCACAGCGTCTTTCATTTACATTTTGGGAATTTGATGGGGATGATTGCCGAGGACAAGGGGGACAAGTGCAAGAAGGACAGTGATAATGAACAGTTTTAATCACATGATTATTGACATAATTTAAAAGTTCCTTAAAGTCATTACAGATTTCGTCCGATTTTGCATACAACATCATGTTTTCATTATGTACATTTGGGGATGGAGCTACTCTTTGTGATTCTTGGGAATGTGCATAATTAAATTGGGTTGTTGTTTCTTCGTGCCGACTATGTACTATAAGAAGAAAATACATTATTATTTGAGTGAGATATGTAAAAATGATGTTATTTATTTATATTAAAAGATGTATTGTATACCATTAGAGATGTTATCATCCCTCCTTTCATCTTTTGGGAAATGTTCTTCCAACCACTCAAGTGTGTTTGACATTTATGTAAACATAAAAAATAAGTGCTTTTTGCTTATAGGAAATGTTTATATAATGAATGGTAATACTAGAGAAATAAATACAGTGTACTTACTATTTAGTAAGAACTTGTTTTCAAATAAGCACCTGGCGTATGTGAGTCTGTATGCAGAGTTGTACGATAATATGATGTGTACAGTTAAGGTTTGTGCTTGGTGCATTCCATTATGTTGTGTGTTACATGAAAAAATCATTTGTACATTTTCAAATGATGACTATGTACAAAAAGGTATATTTGGGTGTAGTAAATGTACATACTGTTGTTTTATGTATATGTGTTTGCTGGTTGAAGGGTAGAACATGTTTGTTTTCCCCTGTGCTTCTGGACTTTGTAAATGCTAACTGATGTCTGCAGACATTCGTACTGTCTGCAAACTCTACACCTGCTACATTGGGGAGCATAATATAAGGAAGTTGTAGCAAATTAAGGGTGCACTGGTAAAAACCTATGAAATTCACTGAAAAAACTTTGCTAAAGGGTTGTTATGGTTAAGTTGCACTAATAAAAAACAATAAAATTTGGTGAAAAAACATTGTTAAAGGGATGTTATTGTTACCAATAAAACCGGAAAACCCCAGAAGTGTACCAGTTATGGTAAGCTGTGCGCCATAACAGGCACAGCCACTGTGCACTGCTAAGACTAGCACCCAGGACACCAAAGATGACATCAGAAATGTCATTGATGACATCACTTGACATTGAAATGTCAATGTCACAGAAATGACATTCAATGACATTGAATATGAAATTAAATTTCATGAAAAGTCTCTACAAGGGGTTGTGTTTATAATGTTGGTAACAAGAGATCAGGGGTGATCCAGAGACCTGTCATGACCTACTTAATATATTAAAGAATTAACTCATCTAACAAAGCATTATATTGGGGTGTTGTTCGTAATACAGGTACCTAATCATATATACACATAGGCAATGGCTGCAGCATGCACAATAGTACAACACTTTTAATCGGATAATTTTGGATAGTAAAATAACGATTGCTAAGTTATCAGAGTTTTGAGTAATGTTAAACATGTAATAAATAGCTAACAATTCAAGACTTACTACAGACTTGTGCTAGTACAAATTATACATATAAAGACCCACAAGGCATACAAATCAGAGGCACATTGAGGGAAACTAAAGGAAAGAACAAATAAACAACATCACCAGAAAATGTCAATAACATTAAAGTTCATCTTCATGTATACAAATGAATTGTGTTTTTGAGGTCTGCTTATTGCCCATTATATATGCACCATGAGCTGAGACCAAACCGTAAGGAAAGTACTTTAAGAACATACAACAAGGTTAACGGCTAGATATATAGCCCCTGAATTTCCATATTCTGACTGTCAGTGACCAAAAACACTTGAATTTCCTAGATATGTAATGTCATCAGTGATGTCATCAATGACATTTGTGATGTCATCATTGATGTCCTGGGTGTTAGTGTTAGTCTTAGCTGTGCATGGTGTTGGTGCAAGTTATGGTTGCTTAGCTTACCATAACTGCCAAATTTCTGAGGGTTTTCAGTTTTACTTGTAACCATAACGTCTCTTTAACAACATTTTTTCACTGAATTTCATAGGTTTTTATTAGTGCAACTTAACAGTAATGTCCTTTTACCAAAGTTTTTTCAGTGAACATATAAATATATGTATATATATATTCAGAAAAACAACTTTGTACAAAGCATAACTGTACACTGTAAGTGATTTATGTCCGGCACACACCCAAGTCAAAGCCCAGCATGTAGTGCACAACTGAAACCCTTATTTATTTTTGTCTATAAGTTCAATATTCTGAACGATATACCACTCATATCACACCTTTCCCCGGAGACCCCCCGGTCACACTGAACCAGGAATCAGGCTAGTTTGCAAAGGTAAATATTTATTTATGTATTTCAAATTTTATCACAATATGTTTTAATAGATAAAAAACAATCACCAATGGGGTGACAGAACACTAAAGAATATCTTTAATACAGTAGGAATAAGTAAGGAGCAAAACAGATGCACCACTGAAAATAATACTTTTGTGTTGGTTCAGATCAGATAGCACTATGGTTAGAGGTTCCCCCTGCAAGACCCCTGAACCCGCAATAGGCAATGCAAAGAGATGGGAGGAGAGAGCAGGTATTCAGGAATAGCACAAATCAAACAGAATATCAGACCCACCTTCCCCCATAAAACACAAGAGAAACTCGGAATTGACTTTTCAGCTGTCAGAATGGCTTTTAAAATTATCTTTTAGAATTGACTGGGCAAAAACACCAAATATGGCCAAAAATACTTAATTGTTGTAAATTCCTATGGGAGCCGCTTTGAACAGTTGCACACAATCACAAGCAATGATTTAGTCCAAAGAAAACATTTGAAATATTAAAGTCCAAGTTTGAAGCAGTTAAAGCTATTTCACATGTGTAAAAATCTTTCAAATTTTAAAATCGCGGTAAACTTTTTCTTGTGCGGTATTTGTTATAACGGGAGATTTGCACTGATTTCTATGGATAGCTACAGATGTTAGGTACAAGTAGGAATTTAAATTTCATTTCTATCACAAAAACAGAGGGAGTAATAGAGGTTTTAGTAAGAGTCGTTTTTTGTGAGATAGGCGCGAGAATGGAAAACAGAAATGTACTTTTAAAAATGACAAATGGGTTTGTTTACACTAGAGGATGACTATGAAAAAGCGAATACCACAGAGGAATCTTACAGTTACGTGATCAGCGTAAGCCGCCTACTGAGAAAACTTGACTTCTTCAGATGAGAAAAGAGTCGGCGCAAAGATGGTTCTAACAATACTGGTTCTGGATGAAAGATAGGATGGGTTTCAGATAGGGAGAAGACAAGGCAAAGATAATCCTGACAATACTCGTTCTGAATGAAAGATAGGATGGGTTTGAGATTGGGATAAAACAATGCAAAGATACTCCTAACAATACTGGTTCTGAATGAAAGATAAGATGGGTTTGAGATAGGGATGAGACAATGCAAATATACAATGGGCCACAGTTCTTCCTATTAATACTCACTGGATAAGTTTTTAAATGGGACCGTCAGCTCTGGTCATTGGATTGGGTCTGGTCTAGGAAAGACAGCACATCAGGCACGGTACTGGATCAGCTAGGCCGGTCTCTGGATTTGCACATGATCTGCCCTCATAGTCTGTGGGTATTTTAATCCGCTGCATAGCAACATCCTCAGACAAGCCTAGTGGTGGCAAGCCAGAGAATTTCAGGATACTGGTTCAAAAGGCCTTATCCCCCCACAGCGCTCCATTGGGTGAGGTGAGAAAAATAAGTTGAGTATTTGGGCCTTGCTGGAAATCAATAGTTCTCTATTGCTGGCAAGAGTTTGGCATCTGGATATGGAAGAATATTAAAGCAGGATGTAGAATGCTGGTTCAGAGTGCTTCGCCGGAATCAGGAAAGTGGGTGGATCTGTGAGTCCCTATTTGTTGTCAGCTGTCTCTATGTATCCTTTAAAATGACATCACAAAGGGGGTGTATGGGCTGGCTTAGCTAAGCTTGCCCTGTGAGCTGGGATTGGACCACACTTCATCTCCGCCTTGCAATTTGAGTGATTGGATCAAGGCCGGATGATGTCACATTTTATGGTTTGCTTTACAGCCCTGAGAAACCTCCCTTTAGCCACTGGTCTCAAAATCAGATTTGATACTAAATGTACATTTCTACATTGGTCACCTTTATACAAATCACACACAAAGATGCCATATTTTATGTAGCAGCTATTCCCCAAAACCCTGCATGATGGGATCTTGTCTCAACTTTCTACAGAATTTTGCCCTTTTTGCTATGAACACAATTACCAAATTTTATGCAAATTTCGACAAATGTGTGTGTTTAACATAGGGATGTGCGTGTACATTTTCACTATTCTAACATTTATACATTTTGGATAAAACCACACATATTGCCATTCCTGTCCAGAACATGTCACACAGTTCTACCGCCTCTTCACACTTGGAGCCAAAATTTTAATTAACAAGTCTGTCCTTTTTCTGTTTTTCACCACTTTGAATAATAAGTAATGCGTCTTTTAAAAATTGTTCATTGTTCATTCTAAACAGCAGATGGTCGCTTGGCTCCACCCCTTTTTGTCTCCCTGCAGTCCAGGGGCATCCCCCTCCTTGTTTCTTCCTTCCAGGAGGCATTTACTACCCCTTCACACCTCCATTTTCCTGGGCTGAAGCTCTGTCATTGTTCCTTCTATGTCCATAGACAAAAGTCTGGGCTAACTAGCAATTAGGTCCACCCTGTTAGTTCCTGCTGGGAGGAAGGCCCTCCTTCTGGGAGAAATCTGCTTTTCCAGTTCTTGTGGCTCAGCCAGGCTAATTGATTTCTTAAATCCACTCAAAACCAAATTTGTTGCATCAAACATAAATACATTTCTTTCTTAGCCTTAAAATCTGTGGGATCAAAAACACAGTTAAAATCTGTATTCCTTTTTGCCAATAATCCTTTTTATGTTTGCTAATCCAGCAGACTTTTTAGTTTTAGGTCACTTAAAGTTTCATCAGTACTCATCAGTACTCATCTGACAGCTGTCATTCATGTAGCCTTGGGTACTGCACCCAGATTTTGTCATAGGCTGTCAGTTTTTCAGACAATCCAGAATGTTTTGCTCTTCATGTTAGGACTTTGTATGTTCACAATACTTTATTAGACACATGAATTTTAGTACCAAGCAAGATTTTGAATGTTGAAAAGTGTTGTGTTATGGGCATTTTGGAGTTTTTGGCAACAAAGAAACTGTCATGTGTGGGCACATTTTGGGGTTTCACTTGCAAAGTGCTGCTTCTCTCTCTGCACTCTGTTTTCTGGTCATGGAGCCCACTGGCACATTTTCTGCAGGGTGTGCTCTATTCCACCGTACATGCACCATGGGTGGCAGGTGGTGCATCCCTCTTTTTGTGTGCTGAAGCACACGGTTTTTGTAGGTTTTTGGCACGTACAAGGGTTTTGCCGCCATTGTTGCTGTTTCTTTCCCCATAACTTGAAGGGTGATGCCGCATAGCGTAGCGGAGTGGGTCAATACATCCCACAACACCTAATATTATGAGTTTTGCACAACTCTTCATACACACTGAGATACAGCAAAATCACATTTGAAAGTAATCTGTTACCAAATAGTAGGTACACTTTATTTATTTCTCTATTTACCATTCCTTATATGAACATGTCTCATAAGCCAATATCACACGTCAGTGGCTAGAAGAGTACTTTCCCAAAGTGATGACGAAATCTCTAATGGTGTACAATATATCTTTCAATTTATTTATTTATTTAATGTGATACAGTCTATTTAATAAACTTTACACATATTAATAAACAAGCATCATATATAGATTAAACTTCCGAGAACAGAATAGCAACAATATGACACTGATATAACATTATAATGATAATAAGCTATTTACATATATAAAATCAATCTCAAAGCTCAAGGCTCAGATAGCATATAAAATGACAAATAAAGAAGGTGCTGAGAAGAGGGGGAACAAAGGGCCGGGGCAGTTACAGTTATAGATTACGAGTGCTGATTTCAGATCTGAATATTCAATATTTCTTCTATCTTAGTCCAGATATTGAAGAGAGCTATCATTTCTCGCATGCTCTCAGAGTTCATGCAGTGATGCCAGAATAATGGCGTTCCAATTGATGCTGGATTATGGGCGAACTTTCCCAGATGACAATGGATTACGTCAATCATAGTGCCGCATTCTGTCAAAACATGCCTTGCTGACTCTAATACTTTGTTTCCTTCACACAGTCGACAAGTGCGTTGTTCCAGTGGTAACTGCTGTCTTCTGCCCGTAATCAGGAGAATAGGCAGTTGGTCCCTCCTTAACAAAAGGATAAATCGTCGCAGTTTTTTTGCGGGACATAGTATGAGATACCCTTGGGGTTGCAAGAATGAGTATAGCCTATACTGAACAAATGCGTAGCTTTTCAACGCGCTAAGGTGAGCGAAGTTCTCTAGCCAATCCCACATTTCTACCCTCTTGTCGAGTGCATTTTGAACTTGCTTGGTATATGGGCCAGCTCGCCAGGTCCATCCTATGGTAGCAAGAAGTTTTATCATCGTCGCATATGGAGACTGAGGTTTTTGTTTCTTGCACAATTCTTGGGAGATGGTAAGCAGCAGAGGGTTAGCTGTTGAACTGCGCATTTTCAGAAAGTTACCCAATCTCCTTTTCATGACGATCGCCCTCATAGAGGGTAGCCCTAGTTCTAATCGAATAATTGCCATCAGGACTCCCGGGGACAGGCCAAGTATGCGACGCCAGAATTTCCCCTCGATGACTTGAAGCCAGCTAAGATCTAGGTCAAAAAGTGAATCCAGACCATAAGTCATCATAGGGATGAATACCTGTATGTATAATTGGCGCGTACCCCAGAGTGTAAATCCTCCTTGCTGATTGGTAAGGTTGGCTATTAAAGATGTTATTTGTGCTGCTCGCATTGTACGTGAGAGCTTAAGAGCCCCAAAATCCCCATTGGGCTCAAAATCAATACCTAGATAACGGTAGAGTGGGGCATATGAGATCAGGTTGTTATTCACCCTAAGGTTCACGCGGGACACTTTTTTGCTAGTAAATCTCAGTACCTTGGTTTTGTCTAGGTTAATAATGAAACCATTAGATTCGGCATGGCTGATCTACGTAAGCCACTAATAGTGTGGTCAAAAATGACCAAATCGTCAGCATATGCCATGACGGTACAGGCAGAGTCCCCGATTTTAGGGGGGCAATTATGAGTAGAAGTTAGAGCAAGCGGAATATCATGCACGTACAGATTGTACACTAGGGGGGCAGTCACACAGCCCTGTTTGTCCCCCCTATTTTGATATACCTTGCCGGTCAGATGTCCCTCTTGGTCCAATTTTAACCTGACTGAGGTATTCTGATGTAACAATCTGAGAAAATATAGTACGCCAGCAGGGCAGCCTAGAGCAGCCAATTTAGACCATAGGCGTTCTCTAGGTACCAGATCAAAAGCTGCTTTAAAATCTATGTATAGTGCATATAACGGTGGCTCATCTCTTTTACGGGCTCTTGCTCTTAATAAATTCATTACCATCAAATTGTACCCGGTAGAGTAGCCTTTTCTGAAACCACATTGGAATTTGGATAATATATGAGCCTCGTCTACCCATGTCTGAAGGTCCTTGAGCAGAAAAGCGGCAAACAATTTGCCTGTCGTGTCCAGCATAGAGAGGAGTCTGTAATTATTCGGGTCTAGCCGGTTTCCCTTTTTAAACACCGGGATCAACACGGCTGTTTGCCACGATTTAGGTATCACCCCTTGGTTCAGAATTTTTTCAAACATAATTGTCAACAATCCTGCCCAAAACTCAGGTTGGGCTTTGATAACTATATTGGCTAGGCCATTGGGGCCAGGAGCTCTAGAGGATTTTAGAGTTTTTATCTTATCGAGTATCGCTGTGTATGACATGTCAAATGATATACTAGATCTTGGAGGAGGCGATGGAAAACTCTCCTCAGGCTGTGCGATGGCGTTACGATTCAACAGGAACTCCTCCCATTCCTTTGCACCAATAGGGTTAGCAAGTTGCCCCTTGTTAGTTTCTCTAGCTTCACGTAGCAGTGCCCAGATGCTACGAGTGTTTTTCGAGCAAATGGTGTGAATCAATTTCTGATATGCCAGAGTTCTTTCGGTAAGCCGTAGTTTTTTGATATTGGTTCTATATTTGTTCTTGCATTTCCTAAGAGCCACCCTGATATTTTCTAAAGGTTCGCTCCTTCGTTTGATCGTTCGCAGCTCCCGTCTAAATTCCCTCTTGGTGTCTCTGATTTTTTGTTAGACGGGAGTATACCACCCTCTGGTTTAATCATACTCCGATTAGGGGTGGATGCATGAGTATTAGAAAAACGACTGATCCAAGTTTCTATAGCTTCTATAGACATATCGTTGAAGTTGGGTAATAGGGGCCAGTTCTCAGTATTTAATGCTTTTGAAGCCAAGAGTATGTTCTGGACAGTCCACCTGATACTAGAGCCCGCTTTGTTTACCTGAATTGTACCCAGATTACTCTTTTCTGTTTTAGTGTGATCAATATTTAATACACACTGAAGTGCAGCATGGTCACTCCATTCATTTAAAGATACCATTAAGTCATCAACACATAGCAGCATTTTAGGGCACAAAAATATATAGTCAATAGTACTGGTAGAAGAACCATTTGCCCATGTTGGTTTACCTGAATGGTCACTAACAGTGTAACCGTTCACAATCTCAAGATCCCAGTCATCAAATAAGAGGCACCATTGCGGGCCTTCAGTATCTTTTTTGCTATGCGTAAGTGACCGCATGTTTCTTAGCCTAGAGTTTTGTGGGTGTAGCCCTCCCTCCCCTGGTATACGGCAATTGAAATCGCCGACTACCATAACCGCACCGTTTCCCTGAGTGGCTGACCAGGATGCCAACAATTCTTGAAGGGCTGCTTGAAGTGGTTCACTTATACGGGCATAAGGAGGATTATATATATTTATCAACAGTACCTTTTCTCCTTTATCCTTATGTCCGTATTTAACTTCCACTACCAACAGATTATTGTCTAGACTACAGGGTATCTGTTTCGAGATCAAACGGCTCGCCACCCCAGTAAGCAACCCGCCGAATGGTCTACCCTTCCCTCCCCTTTTCGCAAAAGACTGATAAGTCACAAAACCATCCAGTAATAAAGGGTCCATCGCCCAGGTCTCTTGTAAACATATTAGCTCATGTTTGGCGACAAAGTTTGCTGATCCCTCAGAGGACAGCAGATGCGCAAAACCTCTGCAGTTCCACGAAAGTAATGACCAGGTTCAATGGTTGGCTTGAGCTTCGGGGAGTGCTTCAGTCAACCATTTCAACACATGTTGTATTTCTGCCACTTCTACTTTCTTTCCCTTAAGTACAATCGGGCATACATCTAAATCAGCTGAACCACTTGTTTCGCCGTTATCGACACAGGGATCAGGTTCATCCAAGTCAGCGTCTATCTCCACGTCAACTGCCCAGAGTTCATCACGATACTTCCTGATCAGCTGTGCGGTTGAGAGAAACTTGCAATGGAGGGCAGATACACACGAATTCCGCCCCTTCAATGGTTCCACAAACTGAAAGTCATCAGATTGCAATACTCGCAATTCCGGGACGGAGTATAATCAGGTTAAAAGTTCTGACCGAGACAGCCATCTGCGCCCGCCGTTGTTATAAAGGTTCTTGATCCGACATATCCTACTGAACGGAGAACTCAAACCCTCCTCCGTTGGTTTGATAGGAGGATGGATGATTTTAGCCTGGGGCAGCAGGGGATGGGATGGTTTCTCCGGGGACCTACATAACCTTTCCTCTGGCAGCTGAGCATCGACTTCAAGATGTTCCAACTCTTCGTCCAGTGCTTCTAGGTCATCCAAAGTCAATGTACCTTTAGCCTCAGTATCCTCGTCCTCCTTTGCAGGCATTGGCGGCTTCTTCGACTGTTCCTTGTACTGGTCTTGGTCTGTAATCAGCCAGCTAGTCAGGCAGCCACCTCCATTGTTATTCCTTTTCTTAGCTCGGGCAGCTCTTTTCTTTGCTTTTTTTGAGCGGCCCCCGGTTTTCACAAGTTCTTCTACTGAGGGGCACTCTAACAGTTTTTTCCTGTTTTGTTGAGCCTTCTTAGCCAGTTTGCGCTGTTTGCACGAGTAAAAAACCATCACGCTCTGGTCCATATTTACAGATGCTTCGTTGATGGGCATGGCATTTATCTCTTCAGCTAGATCAATGGCCTCCGCTAAGTTGATTTCTGCCTCATCTTCCACAGGATTTTCATAAGTCCGGGGTGTGCTCGGTGCGGTGGTATTGGCTAAAATGCGCCCGGCCATTTGGAGCAGAATTTTTAGGGCAAACTGGATAGAAGTTACAGAGGATTGTATCTCTGCTATTTCATTTGCTCCAGGAAACGGGATAGAAGGGTCCACATCCTCATTGCCCGGGACGTCCTCCATTGATACCATTACTAGGTTGGGGGAGGCTGATAATCTGCCCCCCGGCTCAGAGTAGCCAGAGATAATGACAGGAGAAGCCGCAGGGTGTGTTCCCTGTGTCAGATCTTTATCATCCTGTCTCTTGGGTATCAGGGGGGTCATCCCACGTTGTATGTTCAGACATAGATCAAGTAGAGAATTATTATCGATGTCGTCGAAATTAGTGGTATTCATACAGTCCCCCCCATCCCCTCCAATGTATGTTGGTTCCTCTATGATCGTTGAATTAGTTTCAGGTATGGAGTTTGTAGGGAAGAAACCAGTGATCTTCCCTTGACCTGGGAGGGTGGGCTTTTTGAGCTTCTTCATGGAATTTTCCTTAGTACTGCCCTTCTCCTCACTCCGCGGTGCCTCTGCTTCTCGGGCTTTCGGTGTCTTTCGTAAATTATATTTGTTTTGTGCTGTCTTTTGTCCAGGAGGCATTTTAAGTTATTCAAATGAGTAAATAATTAGAGGGAGGGTAGTGGTACTGTTTTATGGAGTCACCTGTCTGTCACACAGGGGGAGAGGGGGTCCAATGGGCCTCTTCCACTGGGGATACAGGGAGTACTTCCCACCTCTCTTACAGTTCCAGCACCTCCCCAACAAAGTCTTAGTGTGTCCCCTGCACCACCGGTTCCAGCTTGCAGTACTGTGCCAGGGGTGAGGGGGGGGGGGGAGCAGGGACGTCAATAGGCACCCACAGGCACCAGATATAACGGCCGCTGAACTTCCTTAAGTTCAGCGGTCCCGGCAAAGACGCCCGCACCTTCCTCCCGCGCTTCTGTCTTTATGGGGGGGAGTAATAAAAAGCGGGAGTGGCGTAACAAAGGAAAAAATATCAGGTCCAGGAGCAAAACAGACCGCTAGCGAAAAAGGAGATTATGGCGTGTCATAGACAGGAATATCAGGAGCAAGGTAACGGTAAGGTGCCTTTGCACCAATGCTCTCTGTTGTTTCTGTTGGCAGCCTTAATGAGGCATTACTGCTTACCGCCTCGTAGCTGCCTCTTCGCAGGGGGTCCTCTCCATTGGTTGCTTTGCCAGCTGACCGCAGCAACACCCCCCCCACACACCGCCTCAACGGGACGCTCAGCAGCTCCGCGGGCTCCACCACTCCCGTTCTGCCGCTCTGCCGGGTGCCTCAGTGAGCCTCAGTGAGCTTCCTGCTTCGCTTCAGGCCGCGTAGCACTGCGTCGGCTCCTTCCGCACTCCTCGCGGAGAAACGTTTAGAGGAAGGGACCTCACACACTCTGACGAGTAGACGAGTCAAGCCGCACTGTGAGACACTCCTCACTCTCCCAGCCGCTTCCGACTCCGATATCTTTCAATGCAAACAAATAATGTAGGTTATACAGTGCTTATTCAAATAATGATTTCATATTTTCTTAAAATACATAATGTAGATGATGAAACCACATCGCAGAGTAATCATGGACAATCTCAAAAAACAGAAACACAATCCCAATCCTCAACTGTACAGAATAAAATCATGAACTTGGCTTCACAATTAGATGCACTTAGCAATGACTTTAAGGAACTTGTAATGTATGTTATAAATCACTTCATTAGAAATCTTGATTATCACTGCCCTACTTGTACATATCTCCCTTCCCCAGCAATCACCTCATTCAAATCCAGAAAACATAAATGACAGGCCGATTGATGAAACTTCTCTTCCTCCCTATCCTGATGATGACTTTATACAACCTCCAAATTCCCCTAATCACATTTCCTACTCAGATTCCTCATCCCATTTTTGAAATAAATAATTATACATCTAATCTGCACATTTTAGTCCCACAAATTATGTTCTTTGTGAAATTATAATGTTAATATAAAAATGTAATGTTCCAAAGATTTTTAAATACCAAATTGATGTCTGCAGACTGTAATGATGTCTGTGTCTGCAAATTGACATACCAGTGACGTAGTCTGGATATTTCGGTGTCCAGAATCATAACGCCTAGTCCTAGTGGAGCGAACTACGCACTTTTTAAATTGTCCGCAAACATCATTGTCTGGGTGCGGACGCCACCCCATGTACATGCCACATCATAGGTCACATGGCAGTTTGCAGACGTCGCCGGACATTATCATGTGACCGCACCCATGCGGCACAATGACGTTTCCGTGATCGATGTCCGTGCTTCATGGACATCTTTAAATTCAATTGTCAGACAACATAGGGACTTTCAAGTTAAAATGTTGCCCACCAGATCTTCTATAAACTTCTTACAACTTTTTATGCAATTTTTCCTGTACCAGAAGTCCACGGTTTTGTAATGTCATCGCTGATGTTCCCAGACATGGTCACGTGATTACATCCGTGAGGCGTAATGACGTGTCCGTGGATGGTGTTTACGCTTCACTGGTATCTTTAAATTTGATTTCTGACCACTCTAGGGACTTACAATTGACATCTCTGCCCATCCACACCTCCCAGTATCACTCCCACTTCATTCCTAAATCTTTTACAATTGTTCGAGACCTTTTTTGGGTTTCAAAGTTCAAGGGCATGACGGTAGTGCGCTGACATTTCCTCTAAAGGAACCCACCCATTTCTGTTAGTCATACTCAATCTGGCACACCAGCAGAGAGGACCTCTTTTTTGAGAGAGCACAGCAGACTTCTTTTACAATGGTAACTGGTATGGCAATGTCTCTTTCTCCTCGCTAGGGGCCACCACCACCAACCACCTGGATGACATAGACAGGGGAATAAGAGACCTGCAGCAGATAACATGCAGGAGAAAGAGAAAGATGGAGATGTATTTGAGGAAGTGCCTACTACGTCGGTTGGGCAGAAGGAGTCATGGGTATAGAGGTTTTTTACCACCATTCATGGAGTACTAAAGGCTCAGGCTGCCCGTGTGCGCTGCACTGTCTGTAAAATTACATTCTGTCACTGTCAAAAGGGGCAGTACTCCTTTGGTACTACCTCCATGTGCCCACACACTCGCACCTTCCATCTGGCAGAACTGAGAAAAGTGATCCCTTACTCAGTGAGTAGGCTTACTTCAGCCACTACACCCTCGGCGACCACACCTGTCACCACTCAGAACACCGCATTGGGACAGAGGATTCCTCTTGCCATCTCAAAGGTCATACAGGAGGCTGTTGACCCGTACCTTGCACAGTCAACAGTCATGTGTATGTACTGAGACAAAATTATCTGCAGGGGGGAGGTCATCCAAAGCACCTTCGAGGTGGCTATGATTGGCCCACATTATTATTTTTCAGGCCTACATCTTCCTTTGTTCAGCTGCCCCTCCCTTATGGTGGTTGGTACCCCTTCCCTTCCTCACTCCCTCCCTCTCTGCTTTGCTCACTCTTTCCCTCTGCAAACAAACCGAAACAAATAAAAAAAACAAAATGATCAAAAAAAAGATTCCCCACGGACCGCCTTTTAAAGTTTAAAAGTAGAATCAGAAACACAAATGTGTAGACTCCATCTACTTTGTGTTTATACTTAAAGTAGTAAGACTCTATAAGAACGTACAATTGTGTTATTAGCATTACATGTTATGCTAATGAAAATTGTAGACAATTGGCCTAGCAAAGAAAAGATAACAGTAAAACATTTCTGTCCCAACACCTTTTTTCTGCCGTACAAAATGTTAAGATAAACTGTAATATGCATAGGAAGTGTTTAGCTATTATTTATGACTTTCGCACTTCACACTCATATTACACTACAATCAAAACATTTGTCAACCCTGTCTGCAGACTATTCAGAGAATTAAAGGGTGGGAGAATTTAAACTCAATGTACTTTTTTTGTTCTACAATGGTGGCCCTTAAAAGATCCCTTTTTGGTTTTGTTTTTTAGAAGACTTTTTTGGTTTTATGTACTATACCAACAAATGCTGTACTGTACATATTTGTTTTTTTATAACTTTTGCAAAAACTGCTTCAAACTTATTTTGTGTTTTTTTGTTTGTATGTAATATATCTACTTACAGATTCTTTACTATATAGTCCACTTGTTTCCTTTTCTTGTTTTTCACAGGAACTATTTCAAGGCATTCTGAACACTGGAAAGTAAAATGTAATTTCCAATATCTGTCAAATGAACTCCATCTCTACGAAAAATATGCAAAAACATCAAACTTTATGTTATCATTGTGGAAAGATGCAATTCCTATATCTTGTGAAAAAACAAATAGGGCCTCATTATGACCCTGGCGGAATGGGTTTAATGGCACCGGTAATGGTGCTGGTGCCGTTAAACCCATTCTGCCCTATTACGAGGTCCCCTTGTGGGGCCTGCTCTGGACGTCTGGTCAGACCAGATGTCCTTTGCGGTTCCCATGAGGGGACCAGGGAGCGAACAACGGGCCCGTTATTAATGGGCCCATTGTTAGCTCCCTCCCCATTCCCATTGAACCCTATAGGGGCTCAATGGGAATGAGGATGGGTAAATTGAATGAACCCGGACCCGAGTTTGGAGGCAGCCATGCCGCAAATAGCGTCATGGTTACCTCCAAACTCGTAATGAGGCCCATACAGTTTTATTCATATTTTTCATTTGTGGACAAAGCAAGTTTGAATGTAGTTTTTGAAAAAATAATCTTCGGAGCTGGAAACAGTTCCATTTGTCTTTTAAACATTTCCTTCATGGAAAACTGCAAGGAGAATCCAGTCACATATCCCCCACTTATTGCCTCCACAATTAATTATAGTAATGTCAGGATGTTTACACTGAACCATATTCTTGCACAATGGTAACAATCCCACCCAGTTTAATCCTCAAACTCCATACCAGTGAAGTGGGAGAATGGAAGACCAGGCTCCCGTCCTTCACCTCTCGCGCTTGGCCTAGAGGGTCACGGCCCAGACACCCGCCGCGAGAAGAGTTTGTCCATTTACCAGACGACCAGGTACCCTGGTACAGGAACATACGGATGTGTCCATCTGCCTGCCCAGCAGCCCGCACTGGCCATGCCGACACCTGCGGCTCGGATCAGCTAGACTAAAAACCACACGTCGTTAGAGATGCCATGACGACCTAGACAACGGGAAGCACATCTGTACAAATATACACACTTAACATTTCCACACCAATCTACACGAAGAACATACTCAGTGCTCTGACGTAGGCGACAGGCATATTCACGGACGTGCATCTTTATTATTTTTACATAGGCTTTCAGAACGCAGAAACGCAAGACGCATCATGAACTCATCTATAACGCTTGCTCACGCTTCTCTTGAAACCCGTTACCACCATGAGAGGTATAATGGAAACACGATACTGGTCATGGAAATATATGCTATTATAACCTAAAAGCACCTATGCACCAAACAGACTACTTAAGCACCAGGCCCGAGTAGGCCTCAAACAAGAGCTCCCGTGGACATTAACAAAGCAAGAGTCAGGTTGCTGATCCTGCAGAAAGAACCCGGTGGAGCAACCAGCCAAGGTCGCAATGTTGCAAACCCACATCCAAGAACAAATCATCAAAGGCACGATGTTGCAACCTCGCACTCCGCGCCTCAACGATAAAGGCACGCCGACAAATTAAACCAGACGCGCAGTAGAAAAAACAATATTAATTGTGCAGAATTCTGCCTCTTTCACGGTCCCTCCCCACGTGACCAAGCCGAACCTGACGAGATGCCAAAACCCAGGAGAGAAAAGGCGTCTGGGTCCCTCACTACGAGACACAGGCCGATACACTTGAAAGGCTCAATGGACATCTGCTACAGTGGGAGCGGTCAGCCTTCCACCTATGAATAAATCCTCATATTGTCTGCACGTACCCATATTGAAACATTGTTGCAAACACAGGTACACCGAGAGCTGGGAACAACGGTGGTCCCAGGCTGGGAAGCTCACGGATGCACCAATCAGAACATGGGGCTCTTATCTCAGACGTCAGTAATACTAGCCAATCCTCAGGAGTCTTCATGTAACAATTCTTATGTATCTAATTGTAGGGACAACCCAGATATACCACCTGACTACACCTTGTCCACTAATATCATTCTCTATATGTGTACTATACTAACCCTACCACTCGAGCAACCAATTAAGAGTGGCGATAGGTTTTTTGTTAACTTTCTGAAGTGACGCAAGTAGCGCGTCATAATGCAGTAAAAAGGGCCTGCGAGCCCCACGATTGTGTGTGTGTCAGGACGAACGCGTACGCTCCTTGACCCATCCCTGCCGTTTTGTCTAAATAAACAGCAGAGTCACCTTGCTCCTTGTGTGTGTCTCATACTCAGTCTCGTCTGGGATATACGGGAGGAGTTGGGGCCTCCCTGCCCGGAGGTCTGCGGACGGCCCGGCCGACCCCGGCAGAATTTCCCCCCGACAAGTTGGAGGCACTGCTGAGATCTGTTTAAGATCAACTTTTATTTTTAGTTTTTCCAGGCACTCCCGTTGCGAGGAGGCCCGGCGGCGCGGCCCCCTCTGCCGTTGCCCCCTTCTGAGGACTACAGGACCATCGCGGAGCTGCGAGAAGACCGGACAGCGCAATCCGGATATTGGCCCTCGGGAGCCGGTTGAGAAGTATCCCGCCCGCGGTCAGCGAGTGTCCAGACGTGGTCCAGACGAGGGGAGGTGGCGAGCCGCTTGGAGGGGTGCACGCAGTCGAGCGGCCCTGCATCGAGAGAACTTGGTGAGCATGACACGCACAACAAGCAATGCGAAATTGTGAGGGAGGGGGAGGAAGTAAATAAGGGAGGAGGGAGGTATTGTACAGATGTGCGGCGAAGGTTTAACTGAGTGTTGCCAATGGAATGAATGGTAGCGAAACGAGTGCGAGAACAGTCGGCTAACGTTACGCGAAAGAGGGGGGCGGGGCACGAAAACATCACGTGCAGCCGCTCGTAAGACACTGATGGCCTAAATTGCGACTACGTGTGAGAGTGGGTGTGTGTGGTTTCCTACGACTTGACATTTATTGATCAATGAGTAGATGAGGTTTCCTATTGTTCGAGCAAGAAACTCGATAGGTAGATGACGTTTCCCTGTGGGCGGTAGCTAGTTACATAGTTGCCCAAAACGGAAGATAATTGGCTGGTTAAGCCCTCCTGTTGAGGGGCGTATCACACGCGAGGCGACGCAGCGTGCGCAGTCCGGTTATATTATTGATGAGATTACCTTGTTCCAGGAGAGACAGGAAGACAGCTGTAGGGTTAGCGGGGTAGATTGCAAGTGTATTTTGAACTTAAAGAACATAACAAGAATATACCAGTAGCTCGAAGAAATCGGTGACGTCACCAGTAGGGATTTAATAAGATATCGCGAGCACAAGAAACTTTGGGTTGAGAGTGGTGGGGAAGAGAAAAATGATAAAGGAGCGGATACGGAGATAAACGATAAACGAGTGGATTGAAAGAGGAGAAGGGGAAAGGGGCGTGGCTGCGCACAGAGAACGCCGGCCACGGCAAGTGTAAAAGGGGGAGGAGAACGGAGAAACAGGACGACTGTATAAGATCGTCGTAAGGGGTACGCAGCCGCAGGGGGCTGCGTGTGCTTCGGCTGCAGGGGGCCGTAGGGGAAGGAATATAATATAACATCATATTTATTATTATTGCATAATCTGTCAAGGGATTGTCGTAAGTCCCCACACTTGCGGGGCAAGGTAAGCAATACGAGGTTGTATATCGTAAACTGCTGGTAAAGAGAAGGGTAACAAGGGGAGGGCCACTATGTCATACGGGAGAGGGTCGGGAGGGTGGGGGAACACCCTCACTACCCCATTACAACACATATGCACCACACTGCCACCACATAGGGAGAAATTAATTAAGTACAGCATAGAGTGGACCCAGGGGACGGACAACAAAATGTTAACACCATGGCCGCCTAATGGTAGTTTCGATCCATATGCCCAACATTCACTACTAAACCATCTGCACAATACATACAAGGGGAAGAAGTTGGCAAACCATGTGGAGGTGTTTAACTTATGGAGGATGTTCCAGGGGTCCCGACCAGGACCAAATGGAATGTTCACTATGGGGGAAACACCGGAAGAAAAGGAGATTAAGAAAGAAGGAACGGATGAGGAAAAGGGGTGCGAAAGCACAAAGAATACGGGGAACGGAGGACAGGGAGGAGAAAAGATTGATAAATCAAACGACATAAAAAAGGAACGGAACAATGAGACACCCATAACACCGGGAGTGAAAACAGAGGGAGGAGGGTTGTACCCTTTAAGAGAATTAGGAGAAATAGAAGGACGGTTCAGGGCGGCTGAAGGATACTCGAACCCGGCATACAGCCCTCCACCATATGTGGCTCATAGGAAGATACCAATGGGGGAAGAAAGGATTGGAGAAGAGCAGACTGTAGAGATAGGAAACGATGAGTGGGTAGCTGCACAGATATTATTGAAATTACGAGGCTCACTAACTGGAGAAGAAAGGGAGGCGGTAAGGAGAACAGACGAGGATAGTGCCAGAGAGAGTGAAATGAGGGGAGAGGAGCTACTATGGCAGAAGGAAGAGATTTTGGAAGAAAAATTAGCAAAACTAAGGGATGAGCAGAATGAATTGATCAAACAACTCGAGAGGGAGGAAAGAGAGAGAGTGAGGAAAAGGAAAGAAGGTAAGAACGAATTGGAAAAATTAAGGGAACGAAATGAGGAGCAAAAGAGAGAAGCTGAAAGGGTAAAAGCAGCAGCAGACAGGGTATCAAGAGTAGTGCTGAGGGAGAAGAAGAAGGAAGAAGAAGAAAAGGAAAAGGAAATGGAAATATGGAGGAGGAGGGTACTATCAGAGACAGCTAAGAAATATGAAGAGGGGAAGGTGATAGAGAGTATAGTAGAAAGAGAAAGGGTGAAATGGGAAAGGAAGAAAGAGGATGAAAGAATATTGGAACAGATGAGCAACGAAGTAATGGAGGAATTGAAAAGAAAAAGGGAGGAAACTAGTAGGGAAATGGAGGAGAGAAGTGAAGGGGAAGAGAAGGGAGGAGTAGGGAGAGTGAAAGATGGGGAGATGTATATAAAAGTAGAGAGGTAGCAACAACATCAGTACTAGGGGGAACAGTTGGTAACAACGAAAGGGGAGAAAGAGACTTAATAGACTTAAAAACAGTAACAATAAAAGGAAAAAAGGCAGAGTGGGGGGTGCCATTTATGAATGACTTTTGCAGTGAGGAGGAAGAAGGAGTGGAGAAGGATGGAAGAAAGAGTGAAAGGGAAAGCTTAGATAAGCTATACCTCACTAGAACAAACATAGATTCGCCCTGGATGAGTAGAAGATGGGAGGAGCTGGAGAGAAGTAAGGAGGGAGTGAAAAGAATAGGGGAAACACAAACCCATGAAACCACGCCACCAACATCTCCATCACGCCCTCCCACGTCACACCATACATGTTCAACCACCGCACGCTCACTGCACAGAATAAAGCTCGCGCCCTTCATGAACGAACTTACACCTTATGCATGTCGGCTTAGGGACCTCCCTAGTCGCAGGCAAGACAGACAAATAGACATACCCATATTGAACACAGGAAATGACGAAAAAAGGGGAAAGGAAGAAGAGGGAGGTAGGAGCAGAGGTAGTAAGGAAGAATTTGAAGTAGTAAAGGAAACGGGGGAAGAGGAGGGGTGTGAAGACTCAATATTATGGAGCGTAAAGGGTGACACAAGACAGAATTTAATGCCACTGTTGGAGAGAGGAGGGGTTAGACCACAGTATGTACCTTGGAAACATACGGATAAAGAAAATATAAAATGTAGGCTCCCATCACTAAGCGGAGGTGCGGGTAAGTGGATATATGAAATGGAAAAACACACCGCAGGACAGAAACTAGCAGTAGGAGATGTGAAGGGCCTGTTAATATCAATATTAGGGGATAGAGCGGATGACATTTGGAAAAGAGCGGGATTCCATGGGGTAACAATAACGAACACATCGCATGATGGGGCACCATTTGCAAACTGTAGACATGCGCTATGGCTGGCACTGAGAGTGCAGTACCCAGACACATCAGACATAGGAGCCATTACTTCCCGTAAGATGGGTGAAAATGAGGACCCTGTTGATTATATCCAGGATATTCAAGAGAAGTGGCGCATGGAAACTAGAGAACAATGGGACAAAACACCAGCCATATTTTATCATATACTAGTACAAGGGCTCCCAGAAGGGGTTCAGAAACAACTAAAGAAAGTAGTGGGGATGGAAGCAAAACCATGGCCAGAAATACAACTGACTATAGTACATCACTGCAGGACATGGCAAGGAAAAATGAAACAAAAGGAAGAGGATAGGAAAACAGAAGAGGCCAAACTATTACAGAAAAAACTTACTAAATACACAATGGAAGGGGCACTAATAACTACGCCCACACCAATGGCCCAAAGCCCAACGCAAGTAGTGGCTGCACAAGATCCCGCCCAAATAGCGCCTCCACAAGGTGTAATACAGCAAGTGCCGCCTCTGCAATTACACGCACCAAACATGGGAGGAGGGTACCCCATGCAAGGAACTGGGTATTATAGTTATAACAGAGGGAGAGGAGGGTTTATGAGGGGGAGAGGATACGGATATAATACCCAACAACAGGCTGGGGGACTTAGAAATTACTACCCCACAGGGCAACCCGGATACCAGGACAACACAGGGAGCTTCCCATGGCAAAGCAGGGAACCACCCGTGTGTTGGAGCTGCGGACTATTAGGACACATGTCACGTACATGTAGGGTCAGGCCAGGAACACCAGCATGGAATGAACAAGCACAACCTAGGACCTCACAAGAACAGCAGGGCATACAACAACAGCAGATGTCACAAAAAGGGAGTGACCCACAACAACAAACAACACAACAGCCACAAACCTATTCACTGCCACAACAACAAATAACACAGCAACTGCCACCGCCACAACAACAAGTAGCGTTAATACAACCACCACCCCAAACTCAACAAACGCAATTGGGTAGGGTGACGGTGTTGGGACACAACCCTTACACAGGGAATGGCCAATCATTGTACCCCCAATAGGCCAGCCCACAGACGGCCTTGGTGTGTCCCATCCTGTCAGTAACACCTAATAGTGCGGAGGAACCACGCATAGAGGTAACGATAGGTGACAAAAAATTATCATTTCTTGTTGACACCGGGGCAACCCGGTCTTGCATAAGGGAAGGTAAATTTAAAATGTCAGGTGAAGCCATGAACACCCAAGGATTTTCTGGGGCTAAGGGGTTGGTTCCATTTACTGATAACGTTCCATTATCTATTGGAGATTATGATCTGTCAGTCCCACTTTTGTATTATAGTGCCTCACCAGTAAATATACTGGGGAGAGACATAATGAACAGGTTGAATATGACGATCTCCTTTACAGAGGATGGCATAATTTGCTCTACTCCAGGGATTAACATGCTCGCAGCACGACAGATTTTGCAAGCATACTGTGGACAGACAGCGATTAGGGCAGAGCCAGTAGATGGCGAGCTATTCCAGTATGGCACAGACATGGCATTTGCATGGATGCCAGGGATAGAAGGGAAAATATGGAGGAGGCCAGCAGCCTATCTGTTCCGACCAGAAACACCAGTTAATGAACTGGAAGGGAAGGTGTTTGTAATGGACATTGAGAGCATTATTGCAACAGCTGATTATGTTGCTGTGCACGCCCAAGATAAAGAAGGGAGAGCATGGAGGGCGGTGATAGCACTAGCAGAAGGATGTAGGCTGACCCAGGTGTCAGATGAAGAGCTGTTCTCAGAAGAAAAGGAAGAAGATGAAATGGTGTTCATGATGAGTGTAGAAATATGGCTAAGAGTGGCTCACAAACAAGTAGCACAGAAAATTGCAATGGCACTTGAGGCACCCGCAGGCACCCCAGTCCCATTTTTTAAGGAGGATATGTCAAAGGTGCCCAAATCATTATGGACTATTAGCCCTTATGACGTGGGATGCATAAAAAGCATAGGGGGTGTAAGGATAAAATTGAAAAAAGGTGCCATACTACCAAGAGTGAAACAGTACCCATTGTCAAAAGAGGCAGATGAAGGCATATATGAAACCATAACGGCCCTTATAAACAATGGCATATTGGTCCCCTCAGAATCACCATGTAACACAGCTGTGTACCCGGTGCGCAAGGCTAAAGGGGGGTCTTGGCGCTTCATACAGGACCTCAGACCCTTAAACAACATAGTAGAAGCAGAGTATCCAGTAACAGCAAACCCGGCCACAATATTGTGTGGCATTCCAGCAGAAGCATCACGATTTACAGTAATTGACCTTAAAAATGCTTTTTTCTCAATACCATTACACCCAGACTCACAAGATCTGACAAGCTTCACTTACCGAAATACAAAGTGGAAACATACCAGATTACCACAGGGGTATTGTGAATCACCCTCAATTTTCAATAGAGTAATACAGATGGATTTGGGTAACGTTGAGGTGGAAAGCACAGTGTTACAGTATGTGGATGACATAATAATTTGCAGTACAAACGAAAGTAAATGTAGAGAGGACTCCTTAAAGATGTTGACAATATTGGCTGAAAAGGGGTACAAGGTAGACATGGAAAAGATACAATACTGTCAGGAACAGGTACTTTACATTGGCCAACTGATATCCCAACATGGAAGAAGGATTGCACCACAAAGAGCACAGGCCATCTCAAGCACTCCCGTGCCACAGACTGTGAGAGAACTGCAGCAATTTCTGGGGCTGTGCAACTACTGTAGAGCATGGGTATTTGATTACAGCTCATACATAGGACCCCTGCTTGAGGGTTTGAAGGAAGCAAATAAAGGGGAGAAAAAGTTGGGATGGACTATGGAAATGAGGGAGGCATTTGACGAATTGAAAGACGCGATATCAACTGCTCCAGTACTGGCATCCCCAGACTATGAGCAACGCTTTTTTATTTTTTCACATTGCGACTCAGCAGTGATGAAGGCAGTATTGGCACAAAAAACGAGCATGGGCTATAAACCAGTAGCATTTTACAGCGGACACTTAGACCCTGTGATGTTAGGCCACTTCCCTTGTGAACAAGGTCTCGCTGCAGCTGCCTTTGCAGTAGAAAAAGCATCAGCAATAACTATGGGGTGCCCAACTACACTGTTTGTGGAACATGCACTATTTGCGATATTGAACAAACCTAAGTCCACACTAACGACACAGAGGGCATCAGGTTATGAGATTATTTTGTCTAAGGCTGAACTAGCAATTGTTAGATGTAGCACGGTTAACCCTGCAAGGTTCCTAGCAGAAGTAATTGAAGAGGGAGATTACGCCCACGACTGCACCCAAATAACTAAAATGTACTCATGTACTAGAAAAGTTGAAGAAAACGCACTAGAGGGAGGTGAGCTTTTGTTTATTGATGGGTCATCAACTATTGATCAAGGAGATGGGATACGAAGGACTGGGGCAGCAGTAGTAAAAATGATGGAGGCGCCGGTGTGTGTGGCTATGAAGTGTGTACAATTACCACAGCACTACTCTGCTCAAGCCGCGGAACTGGTTGCACTAATATTGGCATTAAAGGAAAGCTTTAATAAAAGAGTAACCATATATTCCGACAGTGCATATGTTACATCCACTGTCCACTCAGGGTTATCAAAATGGAGAAGAAGAGGGTTTAGGAGAGCTGATGGCACTCCAGTACAACATGCCCTCTTGTTGGCTGAACTAATTGAAGTAATAAACGACCCCCAAGAACTAGCCCTAGTCAAATGCACCGCACACACCAATGGTGAAGACTACGTATCAAAAGGGAATGCAGCAGCAGACGCACATGCGAAATATGCTGCATACTTTGGTGAGATATGGAACCCCACAGACTCACAGAGAGGGAGAGGGAGGGGAATAGCTAGGGAGATGTTAATAAAAGAAGGGTACACCCATCTCCCAGCCACACAGATTATGGAACTACAAGCGGCTGCATCAATGGCCGAAAAAGAAGTATGGGTAAAAAGAGGATGTACAATGTCCCCAACCGACGCACTATGGCGCCAGGGTGGCACGGGGAAAGTTGTAATACCGTTGGCACTGTTAAATACCGCCCTGAGCCAATTACATCACCCTGCCCATACAGGCAAGGAAATAATCGCAGCACGAATTAGAGAAGATTGGTTTTGTCCTGAGTTAAACTCTCATGTGTCAAATTTTATCAGCAATTGCCTCACATGTCAACAGTTTACGGCCAGTCATACTCTAAAAGTGATAAGAGGTACCATACCCCGGCCAGAAGGACCTTTTCGGCACCTTCACATTGACTATGTTGATATGATCAACATATGTCAAGGTAATAGGTATATGATTGTAGTAGTATGCCCATTTTCTAGGTGGATTGAAGCAGGGCCCTGTTCACACCCTGATGCGTTTAGAGCAGCCAAATTCATAGTAAGGGAGGTCTTCCCCAGGTGGGGAGTGTGCGAGGTGTTAAGATCAGACAACGGCCCACATTTCGCAAACGAAATGTTCCAACATATCACATCCCTGCTGAACATTAAACACAAATTTGCATGTGCATACCACCCACAGGCTAATGGCGTATGTGAACGCCTGAATGGCTTATTGAAGGAGGCAATTGCAAAAATACAACAAACAACAAAGAAAAGTTGGTTGTATTGCCTTCCGTTAGCTTTATTTGAACTTAGAAATAGGCCAGGGTCCGACCACCACCTCACCCCTCATGAAGTGGTTACTGGACGTCAAATGCGCCTTCCCCTAACCCCAACGTCAAGGGCATTCACCGACCACGAAAGTTCAGCGAGTGTGTTAGGTGATGAAATGTATCAATATGTGTCTTCTTTGATTACTAGTGTCGTGTTTGTGTCTCAACAGCTCGAGCGCACACGGGGCGGGTCTACCAGCAATCAAGAAAAAGGCGCAAGTACAGAATTGGGAAAGGAGAACTTGTGCAAACTTGCCAAAGGTGACCACGTGCTACTTCGCAATTTCAATAGAAAGTGGAACGAGAAGAGGTTCACTGGCCCCCATCTGGTAGAGGACGTATCAACAAGAGCAGTAAAACTAAAGGATAAGCGTGCCTGGAACCACCTACATGACGTAAAGATCTACAAACTGCAGACCCGCCCCAGCGCCAACGACAGGTCCATTGGAAGAACAACAACAACATCCCCGACAGCGGAAGAAAGTTCCACCACAGACAACGACCCAATTGTTCCCTCGGAGACGATAACTGACGAAGAAGGGGGTGATCCCCATACTGCCCACCCCATGGTCACACGCTCAAAGAGTAAAAATACTTCCGCCATCTGAGCGCAAACCCCCCCCCATTGACTGCTAAGTACAGTTGTAACTAAAACTGAAGGACATTGCCTGCACCAATACACATGTAAACACGTGAATGTTCTCCTTTTTTCTCTCGCACATACAGGAACTGCGTAATATTGTATTGTTAAGAAAAAGCTAATTAACAAGTTCAGTGTACAGGCGTAGATGGTGCTGCCAGACGATAACTACCCAGAAGAATTGTCACACCAATTTGTATACGAAATAAAAAGGCCAACATACCTAAAAAGAAGAAGGGTACGTGTCTACTACACAGCCTTCCTCCTGGCCATAGAATATTACATGCCCCACCTCCGCCCATACTTGCCGGTCCTAAGAGACCGATCACTTAGAGTAGCGTGGGAGCAGCTCTTCGCCTGGGCACTGAATGACTACTTGATAGGGAGAGCTTAAAGGAAACAAAACTAACATTTAATAACGAGCACTTTTGAGAATTTTTAGGCGGGCAACTTTAACGTCGCAAGAATACGCTGCCAGGACTGCAGCAAGGTAAGAGCAAAATGCCGGTGAGATTAGCATATGTAATAAAAATAATAGGGATTTTTATGATCACCGGGTTCTTGGCTGCCTCTGTCTGGCAGTACAGCTATGCTATCGATTTTATTGCTGCACCCAAACCTAATATACCCCCGTTCCCTGCTGCAACAGGTGTTACGTCAGGTGGTAATAGTAATTTTGCACCCAAGCAAAATAGAGTTAAACGCAGCACGTACTCAGACAATAAAGGTATTGATAATTATGTACAAGATTCAGCACACGTCGCAAACAACATATGGTACCAGCACATGACCCGCATTGGTAAGCAGACAACCGAGGATAGCTGTTACGTTTGCTCATTAATACCATACGCCATGAGCGCTTCACGAACATTTGTTGCCACAGAAATAGATGAAAAAACAGCACAGTGCATAATATATTTGGCCCTGTTCCAAACGAAAGGAAGATTTCAAGGAACAGTAGTGCACATGACATGGAAAACACGAGACTCATACCCATATGAAAACAACTTCCTCAAGACCTATCTGAGTTATCACAAGACCAGTTTACATGCTGAAGCATTCAGGTACATAACAAGTGGCCCTGCAAAAGGAGAAACAAAGAAGGTAACACTGCAGTATCTACCATGTGATTGGTACGCCACTGAAGTTCCGGGTAAACAAGGATGCTGGGAAAGGCCACTACTGACGATAACAGGAAAGGTGTATCTGGGCAACAGCTGGGAGATAGGAGTGATTGGCAGCAACATGGTAACAAAAGAAACTATCTCAACTATCGAGACACACAATCATCGATGTTGGACGACGTGGATCAAGTATGTACCAATGCTCACGTGGGTAGAAGAAGATGAAGACCCAATAACTATACTACCATTGACTGCGCCCAAAGTATGCTACCAGCATAAAGGAGAGGTGGACGTAGGATATAACACCAATTGTGCAAGCGTGATGGAGTTACCTGAGGGGGGAGCGGGAACAGCAGTAATAATGGACCATTATTGGGCCTGCGGAGAAAAGGCATATCATACACTGCCTCCCCTGTGGAATGGTGTGTGCACAATGGTACACGTCAATGTACCATCACTAGTGGTACCTAAGAAGAATGTCGATGTGGCGAAATTTCCTAAAATGGATGAAGGGGATAGGAGAAGAAAGAGATCTGCACCACTTCAGAAGGAGCAAGAGAACAGGACCAACAGCAATGATACTGTCCTAAATAGGAGAAAAAGACAAGGAGAGCCACTGACAGGAAATTACCTGTGGGGAAGGTCGGAAACGGAACTAACATCAATACCGCCAGAACACAGACTATTCAGCAGAGCAGCAATGTTCTTCTCCTCAATAATACATCCGGGACTGCAGGCATACGCAAACGCAAAATGGCTCCAAATAACCAGATGGGAACTAATGATGACCATCAATTCAACAGTAAATGGGTTCAACGCAATTAAAGAGGAACTGCGAGCTGTAAGGATGGTAGCACTCCAGAACAGATATGTATTGGACCTTCTCACAGCAATGGAAGGAGGAGTTTGTGCAAAGATAGGACAATCTTGCTGCACGTTCATACCTGCCAACGATGCTGACAATGGTACACTGACAGAAGCAGTTTCACAATTGGCCCAGATGCACTCCAAAATGATGGACGAAAGTAACGGTGTAGACAAGGATAAGAGCTGGTTTTCACTATTATGGTCATGGATGCCATCTTGGCTGTCAGATGGACTGAAAATAATAGTGGGGTGTACTATTTTGGCTGGAGCTACTCTGATCATAATTAGATTTTGGAAGGCCCGGAAGGCACGCACGACTGACGAGTTGCTGGAAATGGTGGGAATGCACCCCTTAATGCCAGCAGATGACGGCCAGCATACAGGTGTGATAATACAAGAGAGGGAGAAGTTGCGCACCCAAATCATCACCAATCATCTAGACCCACCATCAGTGAAGATCGAGAACCCAAGGAACCCCAGGAGCTACATAGGAAGATGGGTATACTGTACTCCTGGAGGAACATGTGAATATATGTATTGGTCATTTGAAGATCATGTAAACCATTATGGACATCTCGGAGGGATAACTAAGATATGGAGGGTAAGAGGAGATAACGAGAAGGATATGTTTGTGGTCGACAAGTCGACCAGAGGGGGGACTGAAGTGGGAGAATGGAAGACCAGGCTCCCGTCCTTCACCTCTCGCGCTTGGCCTAGAGGGTCACGGCCCAGACACCCGCCGCGAGAAGAGTTTGTTCATTTACCAGACGACCAGGTACCCTGGTACAGGAACATACGGATGTGTCCATCTGCCTGCCCAGCAGCCCGCACTGGCCATGCCGACACCTGCGGCTCGGATCAGCTAGACTAAAAACCACACGTCGTTAGAGATGCCATGACGACCTAGACAACGGGAAGCACATCTGTACAAATATACACACTTAACATTTCCACACCAATCTACATGAAGAACATACTCAGTGCTCTGACGTAGGCGACAGGCATATTCACGGACGTGCATCTTTATTATTTTTACATAGGCTTTCAGAACGCAGAAACGCAAGACGCATCATGAACTCATCTATAACGCTTGCTCACGCTTCTCTTGAAACCCGTTACCACCATGAGAGGTATAATAGAAACACGATACTGGTCATGGAAATATATGCTATTATAACCTAAAAGCACCTATGCACCAAACAGACTACTTAAGCACCAGGCCCGAGTAGGCTTCAAACAAGAGCTCCCGTGGACATTAACAAAGCAAGAGTCAGGTTGCTGATCCTGCAGAAAGAACCCGGTGGAGCAACCAGCCAAGGTCGCAATGTTGCAAACCCACATCCAAGAACAAATCATCAAAGGCACAATGTTGCAACCTCGCACTCCGCGCCTCAACGATAAAGGCACGCCGACAAATTAAACCAGACGCGCAGTAGAAAAAACAATATTAATTGTGCAGAATTCTGCCTCTTTCACGGTCCCTCCCCCCGTGACCAAGCCGAACCTGACGAGATGCCAAAACCCAGGAGAGAAAAGGCGTCTGGGTCCCTCACTACGAGACACAGGCCGATACACTTGAAAGGCTCAATGGACATCTGCTACAGTGGGAGCGGTCAGCCTTCCACCTATGAATAAATCCTCATATTGTCTGCACGTACCCATATTGAAACATTGTTGCAAACACAGGTACACCGAGAGCTGGGAACAACGGTGGTCCCAGGCTGGGAAGCTCACGGATGCACCAATCAGAACATGGGGCTCTTATCTCAGACGTCAGTAATACTAGCCAATCCTCAGGAGTCTTCATGTAACAATTCTTATGTATCTAATTGTAGGGACAACCCAGATATACCACCTGACTACACCTTGTCCACTAATATCATTCTCTATATGTGTACTATACTAACCCTACCACTCGAGCAACCAATTAAGAGTGGCGATAGGTTTTTTGTTAACTTTCTGAAGTGACGCAAGTAGCGCGTCATAATGCAGTAAAAAGGGCCTGCGAGCCCCACGATTGTGTGTGTGTCAGGACGAACGCGTACGCTCCTTGACCCATCCCTGCCTTTTTGTCTAAATAAACAGCAGAGTCACCTTGCTCCTTGTGTGTGTCTCATACTCAGTCTCGTCTGGGATATACGGGAGGAGTTGGGGCCTCCCTGCCCGGAGGTCTGCGGACGGCCCGGCCGACCCCGGCAGAATTTCCCCCCGACACCAGGAAACCTCCATTTCTTCCAATCAAAGATTAGTAGAGATGCCACACTGCACAGTGTAAACCTTTAACAAGTGTACTCATGAATCTCCCACCATCCACATACTCTGCTTCTTAATAGCCAAAGACATCTTTCCACCACTTCACTTCACACAAGGAAGAAAAAACTTGCTACCCTGTGCTCCTCTACACTTCCACTCCTCCTCCACAACCACAAAACCTGATTGGCTAATCCCTTGATATCTGCGGGCATCTACGACTGTCCGCGGTATCTGCAGTCCTCTTTCCATGCTAGGCATCCTTAAAAGACCTGGATGGCATGTGCGACAGCCCTTCTACCCCATTTACTTGTATGGTTGTAACACGCCCTAATTGGCTACTTTCAAACAGTCACACATCCATCCACCAATTACATCCACAAACTCTACATGCTGCCAGCACTCGATGGCTACTCTCATCAATAAAAATAATGCCATGTAATTTCTACAGTACATCCAGCATCGAAATTCACCACTTGCATACATCCAGCAATTTATCGGCAACTCTCTAGTCTGGCACTACATTCAATTAAAATGTGGTAAAGACCAAGGCGATTTTGGGTGCTTGGGAAGGCTTACCAAGGCAAAACAGGGAATGCTGAATGTATGAGTGGCAACCCTAGAAACAGTGTAACACCTCCTGTTTGAATGTGAGGCTCTGGGGACACTAGGATGATTAACACAGCAGTCTATGAACATGTCGGATGACGTAATAATGAATGAAGGATGGGACTTATACTTGAGTGGAGAGAGTGAAGTGTGTTTAATTTACTTCACTCTACTGTGGAGGAAGATTTCTAATATACTAGACTCATGCTGCTGATATAATTTCTCCTTAAGACATAATCATTAGATTTATTTTGTTATTTAATATTTTAAACTTTCTGAAAGTATGATTTGCATTCTCGATTTGTATTATTCTTTCTCTCTTTTTTCCCTCTCACTATCCTTAAGAATTTTATCCAATCCGATTTGTGAAAACTTTATTTTTAAACTATAATACAATAAAGAAAAAGAAAAATAAATACAAAAAAACTCTGCATGTAACCCTGTCACCTCAGTTCAACAATTCAGATGTACATTTCAACTCTCAGAGTACAGGTCTCCTGTCATTCACAGTCTCCTGCATCAAAAACTACTGTAAACTTCCAGGATTTCTATGTGCAGATTCAACAATATCTACATCTTACAACACACAGTACAGGTATGCTTATATTTGTAAAAGTAATTTCTTTTCACCACCTTTATAAATATATATACGGGTTTGCTGCCACTTACCCAGTAATAAGCATCATAATAAGTATACTCTCTTTTTTAACCACTGCTATCAAATGCCATGTATTGCAACATTCTGCACCTGGTCACATCAAGTACAGTTCCTTACATATCCTGCCAACATATAGGAGTTCCTTACATAAACTGCCACTTATGAGTGTTCTGGAAATCTTTTGCAACAGCATTTTCCCTTTCTTGTATAAAAAAGTTGCAAAAGCTGCACCTCTACATGCACATATGCATTATTTTATTTTCAACACAATGCTCCTAAAAAGAAATATTTTAAAAACAAGCACATTTTTCCTGCATACATATCATATTTTCCAACCTTTTGCCACCATTCACCACATTATCACATAGGTGTAGTGTATAGTGCCAATGTATGTACACATTTGTCCCCTTTCAATAAATTCCTACTACAAACATGGAAACCTACATTCAACAATTTTACTTACATAAAAAAGACCAACCACTGCTTCAACACACCATATACTAACAATATACACTCCTGCAAAGGTCCACAGTATTATCACTAAACCACAATTCGCCCCCCTTTTTAACAACACTGCAACTCATTACAAATCCATTGCACCACACCAAGTGCACTTACCATATTAAATTCACCAGGACAAAAATTGCCCTACTGTAAACAGAAAATATTTTCATGCATTTTTCCATCAAGACAAACTTTGCTGTACAGCTAATAACATTCCATATTAGCCCCAGTGCAAACTTTCCTGAGCTGCAAAGATGAACCAAATATGCATCTTTTTTACAGTGCACCAATTTTTACTCTGTTGCTTTTTCTCTAATAACTCCTCCTACCATCATAAATAACAAGCTTTGTTAGTGAAACTACTTCACCATTACCACATACACAAAATACATTTCTTTTACAATTACAGGAAAAAAGAAGATTAACAAAGATAGCTACTGAACAAAGTAAACTCTTCACATCCTACAAAATAATTATATTATTAAAGCATGTATAGCACTCTAATTGTAACAATGTACTCTATCCATATATTAGCCTAAAGTATTGTTTTGTATTCAACAACATTGTATTTCACTCATATTCATTCTATTACAGCATTCACACTCAATCTATTCCTATCGGAACATTGCTCATTATTCAACATACCACCAAGTCATTACTGCCCAAAAACAAAACCATCTCTCATCAACTTATATACCACTATTTAATTTCTTTTTTCTTCCATACCCCTATGTACCTCAAATTCTCAATTCCATCCAAACTATTTTCACACTCATTGCATTCCAAATTACTAACACACATTACCACACATAGACACTCTTCATAACCCTTTTTTAATTACACTCACACAACCCTCATACCTACACACAAAATCACACAATTACATCAACCACTGTTTTCCACAACACAAAATAATATTCCTAGTTATTAAATCAAACCACCATTCTATTAATCACTACACAACACATTCTACTATCAATACTTTGATTACCCATTCCAAATCACATGAATATACTTATTTTATATAACACCACCGGATTTCAATGTTATATTTACCTAAGACCATCAGCCCTATATAGATTCTTACTCTTACAACCTTCTCAACTACACCCATCACCTCACTACACAAACACACAAGACTCTATTCATCTCTACAATAACACCAATGCGTTCATGCATACTACATGCATAAACATTCCACAACTTTAAAACACAAACTTTGTTTTTTGCCCAACAGACACAACATAATGCCTACTAAAAAACAACTCTGTAGAAAACAAAAAAAACATAGAGCAGATACAAATAAGAACATGCCATTTAGTCATCCGCCTCTAAAACAATGAATAGAAACCATTTACACAGAACAGATAGTAACCCCACTGAACAAAAGTAAACCAACCAGCACTAAAGAAAGTCAGCACCCTCTTGCAAAAATGTAAAGTACACAAAATGTGCAAATAAAAGCGGACCTAAAAATGAACCTTACACTATATCGACTAATTTTCAAATGAGTGCGGGAGCCCCGCTACTGAGAATGAACATGGGTCAAATAGCCTGCTCTATGGAATTTCTTCCACTCAGTAGGGTCTACAACCACGTTTGAGCTCACTGCACCTTTCACAGAGGAGAAATAACCATTTACATATCAGTCTTTGTCCCACCCACAAGGCAGTCGAGGTCCAAAACGCTAGGCAATTCTCCTCTGAACAAGAGTAGCATCAGAAATCCCAGACATCTCTTTCAGCCTAGTCGGGCCTGTTCAGTGAGGTAAAGCTGAGCCTCTCTAAGTCACAGTGAGCAAGGGCTCCACGTCTGGATAACTCTGGGTTACTTAGGGTGAAACCCCAAGTTTTGCAAAGTTACAAAAAAGTGTGGGATCCTTTCTGCTGAGAATGAACATGGGTCAAATACCCTGTTCTATGGAATTTCTTCCACTCAGGAGGGTCAACAGCCAAATTTTAGCTCACTGCACCCTCCCGAGATGAGAAATAACCATTTGAATTTCAGTCTTTGTCCATACCCACAAGGGCAGTCCAGCACTGAAATGCTAGGCAATTCTCTTCTGAACAAGAGTACCATCAGCAACCCCAGACACGTTGGGCCTCATCAGTGAGGTGAAGCTGATCTGTTCCAAAGGCACAGTGAGCCAGGGGTCCACGTCTGGATTACCCTGGGTTACTTAGCGTGAAACCCAACGTTTTACAAAGTTACAAAGGAGTGTGGGAGCCCCTCTACTGAGAACAAACATGGGTCAAATACCCTGTTCTATGGAATTTCTTGCACTTGGAGGGGGGGGGACACTTTTTAGGTCACTACACCCTTCAGAGCTGAGAAATATCCATTTGCATGTCACTCTTTTTCCCACCCACAAGGGCAGTCCAGCACCAAACTGATAGGCAATTTTCTGCTGAACAAGAGTACCATCAGAAATCCCGGATATGTGTTTCAGCCTACTCAGGCCTAATCGGTGAGGGGAAGCTGAGCCTCTCTAAGGAACAGTGAGCAAGTGGTCCACATCTGGATAATCTTGGGTTAATTAGGGTGAAACCCCATGTTTTGCAAAGTTACAAAGGACTTTGGGAGCCCCTCTGCTGAGAGCGAACATGGGTCAAATACCCTGTTCTATGGAATTTATTCAACTCAGGAGGGTTTACAACCACGTTTTAGCTCGCTGCACCCTTCAGAGAGGAGAAATCTCTATTTGCATATCAGTCTTTTTCCATACCCACAAGGGCAGTCCAGTACTGAAACGCTAGGCAATTCTCCTCTGAAAAAGAGCACCATCAGCAACCCCAGACACGTGTTTCAGCATAGTCAGGCCTCATCAGTGAGCTGAAACTGAGCCTCTCTAAGGCACAGTGAGCAAGGGGTTCATGTCTGGATTATCCTGGGTTCCTGAGGGTGAAACCCCAAGTTTTGCAAAGTTACAAAGGATTGTGAGAGCTCCTCTGCAGATACCGTACACGGGTGAAATGCCCTATTGTATGGACTTTCTTCTACTCAGGATTGTCTACAACCACGTTTTAACTCACTGCACCCTTCACAGAGGAAAAATATCCCATTGCATATCAGTCTTTGTCCCACACACAAGGGCAGTCCAGCACCGAAATGCAAGGCGATTCTCCTCTGAACATGAGTACCATGAGCAACCCCAGACATGTGTTTCAGCATAGTCGAGCCTCATCAGTGAGATGAAGCTAAGTCTTTCAAAGGCACAGTGAGCAAGGGGTCCACATCTGGATTACACTGGGTTACTTAGGGTGGAACCGCAAGTTTTGCAAAGTTACCAAGGAGTGCTTGAGCCCCTCTGTTGAGTACAAACATGGGTCAAGTACCCAGTCCTATCGAATTTCTTCAACTCAGGAGGATCTACAACCACATTTTAGCTCACTTTCTCCTTTACAGAGGTGAAATATCCATGAGCATATCAGTCTTTGTCCCACCCACAAGGCCAGTCCAGCACCAACATTCTAGGAAATTCTCCTCTGAACAAGAATAACATCAGCAACCCAGGCACATGTTTCAGCCTAGTCGGGTCTCATCAGTGAGGTGAAGCTGAGCCTCTCTAAGGCCAGTGAGCAGGGGGTCTATGTCTGGATTACCACTTTGTTTTTAACTTCCATTCAGTTTGGTATTCAATATTTATAATTTAGCGCTATTTAACAACTTCTATTCAGTACAGTGTTCATGCAGAGCTTTATTAATTCAATCAGACCCGCCCGAAGAACCTCAACTTCTGAGTGTGTTTCCCCAACACTCACCAGTCTGCAGTATCTTGCTCCGGCGGCTCTTGCTGCTTACTCTGAGACCCAGACTGGGGCTTAAAACTTTGTGAGCCCCGCTCGCATGCCGGTTTGACTTGTCCATGCACCGGCAAATGTGTTGCTTCTGGGTGGATGCTGACACCATCCTCTCTCCCTGTCTTGTTCGATCACAGCTCCCAGATGCTTAATCTCCGTCACAGAGGCTCACACACCTCAGGGATGTCGGTCAGCGTTCTGGTCACACTTGAGGTCCCACAATGGTTGCCTCCTCCCAGAAAGGGTCCACTGGTCTCCCATGCACAGCCTCCCTGTTGCTCCTCCTCTCTCCCGTCATACACCTGCAGCCCCTTGACAGGCTGCAGGTGTGGATACCTAATTAGACTTGATTGACCATGATTTAGGGGACATGCCTGATTCTCACCATACTTTACAGGCATCTTCCTTGTCTCAGTTCCAGTGTGGTAAAATGAAGGTGTAGTGGTCATTACTCTCAATCTCCTCTTCCTCGTCCCAGTACTTTCCAATGGTAAATGAGAGGAGAGTCTTGCAGTAACCCATAAAGGTCGGGAAAGGGTTAGGTTGGTCATAATTAGAGAAAGGTGGATACCATGTCTCGCCTATGGGCACCCTCCTATCTCTCACTCTCTTCCTGTGTCATTGAGGTTTCTAATTGTTCCTGATGTTTCCCTGACCAGATGAAAAGGGGTACTTACATCCCATGAAGGCTTCTGGGATTGTGGATTCATTATAGAATGGGAAGGGGGAGTACTGCATCTCCTTCACGATGTCCTCTCCCCAACCCCCAAGGACCCTCCACCCAGGTGATACTCCCTCACTTCTCCACCCCCAGGGTCAGGGTCCAAAAGTGATGGCCTTTGCCTATACACCTGAGAAGTGGATCTTTGGGGAGTAAATGTGAGGATGCCCTAAGGTTGCTCACACCCTCCCACATGGTGTGTTAATTTAAATTGTGCAGAATATGCATGGGATGAGTTGCATGACTTCTTCTGCACTGCAAACCAAAATAAAATGGGAATAGATTAAAAAACAAAACAGGAGAACTCTGTTCCCTTACCCTGTCAATATTTCAAGATACTTTCACCATTGCGTCATTTCGATGCTGCACTTCATCTGCAATAAAACTACCCCTCGACTCAGAGAAGTAGAGCACTTCTTTTGGAGAAAACAAAATCAATCCAGAGGAGCACTACACATCCACATGCTTTTGTGAATAAAAGACTCTCCTAAATGTGGGTGCATGACAGTGATGCCACTGGTTTACAATGTATACATATATACATCACCTGTGACATACCTTCAGAAACCACACATAGTGACATATGTACACAAATCTTACACTTCCAAAAATAGAAGTGTGGCAAATACCGCTAGTGTTAGCATAAAAACAGAGTTAAATACTATACCAAATGTCGATTTGGATTCACTAGATCAGTTTCCACCAAAGGACAAGTAAATAGCTTGATGTCGGTTAGACATAGTGTAAAAGGGAAATCCCCTAAAAACACATACAACCTTAAAAGAGACACGGTATCCAAGTACATCAATGATTACAATGTAATCATTGCCCTCTTGTGGAATGCCAATATAGACATACAATACATTGCAGATAATTCCACTGCCGTTGCAAGATATTCCACATGTGCTCTCAGCAAAGCTGATAAGACAGAGCTAAAAGACCTTTGGAAAGACATATCAACTGATAAAACCCTATCTCAAAACTTGTATAGCTTTGGTATAAACTTGCTGTCCCATAGAGAGTGCGGGTGCTACGACACTGCAGACCTCTTAACAGGTACACCCTTACATGGGAAATCTGAAAACATTGTCTGGCTAAACCTTGGTCCAGCTTCATCATGAAAAATGGTACTAACATTGTATTGATATTGATATTTTATTTCTATCACGCTCGTACACAAGTGTTTCAGAGCACAACAAGGCAAGAGAGGGGAACAGGGAATAACAAAACAACAATCGTACTAGGCCCAGTGACATTGAGAAAGTGCAAGTGTATGGGAAAGCTGGAGGGGAAAAGTGCATCGAAGGAAGGAGAAGTGGAAAGTGCAAAGCAAAGGAGAAACAGATAAATAATAATAAATAAATAAATAATAAAGGCAACAAACAGTGGTAGTGCAGCCAGCAGTTGGCAAGTGCTAGGTTTAAGAAAGCAGACAGCGTAGGTCTGATAAGTGCAGGAAGAAAAAGGGGGGCTGTATGGGTACAGATACAGACCCCAGTGCAAGGGGTGGCCAACAGTATGGCAGGGTGAGCAAGTACCTGGGCCCGGAGGACAGAGGGTGGCCATTTGCATGGGCCCAAGAGAGAACAGATCAGCAAGGGAGAGGGTGAGCAAAGGCAGAAGCAAAGAGGAAGGTCTTGAGGTGCTTCCGAACCGGAGTTGGTACTCCTCAAGTTTTAGAGTGACAGGGAGGCTGTTCTAGAGGGAGCCCCAGCCAAAGACAGAGATCTTCCCCCAGCTCGTTTCTTTGAAAAACGACAGACTCTGAGGGAGTTAGAGGTAGAGGAGTGCAGAGCTCAAGAGGGGAGGTATTTGCGGAGGGATCGCTGAAGGTATTATGGACCCAGGCCCCAGAAAGATAGAAACAATAGCCACAAATGATGCCAACAGCCAGGACATTTTACAAAAAATAATAATTGACACATTCTATCCAAACACTGCTTTAGAAAACATGTGCCTGTATAACATAGCCCAAAACTACTGCTACAAAAACAATGATATGCATGATGAGACAACTTGCAAATATGCAGCCAAATATGCAGCCTCAACATGCAAAGGAAGCCTAATAAAACATACCAATCCCAGCCTAATTAATAATATAAAGTTCTTGTTTAAATATCCACAACATAGAGAACTTTATTATGTGGCCCTACTATAACTGTTCAAACCTTGAACGAAAGAAGAAGAATTATTAGGTGACCGTGGCTCATTTGAAGCTGCATTCAAGACAAATCAAGGCAGTATAACAAATGTCAATTTTGAACAATACAAACAAATGTTGGACAATGTGCGCCAACAAGAGGAAGAAATTGAAGCTGTACTAGATAAATACCCTCCAGAAAGCAGTCAACCTTCTCTTACAAGAAGCCAAGAACCACTCGAAGAACCACATAAATGTCTGAGGTGGAAAACACCATGTATCAATCTGAAAAATCTGAAGAACACTTGTCAGTATGCAAATCAAAGCTAAATGATGAACAAAAAACAATTTACCTAGAAGTCACTGAAGAAATTGAACATGGACTTAAATATGAAACAACAACTTTTACCTGTTGTTAGGGAGAATTCTCAAGTAGGGCTAATTTCTCTTACGTAATGAGTCCCTCAGCAGCTTTGCTGGATTTCTAGGATTTATTTTTTTCACCTGGTAAGAGAATGAGCCTTTTTTCCCACTCTTACATGGGTTTTGCTGTGTGTGTTTAACATTTTTTGTGTTCATTGACTGTGGAACCTCACCTTCTCTAGAGGCATCATCTTTTTACTATGTTTTACACAGCACCCTCAGTGCAGTGACTCAGGGTTGTCTTTTAGACTTCCCAACTCAGACTCCATTTTCTGGGGCTGACTACTGTCACCCAGAACATGTAAAGTTGCCATTAACTTTACTAGTCTCTTTTAAATCCACAGACCCAGTACACACCATCTTACATGGAGTACTGGAAATGGTTAATACTTATCCCTTTTTGTCTGTTTCCCTTGGAGCATTGTTTTGCTCCCTTTCCATTAAGACTTGGCTGGTGGCAGTGGTAACTACCTTATTTTTCCTACCGTGGTTATCTTAAATAACAATGGTATTGTTTTAGGCTATCTTGGTAGCCTCGAAACTTAAACCCGCTAGAACATATATAAGTCTTTCTCGTGTTTGTGTCTATGCGCCAAACTAGGTTTGGTTCCTTTGTTCGCCGTCTTTTCAATGGCTTCTGCACAGAAGCCCTACTTTAGTCAACTGAAAGCCTGGGTAGGCAGGATGTGAGGGCGGGGTTTTAGGTCCCCTACCATGGGTTCCCTTGGTAACCCAAGTCACACTCCTGTTTGATTGGCTGGGTGACTGTCCCCGCCAGGACAGCCACCCTGATGTGTGATTGACAGCCAGGCTGAGTGAATGGGGGGAAAATGGCATAAAAAGCAGGTCTCTGGGTCTGGAAGAGCAGAGTCACCACTGAAACTATAGAACCAAAGAGGAGCTGACAGAAGAGGACCCCTACCATGACTGAACCTCCCGGTGAAGCCCTGCTGCAGGTCCGAATCTTCAGACTCCAATAACAGAGAGGATCTTCCAAGAATCTTCATCCCTTGAGCTGGTGGGACCAACCCGTTCACCCAAACTCCAAGCCAGGACCCCCTCTATTGGCCGAATTCACTGTACAGAGCTACAGTGGGCCGGATAGCCAGGAAGGTCAGACGCTGCTTGGGTTTTAAGAAGTGGCACCTTTTATTTGTTGCTTTGCTCTGCTGCTGGTTTTTTCCCTGGGTAGTGCAGGATCCTCCAGTATTCCTACAACTGGTCAGTCCAACAGTTGCTTCCGGAACTGTGAGCCTGCTGGAACTACCAGGAATCTCCGCCGCAGCTACAGCTTCTTCTCCATTTAAGGTACTGTTCAACATCCGGTTGTTCGTTTCGTACAGCTGCAGTGGAAGGATGTGAAACCTTTTGCCAATACAAGGGCTTGTCCTTCTCTCCTCTTTAAGCTAACTTTTCTGCCGACCAACTTCGTTCTGAACTCTTGGCAAAGACTTAACCGCGAACTACCCTGAACTGTGTGATCTTGAGCAAAAGACTTTTGTACTATTGACTTTGGCCCTAAGCCTAATTGACTTGATTCCATCACTGTAGTTCCTCTTTCTCGATTGCCCTGCTTACCTGCCTGTTGGTACTGCTCCCTTTCTACCTAATTTTGTCTTTCCCTCCCTTTTTAATTAACAAAGTGCCATTTTGCTCTCACTTCATTTTGTGAGCTTAACTTGTCTGGAAACTATTGGGAGTGGTGTGGTGTACTAAGAGTGTGATTTTTTAACTGCTTTACTTTAGTGAAATGTTATACAACTGAAGAGTAAATAAATGTATATTCTTTTACTGGGAAACCTTGAGTCAGTGTTTCCTTGAATCATAGTAACTGTTGTCCTTTGTGTAACTATTTGATACTGCTCACTTGCTCTTGAGATAAATCTGGCTGCTCAGCCATTGCTACCACTTTACTGTGCAGTACAGGCTTGTACCAAAGGTGAATTTGTGCCGCCCCTTGTAGTCTTAATTGTGTGTAGTGTTCCCAAAGGGTACTGCAGATAATTCTGACTAACACCTGTAAAAACTAAAAACCTCTGCTTCTCTGTGTAAGTGGTGAAGCTGGTTCTATCAAACATTCTTAATTAAAATAATCAGCACATTTCTACAAGACTTAACAAACAACAATTTTTCAGCTGTTGTAACAGCCCTCACAGGTCTATCTGGCTACAACATAGGAGGTGTAACGTTACACCGACTACTTCTCCTCCCAGTAGAACACCCAAAAAACTAGAATACTACACATTGTCAGAAGAAGCTGCTACTGAAGAATGCAGACTTCTGAAACACATGAAAGTCCTCCTGTTTGATGAAGTAAGCATGGTTTTCAACCTCATGCTGGCTTTAATTAATTTCAGAATGCAAGAAGTTCTAAAAATCGACTACGAAGAACTGTTTGGAGTAAAATAAGTCATTGTTTTTGGAGACCTCCTACAGTTAACACCAGTAGAAGGTCAACCTATTTTCAAAACATTAGGACACATACAATGCCATATTACCCTCGACAGTATTGGAAAGGTAAATCTCTAGCAACATATTAGATACGGAGATCTAACTCAAAACGTGCGTCGGTCTGCTGATCTAACCTATCCTAACATTTTAAAAAGCGTTAGAACTGGTCTGCTTACTAAAGATGCAAAATGCATCTTAAAAAACTGAATAATCCAGGAGCTATATGGACAAATGACTGCACAAGCTTAATGACAACACTTGCAAGACATGCAACCCATAGTGCATATCAGTTCCACAGACACACTAGAAGTGCATGTCATCATACTCCTTATGCGTCAACAAGCAACAGCATGACTAAATATCTTAGAAAAAGCGATCTCTAACACAGCTAGATAAACTATTAACTCAAGTTTCTAAACTGCAGAGTAATTCTAACACAGAACCTTGGTGTAGAACAAGGTTAAGTCAGTGGAGAAATTGGTACAGTTGTTGGATTCTAAAGATATCCACATGACAGCAACATTCAGTTTGTCAACATCCACTTAGACAAACTCGCGGAAGTTAAAAGAATAAGCTGTACAATAGCATGCTTCCTTCTTTTCAAAGACATGTATGTATGCAGAAGTAAATTCTCCAGCTCTAGATCACTCATTGATTGAACTTGGCAGCACCGTCTTCAAAGAAGATATGAGTTAGGTTGTACTTTCACGTCTCTATACACTTGATGGTCTATTCCTAGTTAACTTTGATGCAAACAAAGTCAACACTGACATTCCTTGCATCCTAGAATGCACCAGGTTATGTGCAATGTGTACCCCCATCTAGATATGTAAGCTGTACCTCAAAACGCAAAGCCTTTAAAAAGAGAACTAATAGAAACAGAAACAGGTCTCTATGCCATAACACTAAAAAAACAAAGAACAACTATTGCTCCATCAAATAATACAAGCACATAACTGTCTAGTCCAAAAACAACTGAATGTCCAACAAAAGACAAGAAGACAAATGTCTCTTGTCGAAAAAGAATGGCAATTCCATCAAAGTGTACATAGGCACAACTCACTGGTCCATTTAAATTCAGCAACACAACTGGAATAAATTGTTATGCAAATGTCACAATCAATCTTCTTTTCCAATTGCCACCAATTGTTCACAACATTTACTTAAACAGCTCAGACCACTTGACTTGTGTTTGCAAATGTTCGTCTTTCATACAAATGCCACAAATAATCCTGACAGCACCTACAGTGTCTCAGGTATAAGGTTAGAATTGGACTACTGTTAAGGAAACTAAAAATTTGAATAAACACACAGGAGGATCTACACAGATTCCTAATGTGCTTACTACAAGTTCTAGAAACCAAAAACATTCCTATACATGAAATATTCCAGATTTCATACACTTGGAAACATACATGCATCCTCTGCAACCATGTTCCATAGGAGCACATCCCTAGTGAGCGATTTGTCTATGTATCAATACCGAATTGTGAACCCATTCCATTTTACCAGCTTCTGCAGAATGCAAATCATAGTATATCATGCTCTTTTTGAAATCCAAAAAATTGATCGAGCATCCAAATAAATTCACATGGTCAATATGTCATACTAATGCTTCTAAGGTACACAGAATCTGCCACACTGGTACCACAACCACTTCAGGTCATTCTACTGCACATGCCAAAAAAGAACTGGTTGGTTTGAATGTAACAACACTTCTGTTACTCCAAAACATAAGATACCAGCAAATCAACAAATGCCTACCTAATATTCCTGCAACCCAAATTTACTCACTAAAGTATAGCACAATACACAGTTAGAATATGCCAAGGGGTATCTACTTTGAACATTCTCTTCATTATAATACACTTCATAAATGCCATCACTGTTACACTTACACAGTACATCCATAGTACTACAATAGTACTTGTAAAATCCAATAGAGTTAGAATACAACAATAGGTATCAAACTACTTTAACCATACCCTTCATTACAATGCACTTCAAATGTGCCATCAGACTTACACTTAAATAATATAACTATAATACCACGCACATGTTTTCTGTAATGTGTATACTTTAAAATCATGTAAATGCCAAAAACTGTGTGTAAATACAGTACGGTTTTTTGAATCCGCCATGGATTTTCTTTCCAATGACCCAATGATTATGTTTTGTTAATACAACAAAAGTGTACCACGCACAATTGTTGTACCGAAAATAGTACATAAAATGTACTATTTACGAGGGTCAAAAAAGTGAATCTATATGTACACTTGCATGTAATTAACGGTTTTAAAATATCTTGTTTATCAAATAATACTGTTTTTTTCTTCACAGAAAACCAACCACAGATTCCAGCCTTCTTACCAAATTCAACTAAGTATCCACACCCAGTATTAAACCTTTTTTTCTTCACAAACAAACAGCCACAGATTCCATAAGCAGTATCCACAATTGTGATAGGATTGTAAATGCCATATACACTTCAATTACATCGTTCAACCATATTACAAATACTTTATAGTCCCCCTAAAGTACCTATAATTGCTGTACACATATTACTATGGCCATGGCCAGTGTCCAGATTTTTGGGGGCATGGACACATGACAGATTTACACAAGATTGAACACTTTCGGGACCAAGACCAAGACACCACTCCTGCAAGTTTGGTGAAAATCCGTCCAGCGGTTTCAGGTGTATGAGTAAGCACATTCTTTTTTCCATTATGTCTATAAGCATTTCAAAAGTTTTGGGACTCCTTATAAATGTGCCCCCCCTTGATGAAACAGCACCAAACATTGCGGAAATATTCCGAGGTGGCCATATACTTCTTCTGCAACGTTTAGTGAGGATTTGTCAAACAGCGCCAACATTATAAGCCAACAGAAAATTGCTCTTCCTATGAGTGGAGCAACCATAACTACACTGCTGCTACCGCAGGCCGTGTACTAAATATATATATATATATATATATATATATATATATATATATCCTACCTAACTGTGCATATCACCATTTACTACATTCGCTCTGTGTACTCAGCAACCTAAACTTCCAAATAATGCGGCAAACCAGCTCCCTACAGTGCGGCAAAACAAACTCTATCCTACTTGTTTTACATTCTACACAGCGGTGGGACACACAAAATAACAGCTTGTTCTCGTTTTCTTATTCTATATGTTTGCCCTCATTTGGAAACAGGCAAGGGCGAGGCCTTGCATATGACTGTTTTTATCTCCACCATCACAGGTTTTACTAGTCGTTGAGCCATAGCTTAATAACGGCTCCTCCACGTGTGCACATTATGAACTTTATGCAGGTGCCTTGCGGCTTGTGTTTTGCATCCCTATCTGTCAAAACTGGAAGCGCTAACAGCCTGCCCAAACACTTAGTTGGCAGTAAGTGGTCAATGAGGGAAAAATTGACTTTTGCATTGTACAGTATTCTAGTCCTGGCTTTTTCTTTGATTAGCTCTACTTTCTATATGGTCTGTCAAGATCATGCTTTCATCAATTTCGGTTGACATGCAAGTAGTCATTGCTTATACTTTTTTGGTCAAATGTCCTATCGTTTTATACACTCGCTTTTTCTTTAGCCAAAAATGCAGACATACCATACTTGAAGAGCATCCCCCAGTCTTCAAGCTGACGGATTTACACAGGCTTAGTAAGTCTCTGATTGGACAACTGACCAAGGGGATAGATTGATGCTGGAGTTGTATACGTTACAATATTTTTATGTCTACGTTACAATATTTTTATGTCGGTAAAGATCAAAACAAACCCACATGTTGATTGAAGTGAACTCTTTACCCAAAAGGTATTGCCATGAACGTGTATACCCCTATGTTTCTGGTCCCGTTGAATTCCTGGGGCTATTTAATTTATTTTGACCAATATTTATTTCTAAATCCACGATTGATTACTTTGGTTGATATTTCTAGTATTTGTGACTGCAGCTTTTAAAAAATCTGGCCTATATTATATTGTCAGGTATTGTCAAGGGACAATTGGCACAAACACTGCAAAACTGGGGGCAAACGGAATTCCTACCGCAAAAAAGTATGAATTGGGGCACCCCATTGCCAACACCAAGTTAGCTGAGCGCATTTACAAAACAATGATGTTGGCTTGCTGGACCCAGCAGCTGCATCACGTACCCCATTACTTGACAGTGGCTCATTGGCCTCTTCCTCTGCGGGGCACGCAGCTTCAAATTAAGATTCCCAGTCTGTGGATCACGCTACCCTTTGTCTCGACCCATTTCTCTGCTGTGGTCACTAATGATATTTGCATACATGCAATAATCGGATCCACATTACCTGACCACTTGGAACAGTAGGAAACTGCATTTGTTACAGCAGAACCTGAAACACAGCCGTGGCTCATGGAAATCCGTAAATTACAAAGTGTGTTTCCTTCTGACCTTCTACAATTATAAAGTTGTCATTTCTGAACACAAACTGCCTTTGAAACCGCAGACATGCTGTTCCCTTTTCTGTATTCTCAGTCAATTTTAAAAATAGTACAGTCTGTCCTCTACCCACATGCAAATGCTCTCTAAAGGTGTTTCAGATGTTTATGAAGATCGCTGACCTGGCATGTCTTCTATATACACATTCTTATCAATAAGTGAGTATTCCATTATTAGTTTTGGTTATTAGGTGGCACATATAAGCCATGAAATTGCATTTGAGCACGTATCTAAGGGAAGTGGGATATGAGAAGGGATGTACAGCTGTATTGTTACTCGCCCACGGACTGCCAATGACCATGCTATAATCCCTACTGTCTTTAGCATGCGCTGCCTGGGATCTTTTTTGAGCTAGCTTTATTACACAATAATAACAAACTGTGCTTTATTGGGCCTGCCAATGTAATTTCGGGAAGACTTTTCTATGAGTTACTGGCTTGATTATAGCTGCCAATGAGCTCCTGTGGTAATAAGATTGCTTATCCAAGCCAAGTGTACCTCAGCCACTTTATTGATAATAAATGTATGTGTTCTCACATCTGTACTTGCACTGAAGTCCTGTGAAATACAAGCATTTGCAGAGCCAACAGTTTCGACTTATGAGTAGATATGAGATGGGCATTTTCAAGACCCTTACATTATATGTCCAGGGTCTCACACCATTTTCCAACTATTTCCATCGTGTGGCTAGCTAGTATCAATATGGCACTGTTTGGCAACTTCCTATACCATTCCTAAACAAAAGCCAACAATATTGGCTTTGTCAATGCTTGTTTGGCTTATTGCCAGGATTGTCAATACTGTCTGCATAAGATACCATGTCAAGAAGTCTATTAGCTGATTTCGAATTAGCACCCAAAATTCGCAGGACAAACATTATGAAATCGTTCTTAGAAGGGTCCTTCAGGTATCACCTGCAAATGTGTCTTTTTAGCACAAATATGTAATATAATGTGCATGTCTGGATGTAAAATATATGAGAAAATTTACATTGTGTCTGTGTTCCAATGGCTATTGGCCCTAATGTTCACCACCAGGACCCTACCCAGTTTGGAAGTATCCTGATGTCCTCAAACGTACTTTAATGTCTGTAGCAATATTTACTCACTTTATACCACTTACATCCTGCATTGCACGCATCAATCAATTTCTTTGCAATAAGGGCAACAGAACCACTTTTTGTTATGATTTGTGTAGATCAAGAATCAGAAAGAGGCCTGTAGTATTTCATGTTTCACACTTCACATTCCAAGCAAAGGTAAGTGTGGAGTGTGGAATGTGGAGTATAGAATGCTAGGAGAAAGATGCAGGTGAGAACGTTTGTTGAACAGATGGCACTGATGAGCCCGTGGGCATTTGCATGAACTAAATCAGTCGTGTATCAGCTGCAGCTGTATTTCAACGTATAATGTATTGTTTGTTTCACCACAAGGAAGGGGTTTTGTGTTTCCAAGAGGACGTGTTAGTATATGGCAAGAATCAGGAGGAAAACCATTTTAGGCTTCAGAGTGTGCAAGACCCTTTCTAGGAAGCTGGTCTAACACTCAGTTAAGACAAGTGAAAGTTCAATAAGTCTACCATACAATACTTAGGGCATGACATATCTGAACAAGGTATTAGACCTAAGAATGATTTAGTGAACACTATTTAAAATGTTCACAATCCCAATAACAAGGAAAAAGTAATTTCCTTTCTAGGAATGGCTGAATACTATGCCAAGTTTATTCCTGAATTGGCTGATAAAATATTTCACATGAGGAAACTTGTGAAAAAAGGTCTGAGGTTTCAGTGGGATGATCAATGTGTGATGAATTTGAAGAGATAAATGTAGCTTTAAACAATGCACCCACTTTGAAGAGTTCTAATCCCAAAAAGAAAAGTATCCTCACAACAGATGCAAGCAATCATGGTCTGGGGGCTGTATTGTCTCAGGTACATTGAAGCGAAAGAGTTTCCCATTGCTTTTGCATGTAGGGTTTTAAGAGAGGCAGAACACAACTATTCCACGATAGAGAAAGAGCTTCTCGCTATTAAATGTGCGATTGATATGTTCAATCCCTTTCTTTGGGATATGAGATTTGTATTCAGGTTAGATTCAGGTTAGATCACAAACCGCTGAGAGAAATGTTGATGAAAAAGGGTTTAGACAAGTTGTATTCCAGAATACACAAGTGGGTTGCAAGTATGCAAGATTACAACTGGGAAAAAGAATATGTACCTGGAGTGAGGAACAAAACAGATGATTGTCTATCATAACTGACCAATGTTGTTGAAGGTGATAATGATGATGAGAGTGAAGAGGATCACATTTTAAACGTTAACCAAGACATTGGGCCTCATTATCAGACCAGTGGTAGCCATGCTGGTAAAACCGGCATGGCTTCCACTGGTATCATTTTATTTTTCCGGCACCCAGGAATGGGCAATTACCGGGGCATTACGGCCCCGCCAGACCCGGTAATTGCCCATTCCTGGGCACTGGATAAAATGACTCCCCATTCCCATTTGAGTCCCAATGGACTCTATGGGATTGGGAAGGCCGGATGCACCGGCACCATTTGTGAATGGTGCCGGTGCATCCGCCACGGTCTGCTCGTGGGTGCCTGTCTGGCGGGCGAAAAGGCACTTGCGAGCAGACCACATAGTTTGCCGGTATGGTAACAACGGTACCAGCAAGCTTACCGGTACCGTTACTGTACCGGCAAACTCATAATGAGGCCCATTGTGTTAGAGAGAGAGTGGGAAGAAGCAATATTAGCAAATGACGTACTCAAGAATGTCTGGAACAGGGTGTGAAAGGGAGTGTCATTAGGAAAGGGGTTGTTCCAAATGGAGTTAGACATGCTTTTGATGAATTATGATAAACAAAGGCACGGTTTTGAGAGGGGACAACATTTTTCCACCCATAAATGGGAGAAAGATAATTCTAGAGAGCACACGAGGGACACCAAGGAATGACAACAACTTAACAACTCATAAGACAAGATTACTGATGGCCTGGAATGGACTTACAGGTAGAGAGACTAATTAGAGACTGTTACAGGTGTGAAGATTTTGCAAAGGGTTGTATAACAAGAACTGAACCAATGACAGTAATGTCTATTTCATCCGTACCTTGGGACCATGTAGGTTTAGACATTGTAGGACCTGTGTGCAGTCAAGAGATTTTACATTTTTTGTAACGTATCGATAGATATGCTATATAGATGGGTGGAAATTGCATGGGTACAAAATATCTGTTCTAAAGATATCATTACATTTCTGGAGGACATTTTTAAAAGAGAGGGTTATCCCACAACCATTATGACAGATAATGGAGTTCTACTTGTATCTGAAGAAATTGAAACATTTCTTAAGGAAAATGGCATAGAGCATAACACTAGCTCAATTTTTCATCCATAGGCTAAGAGAATTGTTGAGAGATCAATACGGTTGTGAAGAATAGCATGAAAGGGGCTATTTCAGAGAATGGAGATTGGAGGAAGGTAGCAGAGGACACAGTAGTCACACATAGATTTACACCCCATACCACTATGGAAGTTTCTCCGTTTGAAATGTTGAGGGGAAGAAAACCCAATACCAGAGTTTGTCCTTCATGGTGGGCAGAGCATTTCAGAAAGACATTGGGCATCATTACAACTCTGGCGGTAGCTCGGCAGACCCAGTAACTGCCCGTTTGCGGGTGCCGGTAACATGGGATTCCCCATGCCCATTCGGCCCCATAGGTACTGAATGGGAATGTGGATGTCGGATGCACCGGCACATGCAGAGTTGTGCTGGTACATCCGATGTGGTGTGCTCGTGGGTGCCAGTCAGCCCGCCAGGAAAAACCTGGCGGGCTGTCAGGCACCCGCGATCACAGCCCATAATATGGTGGTCAGGGAACTAAAGTAACGGCATGCTTACTGGCACTGTAGTGTCTGGTCCGCCATGTTCGTAATGAGGCCAATTGACTTTAAAATGGTCAAGAAGAATATCAGCAACAGAAAAGTAAATAATAGAACTCGCTTTGACATTAGTAAAACAGCAAAAAATGCTTTGTTAAGGAAGGTGACTGGATTAGGATAAAACGTCCACACTCAGAAGCAAGGACAAGTGTTGATTGGTTTGAGCCTATAGAAGTTCTGGAAAAGTTTCACATAGTCTCAGATGGCAGAGTGTGGAATGTTAACAGAGTATTTAGGTGTGTGAATAGTAAGTACAACAGTACGAACACCACAGGAGAAAGCATTAAGGAAAAATGAGTCTAAAGAGGAAGAGAGAGGTAGTGAAGGGAGTTGTTTAGTTCACGCTAAACTTGTGTGTGGTAAACCTTCATACCTAAGAAACTATGTGAGTTAGATGAAGATGTATCTTAAAGGAATGTTTTTAATCATTAAGGAATGTATTTATGCAAATATCAAGTTTTCAGTGTAATGTTTTATCAATCATCACTATGATTAATCCAATGTTCTCCGTCCACCAACTAAATCCAGTTGTTATCTAATGGTAATACAATGGTAATAATGTTAACCTAGTAGTTATCTAATGTTTAGCATGCCTTGTGAAATTTTGATTTGTTAATGTAAGAAAGGGAGATGTGTAGTATTTCATGCTTCACAATTCACATTCCATGCTGAGGTAAGCGTGGCATGTGGAATGTGGAGTATGGCATGCTAGGAGAAAGATGCATGAGAGAAAGTCAGTTGAACAGATGGCACTGATGAGCCGGTGGCCATTTGCATGAACTACAATAAACAATCTTACAATCCAAGTTGTATCCTGTGTGTTTTCAAGGCCACTGTGCATTCTATAATGAAATGTTTAGGTAGGCAGTGAATGGTCCACCAGATGTCAGTCCTTTCCTCTCAGGAGCTTATCCCTGGCACCTGATGTCTCCACGCTTTCTCCTGCACACACTGTACCACCTTACTCCTACTTGCACCACTTGGCAGGCTGTGTTGTGGCTCCGATGTCACGTCTAAAAGGAGAATAAATTGATCAGTTTGTTGCCTATACTGGCTTAAATGCCCAAACTGTTGGCATTGCTACTGTTTGTCTTACCATTCTTCTCATCCACAGCATATTTTACACTGTTCGTCGCCCTAATTTCAAGATACCGCAATTCTCAAATAAACTTAAGCATAAAGATTAAACATCCGACATGACTCATCATAGTGGCTAGTTCTTTCATTTACCCACATGCTGTGGTATCACATTTTTGGGGAATTAGATATCACCTGCTAAGTGGTAGAAAATATAATCGTGGAATCTACATTTCTCAAAGAAGTCTACTTTGCAAGAGCACCATAATAAGCAGGTGCAACGAAACGTTCGGATCGGAACATTTAATATAAAACAGCCGAAGGCAGCATGATTACCAAACGCTCAGACCAAGTGAGTTTATCCCGGTGGAGATATGACAGAATTAATCCCAGTGAAATCTTTCTGCTGTTTATTGCTATAGCATGCTCAATAGAGTACACATTTCCACTGTTTAAATTTAGAAATATTCGAAAACTCAGATGATTAAACAGATCCTTTTCTGCCCAGATGGTTCACTGGATACATTTGTATTCCCCAATCCTTATTTTGAGTGCTATATCGATTTTTTATGTCCGTTTTTTAGTGTAATACAGTCATACATTTGCTCAGATTAATATCCTAAATAATAATACCCATATTTAAACACTCTACTTTTTTATTCTCCCAGTTATTCTTTGCAACTTGAATGCAGGAGTTAATTCTGTAAATGCATCTTAAAGGGCCACAGCACAAAAAATATGTGCGCCAGTGCAGTGCAATCTAAATCAGAATGTTTACCATGTCAAAAACTGTCCTGGTGCAAAAAGGTATTAAAACAAGACATAATTGAACAGGGCAATGTAATGTCCTGGTACGAAGATAGTGAAATTGTTGGCACTGACAATGCAACATTTCTGGCCCTACTTCTGTGGCCCAGACAGCTCAAAGGCTAAATGAGTGTTCTAAGTGACAGTGTTCACACAGGAATGTTTAGCACGCAAGTGCATGTGCATACCATATGTGTGCTTCTTGTTATACCTGCATCATGCAAACAATGCAGACAGACTTGCTATGTTCAGGCATCAGTGCATTTAACAATCGTTTGCTAAGAACGCTTTTGCTGCTGGCAGAGTGGAAGAGACATGTCCTTTGTTTACATAGCAGCGGCTTCACAATCGAATTAAAGGCTGCTCCAGGCTGTGACAACTCAGTTCATTTTATTTGTAGGTTTTACATAGTGCTCAAATGATTTAAAGCTGATAAAACATGCAAACAATCTAGTAGTTCTTTTCACCCACGCAATTACACCTACCACAGTTAATACTATATTTAGTACGCAGGTACTCAATAGATTTTCATTGAATATGAACAGATATTTAGTTCTACTAAGGTACATGGGAAGAGAGCCTGACAACAGTGTCTGTAGAAGACCTCTCAAACCTTGAAGGAACTGTAAGGCCAAAGCCTAAGGCTATCCGCATTTGACAAGAGGGTAAAAGGGAGAGGAATCTGACTCGTGGCAGGAGGGTGGCATAATAGTGGCAGCCTGAAAAGGACCCTAATGAGGAGTGGAGAAAAATGCCCATTAATCTGAACGTGGAGAAACCCAAGGTTTGGGAAGGACCTACTGTAAATACTGAGAGACACACCCTGTCTGCCAGAGACCCATTGTGAATGCTAAGCACTCTAATGTTTTAAAGAGACCTACTGTGAATCCAGGTAACCCCAGGGTCTGGAAGAGAACTTCTGTGAATCCAGAGAAACTTTACATCTTGGAGAACCCTACAAGGGATAGTAGAAACATTTGTGCAGATGAAAACCTGGGAGAGGTTTTGAAAAATAAGGTGAAAGTACAGTGGCCTGAAGGAGACACCAACTGTGAGGAACTACCACAAACATTCCCATAGGACTACTGTTTTGTGGTGTTGGACTAGGGTTGCCCTTCAAAGACTAGGTTTTGTGAACTTTGGCTTTGGGCTAAACCTTGGAACTTTTGTGTTGTTAGCTTCACGCAGGCAGGAGGCTAAATCACTAGTTAAGCTTAGCTGTTGGAAACATTTTGTTTGCCATCTACTTTGGGATTTTACTTTGAAGGCTAGGGTTATCAAGAAGGGAAAATGGCTTATAAGAACACGGTGTGATTTCTATATTTTGAACCAGAACCTACAAACATTTTGGATGCCTTCAGAAAACCCCTACATTGTGTTGAACCATCTTTTCCCCCTTTTGCCTTAGAGTGCTCCTTGTTATTTGTTATCTACCCTCTAAAACCTATTGGCATTTGTTCAACCCTTACCTAACAAAGCCGACTAATAAAGTCACGCGTGTCATTGCTCAGCCATACCTTAAAAGGTACACTGGTAACATTTTGCTTTACCATGATTGTCATTATTGAACACTACAACGCTCGGGATATTGATATACATAATTATGGTGCTGACGTTGTAAAACTGTAAAATGCTGAAATGTTTATTTAATTAATAATGTTATAAACATTACTCTTCTCACTTTGTATATTTGTAATGTTTCAGTGGAATGTTGTATAGGGCCAGGATGGTGTATGTTATGCTCGTGTATAGACAGAGTGGAAGAAAGCGTAGTTCGATATTTTGTGTCCCTAATATGGCAAATGCCATCTCTACCTGTGTACAGTGACATACAGTACGTTTTTGTCAAGTGCGTTATTTTCAGGGGATGGTTTACACTGCCAGAGTTGAGTGGCGAATTCTCAAGTGGGTTTTTTGTGTCACTAGCAACATCATTTATACTTATATATAGGCCCTTTGTTTGTATTTTATACGTGTTTTGTTTTCAATGTATGGCATACACTTCTTGTATGGAATGTGTACTGATCAAATACCTTATTTGTAATGTATATTTCTGTGTGTGAATATGGTGTGTATGTTGAAAGTGCATTGCTCATAGAATGGTGTAGGTACTTGGAGAAATCAGGCTCAGGCATCAATTTCGGGTGATGGCAAACAGAGGCATGTATTCACTGGCTTTCGAGTCAATAATAAACAGAATCCTGCACCTAATAGGATCCCATCTAAATGATCAGCCCCTCCATCCAGACCCATACCTTTATAGAGCACTGATCACCTGACCTAAGAAAGTTTGAGATAAACTACCATTTGGCCTTCCCGAACATGTATCCCCCCTCCCACAAAAACAATAGATGCATTGATCACCAGGTAGTCCTTCCTTCACTTCCATTCCTGGGAGTGTTCAATTGTGATGATTTTCTTCCTGCTGATCCTCTCTGAGGGGCGTTGAACTTCCACCCCAATGATGACTTCTGGTCTCTGATGAACAATCTCATTGCTCATACTAGTTTATACCGGTTCAGTCTGCTGAGTGAGGGTCTGGCCTTCTCCTAATTAACTCGGCTGGACAGTGACCGTTGTTCTGTTATTGTTAATGAGTGTGTCCATAAGTCCACAGTTTATGACCATAGGCCCTGATTTGAACACACATTGGCAAACCAAACTGGTCCTGGGGAAACCTAAAACAAAAGTCTGCTAGAAAGAAAATCTTGGCGAGGTGGGCATTATGGCGTCATATGCTTGGGGAAATATTGATTCACATTTAAGAGTCCACTTGCAAGAGAAATGTGTGCCCCTCATCCTTTATTTCGATATCCAATTATTTATTTATTTAAACGATTTACAATCACATGTTTGGATTTTAGTGCAATCTAAGTTATGTATACTTCATATTACTATTACTTATTTCACCTATACTAATTCCTTCCCCTGTTACAGCATCAATCAAGGTTTCCTGGGAACCAGGCCAAGGCAGAGAGTCCTTTAATTGTCCCCTATATTAACAATCAGATTTCAATGTGCATTAAAGTTTCTATTTCCAGCTGGAGCTCTTTAGTTTCATAACATATTTCCTGGAATATCACTGACAAATAAAATTCACATGTGTTGTGTTTTGGTTTTGAGAAATTACTCCACTACTGTGTGCAGAAATAACCACTTCCACAGGAGATCCTAGCACAATGTGTTCACACTGCTGCACTGCTATTGTAACTGCAGCCACTGGCCGCAAGCAAGGCGGTATACCTGCTGCCACTGAGTCTAATCATTTGTTATAATATGAAATTGGCCTTTGATGTTGTCCAAGTGTTTGTGTCAAAAATGCAAGAGTAAACCCATTAATGCCGTTACAATACAATTCTGACTGTCTTTTATAAAGCTAAGCATGTGCTTCAGCCAACTTTCGTTCGATGTTTTCAAAGGCTTCTTGAGCTTCTGATGTCCATTGTAGGAGTCCTACAGTGTTGTAAGGGTTTTTATTTCTCTGCAAATCCTTGAATCTATTGTCTACAATATCGTAACATACCTAACAAATCTCTAATCTGTGTGACTGTCTGATGTTTTGGAATCTTTTCTACTGCTTCATTTCTGGAAGAGGTGAAAACGCTATTTATTTATTTTTATTTATTTATTTAATGTGATACAGTCTATTTAATAAACTTTACACATATTAATAAGTAAGCACCATATATAGATTAAACTTCCATGAGCAGAATAATAACAGTGTTACAATATGATAAATAATGAACTATTTACACATATAAAATCAATCTCAAAGCTCAAATGGCATGTGAAATAAAAAGGTACAAAGAAGAAGAAGAAACGAGGGCCGGGGCAGTGACTGTTTTAGGTTACGAGTACTAATTTCAAATCTGAATATTCAATATTTCTTCTATCCTAATCCAGATATTGAAGAGAGCTAACATTTCTCGCATGCTCTCAGAATTCATGCAGTGATGCCAGAATAATGACGTTCCGATTGATGCTAGATTATGGGAAAACTTCCCCAGATGACAATGGATTACATCAATCATAGTGCCACATTCTGTCAAAACATGTCTTGCTGACTCTAATACTTTGCTTCCTTCACACAACCGACAGGTGCGTTGTTCCAATGGCAACTGCAGACTTCTGCCCGTGACCAACAGGATAGGCAGTTGGTCCATCCTTAATAAAAGGATAAATCGTCGCAGTTTTTTTGAAGGGCATAGATTGAGATACCCTTGAGGTTGCAAGAATGAGTACAACCTGTATCGTACAAATGCGTAGCTTTTCAACGCGCTAAGGTGAGCGAAATTCTCTAGCCAATCCCACATTTCTACCCTCTTATCAAGTGCATTTTGAACTTGCTTAGAATATGGGCCTTCTCGCCAGGTCCATCCAATTGTAGCAAGAAGTTTTATCATCGTCACAGATGGTGACTGAGGATTTTGTTTCTTGCACAATTCTTGGAAGATAGTAAGCAGGAGAGGGTTAGCTGTTGTACTGCGCATTTTCAAAAAGTGCCCCAATCTCCTTTTCATGACGATAGCCTTCATAGAGGGTAGCCCTAATTCTAATCGGATAATTGCCATCGGGACTCCCGGGCCCAGGCCAAGTATGCGACGCCAGAACTTCCCCTCGATGATTTGAAGCCAGCTAAGATCTAAGTCTAGAAGTGAATCTAGACCATAAGTCATCATAGGGATAAAAACCTGCATATATAATTGGCGCGTACCCCAAAGCGAAAATCCTCCTTGCTTATTGATAAAGTTGGCTATTAAGGATGTTACTTGTGCGGCTCGCATTGTACGTGAGAGCTTAAGAGCCACATAGTCCCCATTGGGCTCAAAATCAATACCTAAATAACGGTAGAGTGGGGCGTATGGAATCAAGTTATTATTCACCGTGAGGTTCACACGGGACACGTTTTTGCTAGTAAATCTCAATACCTTAGTTTTGTCTAGGTTAATAATGAGACCATAAGATTCGGCGTACTCCCATAATGCAGTGGCTGATCTACGTAAGCCACTAATAGTGTGGTCAAAAATGACCAAATCATCAGCATATGCCATGACAGTACAGGCGGAGTCCCTGATTTTGGGGGGGCAATTACGGGTAGAAGTTAGAGCAAGCGGGATATCATGCACATAAAGATTGTACACTAGGGGGGCAGTCACACAGCCCTGTTTGACCCCCCTATTTTGATATACCTTGCTGGTCAGATGTCCCTCCTGGTCCAATTTTAACCTGACTGAGGTATTCTGATGTAACAATCTGAGAAAATATAGTACGCCAACAGGGCAGCCTAGGGCAGCAAGTTTAGACCATAGGCGTTCTCTAGGTACCAGATCAAAAGCTGCTTTAAAGTCGATGTATAGTGCATACAGCGGCGGCTCATCTCTTTTACGGGCTCTTGCTCTTAATAGGTTCATTACCATCAAATTATACCCGGTGGAGTAGCCTTTTCTAAAACCACATTGGAATTTAGATAATATATGGGCCTCATCTACCCATGTCTGAAGGTCCTTGAGCAACAGAGCGGCAAACAATTTGCCTGTCGTGTCCAGCATAGAGAGGAGTCTGTAATTATTCGGGTCTAGCCGGTTTCCCTTTTTAAATACCGGGATCAACACGGCTGTTTGCCACGACTTAGGTATCACCCCTTGGCTCAAAATTTTCTCAAACATGATTGCCAACAATCCTGCCCAAAACTCAGGTTGGGCTTTGATAACTATATTGGCTAGGCCATTATGGCCAGGAGCTCTAGAGGATTTTAGAGTTTTTATCTTACAGAGTATCGCTGTGTATGACATATGAAATGATATACTAGATCTTGGAGGAAGCGGTGGAAGACTCTCCTCTGGCTGCACGATGGCATTACGATTCAATAGGAAATCCTCCCATTCCTCTGCACCAATGGGGTTTGCCAGTTGCCCCTTAGCAGTTTCCCTAGCTTCACCCAGAAGTGCCCAGATGCTGCGAGTGTTTTTCGAGCAGATGGTGTGTATCAATTTCTGATATGCCAGAGTTCTTTCGGTAAGCCGTAGCTTTTTGATATTGGTTCTATATTTATTCTTGCATTTCCTAACAGCCACCCTAAGATTTTCTATAGGTTCGCCCCTTTGTTTGATCGTGCGCAGCTCCCTTCTAAATTCCCTCTTAGTGTCTCTGATCTTTTTGTTAAACGGGGGTATCCCACCCTCTGGTCTAGTCATAGTCCAATTGGGGGCTGAGGCATGAGTATTAGAAAAAACACTGATCCAAGTTTCTATAGCTTCTATAGACATATCATTGAAGTTGGGTATTTGGGGCCAGTTCTCAATGTTTAGTGCTTCTGAAGCCAAGTATATATTCTTGGCAGTCCACCTGATGCTAGAGCCCGCTTTGTTTACCTGAATTGCACCCAAATTACTCTTTTCTGGATTAGTATGGACAATATTTAATACACACTGAAGTGCAGCGTGGTCACTCCATTCATTTAAAGATACCGTTAGGTCAACAACACATAGCAACATTTTAGGGCACATAAATATATAGTCAATTGTACTAGAAGAAGACCCGTTAGCCCACGTTTGTTATCCTGGATGGTCACTAACAGTGTAACAGTTCACCAACGCCAGATCCCAGTCATCAAACAAGAGACGCCATTGCGGGCCTTCAGTGTCTTTTTTGCTATGCGTAAGTAACCGCTTGTTTCTTAGCCTAGAGTTTTGTGGGTGTAGCCCTCCCTCCCCCGGTATTCGGCAATTGAAGTCGCCAACTACCATTACCGCTCCGTTTCCCTGAGTCGCTGACCAGAATGCCAACAATTCATGAAGGGCTGCTTGGAGTGGTTCACTTATCCGGGCATAAGGAGGGTTATATATATTTATCAGCAGTACCTTTTCTCCTTTGCCCTTAGGCCCATATTCAACTTCCACTGCCAGCAGATTATTGTCTAGGCTAAAGGGTATCTGTTTCGAGTTCAAACAGCTTGCCACCCCAGTAAGCAACCCGCCGAATGGTCTACCCTTCTCTCCCCTTTTCGCGAAAGACTGATAAGTCACAAAACCATCCAGTAATAATGGGTCCATCGCCCAGGTCTCTTGTAAACATATTAGCTCATGTTTGGCGACAAAGTTTACTGACCCCTCAGAGGACAGCAGATGCGCAAAGCCTCTGCAATTCCACGATAGTAATGACCAGGTTCAATGATTGGATAGAGCTTCGGCCAACCATTTTAGCACGTGTTGTATTACCGCCACTTCCACTTTCTTTCCCTTAGGTACAATCGGGCATACATCTAAATCAGCTGAACCACTTGTTTCGCCGTTATCGACACAGGGATCAGGTTCATCCAAGTCTGCATCTATCTCCACGTCAACTGCCCATAGTTCATCTCGATACTTCCTGATCAGCTGTGCGGTTGAAAGAAACTTGCAATGAAGGGCAGATACACACGAGTTCCGCCCCTTCAATGGCTCCACAAACTGGAAGTCATCAGATTGCAACACTCGCAATTCAGGAACGGAGTATAATCGGGTTAGGAGTTCTGACCGAGACAGCCATCTGCGCCCGCCGTTATTATAAAGGTTCTTGATCCGACATATCCTACTGAATGGAGTGCCCGAACCCTCCTCCGTTGGTTTGATAGGAGGATGGATGATTTTAGCCTGAGGCAGAAGAGGGTGGGATGGTTTCTCCGGGGGCCCACATAGCCTTTCCTCTGTCAACTGAGCATCGACTTCAAGTTGTTCCCACTCTTCGTCCAGCACTTCTAGGTCATCCAAGGTCAATGTAGCTTTAGCCTCAGTACCCTCATCCTCCCTTGCAGGCGTTGGCGGCTTCTTCGACTGTTCCTTGTTCTGATCTTGGTCTGTAATCAGCCAGCTAGTCAGGCAACCACCTCCAATGTTGTTCCTTTTCTTAGCTCGGGCAGCCCTTTTCTTTGCTTTTTTTGAGCGGCCCCCGGTTTTCACAAATTCTTCTACTGAGGGGCACTCTGACAGTTTTTTCCTGTTTTGTTGAGCCTTCTTAGCCAGTTTGCGCTGTTTGCGAGAGTAAAAGACCGTCTCGCTCTGGTCCATGTTTGCAGAGGCTTCTTTAATGGGCATAGCGTTTATCTCCTCAGCTATGTCAATTGCCTCCGCTAAGTTGATTTCTGCCTCATCTTCCACAGGATTTTCATAAGTCCGGGGAGTGATCGGTGCGGTGGTATTGGCTAAGATGCGTCCGGTCATTTGGAGCAGAATTTTTAGGGCGAACTGAATAGAAGTTACAGAAGATTGTATCTCTGCTAGTTCGTTTGCTCCAGGAAACGGGATAGATGGGTCCACATCCTCATTGTCCGGGACGTCCTCCATTGATACCATTACTAAGTTAGGGGAGGCAGATAATCTGCCCCCCTGCTCAGAGTAGCCCGAGATAATGACAGGAGAGGCCGCAGGATTCGTTCCCTGTGTCAGATCTTTATCATCCTGCCTCTTGGGTATCATGGGGGTCATTCCACGTTGTATGTTCAGGCATAGATCAAGTAGAGAATTATTATCGATATCATCGAAGTTAGTAGTACTCAAACAATCCCCCCCACCCCCTCCAATGTATGTTGGTTCCTCTATGATCGTTGAATTAGTTTCAGGTATAGAATTTGTAGGGAAGAAACCAGTAATCTTCCCTTGACCTGGGAGGGTGGTCCTTTTGAGTTTCTTCATGGAGATTTCCTTGGGACTGCCCTTCTCCTCATTCCGCAATGCCTCTGCTTCTCGGGCTTTCGGCGTCTTTCGTAGATTATATTTATTTTGTGCTGTCTTTTGCCCCGGAGGCATTTTAAGTTGTTAAAATGTGTAAATAAATAGAGGGAGGGTGGTAATACTGTTTTTATGGAGCCCCCTGTCTGTCACACCCCCAGGTAAAGTGCAAACATAAAAAGGAGGGGTTACGTAAAGAAGGGGGGGGTCCAATGGGCCTCTTCCACTGGGGATACTGGGAGTACTTCCCACCCCACTTCCAGTTCCAGCACCACCCCAAGAAGAGTGTTTATCTGTCGTAAAAGGGAGAAGGGAGAATCAGCCGCCCCTCACCACAAAGTCTTAGTGTATCCCCTGCACCACAGGTGCAGCTTGCTGTAATGTGCCAAAGGGGGGGGGAGCAGGGACACCAATAGGCACCAATAGGCACCAGATAGAGCGACCGCTGAACTTCCTTAAGTTCAGCGGTCCCAGCCACGACACCCGCGCCTTCCTCCCGTGCTTCCGCCTCCTCGAGACGGCTCCCGGGAGGAGCACAGGCTCGCGACACCCGCCTCGGGGTTTATAGGTGGTTTCTGCGCGCAGGCCGACCACCGATCGCCGGTAGTGGACCCCCTCGGCTCCTTTCTCGCAGCGTGTACTTGCCTCTCCGACCAGGTTCCCCAATCCCCCGGCAGCATGCAGGTCGCTCCGACGGCGATCCGACGGCGATCCGACGGCGATCCGGCGCCCAACGCCCAGCGCCCAGCTTCTCCACAACACTCTGAGAGCTGGTGGACGCGAGTGCTGGAGGACTAGAGGAAAGAACCTCTCTCAACGGCCGGCAGACAGTCAAGCCGCACCGCGAAAACAATCTCTCTCCCAGTCAGTCAGAGGATTGGGCGGCCGCTTCCGACTGTATAAGAAACACTATGTCCCATCGCAATGGCATGTTCTAACTAAACAACATAGGTCATTGATATTGTGCACCAGCACAGATTTTCCCGGAAAGCTAACATCATCTAAAACCTTCGTCACTTTTCTAGAATTTGATTGGGTAGATTCCCAACTTAATTTGGCATAACCGCATCACATCACGTTCACCAATCAAAGGAGCAGCCCAACCGAAAAAGTGCACCTGAATGAGTGTATCTCAGAGCGTGCTCCTGACACAACTGTATGCAAGGGGGTGTTCACCACATCTTTGCACTACTGTGCAGCTCCTTCTGAAATGTGCAGGTCGCCTTTGAGAATAAGGTGACCTGTAAATTTAGAAAAGTAACGCAAATCAACCTACACATTCTCTGGTCTCCGTTATCTTGCGCTGCTTTTTGAGAATCTGAACAAATCTCGTTATGCATGGGTATAGAGAAGAAGGCAGAGTACAGACCTACTACTCTAAAGTGTGTGTATCTAAAAGTACAGATCAATTACTCTAAAGTGTGTATCTAAAGGTGATATACAAGACAGAATTGTAGCTGGATTGAGCCCCACTTCAAATGATGGGGAACAATAGAATACACAGCCCTCAGGTCTTGGAGACATCTCTAAGTGTTCCTACCTGGCTTCTTGACAGACATATTTGGAGTGTTACATGGGCTAGAGTTGCGGTCAACATTGTTTCAGGATGGATTTACTGACATGGGTTATCCCTCCTTCAGCTTCTGGTTTCAAGGGATACTATGGAATAATGGGCAGCTTCCTAGATGGATAAAACTTAATTTTCACTGCCAGTGTATTACAAATATATTCTATATCCTTATCATGGATGTTAGGCAGAATCATATGCAGTACCCTTTGGGAACGCCACACACAATTAAGACTACAAGTGACAGTGCAAATTCACCATTGGTACAAGCCTGTACTACACAGTAAAGTGGTAGCGATGACTGAGCAGTCAGACTTATCTCAAGAGTACAGTGAGGAGTATCAATAGTTACACAAAGGACAGCAATTTACTATGGCTCAAGCAAACACTGACTCAAGGTTTCTGAGTAAAAGTATATACTTTTATTTACACATCATTTAAAAAACAATTCACCAAAGTAAAGCAGTTGAAAAATCACTCTCTTAATACAGTACACCACACCCAATAGATTCTGGACAAGTTAGGCTCAAAATGAAGTGAGAGCAAAATGGCCCTCCAGTAATTCAAAAGGGAGGGAAAAACAAAGTTAGACAAAAATGAAGCAGCACCAACAAGTAAGTCAGCAGGGCAATCTAGAAAAGGCAACTACGGTGAGCAAATCAAATCAAGAGGCCTGGGCCAAAGTCAATGGACCAGAGTCTTTGCAGAGGATCACACAGTTCAGAGTAGTTCGCAGTTAAGTCTTTGCCAAGAGTTCAGAATGAAGTTGGTCGGACGAAAAGTTACTTTAAAGAATAGAGAAGGACAAGCCCTCGGATTGGCGAAAATTTCACACACTTTCACCGCGGTTGGACGGAACGAACAACTGGGTTAGCACAGTACCTTAAAAGCAGAAGAATGCTGTAGCTGAGGCAGTCGTTCCTGGCAGATCCTGAAGGCTCACTGTTCCTGAAGCGACTGTCGGACTGACAAGACGGAGGAAGACTGGAGGGTCCTGCACTGCTCAGGGAAGAAAGCAGCAGCAGAGCAAAACGACGAATAAAGGTGCGCTCCTTAAAACCCAAGCATGGTCCGATCCTCCTGGCTATCCAGTTCACTGTAGCTGTGCACAGCAAATTCGACCAGAGGAGGGAGGCCTGGCTTGCAGTTTGGCAAACTGGTTGGTCCCACCAGCTCAAGGGGAGAAGATTCCTTGCAGACCTTCCCTGCCGTAGAAGTTTGAAGATTCGGACCCGCAGCAGGGCTTCACTGGGAGGTTCAGTCGTGGTAGAGGTCCTCTTCTGTCAGATTCTCTTCAGTTCTCTCATTCCAGTGGGGACTCTGACTTTTAAGCCCAAGAGACCTACTTTTTATGCAGTTTTCCCCCATTCACACAGCATGGCGGTCAATCACACAGCAGGGTGGCTGTCCCGCCGGGACAGTCACCACACTCAATCATACTAGAGTGCGACATGGGTCTCCAAGGATACCCTGTGCAGGGAGCCTCAAACCCCTCCCTCACATCCTGTCCCCCTCAGACTTTCAGGCGCCTAAGGAGGGCTTCTGTACAGAAGCCCGCCTAAGGACGGCGAACAAAGGAACCAAACCTGGTTTGGCGCGCAGAGTAAAACACTAGAAAGACCTTTACAAAAAGAAATGGTGAGTAAACCTAGCCAGAACCAAAATAAAATAAAAGGGGTCCAGCAGGTTTATAGTTCGAGGCTTCTAACTTAGTGTAAAACAGTACAAAGGCTATTTAAATAGACCGCGGTAGGAGAAATAAGGTAGATACCACTGCCACCAGCCAAATCTTAAAGAAAGGGGAACGAAACAATGTTCCATGAGAGACAGACCCAAAGGGATAACTATTAACCCTTTCCAGAACTCTGGATAGTTTGTACTGGGTCTGTGTTTTAAAAAGACTAATACAGTAATTGGTAACTTTACATGTTTCTGTGAGACAGTAGTCAGTCCCAGAAAAATTGAGTTTCAGTGGGAAGTCTGAAAAAGACAACCCTGTGTCACTGCACTGAAGGTGCTGTGTAACAAACAGTAAAAAGATGATGCCTATGGAGTAGGTGAGGCTCCACAGTCCATGAACACATACAAATGTAAAACACATAGCCAAAAACACATGTAAGAGTAGGAAAAAAAAGGCTCACACTCTTACCAGGTGATAAAATAGATCCCAGAAATCCAGCAAAGCTGCTGAGGGACTCAGTAGGTAAGGGAAATGAGCCATTCTGTAGAATTCTCCCTAACAATGAATAGACCACAAAGATTCTGGCACTGCATTGATTAGCTCTTGTAAGATGTTTGATGAGTACTCTGCCCCCATTGACATCAGCCTGTCCTAAAAAAATCCTTGCTAGCTGCAATGGCCTCAGTATTCTTACTGGGAACACTCAAGAACAGTCATTTGAGTGTGCAATAAATAGTACAATTTACAAAACAAATCTCTCCTGAGGAGTTTGAGTGAAGCTGAACCAAAGTACCTGTGAGAGGCTTCATGACTTGTTGAGGATTAATGGAGTAGTGGTTAAGGCTAGGGAAATGTTCACAAGATCACACAGTGAGTAATAATTCAAACAACTTGCACTCAGGAACCAAGAGACATTAACGCTAACCCCCGAATGTGGAAGTGACATGTGATACAAATATATGAAAAAGGATGTGGGGTAAGCATTCTGAAGCTCCTTACAAAGAAAGTCTGCGAGCTCCTGACCCACAATTGCTGTTGTCATTGAAACCCACAATCCCTGCTGTTGTCAGCAAAGCCCACAATCACTGCTGATAAAACAAGAACCCAGAAAGACAATAACTGTCAAAGCCAAGGAAGGATACATTAATCCATAATACTCTTAGGGACAAGTAGGACACGTACCAACAGATGAGCCGGGGAAACATAGGCATTCACACTGGAGCTGAGCACAACAGAACCCCACACCTTGCAATAAATAGGGAATGGCTAGAGAAGTGCAAGGGAAAACCAGGAACAGACTCCAAGAGAAAATCAAGGAACATGAGTAGTTAAAATGAAATTACAAGCCTAACACATCCACCCTCCCCAACCCAGGGAAGGGAAGGTAAAGGGTGCCCAAATAGTTACTCTCTCAATGAGGGGTGTCTAAAGTATCAAGGATGCACTAAAGCACAGATGAAGGCAGAAAAGGAATCCAGGAAGCATGAAATACTAATAAGAACACTACATTCGTAAGTAGGATAGAAGCTAAGCATAAGAACCAGGAACAAGGGACCAGTCACAAACAGGAACACTGCAACAATTACCATTGCTGGACCAAAGCTTTTAAAGCTATCTAATAATCACACACCATAGGTTTGATGCTTGTTAGCACCTGCCCAACACATGGGTTCCAGAAACACGAGCAAAGGCAACAAATCATGACAAATACTGTGTGTGATGTTGGACTACTTTGTGTACAGGTATTCTTATCCTCCAACCAACCTTTTCCTGCAAGGGTGGAAATGAAGCCGTGGGCAAGGAATACTGGGAAGCATAGTATTTTGAAAAAAAGGCATATTGTCTTCCAAAAACACCAAATGGATACAAAAGGGAAGTGAAATGGAAAATAGGTATTTGGAGCTCCCAAATCAGCACAGTACTGTGTAATAGAGTTACAATGAAACGTCCAATAGAGAACAGTCCCCAAATCATGCTCCAAGTGGCAGGGTCCAGAGCAAATGGAGCAAATCATGTGACAGTATACCTCCTCCCAAGGACGTCCCCTGACATACCCATGCCAGTCCTCTAGTTTCCATGATAGGATTTTCTTTTCTTCTGAGGTGGCACTGATGAAAATGGAGGTGTGTGGGCATGAGTGGATGGACTGGAGTGGTTGTCATCAGGCTGAAGAACAGAACAATAAGAGGCAGGGCTCCGCTGAGGAAGATGCTCAGAAGTTAAATACAATTGTGAAATACTTGGGAGGATTTGAAGCAGTTTTTGGGAGCACCAAAACATCAGTCACTGAGAGCAGATACTTGTAAGTCCTTGAGTGTAATGGCAGGTTAGTGTACCATTCAGTCTAAGATGGCTAAATGTCTGTTAGCCTTTCTTCCAAGAGAGTGCTTGAGGAAGGTTTAGGCATTGCAGGCCGACCGGCAAAAATCTCAATGTTCAATGATGAAAATTTTGGAGGCTCTGGTGCTGAAGTTAAGGAGCTGGGAACATCATCATGTACAGAAGGCATGCCTTTTGGTGGTTCCTCTGAAGCAGAAGGCAGGCATGCTGGAGGTGATTCGAGAGTCAATGGTTGGAATTCAGGAGGTATAGCGATAGCTGAAGGTTATACAGTAGGATCTGACACTGTAGGCCGGTATTCGTAAGTCACTGGCTTTAAGGATTAGCATACAGCCGGTGTCTCATTAGATGAAAGCATATATGCCGCCTGTTCTGGCACTGAAGACACGCACTTACAAAGGCCTTCTGGAGGCTGAAAGACTGAAGAGAGATATGCTGGATGTGATGCTTCAGCTGAAGACAGTTGTAGAGCGATCGCGAGAGCCCTGCTCTCGCAAGACCTCGCTAGCAAACACGGCTCCGCCCCCGCGCGCTACGCGCGCATTACGGGACGAGCTCAAGACGCGAGCAGAAGCGTCGCCCCGGCACCTCCGAGCACGGGACTTTAAAGCATCGTATTCATGCAGCCTGAGGAATCCTGAACCTCAGCACGGTTAGGCCCGTTGGCTATTGTTGTTGCAGCTTCAATTCGTTATTGCACTCCAGCACAAATAAACCACTAGTGCAATTCAATTACGGCTCCTGTCTTCACTTAAGGGAGGCAATATACTACATAAATTGGCGACGAGGATCACCACCAGAACCCGCACTGAAGCATGCAAGGAGCCACGCCACCGCCACCCTTTCTGCAAACGCCAGGTAGGCCTGCTATTCCATGGCCACAATGGCAGCCCCTATTTATGACATACGAGGAGGCTATGGGCGGAGCAGGGTTTTCGGCTGCAAGACGCAGGGCCATGTTACTCAATGCCCTAGGATTGGAAGGGCAAAGAATATTCGAGGGCCTTACCCCGATTCCTGTAAACGATGACAATGATGATGTATTCAAAGAGGCGGTCAGGAGAATCATTAAGAGATTCGCCAGTAAGGAGAACACAGTGCTCCACAGAATACGGTTTTACACTCGGAAACAAGAACAGTCTGAACCCGTCGATGACTATGTCACCAAATTGAGGAAATTAGCAGCCTTGTGTAACTTCGGCACCAATGCAGAGAACCGCATATGCGATATGTTGGTCGTACACACTAACAGTCGTAAGGTCCAAGATAAATTTATCCTCGAAAAGGAGCTAGAGTTAGAGAAAGCCGTCGAGATCGCCAGAGCGGTGGAAGAGACGGCGGGAAGAAGAAAGGAATTTGCAGGGGCCCAGGGTCCCGCGGAAATTCAAGCGGTGTCCTTCCACGTAAGAAAAGAAAAGTCGACAGCGGACACGAGAGGGGTGAGAGGAAACAAGAAAGAACCACTTAAGTGCCACAGGTGCACCAGCACGAAGCACTTGGCGTTTGACCGGGAGTGCCCAGCCAGAGACAAGGAGTGCTCCATCTGCAAACGCATCGGGCACTTCTCCGTAGTGTGTCGATGGAGAAACAAGAAAGTCACCAGCCTCACCACAGATCGAACGGTGGTAAGAGAATCCTCCTCAGAAGATGAAGGAAGACCCACAGTCATTATGGTGAACAGCACAAGGGCCAGGAGAGAGAAGCCCCATTGCCTAATCAAAATCGATGGAAAAGAGACAAGGGTCATGGCAGACTCCGGGTCAGATCTCACCCTTTTACCCCTGCGCACATACAAAGAAATGGTGGGAAAGGAGAAAGTGCAAGTTCTCACCACGCGACACAAGCCCACTGTGTTTGGAGGGGCGTCAGTTGAACTGTTGGGTTACATCAATGGAAAAGTCGAATTCAAAGGGAGAGAAACCACCACCCGAGTCTATTTCAGTCACGAAGGTCCAGCGGTTTTGGGCTGGGACGACCAAGACAAGTTAAAAATCAAACTAGACCCCAGTACAGAAGATCAGGTCCTGTCTGTCAGTGCAAGGAACGGGTTAATTGTCAAGAGCGATTATCCAACACTTTTCTCGGAGGAGCCGGGGCACATCAAAAATTTTCTTCACAAAATTGTGCTCAAAAGAAATGCGGTCCCAGTCAAACACCGGGTGAGACCAGTACCAGCCACAGCAAGAGACACTCTAAAACAACTGCTGGACAAAATGAAAACGGAAGGGGTAATAGAAGAAATTGAAGCATCCGAATGGCTGAGCCCAGTCGTCCTCATAAAGAAACCCCAATCGCAAGAATTTAGGGTGTGCATAGACCTGCGCAGTTTAAACCTAGAAGTCGTTACGGACAACTACCCGCTCCCGAGCATTAATGAACTCATTTTCACTAATGAAAAAAGCCAAAATATTCTCTAAACTGGACATGGGAAATGCATACCACCAAATACAGCTGCACGAAGAATCAAAACCCCTTACGGCATTCATCACTCCTTTTGGTACATACCAATTCACCAAAATGCCTTTCGGGCTGTCGTCAGCTGCATCTGTCTTCCAAGGCATGATGGATGTCCTGCTATGGAATGTTAAAAACGTGGTATATTTCCAGGATGACATCCTGGTATATGCTAGAGATGAACAGACGCACAATGCCGCGCTCAAATTAGTTCTCAACAAGTTGCAAGAAGCAGGAGTGCGCCTACGCCACGATAAATGTTCTTTCGGGGTGAAAGAAGTCGAATACTTAGGGTACAAGATATCGGAAAAAGGGATCAGTCCCAAACAGGACCTCCTGCAGGCCATCACCAAAGCTCTGGAACCCACCACTAAAGAAGAGGTGAGGTCATTTTTAGGATTGGCCGAATACTATGCGAAATTCATACCCAGGTTTTCAGAAATCAACACACCTCTCTGAGATCTGCTCAAGAAAGGGTCAGAATTCACGTGGCGAGAGCCCCAGAAGAGGGCCACGGAAACCATAAAACAGCACATAGTGAAAGCCCCATGTCTTCAACCTTTTAACCCAGAGTGGGAAACAGTAATCACAACAGACGCCAGTGCGTACGGACTAGGGGCAGTGCTAACGCAGAAGAGAGGTGACACCGAACATGTAGTGGCCTTTGCCTCAAAGGCACTGTCAGAGGCGGAACAGAACTATTCCACCATTGAAAAAGAAATGCTCGCATGCGCATGGGCAGTCGAACATTTCCGAACATACGTGTGGGGCACAAAGTTTAAGCTGGTGACAGATCACAAGCCGCTCATCCACATGCTCAGTCCAGGAGGCACCAAGGCATCCACGCCCAGACTAGCCCGCATCGCAGCTAAACTACAGGAGTACACATTTGAAATCCAGCACATCTCAGGCTGGAAAAACTCACAAGCCGACTGCATGTCGAGGCTGCCGGAGGGCAAAGAGGAGGCTACCACGTTCCTACGTGGGGAATGCATAGTTGCATCTATCACAGACATAACGGCACCAGAGTACCTGGAACTCAGCGAAAGGCATTGGGAAGAAGAAGATGGGAAAGACCCCACCATGGCAGAGATTCGCGGATGTATCAGGGAAGGGTGGCCCGATGAAAAAACGCTGCCCGAAGGCATGAGACCATATTGGAAAGTGCAAGATGAATTGTCGGAAACAGAGGGGATAATCTTAAAGACTGACCAAATCATCCCCCCAACAGGAATGAGACGCCCTATCCTCTGTAGGGCCCATGCGGGACATTTGGGGAACACAATGACACGTCGCAGGGTGAGAGAAGCCTACTGGTGGCCGTCTATGGATCAAGAAATTCGTGCTATGATAGAACGCTGCCACGAATGCCTGAATAGTGACAAAAGATTGAAGGTTCGCCAGGCACCCCTCATACCCACAGAGATACCAGAAGCAGTATGGTCCAAAGTGGGCATCGACTTCATAGGGCCCCTGGAGGCGATGGCGACTGAACACAGATACGGCATAGTACTTGTCGACTATTTATCCAAGTGGGTGGAAGCAGAGTTTGTACCAAACATAACTACTGAGACAGTCATAGAAGTACTCACAGAAATTTTTCAAAGGGAAGGCCTCCCCAAAGAGGTTGTCACGGACAATGGTGTACAACTAGTTTCCAAAGACATGGAAGAATTTTTAAAAAAGAACCACATTAAACAAAAGAAAGCGGCCCTATATCACCCCCAAGCCAATGGACTAGTCGAGAGGGCAAATAGATTCATAAAGGGCGCCATCCAACTGGCCACGGCTTCCGGCATGGACCCGCTCAAAACCACCAAAGAAGCCATAGCGGCCCACAGGCTCACGCCAAACGGAATTACACAAATATCCCCGTTCAAAATGTTGAGAGGGAGGAGTGCTGCATCTACGCTCATCCCACCATGGCTGTCGAAAGTAAGGGAAGATGAAGCAGTGAACATGGCTGAAGTAGTATGGCGCATTGAGAAAAACAAGTCACGCATGAAATCGTGGAGCGACGAAAGAAGGCGGACGAAGCAAGCGCCCAACATAGGAAAAGGGGACTGGGTGAAAATAAAACTACCAAGAAAAGATCAAACCACAGGATCCCGGTATAGTCAGCCCATAAAAGTAACTCACAAAGGGACCAATCATGTCCGTACAGAAGACGGGCGCGCATGGAACTTTGAAAGAGTAGCATTATACCAGAGGAGGCAAGAAAAGGCGAGAACCCCAGAGACACCCCGTGTAGAAGCCGAAAAGGACTATGGGGGAAACGACGAACAAGGACCCGAAGGAAACGACGGAGAAAGAGAAGAAACCGAGACAGAACCAGAAGAACCATATCCAAACCCAGAACCTGAGCAGCAGGGACCTTGCCCTGGAACCGGTGAGAGACCCAGAAGGGAACACAGAAGACCGGTGAGATACAATGACTATGTATTACAATGAACTCGTTCTGCTTTGAAAAAGGGAGGTGTGTAGAGTGATCGCGAGAGCTCTGCTCTCGCGAGACCTCGCTAGCAAACACGGCTCCGCCCCCGCGCGCTACGCGCGCATTACGGGACGAGCTCAAGACGCGAGCAGAAGCGTCTCCCCGGCTCCTCCGAGCACGGGACTTTAAAGCATCGTATTCATGCAGCCTGAGGAATCCTGAACCTCAGCACGGTTAGGCCCGTTGGCTATTGTTGTTGCAGCTTCAATTCGTTATTGCACTCCAGCACAAATAAACCACTAGTGCAATTCAATTACGGCTCCTGTCTTCACTTAAGGGAGGCAATATACTACAACAGTCTATTGTCCTCCTGGACCTTTTACCAGCTTTCTGCAGGCTTTTCTCTGGAATTAGCAGCCCTGTTACAGGTTAAATACTGTAACTTTATATTATTAGGTGACTTTAATATTAGTTATAACCTTCCTCATGCTCAGAGAATGCATCACTTTTTTGAAGCACTGCTTGACCTGGGTTCACCCAGTGTGTTTTGGAGACTACCCATCAGCAAGGGCCATTTTAGACCTGATATTTTCTTTTTTTTAAAAAACTTTATTTAACAAGTTTGGCATTGCAACAGAGTAAAAAAGCAGAGTATAGACATAATGTGAGTGCACTTTCCGTGTATAGATGTCGGAAGTAAATCGTATAACACAATAGAGCAGTGGTTCTTGCTACAGTGGATAGCGATACAGGTAAAACAGTGATAGTCAAAGCAAAGCATACAGGTTGATCGGAGTTGAGCACCATAGAGATTCGGTGCTGGCATCATCAACAGTATCTGAAGACAGGGAAGAAATATAAGAGTGGAATTGGATCCAGATGTTTCTGGGTCTAGCCACTATTGGTTGTAAGTGCGACCAATGTTCTTCGGTATTGCAGGCCCAAGTGACAGCCCGAAGTCATTGAGCATGTGTGGGGGCCTCGGGACAGAGTCAAAGTAGTAGAATACAGCAGGTTGCAAGTAGCAGACACACACCAGACAACTTCTTGGCGTCACACCCGAGCTGTGGAAGCTTGTGAAAAAGGCATGTCAATGGAGTAGGGTTCATAGTGCAGTCGAACATTTTGGAAATCGTGGTGCATACCTCCTCCCAAAATAGGGAGAGGCACGGGCAGGACCAGACCATATGTATATAATTTGCTTTGTCTGTTCCGCGTCTGGGACATGTATGTGGATGGTCTTTTGACATACGATTCAGTTTGACCGGGGTGTTATGGAATCTTTGGAGTACCTTGAATTGGATCAGTTTAAATTGTGAATTCAATGATATTTCATGGGTGCGGGCACAGATGCAGTCACAGCGCTGGTCTGTGATGTCAACACCCAGATCCCTACTCCAGGACTCCCTGCATTTGTCTAATGGGGAGGCTACTCTACTCTGGAGGATGGTGTACAATCTAGAGACTTTTCCTTTAAAGGTTGTAGTATTCAGGATTTCTGATAATAACAAGTCATTTGGAGGTTTTGAGGGGAAGTCTGGAAACCTATTCTTGAGGGAACGGTGTAGGCCTACATATTGGAGCCAGCGAGAAGGCCTGCCTCGCAGGAGTTCAGGTAAGTCGGGCCATTCAATAAAGGTTCCCTGATCGAAGACATCTCAGACAGAGTCAAAACCCGCATCTGACCACAGGCATGTTGTTATGATGTCTATGCAGAGGGATTCTGAAAAAAATACCAAAGGGGTAGCTCGCTATGAGAGGGGTGGGGGGTCCAAGCATGCTTCCATAACTTATTCAAGGCCAGTGCTGTAGTTCCCGCAGGGTCCAGGAGATAAAATTTGATTGAGTGGGCGGGGAGGACTAAAGTGCGGATATCTCGACCATCTGTGGCTAGGCGTTCGAGTTTGACGTCGATAGGAGGTTCGGTAGACACAAACCAGTGTGAGGCATAGTGGGCTTGAGCAGCTATCCAGTACCTCTCAAAACTGGGGGCACCGAGTCCACCCCTCGCCAAAGGGAAGGTTAGTGTTTTTAAATTCAGGTGGACCGTGACAGAGTGCCATAGGAAGGTATTGATGAGTCGGGTCAACATTGTAAAGAATTCACGTCCTGGCAATAAGGAGACATTTAGGTACCTGGATAAGAGTTGGGGCAGCACTACCATCTTGAGGATTGCGATGCCACCTGCCAATGAGATCAGTAGTCGAGCCCAGCCATCACATTTCCGGCTAAGGGCTAAGAGTGGAGAGATATTTCCCGAGGTTGGCTTTGTAGAGGGAGTTCTAGTGACATGTTACCACCACTCCAAGAGAGGTGATCTCGAATTGCGCCCATGTAAATCCCAAGGAGCCTGGGGTAGGAGTGGTGGCTTCGGTCAGTGGAAACAGTATACATTTAGTGCAATTTACTCGAAGCCCTGAGAGCTTGCCAAAGCGTATGACGTCTTCTATTATGGGGGCCAGGTTGTGCTTGGGCGAGCGGACGAATAGGAGAACATCATAGGCATAGAGGGTTATAATCTCGGGGGGACCCGACAATCTTATTTCTCTGTGTGGGTGATGTTGGCGTATTGTGTCAGCCAAGGGCTCAATTGCTAAGGCAAAGATTAGCGGCGAGAATGGGCACCCCTGCCTTGTGCCTCTGGCTATAAGAAATTGGGGCGAACATCGGTCTTTGGTGCGAACCCTTGCAACGGGGGAAGAGTACAGGAGTTTAACCCAGGACCTAAAATGGGGACGGAAGTTGCATTTTTCGAGGACTTGCCACAGGTACCTCCAGGATACAGTCGAAAGCTTTCTGCATGTCTAGGGTAGCTGCAATTGCCTGTACACTTGGGGCGACATGGCAAGAATGTTGAATAGACGGCATAGGTAAAGCGAAATGAAGTGCCCCGGGATAAAACCTGACTGTTCAGGGTGAATAATGTGTGACATATAGGAAGCTAACCTCAGGGCCAGCACTTTAGCGTACATTTTAACATCCCAATTGATAAGACAAAGGTGGCGGTAAGAGCCACATTGTGTGGAAGGTTTGCCTGGTTTAAGTAATACCAAAATTATTGCCTCTCGAAGAGTGGAAGGAAGGACGCCCGTATCACAAGATTCTTTCGAAAGGATTGACAATGGAGGAACTAGGCGGGACTTAAATTGTTTATAAAATTCAATGAGGAGTCCATCGGATCCGGGAGGCTGTGTCTGTGTCTACGTTGGAATACAGGGTTTCATAGAAGGAGTGAAATTCAGTATTGATATCCTGTGAGGACAGAGCCAGGGTGCCGTCTGCCCTCTCGATAGCCGTGATATGTGTCGTTCCATTCTCAAGCCGAATTAATGTAGCCAGGAGGTGACCTGGGTGCTCATCGTCCCCATATCTATGAGCTGACTGGGGGTTGTCTAGGAAATTCTGTTCCCGCTACGCATGGGTGCGGAAGGCATCTAATTCTTTGCCAACATCGGTAAGGGTGACAGACGATTGAGAGGCAGCATACTGGGTCTCGAGTAGGGCGAGCCGAGCTTAACTCCCAGCAATGTCTCTCCGGATTGTTTTGAGAATCTCAGCCTCCTTGGAAATTGCAATAACCCTGATATGTACCTTAAATGTTTCCCAAAGAGTGGCATGTGATTTGACAGAGCCAGTGTTCAGTGTAAAAAAGTTATCTATGCTGGTTCCTAGTTCAGATTCAAAGGCGATATCTAATAGGGAGTGCGGTTTCAATCTCCATGAGCGAGCCGCTGGGTCTTCCACAGTTCACCGCAGGCAGACTGTCACCGGGGAGTGGTCTGAGAATGATCTGGGACATTTGTGTGATGGTCCCGACAAGTGCATCTGAAACAAGCCATCTGTCTATCCGTGAGTGGGAGTCGTGCACTGATGAATAGAAGGAGAATGTTTGAGAATCAGGGTGGATCAGTCGCCATGCATCAGATACTTTAAACTGGTCCTCCCTTTCTATGATGGTTCCGGCTGCATTAGAAAGTTGACGAGGCCTGGACCCTGACCTATCAAGGTTGATATTTAAAATAGTGTTGAATTCCCCGCCCCAGAGAATAGGGATAAAAGGGAATCCAGATAGAAGGGATGAGAGATGTATGTAGAAGTCAGGATGGTCAATGTTGGGACCAAATATGTTAAGTAATATGATTTCTCTAGCCAATAAGGCCCCAAATAGTAATACATAAAGTCCCAGGGGATCCACATGTGTTGCTTTATGTTGCTTTATGTTGAAATTTTAGACTTTTAGGGATCAGGATCATAACTCTGCGGCCTTGGGTAGAGTAGGCAGTGTAATAGCGTTGGGGGCCCCATGACCTCGCAAACCCCTCGCATCCGCTGGAGAGAGTGTGTGTTTCTTGTAGAAAAAACAATTTAACCCTGTGATGCTCTATATATAACTGCATTTTGCGCATTTTGGTGTGGTTACCCAGTCCCCTGACATTCCAGGTCATACATGTTATACTGTCATCTGCCATTGGAGCAGAAAGTCGTCAACAGTAAGCAAGCTCCCCGAACGGAGTGTGACCCATAGGGTGCAGACCAGGTGCACCAGGTCTGCTGTCTGATAGGACCAGTACAGAAGGATTCAGGGACTTGTCCTCCAAGCTGCGTGTCAAGCATTTTAACAATTTTAAACCATTCCCAACCCTCCCTCTCCCCCACCGCTCCCCCAACCAGAGAAGTGATAACCCCAAAAACCATTAATTGAACCATAAACTCCGGCGTCATGACCTGGGGGGTCATGCGTTGGCCATGAATGGCAGAACATCCAATGTGGGATATTGACTAGGTACTACGTGGTGCACAATGTAAAAGCATTAAAGAGGGAGCAAAAAGGGACAGACTAGTGGGTCAAAACTGGTTTATAGCTGATCTCATGAGACCAAGGGTTGCATATCAGCCGTCCAGGTCTTCACCGCTTCCGGTATTCTTTAACAAATTTCAAAAAAGCAGATCCATGGAGTCTGTATGGACGTTGTTTGATTTGGTCAGCCTGGGAAGTTTTCATCAATACATTTGGAGGCCTCTTCAGGAATGGTAAAAAAGTCGATTTGAGTGTTCGATCCTGAGTTTTGCCGGGTACAACATAGAGTACTTAACCCCCAAGACTTGCAGCCTTTTCTTGCTGGCCAGGAAGGTTTTCCGTTCTTGTTGTATGGCCATGGAGAAGTCGGGGTAAAGGGGATTTCTGGAGGAGCCCAGGAAGAGGTCGCCTTTGGCTCTCGCTGCACGGAGAAGAGCATTTCTGTCCCAGTAGTTGAGTACCCTCACAATGATAGGGTGAGGGGGAGCACCAGGCCTGGGTTTCGCTGTCAAGGATCGATGGGCCCACTCAATCGCGAACTGTGGGGAAAGTTTTGGGGAATCAAGCAGGGAGAGCAGAGTGCACTCAACATTGTCCTCCATAGGGCCTTCGATGTTATCCTCCGGGACACAGATGAAGCATATATGATTGCGTCTGGAGCGCGTTTCCAGGTCCTCATTCTTCTTACTGATATCCTGCACCTGTCTGGACAAGGCGGTCATGTCAGCCTGTAGGGCAACAATATCATCCTCGGCTGTCATGACTCAGTTTTTTCCATGTGTGCTTTGATCGAGTATATGGTTCCACTCATGTCGTCCAGCTTTGAGTGAAGCGCAGTAAACCCCTCTCGCATGTATTCCATCATTTTTTGCGATTCAGAGGCTTCAAGAGAACCTGATATGTGCGCCTCTGGCTTTGGTAGAGCTTCATTCAATTTCGGCATAGCTTTCGCATACACATTGATAGAACTCTGCTTCTTGTTGGCGCCCTTGGTCATGATCACATTGGTCTCGTGGAATACAAGGTTGCTGGTGATTGTCTACCATAGGATCGTCCAGTCTACCACCACGCAGTACGTGGTCTCCCACGTGCAGTGGAATGATATGCAGCAATGAAGGTAGGGCAGGATTAGCAACCAAGCAGCCGGGCGTGAGTCTCAGCCTGCTGCCAAATACACATAGGCAGCAAGGCCGTAGGCAAAGGCTGCACGCACTGGTGGTGGAGAGGTAAGCTGCAGGAGAACAAGGTTGCGTGGTATGAGCTCCCCAACTGAGGATGTTGTCGGACACTTCCCAGTGTCAACGGGTTCCTCGTTGCAGTTTCTGCCACTAGGTCCTGATAACGGTACAACCAAAGTGGAAGCTGTTGGGCGAATTGTGGGGGATACCGCGAGTTGTATGGCACCCAGTGGGTCAGCAGGCATGAATTTAACCTCTAAGGAGCAGCTCTGCAAGTATCAGCGAGTAATAGGGATGACCCACGTGTTCCTCGGCGTAGTAGGGGGGTGTAGATTGACTTATCCCAGACCACTACAAAGCAAGATCGATTTCATGCGAGGGCGCAGCAGCAATAGGCTGCTGAGGTTGCAAGGAGGTGTAGAAGGCAACCCGTTGTCCTAGGTGAACGGATGCAGCCGCCTGTGTCGGGTACCCCGGAGGAAGGGTGTAGTAGTGGGGTAAGAGGTGGTGTCACTAGTGGTCACAATACCTCTCAAGTAGCCATTATTAGTCACCCCTACTGAAAGCAGCAGGCTTATCTCATGGTGGATGCTGGGGTCTGGGACGGCATACAGGTCAAAAGTGAACAGGGGAAGTAGTGTAGTATGTGTTCTCCATACAGCAGTGTTGTTCAGTCTAGACATTTCATGGCCCTCCTGATGGGTGTCGGGGCAAGGTGGACTGGGGTCTTAACCAGGTGACTCGTCCCAGGGAGAGCCGCGGGCGGTGGGCTTGTTGTGGGTGGTTGTAGACGTAACGTTCAGCCGTTTGCCGTCCGCAATGCTGTCTGGGCTGCTCTTATGGAGTGTGGCGCAGCGGGCCTTCCCCAGGACTGTCACTCCCCCCACACCACCCCAATATCAATGGCACAGCCGAAGGATTATGCTGTCTGATGTGCAGCGCAGTTCGCGGCTCCGGAAGAAGGAGGGGGCTCCGTACCTTATGTTTCAATGCCTGGATGGCACAGCACCCCTCAGCGTCAGTCCGTCGTGTCTCAGCTAGATCAGCACTGTACTTCGCCGAATGCCTGCACGGTCGGTCACCAACAAACAGGGGGGGTGACCGCAGGACCAGCAGGCCCGCCTGAGGTTCCAGTGCAGGGTCGGCAAGGCCTGGATGGCGCAGGGTGCAATGTCGGCAGTTGGTGGGGTCACGGCTCTCCAGCAGCAGTTGTCGGGTGGTCCCCAGCAAGGTAGGATAGAGGCACCTCGGTGTGTCCACGCCAGAGCACAATTTGCAGAGGGCTGGGGGGACCAGGGGCCGGGCTGTGGCTGTGTGCGACGGTCTCAGGCAAGGTCGTTCTATTCAATGAGGTGGCCGCCCCTCCCCCAAACAGGCCCGGGAGCCCCGTAACTCAAGTGTTCTGAGTTCCTCTCCCTGTGGAAGTGCAGCATGGGGTCTGAAAAGCTGGGTTTTCTCTGTGACGGTCTCCTTCTGCGGTACACCAGTTGGGCAGCAACCTTAGCAGATCAGTAGCAGTGAATTCGAAGAGTTTCTAGCAGATAAAGTGGCACCAGTGATGAAGAATCAATCAGAAGGCTCTTCCCCTACATGGAGCTACTCGTTCAGGCGGCCATTCTGTATGAGCGCAACATCTCTCCCGCAAACCTGATATTTTCCACAGATTCTAGTCTGTCGGTTCTACCAGCTAAGTAGGTGCTCTGGTCGGACCATTACCTAGTTCTGTTTCTGGATACCACATGTCCATAAGCTGTTCTAGGGAGAAATTGACAGGCTTTGGTTAAGGCCAATTGCACCATGGGTTCTCCTGTGGATGTTTCCACCTTATCCCAGGCTCTTTTGGTTGCTGCTAATCAGCGGGCACCACTTAAATATACTCATAATCGGGTGCGCAAATGCCCTTCCCAGTCATAGTTCTCTGAGGAACTTAGGGAGGCCCAATTGAAGCTAAGACAATCTAAACATAAATGGCGCTCTTCCTATGGCCCCAATTAAAAGGTGTCTTTTGGCATAGGAAGAAGTATAATACAACTATTCAGCTGGCTAAGCAGGTTGAAACTGCTCTCAAACATTCCAAAGAGTTGTTTGCAGTAGTTAAATCTTTCTCATCCACAGCATGGCTCATGTTAGTAGCAGCACCTTCTAAGCCATGTTGTGATGCCCTGGCTAATGTATTTAAAACTAAGATACAGGTTATACGTCAACGCATCCAACTGGATCAGACAGATAATAAAGGTCAGCAGGCTGTTTCCAGTTGGTGAAGTTTTGCAGTATATACAGCCATATGTCAGTTAAAATTAGCAGCTCCTTCTGACCCTGTTCCACTTAGTGTCTTGGTGGACCTTCTGCCAGAAATGATCTCTTGGGTCACAGAAGCCGTTAAACTCTCTTGTCAATCGGGATGCTTCCCTGGAGAGCTAAAGTAAGCTATTGTGGTTCCCCTTCTAAGAAACCCATAATTAGATGCGTCAGATCTGGCTACAGCCTTTTTCTCTGCTCCGTTTCTTCATGAAACTACTTGAGGTTTGGTATCCCCTCATCTTTCTTCTTTTCCTGAGACCTCCTCTTTTCTTGACACTTTCAGTTAAGTTTCGAGCCAGGGAGAGGCACTGAGAGCGTTTTGGTATCAGTTGTTGATGATCTGGCCAGGCTGGTCGATGGAGGGGGAGTTTGTGCCCTGATATTTCTTGATCTGACAGCGGCTTTCGACAATGTTGATGACTACATTCTCCTGTCCAACCTGGCCTCAGCTGGCCTCTTGGGTGCCTTCCTGGCCTGGTGGCCTTCTTTTTTGTCTGGCAGGGGCCAATCACTTTCGTTACCTTCCTTCACTCTGTTCTGTGGTATTCCTCAGGGATACGTCTTGTCCCCAATGCTATTCAACGTCTATGTTCAGCCCTTGGTCAGGCTCATCCACTCTCACGGCTCCAGTTGCTACATGTACACGGATGACACACAGATCCTGGTCCTTTCAGATCTTGACACGGCAAAAGTGTCATGCCATCTGTGTGCGTGCCTTGGGACAGTGAAGGGCTAGATGAGCAACACATGGCTTAAACATATTGAGGATAGGACTGAGGTCCTGGTGGTGGGTACTTCTTCTTCTGACTCTGGTTCTTGGTCTCCTTCCTTTTGGCCAACTTCACTTAGTGATTTTCCTATTCCAGTTGACAATTGTGAAAAATCTCGGTGTCTATTTGTCATCTTCTCTCTCTATGGCTTCTCAGTTTAGCACAGTTTGGAAAACTGCCATTTCATACTGAAGGTGCTTCACAGGGCTTTTCCATTTCTGCCTGGCCACCTTCATTTGGCAGGGGTCACCTCTCTTGTTACCAGTCACCTAGAATACCGCACTGCTTTGTATCTAGCCCAACCCAGCAGTCTGATCCATCGTCTTCGGTTTTTGCAGAATCTGGTGGTGCAGGTGGCCACTGCCTTTCCTTATGGCTCCCACATTAGTCCAGTTCTTAGATTTCTTCACTGGCTCCCAGAGGAAAAAAAGGATAGCTTTTAAATCCTTGTGCCGGTTCACCGGGCTTCTATAAGGTAGGTGCAGATTTTTCTCCAGGAGAAGCTTTTGTCATACGTTCCATGCAGGGTTCTCTCTTCTATCAACAATTGCTTGGTTGTGGTTCCCAAGTTTTGTTTGAGTAGGGTCAGATGCCGGGCTTTTTCAATGGCTGCTAGTAAGCTCTATAATGGTCTCCCGGCAAGTTTGAGACTTACCAAAAAACATCCACAATTTCACTGTCACCTCAAAACTCTGTTATTTTAGGCTCTGGGCTGGTATTGTTTTCTATGTGTTAGCCTTTCGCCAAGATGCCTTTTGGTGTACGTCCACGTTACAAATGTTCCTAACATAACATAACAAGACTTGTATGGAGGAGGTTCATGAGTAAATGGTAGACATGACAGACTTTTGGTAATTGAAGACATGTGTGCCAAAGAGTACTCTAAAGCTGGAGAAAGGAATGCAGAAGAATCAATGGTTAAAGGCAGGCAGACAACTGAAGACTCAGAAGCTGACAGACTCATTGATGGCTCAAGAAGAGAAGGCACCTGTAGTGCAGTAGACTCCTGGGCACCAATAACCAACGAATGAGCTATACATTTGCAGTCCTTTTCCACAGTAGATGACACTGAGTCTTTTTCTTTATGGAAGTCAAAATCATTAAGAGGAATCAACATGGTAATCTGTCAATCAAAGCACATCTACAAGCAACAATTCAGGATTCGCCAACACATTTTCTGGTTCTGTATGCAGTGGTTTGAATTCATCAGTGCATGGAATCTGTACTTTCAGTGTAACCCACACTGGTAGGAGGAAGAGTGAACATAGTTAGAATTGTGTTTTGCATCAACTAGAGCATTTACTTCAGTCTTAGCAGCTGAATCAAGAGCTGAGTCTAAACCTTCTTAAGGGGCTGAATGTACATAGGCCACCCTTATGGATTGTGCTTGAACCTCAGAAGCTCATCTGTGTGCTTGTTCAGGGATGTGTCTAGCTGCTACACAGGAACTCCGAGGCACAGCAGCGTACAATGTGTCTTTAGCTGTCTGGAAACTTGTGACAAACAGGTGGGCAAATGTCAGAAACTGTGCCCTGATTAAGTGATGTACTAGAAATATCACTTTCACTCCCAGCTGATCTTACATAGCAACACAGATCATGGTGTACTAAAGCAAGCCTCTGCACCCTGGGATTGGGTAGTGTTCACATCAACAAGGGACAAGGTTCGAGGTGTATACAGTAAGGGCTCTAAGGTTGTATTCTTGTCTTGTAAAGAAACACATTCTTGTTTTAGCCTCTGAAGCTTAGCGTTAAGCATATCCTGCATCACTATGCGAGGCGTGGTAGCATCAGAGCCGGGTCCTGCACTAGACTCCAAGAGACCATTAAGGAACAGGAGCAGGGAAATTACAAGGCCAAACCAACCCCCACCTCACCCAGGGAAGGAAAGGAAAAAAAGGTAGAAATATGGGACCTTCCTCAATAAGGGGTGCCAAATGGATCAAAATTATACTGCAGCACTAAGCAATGTGAAAGAAATGTAGAACACAGACAAACAGAAAATGCTGACTGAAAAACAGCGGAAGACAAAAAGAGAATCCAGGAAGCAGAAAATATGAATAAGCACACTCAATTGAAATCCAGGGATCCGGGAACAAGAAATAAGGACCTAGGAACTAGACACTAAACATAAGAACCAGGAACAAGGTACCAGTCACAAACAGGAACACTGCAGCAATGGCCAGCATTGAGGCTTTTAAAGCGGGCTGAAGATTACAGGCCTCATGTGTATTGCTTTCTACCACCTGCCAGCTACAGAAATTCCAGAAATGAGAGCAAAGGCAGCAAATCATGACAAATAAAAGGTGCAATGTTGGACTATTGTGTCTACAGGCTTAGGTTTAGAATGGAAGTTTTATCTTTTGGATGTGTTGTTACTCCACCCAGTTGCTTTTATAAAAAGTGCCAAAAAGTAGGTAAAGAATTAGTTATATGTGTTTATTCCTCAGACAAACGTCTGATTTTTCTAGTCCACAGATATTACTCAATCATTAAGAAAGGCCTTTTGTGTTCATGAACATCACACTAGGAGCTGATTGGTGAATTAGGAAACATTATTTTTATATATTTATTAATATATTTTTTAAAGCGAGCATCACACTAATCTGGCGAGGGCGTGGGGCACTTAGAAGAAGGTGGAATATGTCTTCAAAACAGCACAAAAATGCTGCCATTTTTTCAATTGCAGTCATGGTTTTAGGACTTTGAACAGCACATGAAAAATATTTTACAAATGAGAACATTACACTAGTCTGACCCATTAAACAACCATTGAGAAGGGGGGTATAAGAATGGGTGGAATATATGTCTACAAAAGGGCTTGGACCTAACACATTTTATGTGCAATCGCAAACACAAACGATTGTCTGTGACATCTGGATCTGTGGACAATTTAGGTATAAAATAAATCAGGTGAGCGACATGGTAGGTTAGGTTCTTATGGGTCTTGTGCTACTGTTATGACTGTAGTGACCCTTTACTTCTGTTTACTACCAATGCGTACTTCATCTATCAGGAGCACTTTAATTTGTTTCAGAATTCTGAGTACTTCGGTAGCTACTTCTACTGATAATGCATAGTATTCCAATTTGTTTTGGTGTTCTAATGGGAGGAACAGTAGTCCGTGTAAAGTTGCACCTCCTATGTTGTAGGCAGTTAAATCTGTGGATGCTGTTACAACAGATGAAAGGTTGTTGTTTAATACGTTTTGTAGAAATGTGCTGATTATTTTAATTAGGAACATTTTACCAGAGCCAACTTCACCACTTACACACACAGCTAGAAGTTTTAGTTTCATGTTTAAAATCATGTTCAATTTCTTCAGTGACTTCTAGATAAATGGTGAGTTGTTTATCATTTGCTGTGATTTGAGCACTGACAAGTCTTCTTCAGATTGTTTAGATTGATACATGGTATTTTCTACCTCACTCATGGCTATTTCTGCTTCATTTAGAATGAGTGGTTCTCCAAGTGGTTCTTGGCTTCCTGTAAGAGAAGGTTGACTGCCCTCAAGAGTGACTTTATCTAGCAGAGCTTCAATGTCTTTCTCTTGTTGGTGTTCATTGTAAAACATTTTTTTTGTATTTTTCTAAATTGACATTTGCTATACTGCTTTCATTTGCTTTGAATGCAGCATCAAATGAGTCATGGTCACCTAATAATTCTTCTTTTTTTCTCCAAAGTTCAAAAAGTTGCAGAGGTCCATGTAAAAAAGTACTCTATGGTGCAGAGATTTAAATGATAACTTTATATGATTTATTAGGCTGCATTTTGTACGTTTTACAAGGCTTTGTTCATACCTTGAGACTGAATATTTGCCAGTTGTCTCATCTGGTGTGACATTGTTTTTGTAGGAGTTGTTTTGGGCTATGTCGTACAGGCACATGTTTCCCAAAGCAGTACTTCTGTTTGGGTAGTATGTGTCAATTAAATTGTTTTTTAAAATGTATTGGCTGTTAGGATCATTTGTGACGATTATTCCTATCTCTTGGTTGGATTTTGGTACTCTTTTTCGGGCTGAAGCTGGACCAGGTTAAGCCAGACAATGTGTTCAGATTTGCCATATATGACTGTATCTGTTAAATGGTCTGCAGCTTTGTAGCACCTGCATTCTCTATGGGAGAGCATGTTTATACTGAAGCTGTACAATTTTTGTGACAGTGTTTTGTCAGATGATATGTCATCCCAGAGGTCTTTTAGCTCTATTTTCTCAGCTATTATAAGACAGGCAGTGACATATCTTGCAACTGCAGTGGAATTGTCTGCAATGTTTTGCATGTCTATATTTGCATTCCACAAGAGGGAAATTATTGCAGTCATTGATTTACTTGGATGCGCCGCCCCTTTTAATGTTGTATGCATTTTTATTGGATTTGTCTCTAACACTGTGTCTTTCAAACTTTCAAACTCAGAAGTGGCCCAAAGGCTTTCAGACAGTCAAGCCATTAAAGATGAAGAGGAAAGAGATGAAACATCCGAAGGCTTAACCATAGACTACTGGAATGAAAGGGAGGATACACTTCTGGGTCACTGAGGAGAGAGTGAGGAGAGGCGAGAGGTGTTGGCTTTTGTAGACATTGACGAGAGGAACACATTCCAGAGTGAGGACCGGTGATTATGAACAATCCACCGTCATCAGAAGACCATCCAAAAGCAGCATTAGGGGATCATTCGGAGGCGTGTGAGGAGCTCTGGCGATCTCGACGCGAGGTCAAGACCTTCAGAGTGTTGAGCTACGATGCTTCAGGGTCTCAAACTGAAGCCATCAGAAGGGGATTTCTTGCTCAAGCTACTGCATGTACAGACTCATATGCTAATAAGTCAATGTGCTATACTCAACAGTGGTGGAATATGCCGTTGTTGTTGGAAGGAAAATGTCAGTTTTTATTGTTTGTACCTCAGGTTAAGGTAAACCCTTAGGGACAAGGGTTTTGAAGGACAAGGGGCTGAGTGTAAACACGTGTTTAAACATAAGGTTTGTCAGTTACAGATTGGGCTGGCAGCATTAGTACAGTGCAGAAGTATATGTAAACACATGTTTAAACCTACGGTTTGTCAGTTACACCATGGGCAGCCAGCACTGGTCCAGTGCTAAAGTATATTAAGGGCCAGGTTACCTAGTTCTGAGCATGACGTTATGGAGCTGCCAATTTTGTGTGTTAAACCCGTGCTTACATGCGGCTGTTTTCCTTTCTTTCACGTCACCGGCACACGATTTGTTTGAGGGACACTTGATATGCTCCAACGAGCACAGGGGCAAGCATAGGCGTGAGGTGATTCCACCTCAGAGTTGGCTAGAGCCCCCCTCCCGGGAGACACCGGTGGAAGGTCCCCAGGGAGCATAAAGCCCAGAGGAGATCTGACCGGGTGAGAACACAGGAAGAACCGAGGGAGACCCGAGACATGGCCGAGGGAGAGGCAGATCCAGAGTCTTCACGGAGGGCATTCAGGCTCTCTGTCATGCCCGGTACGTTCCCTGAAGCCGTCCCTTTTCCCACCAGCAGTTTACCTCTCCCCTATCCTGGGTTGAGAGAGTGTGCTGGATGTGGGACCTGAAGCAGCAAGTTGACGGTTGCTATGCCAAGCCCCGGCACCGTGTCTGAGGGACAGAACATAGCCGTTCCTGCCGCGCTAGATGTTAGCGGCCAGGTAGAAGTGGGAAAGAGTGAGAAAAAAGGGCCACTGTGTACCGGGTGTGCATGTACATGACAGACAGGTGGATATGACAGACAGGCCTGAAGGCCGTTATTCGCCCAACCTTTCTCATTGAACTTGAAGAGGCCATAGTATCCAAGTTAGTTTCACGTCAGGAGGTTGTTGAGGTACTGCATCACCGTGTCACTGGGGTCGGTGATATCTTCGTCCGACAGTATAGATTCCGAGATCTCCCCCTCCCCCGACTCCTCACCTTCTTCCTTCCAAGAACCCTTCTTTTCCTTTCTTCGTGATCGTACCTTTTTTTTATGTAGATAGGGACGACCCCGGGAGGAAGCCACCGTGCCCCCCAAAAAGGAAGACCCAGGGGCCCCTCCCCTGGGAACGACCAGGAGGGGAAAAAGCCCTTAGGCACAAAAAACCCCTGTATTATCGCCGGGTGCTTTGGAGGAGTGGAACCAGGAATCCTTGTGGGGTGAGAGCTGGTGGAAAGTGTCAGGAGGCAACACGTGGGAGTGAACCCCCCAGGGACACAGGCAGTCCAGTAAGCGGTCCGAGGAACTGGTACACGTGAGGCTAGAAGTGGAAGTAACAAGACGGTAAGCAAAGGCAGTCCAGGGGAACAGGCAGGAGAACTGGTACATGGAAGGTCACAGCAAACCTATCCGAGTGGTAGGCGAGAGCAAATCCAATGGACAAAGCAGGGAACTGGTACACGCAAGGGACGGAGCAGAGCAAGAGGAAGAAGAGTACAGGAGGACGGAGCAAGCAGAACAGTCAAGAGGAAAAAAGGCGGTAAGTGAAGAAGGGAAGGAGGGAGGGTAAGCAAGTTGGAAGGAGGGCAGAGGAGGCGGGCGAGTGAAGCAAGCCAAGGAAGCGAGAGAAGGGCAGGCAGAAAACAGCAGAGGCACGAAGGAGGAACAGAGAGGGAGCCGGACTGGGCGCGAGGACCCAACCGGCGGGAGAAAAAACGAGTAACCCAATAGAGTGCAACAGAGAGCAAGCAACTCAGAGCTAACGGGACGAAACTGGAAGCGTTGCGACGCGTCCGTGACCCGAAAGAGGCTGGTTAAAACACTGGGCCGCGGAGCGCTCAACCAATGAGAACAGAAGGAAAATGAAACCAGGAAATAGGGGGCGTGACAGAAAGCTGCTGGCGGACGGGACTAAGTTCCGCCTCGCCAGCGGCTCCATAGACGCCAGGAACTCGGCGGCATGACACACTGACAAACGGTGAGTGTCAATCAGGGGGCCCAGTGTAAAGTAACGCAGGTTCCCAGAGACGGCTACTCACTCTTCTGAGGAGACATGTTTTTTTCATTTTCCAGAGGCCCAGTTTTGCCGCTTGTGTTATGTTCATAGTTAGCTAGCTATGGTTAACAGCCCGGGGGATAGTGTTCCACCCTTTTCGGATCCTAGCCCACTGAGAAAGTGGAGATTCCGCTTATAACAATTCCGGGGCTCGCTTGGCTTCATGCAGCAGTCAAGTTTGTCCAAGGGTTTGACAGATGGAGGGGCGAGTATAGTCTCTAGGTGAATGTGATTACACCCCGTTTGACACAGGGGATGCCAAGCAATTATTTATTTACCAAAGGTGTATGTATTTACGCACCTGTTGTGAAATGATGCCAATTACTTATTTATTTACCAAAGGTGCAGGTATATACTCCCCTGTGATGCACTTATGCCAATTACTCATTTATTTACCAAAGGTGAAGGTACTTACACCCGTGAGATAAGCTTGATGCCAATTACTTATTTATTTACCATAGGTGTATGTATTTACACCCTGTGTGGCCCAGTTGATGCCAAGCAATTATTTAGTTACCAAAGGTGAATGTATTTACACCCCTGTGACATACTTGATGCCAAGAAATTATTTATTTACCAAAGGTGAATGTATTTACGCTGTGTAACACACTTGATGCCAATTACTTATTTATTTACCGAAGGCGAATGTATTTACCCCGCTTGTGACAAAGTTGATGCCAAGCAATTATTTATTTACCAACAGGCAAGGGATAATGGTGTTAATTGTATACAAGAGAACAGAATTTTGGACAGAAATGTGTTTCTGTGCTTTTTTGTTTTTCTCTAGTATACAATCAGGGATGTCATTTGGGGGTTGCCAGGGGTTGCAACTGCGACCCCTGAGGTCTCCCTTGCTACCCTTGAGGTCTCCTTTGCTACCACATAAAAAGGTAAAAAAGAAAATATTTTTTTTCTTCTTATTTATTTTAATTGAAGCTCCAGGGCTGTGGCCAGTGCCATGTGGCTCTTTGTTTCTGGAGTGGCTGGCTTTCTTGATCATGCCTCTTAAAAAAAAAAACAGAGGGTTCCATAAGTGTAACACTTGAGCAGTTACCCTAAACAAGAAAGAATAGGAATAATAAATAGTCTTTGTGGAATTCTATACAATAATTGCTAAACTCATTAAAGGTTTATTTTAGGCACACTTCAGGGGGTGAGACACTGATTTAGTCTGATTGTGTATGTTCGTCGCAATGAAGTACGCAATGAACCTCGTCTATTTTTGGATGACAAACATTTCATACTCCAATGGTGCTACATAGCTAATAAGTGCGGACGAGACTGGGTTATTTTGATAATCGACACAGCACGCGCAATGACTATCAAACTCACTGGAGATTTAGAAACAATGGATGATGCCATAAAAAAATTGGTTCCGTTGGAAACATACAAAAAAAGGCTAGACGAAATAAAAAAAGAAATGGTTAATTTTAAGGGTTTCTGCACACAAGAATATATAAGGAGGATGCAAAAGGACCTGGTTCAATTTTCACATGAAAATGCGTTCTTGTATACTAAAGAGGGGTAAGTTTCCCCCTACGTGTTTAAACAAGAACAACAAGGACAAAGGGCCAATACCTCATTCAGCTCGGGACGTTCAAGTAGAGGCAGCTTTAACAGGGGACAAGGCCAAAGACCTTACAGGAACCGGGGTCGCCAACAGAGAGGTGGCAATTGCAATAGGAGACCACAGAGACGGGGTGGATCTTATAACCAATTTACCCCTGGACAACAACAACAACCACCACCTCAACAACAACAACAACGTATGGGCAATCCACCCACTGTCTCTTTTTTGGACGAGTGCACCATAGAAGACAATTGGGATCTAGATGAGAGGAGAACAAGGAGCAATAATCCTTATAAGTTAACTTGTCTGCATATCAACCTAAACCCGTGGAAGAGTTGGTTCTGAACAAAGGCTTGGGTTTTGTTCCTACAGCGCAGTATGATAGCTTTCGGACACACATAGAAATCGAACAATTACTGCGGAAGATTCATTTGAAACAATTCTTTGCAGAAGAATGCTATGATAAAGAAAGTAATGAGAGTGGTTTACTTAACAAATCCTCCTTTGACCCTCCAACAGCAAGCCATACGCCCAAAGCCATTGTATTCGCTAGGAGAGTGTGGCAGGATTTGAAGCATCTTGAAAGCGTACCTCCAAGTCCTACATTTCAAAACCTCAGTAATGCGGAGAGGTCAGCAGTGAAGAGCCTGGCTAATAATAAGAGCATAGTGATACTTAAAGCAGACAAAGGAGGGGCAGTGGTCATACAAGATAGGATAGCATATATTGCGGAATGTAACAGACAATTAGAAGATAACACCTTTTATGCTCCTATTGAAGTTGACCCAACTAAGAGACTATCCGCTTTGATACGCTATAAGGTAGACAAAGCATTTGAGAGAGATTGGATTTGTAAGCAAGAGCACGATTATCTGTGTGTATCGCAGCCCTCCATTCCAAAATTTTACACTCTGCCTAAGATACACAAGTCGTTGACAAACCCTCCGGGCCGTCCGATTGTGTCTGGCACTGGCTCCATATTAGAACCTCTCTCTAAATTAGCTGACAAGCACCTTAAACCTTTTGTACTCACCATGTATTCCTATATACAGGATACACGGAAGCCATCAATTGTGTGGAGAATATGAGCTTTGACCCCAACTCACAATTACTAGCCAGTTTAGATATTGTAGCTCTTTACACATGTATCCCACAAAAGGACACTCTTGAAGTTCACGAAGAAGTTCTTTTAACCAAAAGAACTGCAGGCATGACACCCAACAGCTTTATTTTATGGTGCGCTGAGATGGCACTAACTGAGAATTACTTTTACTTCAATGAGAAATTGTACCATCAGGTCCTTGGGACTGCAATGGGCTCACCCGTGGCCCCGACAGCAGCTAATCTATATGTTGAACATTTTGAGCTTGTAGACATTTATCCTCCCACTAATCCATGCTTTTCTAAAATTGCTTTATGGAGAAGGTTTATAGACGATATTCTTATCGTTTGGGATGGCTCAGAAGAATCGTTTATTGAATTCTTTCAATGGATCAATCTAAGAAACCAGTTCCTGAAATTTACCTACACAAGTAGTAGAAAGTAAATAGATTTTTTGGACATTACCATTGAGGTCGATGCAACTGGAAAAGCTCTGAAGGTCAGTCCGTTCCATAAACCCACGGACCGCAATGCTTTGCTCAAATTTGACAGTTGTCACCCCAGACACACACGGGAGAATTTACCGTTTGGGCAGTTTCTGCACCTAAAAAGGAATAGCACTCTCAATCATACATTTCTGACAGAAGCAGCTCAGTTGAAATCTAAGTTAGAGGCCAGGAGCTACCACCCGAAGATAGTCAAAAGAGCTTTCAGAAGAGCCAAACATAACAACAGGGAGGCTCTGTTGGAATACTGCCAGAAGTGTCCTACCAACAACAACATTGTGTTTGTCAGTACCTTTTGTTCTAGATCCAACCAAATGACCAAGATAATACGTAACAATTGGCACATTTTGTCTGGGGGAGAATGCCCTTCTAGATTTCCCCATGTGTGCTTACAAAAGAACCCCCAATTTGAAAGAATTAATCACAAAGAATGATATCTCAACAAAACAAGTGAGACTGACTAGTGTGACTGAAACTTGGGGACTGCCAGCCATGACGGGACATTCTCCCTGCGGCCATTGTGTGAATTGTAAATATACCAGGCATACAAAGGAGGTAGATATTGGTCTCACACGACCATGGGCACAAAACCAGTTCACCAATTGCAATTCCACTGTTGTGGTTTATGCTATATGGTGCCCATGCCCTAGACTCTACATTGGGATGACTGAACGGAAAGTTAAGTGAACACAGGTGTTGCATTAAAAAAAGAATATTGCAGCCCCGTTAGTCAATCACTTTATCACTATGGAACATGGTCCAGATGAGGTAAAATTGACTGTCTTATGGCAATTGGATAGGTCTAAGGTAAATTACAATAAAACCAATAAGTTTTTGTTTAAGGAACAATGGCTGATATTCCTCACTAAGTCTGCAGTAACCAGCCTTAATGAACAGTCAGACTGGCATGTTGACATGTCTGACATTACCAATTGACAGATGTCTCTATTTTTGGTTAGCAGTTCAAACCTGAGTGGGTTTCATTAACCTTCATTTCATGGAGTCAAGTCCGTTTGACAAGGATTGGCAGTGGGTCTTTTTCCACATCTCCATGTACACATTAGATGTCCTCCTGTGTACACTCCACTTCTCTCTTGTTCTGAGATACAGAGCCCCACTGTATGTATAATTCAGAGACAATGTTTTTTGCCCTATTTACAGCTATTGATTCCTAGTTGTGGACAAGTAGACACGCATGGGTCACAGCCATGCTGACTAGCGGCTGACACTGCATTTGTAATCCTGTCTGATGTATGTATGGTCAATATACTGTGCCTTAGAATGAACACTCTTTCATGCACACATACGTTAATGATGCAACTTTGTGCACACATACACAATCAGTGCACCACGCACTGGGCCTGACCCTTTTCGTAAACTACCTGGTCTTCCAGTTTGGCTGCCGGAGATTGATGTAGGGGCGGCACGGATTTCACGCTGTGTAAGCAACCGGTAATTCTACACGGGCTGTGAGACAACGCATGGAGGAGGATGTCACGTGACTATTCAAGTGAGGAGTAGACCACACCCACTACCCCTTTTTTACATTTCCGTGGTAGCAGTTTAAACGGTACAGAGTGAGTCGGTAGAAGGAGCTGAATCACAGACCCCGACAAAGCGGGTTGCAGTTTCCATTTCTCTCGGGAATGAAGCGGGTTGCAGTTTCCATTTCTCTCGAGTACGGACATCGGGTAAACCGTAGGTTTCAGCTGTGCAGAAAAGTTAGTTTTCTATTTGGCGCACAATTTTGTATGGTATGAATGACCCTGAGCCCTTCCTCCTTCTGTTTACAGCGCAGCGGTACGCAACCGCAGCATTGCATGTTCTGACGCCATTCCAGCACACAGCGCAGCATTAATGCCTGAGAGGTAGAACGATTGAACGAAACTCCATTCTTACTTTTCATGAGGGTATGTCATCTGCATTACTTTGTCTCGATTGGACGCAACTACACATAATATGTATGACACTATAAGAGGATTCAATTCAACACTACAGCTAAGTCAATGCCTAGTCTGGGATACTGAATGGAAACCCTTATTGATATATCTTTACGTCCAGTTCATGCGTTCTGGATGACTACCCCCATATAACACCCCTCTCTTGGAATCCCCCTGACCCCACTGAGCCACGAAGTAGTTCTGTTTTGCAAGTTTAAACAGTTTATTTGATAATTTAAACAATACATATATATATATATATCACACTTTATAATACATTAATAATTGAATATCACACTTAATCTGAGCAGTAATCAATAATGGATAGTCTGGCACTAGCACACTTCTTTATAATCAATGATGAGTGGTTATAGGATGGATAAGATAGCAACAATACTTTTATGGTTTCAAATGGATGCAAGGTGGATTGAAAATGCAGTACAGAAAATAACTTGATATGATTTCAACAAAACAATGTAATCACTTTTCTCTGGCAATCCACTCCCCCCCTTTATGCAATGCAAGGAAATGGAAGGAAAGCACACAGTTCTCAGAAATGCAATCAAATGTAATTCAGTTCACCCCAGCAAGCTTAGACTACAGAAGTTGGAAACACAGGCCCAAAATGCTTTTATATGTGCTGGCAATGAAGTGAGGAATATGCGGAAAATGGTTTTAATTCCCTCTAGAGGTTCAGGGTGAGTGATAGATACTTTGAATGAGTTCAGGATCACTTTAGCAATGCTCTATGAATGGTTGCCAGGTTGTAAACGAATTTTTGCAACGGAAGGCAAGCAGCTGCAGATTTTTACACGTGAGCTAACCTTTCAATTCGCGGCAAAATTTCAAATCGCGGCAGATTTTTCCGAGTGCGCCGGGCGCGATTACAGAGGAACTACAAGGAGTAGCACTATCGCTTTGGGGTCCTAGGACAGCCTAGGATCTCAGCTTCCAGATGAAAGTTAAATTTTGTTCCTAACCCGAACGGTTCCGGGTTATGAACGATTTAGTAAAGGTGGATTTTCAGATTTAAAACAACTCAAAATGACAAGTGACAGCGTGCAACTTTGGAATTACATATGACAGCTCGCAGCTTAAGAATGACAGGTGACAGGATCTCTAGGAGACAGTTCTACTCAAGTTAAAATAGCTTGCATTAGATTATTTTAACTAAGAGATTGGTTCTGCACAGTTCTGCTAGGTACTCACAATATATTTAGAAATAGGCCTCGCCACGGATCTGGTCAGGTTTTCGGACTGGACTCCGGTTCTGGTCTCGGCACTTCACAGTGATCTGGGTCAGATCTCTGGTTCTGCTAACAGCGGTCTGGGTCACTCTGGTTCTGATCAGGTCTGTGGGTCCGGATACAGCGGTCTCCGGTTCAGCTGGTCTCTCTCTGGATACAACACTGCTCTCTGGCAAATGGCAAGAGTTCTTGCAAAGAATTCAAACAGCTCGCCTGGCTGTGAATAGTGGCAATGATTTGAGGCCTGCTAAAGAGGGATTTAGCTTGTAGTTGACCTCTCTGCTACAAATTCTGAAGTAAAGTCTTGGTCTCTGAAGGTGGATAGATTGAAGTCTCTATGTTGGCTCTCTGGAGGTTGATGGAGGTAAAGTATGGGTTTTCCCGGCAGAGCGTCCCGCAGCAGATGGAATAGAATCTCCCTATCTGTCCTGACTGTCTGCTTTTATGTGTTTTGAAAGTGGGTGGAGAGGCTAACTTTCTAGGCCCTACCCCTCTCCACTTGTCATTGGCCACTTCCTCCTCTTCCCCTTGATTGGGGGAATGAAATGAAGTGTCATCATGATGAGGTCTGTTCATGATACAGAGAACCCAGCCCTGTCAACTTTACACACAATCTATATTTGACCTAAAGACATATTTCATAGATACACAGTGATTTGAAATTACATGCACCCATCACATTTCCTGATGGTAGCCCCTGATCCAATTCTGTCGTTTCTAGGAGCTTGGGTTCAAAAATGGCAACATATTTCACTTTTTTGTCGGGTTACCAATATTGGATTTGTCCCCACATTTACACAAATGTTCGCAAAGCATGTGGGCATTAGGTGGTGGAGTGTCAGATTTTTAACATACATACATTTAGAGTAATATCCTCTTTTCCGCTAAAAACCCCCTATGAATGATCCATCTTTTTAGATTGATGTTCTTGCCCCAAAGGGGTGTGGTTTCCCAGGTCACATGGTGTAGAAACCAGTTTCTGCCAAGCTCAGAGACCCTGCCCCTCCCAGCTTCTGCCAAGGGGAAGCTATTTTACGGTCCCCCTAATAAACCATTTACCTGGGCCCTGGAAGGCCCATTGTTCAAAAGGAAGCCATTTACGACTACCCTAATAAACCATCTGCCTGGGCCCAGGACAGGCCTTTGTTCAACTCCCTGTAGCTGCTCCACCCCTAATCTAATCAGAGAGGTGACAACTCCTTTTGGCAAGGGGAAGAGTGGCTGAGCAGGTTTTAACTCCTGTGGGGGTAGATGTCAGGCAGAATTCAGTTCCTTAAGCCAGGCCCCAGCTAATGTCACTTGTAGTTACCCAGTTTTCTTCATTCAAATAAACTAACAATTTTTACACATGCAGCTAGAATGCTGATTCTAAGTTTAAAACTATGACATTTAAACAATTGAAACCTATGTGACACTCAAAAGTAGGTCACTCATTTCTTTTAAACATTTAGATTTTTAGTGTCTTTCAGTCCAAATTTACTTAAACAGCTGAAATCCACAGCTCAGCCAGTTTTGCTATGAACATTATTTTAGGATCATCCTCTTTCCAGATTTTGTATACCCACAAGACTTTATTCTGTCAAATGTCTGCTGGTGTTCAGTGAGATTGTTGGATATTCTGCAATGTTTGAAATGGGCATTCAGAGAAACAAAGGGTGATTTTTAAAGTGCTTTCTAGCGAACAGGCACTTCTGTTTTTCTCTTTGGCACCCCATTTCACTCATGGCTCTTCTGACCCAGCACACCCGCACCGGGGGGTGGCAAGTCAGGCGACCATTTTGGTGTGCGCACAAACTGCGCGGTTTTCATAGATTCTGGCGCACATGTGGGCTTTTTCGGTCATCTTGGATTTCCTAAGCCCACAGCACCAAATGTTGTAGCATAATAGTCCAAACGTGGGTCAGAACACCCAACAACACACCTGGGTTGCCTCTGGGTTACCACATCTGTGATTGATTGCACATGAGCGTGATTTCTCACGTATCATTCTGTGGATTCACATTGGTTCCCTCAGTCATGACATGCAGGACTATACCCATTCTATCGGTGACGGAGTCCCTGACAGTGACACAGTCTCCACGTAACGAGCACCCTGTACCCAGGTTATTTTGAGGAATGTAGGAGCCACTGGTCTAACCCCTCTGCTGTGTCATGAGGACAGTGGTTCTTTTTGTTCACTTATACCAGTCTTTTTTCTTCTTTTCTCGGAAATACAGAATGTGTTCACCTTCTACAAATGAGACGCTCCCCTAATCACCGGAACTTAGTAGTATTGACCATATGTTGGCAAAACTGATAGCGGTGAGTCTTACTGAGGTTAATCACAACCTAGTAAGTCGAATTGAGATATGTAATTAAGCCAGATCTCTTTTCTCCTTTTCTCCTTTGCTTGTCTTCTTGCTCTATCTCCATCCCCCTCCTTTTTAGCAGGCTGTGCACACTACTGGCCTTCATCATTTGAAAATCGCTTCAACGTGTGGACTGGCCACACCTCTTTGACAGCTTAATAGCATGTCCTGTACTGTGTTTATTTGATGTGTATAGTGGATATTGTTTTGGATTCCCTGAAGAAGTTCAGGCAATTTTCATCATTAACGTATATGAATGAAACATGTCAGGCATAAGAGCACCTTAAGTTGAAAGGTGCATTTCATCAACCAACTCAGTGGTTACAGTCACCCTAGTAGCAGTGTAAAAGGGTAGACAATTAACTGTTACGTTATCAATAGCAAACCTCTAACAAACAGACAACTGTAGTTGTTTGGGAGTGCTACACACCAAAGCGTGACTATACACCATGGATTTCGTGTTATATTGCTTAGATTTGTATAGGCAGGAGTGTTTTAGGTGTATAGGTGACACCTAGGCAGGTTGTTGTTGTTTTTTTCAGTTGTTTACTTATTTATTTAAAACTGATTTGGTACATGTGATGTTGTTTTGTATTTGATGTTTTAGAAGAAGTGCACTAGGTTTTACACTTTCTTTTATGATGTTGGTTTTACTTAGATATTTACATTGTGTGTTGTTTTTCGAATAAAATTGTACTTTGTTAGACTTGTTTCACAAAACTTTGACTCAGTCCCTATTTGGTCCATGGGCCGGGAACTGTGAGGGTAGATAGAGTTTGAATAGGAGATAGAAGGCTGGTTCCCTTTTTGTCTGATATTGTCTAGATGGCTGCAATAGGAGTTGGGTCCAGACGTTGTTAAACTAATCCATTGGTCTCTCATAGTTAGCAGTTGTGTATGTTCGTCAACACCTCAAATTCACAATGCAAACACAAACCTTATCTATTTTGCTTTTTGCAAGATGCAGTTATAGCATGTTTCTTTTCTGCCGTTGTCTCTGTTATGATCATCACAAGACATTCCATTTCAGTGTCCTCAGTGACTTGACAAAATCCTTGTGCCTAAAAGCGTGTATACAGTGTAGAAATATTTGACCATAGCACATAAAGTGGCCCTTGATTTCATTGTGCCCCAATTAATGGTTTGTTGTAATGTGTCTATCTGTCCTATCTCCGTGGCATGCTGTTCAGGATGTTTGTTTGCATGTATGAGATAACGAGTGCCCAGAGTATGGGATGCTGTGTGAGTGTGCTGCTTTCCCTGCCCTACTCTAAATTATTTAATCCACAGTAATGAACCCTCCCAATGGTATGTATTTTTCCAACCTCTGAAGCCTGAAAAGTAGATCCATGCAGGCTTGACATGTGGCCAACTTTGCACTAGACTTGCAGATGAACTGGCCAGCTGTTAAATCTCAGTTACCCGTTTATTGGTATCCACTACAAAGTGTTATTTACTGTCTGACTTTCAGACATATAATTGCTCATTTTACTATAGCTGGTCAAATACCTATAGCTGGTAAGATAGCTCAGTGGGTTGAGTGGTCACTGCTGCGATGTGTGTGTTATCTGAATGTTGCAGGTTCGAATCCCAGCAAGGCCAACTCAGCCTTTCATCCTTCTGAGGTCTATAAATGAGTACCAACACAGATTGGGTGATATGTATGTATATTTGTTCTATATAAAGCACTTTAGAGTAAGTGCTATGATATGATATGATATGGTATTTATAACAGGCCTATACACAAGTGTTTCAAGGCACAACGAGGCAAGGGAGGGGGAACAGAGCGATTGCCCAAATGCATGAGAAGGGGAAGGGGGAGAGTGCAAGTGTAGTACAAGGGATAATAGACTAACAACAATAAGTAAGTGCAGCCAGCTGGTGGCTAAGTGCAGCCATACAGTGTTATGTGCTGGTAGAGGGACTGTAGGGATACAGGGACAGTCCTGAGTGTGCCAAGAAGGCAGTGCAGGTGTGCGACTGGCGTGGAGGAACCTGGGCCTGAGATCAGAGGGTAGTCAGGTAACCAGTGCAGTTTCAGTCAGGAATTCAGCAGGGGAGAGGAGGAGAAAAAGCAGAAGCGAAGAGAAAGGTATTGAGGTGCTTGCAGAACCCGAGATGATTCTCCTCAAGTTTCAGTGAGGCAGGGAGGCTGTTCCAGAGGGAAGCCTCAGCCGAAGAGAGATATCTACCACCAACTCAGTGCTTGGGGAAGCGACTGACCCTGAGGGAGTTGGAGGTGGATGAGCGAAGAGCTTGAGAAGGAAGATATTTAGGAAGAGAGAGTTGAAGGTATTGAGGCCCCAGGTCCCAGAAGGCCTTGTGGACAATGCAGAGGGTTTTGAACTCAATCCTTGCAGCCACTGGAAGCCAATGCAAAGATTTCAGACCTGGATAGATAAGATCCCTGGGCTTGAGGCCAAGGACAAGTCTCGCAGTCCTGTTCTGGATAAGTTGCAGAGGGCGGAGAGTAGAATGCAGGCAGATTTAGAAAGAGGCTGTTGCAATAGTCCAGCCTAGAGAGAACCAGAGATCTGGAGACAGTGAGCTTCTGGGGGAAGGATAGGAAAGGAAGAATACCACAGAGGAGGTGCAGCTGGTAGTGTGACTTCTTAGAGACTTCAGAGATGTGAGGAGAGAAGGAGCGTGTGGAGTCGAAGATGACCCTGAGGTTTTTAGCCTCACAGGTGGGCACAGGAATAGGGCTGAGATAGGCCAGCCAGAGAGTGGCAGGAAAGGAGGGAGCAGGTGTGCTGATGAGGTGAATCTACAGAGATCAAAAAAACATATTAATTATTGTAATTACAGATATGTACTTCATTTTGAATAACTTTTTCCATGAATTTACATTTATTTACCATTTATTATGTGTTATTGCGTGTGTTTTATCATGGTGATAGTTGATTAATAAATATGTATGTATTATACCATCCTTGACCTAGTCTATCTCCTCCTTGGCTTGCATAATAGAAGCCAAACCATTCATGTAGTAATGTTATAATAGCTATTGTCCGTGTGACCGCCTTTGTGCTTTTTTTGATCTCTTGTTGTTTCCCGGGTCCACGTTGTAGGGGTCACCCATCCTTTGGTCTTTATGATGAGGAGAATCTCAGTTTTCCTGGCATTAAGGCAGAGATCATTGGCAGCACACCACTCCTGGATGGCGGAAAGACAGTCAGAGATGAAAGAGGGAGAGGAGGTGGCTGAAGGTAGCCTGAAAATGAGCTGAGTGTCATCAGCATAGCACTGGAAGTTGGGGCAGAGTGCAGCAATGCAGTGGGCGGCAAGAAGTGCCAGGTATTGGTTAAATAGCCAGGGAGAGAGGTTAGACCCATGGGGAACACCACAGGTAGAGATAGAGATGGAGGAGAGGAAGGACCCAAGTTGAACCTGAGAGGCTCGATCAGAGAGGAAAGAAATCAGCCACTCCAGGGCCTGACAGGTGATACCAGGTTATCACAGAGATGATTGAGCAGGATGGCATGGTTACCCGTATCAAAGGCTGAACAGAGATCAAGTAAGATGAGGACACATGGGGTGTTGGAGTAAAGGTTGGAGAGCAGGTCTTCACGGATGTTCAGGAGAGCAGTTTCTGTGCTTTTGGCAGCTCTGAAGCCAAACTGATGATCATGGAGGCAGCCAACAGATTCAGTGTGAAGATTGAGCTGGGAGAACGCCAGCTTTTCCAGGAGTTTGCCCAGGAAAGGAGTGATGGAGATTGGGCAATTGTTGGCAGGGCAAGATGGGTCGGCAGAGGATTCTTGAGAAGAAGGTGCACAAGGGAGGGCTTCAGGGGGGATGGGAAGACTGCAGTGGCAAAGGAGTGGTTGCGGAAGTCGACCAGGGCAGGAACCAGGGAGTCAATGTGATCCTTGATGGTTTCGGAGGAGCTGGGGTGAACCTGTTTTGACGAGACTTTCATAGATCGGACTTGTCTGGAAACCTTGTCAGGGGAGAACAGGGGAAAGGCAGAGAAGGAGAGAGGAGCGGTGGCTGAAGAGTGGTCACAGGAAGAGCAGGGAGTAGAGGGAGGAAGGGGAGAGGAGGAGAGAGAGGACAGGATGTTCTGGGTTTTAGAGATGAAATGGGGAGGCAGAGCCGTGCAGAGGGCCTGGAAGGGTACAGGAGAGGCAGAGACTGCGGCAGGATTGGCCAGTTCATTGCAGATCTTAAAGAGTTCAGTCGAGTTGTTAGAAGCCGCAGAGATGCAGGCTTGAATGTGGGCTCTCTTCTTGATGCAGACATATATAATACATCATTATAATTTGGCCTTGGACGTCTGCTTGCATTCTAATTTGGTAATATGGGCCTGCACACACTGATATTAATTTTAACAGCCATGGGTTCCCCTCCACCCCCCTCCCAGTGCCAGGGCCTTTTTTGATGATTTTTGATTTCGGTATTTCACCATTCAATGCCTTCTAATATTTTCTCCTTCATTAACCCTTTAAGTGCCAAGGACGAGCTATCTCGTCCCTGGCAACAGGGAGGTAATCCCAAGGATGAGATACCTCGTCCTTGGCACTTAAGGGGTTAATGATACATATGGTGATTCATTCCTGTATGTAATGTATTACAGTGATATCGTGACTGTATTTATCATAGTATAATTAGGAACAATGCTATGTGATGCCACTTCCTGTTTTGTCAAGGGGTGAAAGATTGTGTTCCATCGCTTCCCGTAATGTCACTTTGGGATGGATTCAAATTACATCACTTCTTGTGATGTCATCAGAGGTAAAGGGTCATGTGATATCACTTCCGCGACCCCTGGCATTTTGGTGAAATGACGTCCCTGTATACAATTGTCCATTATTTCCATTAGCATAGTAGAAAATGCTAATGGGAATGTTGGAGTATCTTAGTAAATATAACTACTTTACTGAAAAATGTAAAGCAGATGGAGTCTATAAACTTATTATTTTAGTTCTATTTTTTAACTGTGTAAATTTGTGTTGCAGAAAGTAAGGTGGGGAGGTAAATGAGGGAAGGGGCACCAACCACACATATGCGGGTGGCAGGTAGAGAGGGGAAGATGTTGCGCATGTATTAAATCTAAGGTAGAAGGCAGTGTTTCTCATGGTCCTTGATTACAGCTTCAAAAGCACTTTGAGATTGCTCCATGCAGCGTGGTGTGGTGCAGTATATACAGAATAGAGTTGTTTTCGAAAGATATGGATCGACAGACTCTTTAATTGCTTACAAGGTAACTGGTGGGTTTTTGTTTCGCGCTGAAGTAGGCCGTGTGGTTACAGCATTGGTTGATGTAGATGAGGTAGTGTAAGACAGTCAACTACTTCCTAAGGAAGGAAGAGCTTTCTGAGAGCATTGTGGTGGTTGAATTTGGTGTGGCGCCACACGGAGGCGGTCACATAGAAGTACTGCCCAGTTTGTCCATTTGTGATGACATCTTTGATGTCCTGGGTGTTAGTCTTAGCAGTGCATGGCGGCAGCGCGTGTTATGGTTGCTTAGCTTACCATAACTGGCAATTTTCTGAGGTTTTTTGGTTTTACTTGTAACCATAATGTCCCTTTAACAAAGTTTTTTCATTGAAATTCATAGGTTTTTATTAGTGCAACTTAACCATAACGTACCTTTAACAAAGTTTTTTCAGTGAATATATATGTAGTTGACAGCAACCTACAATGGAATTATCCAGTGAATACTTTGCAATATTTCGCCAGTGTTCTATATGATTTGGAATGATGTCAATACAATTTTGCCTCAACTGACTCACTTTTTATTTGCAGTACCTTGACGCCTCTGAAATGTCCTGCGCAAACACCTTTGGTCCAAGCAATTGCACAGAACTCTCTGCAGCGCCCTGCTCTATCTCTACCTGCTAATGCTGCTAGCTTATAGTTCATTTTATTTTGTGACAAAACACAACCCCAACTTCCTGTGAGTCCTATAATGGCAACTAAATACATATTGCTGTGGGGTGGGGGACATTGTTAAGCTCACTTGATTTTTCAAATGTGGCTCAGTAAAAACAGGACCCTGCCCTGCCATATGCACTACTGGTGGCTGGTGTTTGTATTTTGGAATGAGCTGTAGGGCATCTTTTGGGCTTGCATTCTGGAGGGCCATTCACTTCCCTGGGGGTCTTTTCCGTGGAAATTAGGGAATCTGATTGCTAGTGAGCATGCGTGTGGACAACCAGACCTTGTGTTTGAGCGCCATGCGAGAGGTGGCGCCCACACACTGTGCACCCTAAGAGGGCACACATTAAAGCAGTATTGATACAGGAGGGGGTTCCTTTACAGATTCCCTCTGTGGAGGAGTTCTGATACATGCACACCACTTTGACACTGCAAAGCCTCCAGCTTTCCAATGTTCACAGCTGTCAGTGGGACATCAAGCTTCCTGCGCTGCTCCCAATCACATCATGTGACCTCGGACCTCGAAGATAGATAATGGTGCACCAAACACTCACCTGTCACAGCTTTTGTGTGCAGCGCCAACAGCAGCCTGTGCTTTGGTGAATCCAGCCCTGACAGTTGACTCAATTTGCAACTGGTTCTCTACAAATCAAGTTAATGACAGATAAAGATCGTCATTAAAGTTAGCCAAATTGCCCAAGATGTGCAAACACACACACCATTTACTTCCCTACGGAGACTGTTTTTCCATCTTTTTTGGGGTCAAACAATGTATTTTCTCACACCTTCTCTTACCAGCATGATGTTTTGGTTCCGTAAGTCTCCTTTCTCTGTTCACAGTCCTAAATGCCGTGTGGATAGTATGACGTCAACATTGACAATAGAAACAGGCTAACACTTGTCTGTTGCGCATGCTGGTGATTTACAAAAAAACAAACAAATAAAATAAAAAGAAATACACTTGCTAGTGTGTTACATGACCTTATGGTCAAACATGTGATATTTAAGTCAAATATAATGAAATTGTGGTGTTTATTTTCGCAGGACAGATTTCTTTGTACCGAATAGGCGCAATTTCCAAGATGTTCCCTTTCATTGGCAACCTTTTGTTCGGAAAGGTAAGTTCAATGCTTGAGCTGATAACTACTGTTTTAATGAACGGCTTAGTTCATCCAGCCGTGTAAAATATAAGCAAAAGCCGACATAAATACAGGGGAGTCGAGATTGTAAAGATAAATAACAATAGCGGTATGTGGGAAGTGATAATATAGGCGATTTACTACACACCAATAAAACGGCCTGTAAAAAGATACTGCACCTTTAACAGCTTACTCTCTCAGTGGCAGCTTGCACTCAGAGTTAGTGATCTAAAGATGCAGTGACACAAAAAGCTTACAGATAATTAAATATTGATTTTTGTTTTCTAATCCTATATAAAAATTGTCCTGGGTCTCCCAGTGGTAGTTTTCATCCCTAGGACATGAAGAGCAGTGTTAACCCTGTTTTGTTTCAAGATGTTGCAGAACAAAATAAGGGGAAGGTTTGGAAAATCGAGGTTAGAGTGTCTTATGTTCAAGACCCGTTCCTCCAGTGAGCACGCGAAGCTATGAAATATGAACATAGCTGTTCCGTGCATAACATTTAACAATGACATGCAACGTTACCCTGGCAAGGCGTAGGAGATGACCTTTTCAATAAAAGAGAAGTCATTTTTCTCAGTACTTCAATACACTAAAGAGCTACACAACTAATGTTGTAATCACGTCTGTAGGAATATCAGTGAGGAAATATGGTGTAACTCTCTGTCACGACCAGAGTCTGTCTAAAACACAATGTATATGAAAAGCGACTTATAGCACATCAGTGGTAGGACGAAAAAGCCGAGCACAAGGGATAGATACTATGAGCATGATGCATAAACACCGTTTTCATCCTAGCAGTTAGAAGAACAAGAACAACCCCTGTTTTTACAGTTCTAGTAGTTATGTTAGTGTGATTTATATCGTGCACCAGTGCTATCTGCATGGTCGCCAGGCGCTCTGGTCTCTCTGAAAATATGAGAGTGGTCGGTGTATTGTTAGGAGGACAGTGAGAGGGCATGAGTGTTTTTGCAATCGTGTTGGTAGTTTCAGTTCCATTATCACTGGGGCAGATGTGAAATATCTCACAGGACTGTCTGGTGGTCACACTGCCAACATGTCTTTGTTGCCCACCCAGTCCAAATTGCATCTGGCCCACAGGCCTGGTACGATCTTGCTGGTGAGGGCGCCCATGCCTCGGATTGGCCCCTTAGCAACGAAGTGGCATTCTTGTCATCCACAGGACAAGTTGCTGTTCTGCCAAAATTCTTTCCAGGGCCACATGTCTGCAGGCATTCCGGAGTCATTTCCTAGAATTCTACGCCAGCTGTTATGATTCTTAGCTTTATGGATCGTATTAGCTCTACGATCACGTAGTCTTGTACTTCTTCACTGGCAATGCACCACTGCAGTTTTTGTCTTGCTGTTACCACTCAATGCATCTGCTAGATTGGGGTATCTCTTGTGACTTCCCCAATATTCATATTAGTATTCGAGAGCTGTGCCCCAGAGATAAGCCCCATACCTCATTCTATGGGACCCACATGGCCTTCTAATTGTTGTCCCTTATATACACCCCAGGCTGCAAGTGCTGTATTTGCACCATCCAGCTTCGATTGGCCCCTTCCCTTCTCTGTCTTTCTCTGTGTAACCCCTCCCACTGTTGCTGTAGGTGAAAGGCCTCTCCCACACCACATTTGGGGAGCTGACTAGTGACCTGAAACTCAGGTAGAGGGACAGTAAATATAAACATGGCTGGGGATATTTGTTTTTAAAACATACTAAAATCCAGACCTATCTATCTTGTTTATAGTATGATACCAGAGACTGGCTCTGCAACCCGGAGTTCCATAAGAGCTGCATCACTTGCAAGGTTTGCTCTACCAAATACTGTAGAAGGATGCAGGTGCAGTTATCTAAATTATTGTTACACTGACATAAAGGATGAGTCGTATTCATACAGACCCTGGACACCACTGTACTCTTGTTAGGATTCAAAATGGTCTGCAAGTAGCAGTAAAGCTCCAAGTACTGCTACTTTAAGAAAGTTACGAGGCAACAGCACAACATCTGTAACTCTGCTATCGTTACCAATCTGTTCACGCTCTGTCACCACCATGGGGTTTGTTTGAAAGCGACACCAGTACACCGTCTTCAGGACTTCTTTTCTTCCCAAACTAGTATGTAAAACAGAATAGCAATAAGGGGTCAAATCAGAAAAATGAAACGGTTCAGGATATATTTCTGGTACTGGGGCTGGTTTTGAAACATGTTCAACATTAGCTTTCTAATCATTAGGAGTAGGGTTTGAATTTGGGGACTGCTGTTCTGTATTCCTGAGCTTCACACAGGTATGGAACATCACCTTGGGGCAACTTAGCAGGCCTTGGAAAAAACTTTAACCACATACCCAACCCACACTCCCATGCCCAAACATATCACAAGCTCCTCCCTGCCAGTGGACCACAAAACACCTTTTGTTCCAAGGACAATTCTTTAATATTGGCATTGCTGTCATGTTTGTGAGATTGTACGACTGCATTACATTTTTTCACTAAATATATTAAAGATCAGTGAGAAAACAAAACAGGGAGAACACACAGAACAGGGAGCTTCATCATTACCATAGTAATGGTGGTGTGGCCCACTTACACTGTGACACATGGAATCAGGTCACTTGGAGTTTCTCTGCAATTTTAAATACCAACAGGATTTGAAGAGAGTCCTTCGGTTTTGGAGCTAAAACCGACTTTCTTAGGTGTATCTTCACAAGAACCCAGTAGCCTGATTGTAGAGAATGTTCGGGTATGTGAAGCTCATCTAGAAGGGCTGCCTTAACCTGGTTTTCAGCAAAATTTACAAAAGAGATTAGGGATTTCACACCTCACAATAACCTGGCATAATTCAAGCGCAAGTTATCATCGCCAGCTTTAACAGGTGTGGACAAGGGCAATCACATTGGTCTGCCATACAATATCTCAATATCTAATTATTTAAATTAATTAATATTTTATTACACACTAAATAGAGGAGGCCAGTCTCAAAACATGCACATGGATTCAAACCTCAGTTGCTATGCATTGTCTTGTTTTTAAGACAAATTTGTTGCCGCGAGCTATCCTCAAAGATAAAGCCAGTTTTTCGATTAGTGTTTCTGATACTGAATAGTACAAGTGGTATGATTTCGGTCCACTTCAATCCAGTCTCTTGACTTAATTTGTATTATTCTGTCATGCATCTCCACTGGCTCTGCTGTTTGGGAGTGACAGGGGCAGTGCAAATTGAGCTGTATGTTCAAGGTGGTCCATAGTGACTTAATCACACTATTCAAGAAATGACTACCCATGTTGACCAGCACTACACATCTGGGTACAAAGTCTCTCACAGGTATTTTTACATCTGTCACAGAATCTGCCTTCTGGCAGGGGTAGGCTTCCACCCGCCCAGAGAGCACCTCTGGAATAACCAAAAGATTACAGAGAATGAGCTGGGGGAAACCAATCTACTGACCTATAAAAGCGTCATATGGGGTCGAATGTGTTCCCTTGGGCGCAGTTCCATTTTCCCCATGTTGTGCTGGTGGCAGATGGTGCAACGCTTACAATAGTAATTTGCAATTTTCTAGAACTCTGGCGCAAGCCATGTAGGGTTCAGAGTCATAACCATTCTTTCTCATACTACAGGGGCCTGGCTTGACAAGATGTGATATTTATATTCAGAGTGCAACCAATCAACTGGGTCATCTCGTCACATGGTGTCGACACCCTTTCCAAACCCAAACGTCTCTTTCAATGGCCGGAGCGTCTTCTTTTTTTAAGTTCATAATTTTATAGTGGATTTCTAACAGAAAATGGTACAGTTTGACCTTCAACAGCAAGGCATTGTGCGAGCTTACATCGGATGTTCCATTGTCATGTTTACAGCAAACCGAGCTTCCTCCCACAAGTGCCCATTTACAACGACAGCATTTACGGCGAGCATAAGAAATATTCTGTTGCTTATCGCTTACATCCTCTACAGACTGTGAGATAACAGACAAACCCAAAGAACGCAGGAAACCAAATTAAACTAAACAAACACACTCAAAGTGAAACCAAACCTAAACTGAGATTAACTAGAGAGCATATAACTGTCCACATTATAGACTTCAGATATTTACTGTGTTCAGTTTTAATTACCTCGGGAGATATCCACGGGAGGTTATCCCCCCCTAAATGTTCCTCGCATTCCTATGTCTAATGGGCTGTTGGTAGTATATAGAGGCATAAAACAAAGAGTGGAGTATCTCCAACCCATCAATGGCCCTCGTTGCAACACTATCTAGTTCATAGCACTGATTCATCTAGTGAGCTTCATTCATTCTCTGTTTCTATCGACAGGTATTCGCCCCATGTACATAAGAACTCTTTCTCCCTGTCTTGCCTTCGGTATATCAATCTTCCATACGCTGTCATCTTTAACTTCTCCTCCTACCAGGTTTTTGATAATGGTATTTTCTGGGTGCCCACAGCCGCATTATGCCCTGTTTGGCATCTAATAAATCCGTGCTGAGCCATTTCACTTCCTGAGCTGTGAGACTGTTTTCCTGCGACATTTCACTTAATATGCATCGCAAAGGAGCTAAGGAAATGTTTTTTCCTATCACGATCTGCAATGATCTGTGTATTGCTACCCAGTATGCCTTAAGCTGTGCGCAGGACCATAGTATGTGCAAAAAGTCGACTTCTGACATGCCACATCTCCAGCACATGTATTGATGCATAAGACCTGCTGCCTGCAGCCTCTTGGGAGTCCAGTACCACCTCTGTACAATCTTAAATTGCGTCAATTTTTGCAACATTTAGTGCCCCTTTCCATTTCTCCACTATCCCCTCCTTTCGTGCGGACCGCATACAGCGAGTCTCTGAGTGCAGCATATATAGGGTTTCTATCAGGACCCTCTTCCCCTTTCAGTGTGTTAGTACTCTCAACACTGACAAGCTTTTTGACATTTTCCTCAGGTCTCTTTGCGCCTTTGTGACACAGTGCACACGTTTTATAAATCTCCAATGTTCTGAAGGACCTAGATTAAATTTAGAAACTAAGGCCTCAAAGCCAAGCAGCTTCTCCCCCTTCCCAGACAAGCTTCATCTGTCGTATCCTCCTGGTTTCCCATTCTGCCCATGATATCCACTTCCCCTATTTTGATGGACTATTGTTCCAAAGCGGGGCTTCTCTCTGCCAGTGACGATTTACCTTAAGTAATTTGTGTGCTCACTCATGGACCGTAGAATTGGGTGTTTCCTCTGCCCTCTTTTCTCAACATATATCATTTGCTCTAGCTGGACCCTGGTCGATTTCGAATCTGACTCCTTGTAAAAAGCTTCCACTTTGGAGAACTGCTGGGCTATGTAGTATAGTTCTGCATTAAATGCCTTTAGTTCTCCTGAAGTTGTAGGGGCTTATAACTTCTCTAGTTTGAGTCATTGGGCCTCATTCCTAGTACGGCGGTAGGGGGTTAACGGCACCGGTAAGGATGCCGGTGCCATTAACCCCCTACCGCCGCATTCCGAGGTCCCTTACCGGGTCCCGCTAAGGGAATGGGGAATGGTATTCAGAATGGGGACTTACCGGGTCCGCCAAGGTCGGAATGTCCCGGTAAGTCCCCATTCCGACACCACGGACCCGGACACAGGTTTGGAGGCAGCAATGTGCTATTAGCACCATGGCTGCCTCCAAACTCGTAATTACCCCCATTGTATCATGAGTCCCCACACAATGGGCCTCATTACAAGTCCAGCGGTAGCCGTGCCGGAAAAACTGGCAGGCTGCTGCCAGACCGGTAATACCATTCTGCCTCTGTGATTGCCGGAATCACTGGGGCATTGCCGGAATCACTGGGGCATTACAACCCAGTAATTCTGGAGGCAAAATTCTGTAAATCCCAATTCTCATGGAGTCCATGGGGATGGGGACCATGGAAACACTGGTTCCGTCTATGACAGAACCAATGTTTCCATGTCCGCCTGCAGGCGGGTGGTGTTACTCACGGCAGGTCAGACCTGGCGGGAGTGACACCTCCCGCGTGCAGGACTCGGAATCAGCCGGTGCAGAAACAACAGTGGTGGCTGATTTACCGCCACAGGTTGTTTCTGGACCGGCTGACTTGTAATGAGGCCCAATGTCTTTAATTCCCCCCAGTATCTTTCTCATCAAAAGAGGTGGACGAACCTCTAGGCATAACCTAGTGAATGTGTAATTTAGTCTTGATATTATCACCATTTTCACAATGTGCACAGTCCCCGAGAGAGACAGATTAAGTGCTGTCCATCTGACCATTTCCAGGCATATTTTATTCCAGACCTTTTCTGTGTTGTCCTTATTCATATCGAGAGGGCCTTGATTTAAATTCATCCCCAAACATTTCATACCTTTTTCCACCCATTGGAAATTGTGACCTGATACACTGGTTTTAGTAGTATTCTTATTTACCGGCATCAATTCACATTCATCGAAATTGATTTTATAACCTGAAAAGGTATTGAAAGCTTGCATAAACTTTAGTGGTGTCAATATAGAAGATCTTCCTCCCAGCTCACCCTCCACACTGAATCTGCTGGTTGCCTCCACGGGAACTGAACAGGCATCGAAACTGCTCTTCTGAACACCCTTGAAGACCTGCTCTCAAATCTTGACAATAACACTCCCTCTGTCCTCATTCTTCTTGACCTCTCCTCTGTCTTTGACACAGTAAACCACAACATCATGATCTCACGTCTCTGTGACACCCTGGGAATCACAGGTCAGGCTCTGGCATGGATAACCTCCTTCCTTACCGACCACCCACCCCAGGTGGAACTTGGGTCCTTTCTCTCTACGATCACTCTTTCAACCTGTGGCATTCTCAAGGATTCTAACCTATCCCCTTTGTTATTCAATGTCTACATGGATAGCCTGGCACGTGTGATTGCCACTTTCTCCTCTAACTTCCAGTGTTATGCGGAAACCACACAACTCTCCTTCAGGCTACCCTGGGCCTCCTCCTCTACCTCGCTCATATCTGTCTGTCCGCAATTCCGTCATGCTGTGCTGCAAACGACCTCTGCCACAATGCCAGTTATACTGAGATTTTTTGCATTGGGACTCCTGCTCCCGCTTTCCCACTCTCCCTCTGTCTGGCCTCCCTTGGCCCTGTACCGGCACCCACTTGCGAGACAAAAATGCTTGGGGTCATCTTCAACTCCACTCTCTCCTTCTCAACTAACATTTTGGACATCTCTAACAAAGTCCAACTACCATGTGCACCGCCTCAGAGGTACTCTTCCTTTTCTTACCTTCCCCCAGCAGCTCAATGTTTCCAGAGCCCTGGTTCTCTCAAGGCTGGACTACTGCAACAGCCTCTTTCTCAATCTCCCTGCCTCTGCTTTGCGCCCTTTGCAACCCTTCCAGAACAGAACTGCAAGACTTAACATTGGCCTCAAGCCCAAGTACCGTATCTCTCTGGTGCTGAAATCCCTTCACTGGCTCCCTGTGGTTGCAAGGATCAAGTTCAAGATCCTCTGCATAGTCCACAAGGCTTTCTGAGGCCTGGGACCTACCTATCAGCAATGATTCCCACCTAAATACTGTCCTTCCCAGGCCCTCCACTCATCCATCTCCAACCTTCTACGAGTGAACCAGTTCTCCAAGCAGAGATTTGGTGGGAGATCTTTATCCTCAGGAGGGGCGTGCCTCTGTAATAGCCTCCCTGCTGCCCTCTGTCTTGAGTCTGATCTCCTTAAGTTCCTGGAAACTCCTTAAGACATTCCATTTCTCCTCATCCTTCTCTCTCCCTCTACCCTGCTAACCTCTCTCTCAACTCTATCCCTCTCCCCCTCCCTTTCTACACAGCCTGCTGACTGACCGCCTGGTGTACCTCAGACTCTCACAGGTCCCCGGCACCCTTGCTAGTCCTCTCGCACTTGCTTCCAGGCCTGCACTTTCCTTATCACTAGTGCACTTGGCCAAGGACCCATGAGAGTGGCATCCTTCAGCACTTACCCCAGCTTCTGACTGACTGTGCACACTTAACCCCTATTCCCCCCTGTAGTCATTCTCTCCCCCCTCCTCCCTCCCTCCCCTGTACAGTGTGTGCACTTGCATGATCTGAATGTACCATGCCTTTGAAGAATGTCTATCTATCTTCATTGTCTCCCCTCCTTGCATGGTGGCGCCTAAATGCACTTGGACAAACTGCAGAATCATCATCAGACCTATTTGCTATTATTTACACTTTTAACTATACTTTATGCACTCACTCTGCTTGTGCAGACTTGCATTGTTCAGAAATTCAAGGGCTCCTCTGAACGACTGTTGTTTTTCTCAGCTGTTCCCTCCCTCGTTGAGCGCTTTAAAACATTTGCCTTGTGTATAGGCGCTTTACAAATTAACACTGCCATTTACCACAGGTTTGATTGGGTTAACTTAATGTCATCTACATATAACAGTGCTTGCACTTCTCCTATTGGAGTTTGTATTCGTATTATAACAACATTCTCCCATATTGCAGAAGACAGAGTTTCTAAGGCCAATGTGGATAACAGAGGTGATAATGGGCAGCCTTGCCTAGTCCTTCTTGTAATCTGAAATGATTCCGAAATGTGCTCTCTCGTATTCACCCCTAGCACTGGGATAGGAGTATAACAGTTTGACATTCCTTATGTACTGTGCACCTAGGCCAAATCGCTCTAGTGTCCTGAATACATATTCCCGCTCAACTCTATCTGCTTTCTCTGCATTGAGAGAAAGTGCTACTCCCGGTTCACCTTCTCTTTCCTGCCACAATGTGTGCAATAGCACTCTCATATTATCCCTATTGTACCCTAATTGACTGCTATGTACCAACTTCATTATGACTGTTCGTAGCCTCATCACCCAGACTTTTGCCAGAATTCTATTGTATGCATTTATCAGGGAAATAGGTCTATAACTGCTACAGCTTGTTAAATCGCTACCTGGTTTAGGTAATACTGTAATTAGATCGGTTAAATTATGGATCCAGTGTCCCTTCCTTGTCGTTTCATTGTAAAGCCTTGCCAGCATTTCTGCAATCTTGCCCCCCCCCACCCCCCAGCTTTGTAGGACTCTATGGATAGCCTATCCTCCCCATGCAACTTATTTGTACTCATGCCTCTAATGGCTTCCTTCATTTCCTCCACTAAGAATGTGCCACCTAGCATACGCCTATCTTCATTATTCAAGGTTGGAAGGGCTATGGTGCTCATGAAACCTTCCTCAGTCACCTGATCTGTGGCTACATCTGCTTTACACAAGTTTTTATAGAACCTGCAGAATGCTGTGTCTATTTCCTTTGGGTCTGTGCTGTTCTCTCCTGTGTCCTCCTTTCTGATCGAAGATATTTCCGCCTGCTTCTCTCTTTGTTTCAATTGATCGATTGATTGATTCATTGAGACATTTAGTAATGCACTCCACACGAAACAAGTAGAATCTAGGCGCAGATGACACATAATGCAACAGGTTTAAACAATCATAAGCTGAAGGACAGACCATTTCGCAAACAGATACTAGCCGTTCCCATACTTAATTCAACACGTAGCTTTTAACCGCTTTGAAGAACTTCAAAAAGGACTCCAGCTTCCTAGTCTCTAATGGAAGACGGTTCCATTCTTTAGGGGCAAAAACCAAAATCTCTGGTTGCCTCTGAAAACACAGGACGACGGGGGAAACGTCAAGAGTTACTTGTCCTGGGATCAGAGGTCCCGAGTAGGATGGTACGTTAATTTTTCAGTCAAATATGCAGGAGCCAAGTTAAGACTTTTGTATATCAGGCAAATGATCGTAAACCTGATCCTATCCTCCGCTGCTAGCAAGTGGAGAGATCGCTGTACCCCAGAGATGGGTGTAGATTTTCTGACCCCCAAACACTATCCGAACTCTGTAATTTTGTGCTTTAGGAGTCGATGCACCCTATCTAAAAGACTATTGCAGTAGTCCAGCAGTGAGTTTACAGAAGCTCCCACCACTTGGGCTGACAGCAGACGTCCTGCATTCTCCCCTTGCTCATAAGAAGTCACTTTTAGCCTAAAGAGTGCATATTCCTCTCTTCTTGTGAACAGCACATCCATTTCATATTTCACTTTTCCGACTTTCATTACATTTTTCTGTGAGGGTGTTTCATCATAAACGTCCGTTAGATGGGTTATTTCCTCCTCAAGATTCACCTGTCTGTCTCTATCTTCCATCTTCCCACCTTTTGAATCAGAATTCCCCTTATGTATGTCTTCCCTGCCACCCATAAGTTGCCCACCTTGCTAACTGAGCACTCATTTAGAGATAAAACACTCCTCTTTCACGTGCCTAACAGGCTGCTTGGTTTATGGGTGTTTAACCACACTAGTGTTCATTCTCCACCTATTGCCCACTGTCTCATCAGTGATGTGTTATGTACTATATTCACTGCCTCATGGTCTGAGACGTCCCTCGTAATATCCCGTACTGTATCACGTTGTTCATCATTCAGGCTGATTGTAGAAAGAAGTCAATACGTGATCTTGTGCACATGATGTAGAGGTACATTCTCGGCTGGAAGGGCTTAATATCCTTCAAGAGTCACATAGACCTTGAGCTGTTAATAGCTGTTAAAAGCTGTTTCAGATGTTCCCTGTCTTTTGTGCTGCCATCCCTAGGATTATCAGAGTCATCTGTAAAAGGGTTCATCAGCAAATTCCAATCCCCTCCTATCAACATCGGGCTCTTACTAATGGCTGATAGCGTTCTATAGAGAATTGGAAAGAATGCCTGTTTGTCTGATGTTGAAGCATAAGTTGAGCCTATGATTAGCTTGTCACTGGCTATATGTGCCTTGATGATCGCAATAACTCTACCCCCATCATCGCATATACCAAACACGTTGTGTATATACTGACGTGCTCGGTTTCCAAATAGAGCATATATTTATTGGCATAGCTGGGTGCCATTGCCACCCCAATGGTAGTGCCTGAGATTTCTACAAAATACCTATCTTCAAATCTAAAGCAATCGTTTGTTAGAACTATTTTCAGCAAGGTTAAAAGAAATACTTTGTGCCTCATTCCGACTTTGGAGGTAGCCATGGCGCTATTGGCACGATGGCTGCCTTCAAAACCGTGTCTGGGTTCCCTGAATGAGGAAATATCGGGCCATTCCAAGTATGGAGGGCCCAGTATTTCCCCATTCAGGGAACCCGGTCCCGGACCTTCCCCATTCCCATTCGAGCCCCCATAGGGCTCAATGGGAATGGGAAGGGAGCTAACAACGGGCCTGTGAGGGCCCGTTGTTAGCTCCCTGGTTCCCTCGCGGGACCCGCTATGGACATCTGGATAAACCAGACGTCCACATCGGGTCCCGCGAGGGAACCTCGTAATAGTGTGGAATGCGTTTAACGGCGCGAGCACCATTACCGGCACCATTAAACGCATTCCGCACAACTCGTAATGAGGCCCTTTGTCTTCATTGTAAGCATCTGCAGAGAAGGAGCCACTCCATGACTTCCATTCCAGCTTCATGTACAATATTTTTATAGAGTGAAGTGGCATTCATTGTGAAAAGAATGTCTTCAACTCTTTCCATTTTGATAGAAAGTGACTTGTATCACGGAGATAAGTTCCACTTCACTGAATCAAGGGCTGCATCACCTTGTCCAGATATTGGTCCAAATGTTCCAAAAGACTTCACATTGCCAAGATGATAGGTTGCCCTGGTAGATTCATCAAGCTTTTATGAACTTTTGGTAGCATTTACATTACTGGCATAACTGGGTGGGTTACTTGTAGGAATGCCTTTGTGTGATCTGTGATCACACCACATCTTTTAGCATCTTCCACAAATTCTTTAATCAATGTTTTGACTTGTTATGTAGGGTCATAAAAAATCTCTCTTTACGTTGTTCTGTCTTCAAGCTGGCCGTTGATCTCTCTCAGATAGGCCTCTTTATCAATGAGGACCAGGGCTCCCCTTTATTCCCAGGTTTAAATATGATATTGTGATCATCTAACAGGCCCTTCAGTACATGTCTCTCTCTATTTGTGAAATTCATATGTATATTCTGTTTAAACTGTCTCTTGCTGACGTCTGCCAATACTCATTTCTCAAAGGTTGAAAGTATTGGATTTTGGACAGGAGGATAAAATGTAATTTTAGGCTTAGTTCCTAAAAACTCTGGTTCTTCAGTCTCATCCATCTCCTCGAGCGATTCAAAGAAAACTTTAAATAAATCGGAAGAAGTCTGTAAGTGTCCTTGTATGTTGTGGTACAAAGAAGAGGCCTTTCTGCAATACGCTCTTCTGAAACCTAGTCAATTGATAGCTTGAGATGTTAATCACTAGCTCTTCTTGTTTTGAGTCATCTGAGGATTTTTTCTTCTTGACGATCCAGGTTGGTTTATTTCTAAAAATAGCCACCTGTCTATTTGACATGGATGCTCCTCCTCCTTCTTCGGTTCGCTCTGTATTTGTCAAGTCAACCCCTTTCGCTAATCTCCCTTTGGACCCGACAGCCGGAGATGTCTGAAGAGACCGTCTCAGACGTGCTCCCTCTACGTTTTCATTTCTCTATCGCATCAAAGTTAGATGATTGCCTATAACACTCCTGCCAGCTATATACGATGTCTAACTTGTGATCCACAGTCTTCCTTGGAGAGGGATGGAGATGTCTACCCCCACCTCCCCACCCACTAAATTCATGACCCAGAGGAAAGCCAGGAAACACTGCAATCACCCATTCTATTTTGGGCGAATTCCCAGGAGACCTGAAGTATGTGGCAACAAGTTGGAAGATTATATTATAGAAATACTTTATTTAGTTATTATTATATACATATAATATTAATATAAATAGTGGATATGAACAGAGTGGCATTAGGCGAGTCCTTCAGCTACTCCAACCGCCAGCTCTACTGTCCTCTCCATTCCATCCCTGCATTCCTCTTCTAGATTGCTTACTACATCATCGCCAGATATAGTATACAATACTACAAGACCGATGGTTGACAAGTATGTTGGGAGATACCCTCTCAGCCAGCCCTACAGACCAGATGCAGTATAAATTTACCCCAGAGTGGACGAGGAGCCCCAGGCTGAAACTAATGACACCTCAATCGACAGTCTCGATTAAAACGCTAAGCAGCCATGTTGCTGAAGTCGATAGAGACACTGCGAGTTAGTAGTGTTAGACATGAAGCACACGTGCCATCCGCACCTTGAGAACATAAACACACACTCTAATACATGAAGAACACAACCATATATTGCTATAGTTAGAGGACAGAAACATATACATACTGTCATTGCTTTTATTATTAAGCTTGCAGATGCTTACATGCAAATAATCTTATGGAACCGCAGGAGCACCTTTGGGACCTGACAGAACCAAGTGTGACTAACCTATGGAGAATGTAGTATAGCACAAACATTGTAGAAACCGCATTATAATGGTTTAGGAAAATTACAGCAGGCCACAGCCCTCTCAGCAAAAGCTGCACAGAGCTTAATTCAGGCTAGACAAAAAGCAAAACATGTGAGACAGGATCCGCTACCAAGGCCACAAGATACAGATGACATTCCATTCCCTGAAGGACAAGATCCCCAGCTGCAGTAAATACGAATAATTCCTCATAATTCAGAGCTGCACAGGCCAACATCATGGTCCCCAAACACGTGACCCAGCCGACGTACGCAATGGACAGCGCCCAAAGCAAGACTGCAACAAAGGCGCTACAATGTGAGACAAGTGTTGCACTGAGCAGAAGAGCTCTCTCTAAGCCAGCCACCTGACATGTGAGAGCCAGCAGAATAACATGTATAGGTGACCATATAGGTTATTAGGCTCCTGATGGCCCCTCCACACAACCAATTTTGTATCAAAACTGGGCAGGAAAAGTTGAGACGTCCACAGATTTCTTCTGTCCCTGTGCTGATCCCTGTTGGTTTTGTCTGTAATAAACCGCAGTTTGAACTTGCTGTTGACTGAGTCCTCCGTTTATCCTGTGGAAGGTGTTGGGCCTAGTGGCCCTCTGGAATACCTGGGAGTTTGTCCCAACACCCTACTGAACTTTCTGATTTTTTGGGATTCTATTTCTTTCTTGTAGTTGATTAACTTTTGGTTAGAATCTTCTAGGATTTTCCCAAATTTTTTCCTGTTAGAAACTCTCTCATTCACATAGACACCCACACAATATACACTCTTTCATTGATGCACACACACAAACATACATTCATTCCTACACACGCAGCCATGCATAGATTCACATGCATATTTTCTTTTCTTACCTGCATCCCCAGTTCAGAATCCTGTCCACTGGCATCAGGAGGACAGGATCCCACAGCAGCTCTCTAAGTATCTGACTCATGCTCAATGTGCACAGGAACCAGGGATACCTTCCTTGTCCCCGCACATGGGCGCAGAAGCCAGATTGTATCGTAGAGCGCTCCCCAGCAGCTCAGAATGTGTGGGGAGAAGTAGTACCGCGCCTGCATCCCCAAAGGGCGATGCAATTCTAGAGGGGCAAAATGCCACAGACTTTGCATGGTCCACTGGACATGTGTGCTGGGGTACAAACTGTCAAGGGGGAATTACATTTTCATTTGACAATTCAGGCCAGCAAAGGAGCGCTCCCTCAACTACTTGTTGCAGCTAAGCTTTTCATTGGGCTGGCTTGGAGGCTCGTCCAAATGGGTGGGTTGACACCTCACCTGCCCATTATGGACGAACTGCATCTGCCTGCTTCATAATTTCATCTACAGTAACAGACATGCTGCTAGAGACAAAGTTCTTGGATGCCCCAACACGCTTCCTGGTAGCTGTTGTGTCAAACCTGCTATGATAGGTAATGGAAGAAATTATCCACTAAACTTTGAGCTTTATTTGGGCCGATGACAAGTGGTTGTTATCCAAAAATGTCTTAGTCATTGTCTCCAGTGCTCTACGAGTAGGAGTGACTGTATGCAGATGCCAACTTTGTTTGAGCTAGAACAAGTACTTTGCAGTAGTGAAGTATTTGACAACGTTGTTGAAGAATAAACTAAAAATCTATCGGGAAATAAAATCTGCATTTGGTGCCTGACTCCAGCATCAGCGGAGTTTTCATTTAGAAATCTTTGGTCTTTACTGTTTTTTACCTAGCGATTTTATTAAACTAATACGAAAGTTTCAAGCTTGCATTTGAAGACCAGCGATTGTCCAAAAAGTTCTGGGATTTAGAAGGCCTTTATTTGCAATAATTGACCGCGGAAGATAGTCAATATGAGGACCTCCAGCCTTCCTTAGATATTCAGCAGCACCTTGCTCCATATTTTTCTCCTCAGACACTGTGGGCCTGATTTACAAAGTGATTTTCAATGTGATTTTGCCATTAAAAAACGTTTTTGTAAATCAGGTCATGTGTCTGTTTCCATGAAGCGTCCGAAGTAATGAGATAACTTCAATGCTTGTGGTGAACGGTGACCAAACCTCTATTTTCCATCTTCTAGTATATCAAGTTTACCTGATGGTATCAAAAGGAAAATTACTTGCAGAAGGTGTATGTGCTACGATGGAGTGGGAGGTAAGAAGGCGATATGAAGTAGTGAAGAACAGGAAAGATGCCCGGAATGTGACACTGATGATAGTTGTCAGGTAAGGAGGCTTTACTTTAAATTCCCTTTATGTTTTCCATTCTTTCTGTGCCTGTCGCTTCTCGCTGTTTGACAATATTTCGACAACCATTTGCTTAACGCTTTTAATACTGCTTGTTTACCTTTTCTTGTCTAGAGATTCAGGTCGACAAAAAAATCTGCTAAAAGGAATATTTTTATTTTCAGTTGCAACTACATTATGCTTTCATCAAAATGTTCCCAATTGAATCAGTAAAGCTACAGGTATTCTTTGCATCAGCTTCGAAGGATCATCCGCCTTCATTATTTTTATTTTTATGATTCACCATTAATAATTGCTGATAGTTCCTTTTATTTGGTGTCCATCAGTGCTTTTCTGTGATATCAGTTTGCTTCACAAACTGTCTTTTGTTTGAGCGAATATCGCTTTACCAGAAGTGATTGGTGGTCATTACGAGTTTGCTGGTCTGGGAAGTATGGTACCGGTAAGCTTGCCGGTACCGTAGTTCCCGGACTGGCATACTACGAGTTCTGCTTGCGGGTGCCATTACAGCCACCAGGTCTGTCCTGGTGGCCGTACCGGCACCCGCGAGCAGAGTATGTTGGATGCACCGGCACCATTCTGAATGGTGCCGGTGCATCCGACCTTCCCATTCCCATTGAACCCAATGGGGCTCAAATGGGAGTGGAGAAGAATATTTTCCGGCACCCGTGAATGGGAAAATACCGGGTCCGGCAAGGCCGTAATGACCCGGTAATTGCCCATTCGTGGGCGCTGGAAAGAAAATGATACTGCCAGTAGCATAATGTGGCCCATTATGCAATTTTTCTTTGGTGAATTTCTTACTGTTTGAAGCACTTGTCCATCTCTTTTTAATTTCATAGCATATGAAATGGAGCTCATGTTCTATGAACTCATAATTTGACGTTGTGGAGCCGTTATGTTATCACTGAAACTTAAACGGCTCCCTGCCACACATTTTTGTCATTTGCACGGCTAAGTGCAAAATTGCAGGGCAAAAAGCTGCACACACTTGTGTACACCGCTTTTTACCCTGTACTTTTGCACTCTGCTGTGGAAAATGAGTAAACGCTGCCTGGCATGATTGCATGCCAGGCAGTGTTTACTTTTAATTGTGGGCGACGCTTGAATCATGCTTGCAGCATAAAGCAGGCAGACCCCATAAGGATCTATTGTACAAGCTGCTACTTGCCAAGCAGCACTCACAATTACAATTAAACACTGTCCGATGTACGATAATGTCGGGTAGTGTTTAATTTCAATTGTGAACACTGCATACCATGCGAGCATTGCAAGCAGCAGCGTGTACAGTGAATCCCTACGGCGTCTTCCTGCTTGATGTTGCTACATAAAGCAGGCAGACCCCATCAGTATCTCTAGCATTTGTGGTGGCAGCAAAATCCATGCCACCGCAAATGCTGGAGCACTTGTATTGCCGCGGGGAAGGGAGGCTGTGGAAATGCATGTTGTACTCTGCCCCTCCTCTCTGCCCTTGCAAGCGCATGCAAATATGGCATGGCATGATTGAAAGGCGTTAAAGCGTTACTCCACTGACCAACATGAGCCCCAATAACTTCTTGCTTGTACTCCAATATGGTAAATTCTCGTTCCTCCTATTGAAGCAAATAAGACATATCCACCGCCTAGTTTCAGTACCTCTGTTAAAAATATATTCAAATACATCAATTATTAGTAGGATTATTTAGATAGTGAGTGGCTATCCTGAAAGCCTGGTCTGCATGGATCTTAAGGACCAGACGTGGCCAGCACTGTCTACGTGACTGCATTGCTTCCTTCCAATAAACTGGGCCTCATTACGAGGTTGGAGGTAGCCATGGCGCTATTAGCGGCATGGCTACCTCCAAACTCGTTCCGACTCCGCCCTGGTGAATGAAGCAGCTACCGGTCCATTCCAAGGTTGGCGGGATCGGTAATTCCCCATTCACCAGGGCCCTTCCCCATTCCCATTTGAGTCCCCATAGTGCAAATTGCAGTACCGTTATTAGCTCCAGAGTCCCTTTGCGGGTCCTGTCCTTAACGCCTGGAAAAACCAGGCGTTAAGGGAGGACCCGCAAAGGGAACTCGTAGTAGGGTGGTAAGGGATTACCGGCACCGGTGCCCTTACCGGTGCCGGTAATCCCTTACTGCCCGCCTCATAATTAGACCCATTGTGTTGGGTTATGAGTACAGGTTCAGTATTGGTTAGTATTCCACAAATATAAACCCCAAAGAGAATCAAAGTACACAATTTGATATAAGGATTTGCTCCAGATGTAACGTTTATTGTGGGCCATTTTATTGACACTATTTGTAAAGCCTCTTCTGACAATTTTTCCTATTGGAAGTTCCCCGGCATGCGTGGTTTCATGTAATGGTGCAGACAATGGGCCTCATTATCAGTTTGGAGGTAGCCATGCCATTTTTTAGCGGCATGGCTACCCCCAAACTTGGTCCAGGTCCCGAAAAATGGGAATTACCAGGCCATTCCGACCTTTACAGGCCCAGTAAGTCCCATTGGCGGGACCCGGACCCGGACCCGGTACGTGCCCATTCCCATTTGACATCCTGTAGGGCTCCATGGGAATGGGAAGGATGCTAACAACGGTCCAGTTAATGACGGGACCGTTGTTAGTATCCTGTTCTGCTAGCGGGTGCCGCTCTGCATGTCTGGTCTGACAAGGCATACAGGGCAGCCCTGCAAGCAGAACTTGCAATGAGGTGGTGAGGCAACAACGGCACCAGTAGCACTACTGGCGCCGTGGTTGCCTTACCGCCAGGGTGATTACCAGCATGGCTACCTCCCGGTACGTCCCCATTCCCATTTGAGCCCCCATAGGGCTCAATGGGAATGGGGAGAATGCTAAAAACGGACCTGTTAATGACGTGTCGATTGTTAGAATCCTGGTCTGCTCGCAGGTGCCGGTATGCACGTCTGGCCAGCCAAGACGTGCATACCGCCACCCACGAGCAAACTTGTAATGTGGTGGCTCGGTTTGAACGGTGCCAGTACCTTACCGGCACCATTCATACCGCGGCCGCCAGGGTCGTAATGAGGCCCAATGTATTATTAAGATATGCCAACCCATTTGGGTATTGCATTGTTTCATCAACAGTAATTACTTTGTGGTAATTTACTACAAAGTAATTACTTTGAAATTAATTTAAAAAATATAGATATTTGTGGAGGAATGGGTAAAAAGTTGGTGTGGAGGGGTTTGGGGTGGGGCAGTAATGAAGGGAATTAGGTGGCAAGGGGGCACATCCCTGAATAAAAAATAAACAAAACAATATTTCAAAGTAATTACTTCATAGTCAATTAGCACAAATTATTTACTGTCAGTGAAATGAAATGGAGCCCCCATTTGCTTTTTGGAACATGGAAATGTGTCAGTCGTGCATGCCATCTTGTTATATGTGCTGTCTTATAGTCTCAGAGCCGAAGGCATGTGTTGGGCATTGTGCAAATGGGGTCAAGCTCCAACATGAATTGAAAACATCAACAGTTTTGGCTTTTCTGTAGTCAGGGGAAAGCTATTTTATAGGCATTTGGCCATAAAATGGCAACAGCTGACAAATGCTGTTTTCAACTTTCGACATTATGCGTATACAACAACCACAACAATTGGATTTGCTAATGCATGTAATGAACACCGATTCAGTGCAAGGAACAGATGCAAGGACACACATATTGATTATAATTCAAGTGCCTGAATGCACACTTGGTTGAGACATTATTATTACATCAAACATTGGTTTAATGTTGCAAATATGGCATTATCTAACAGAAATCTGCTTCGACATAACATAGGCTTCCTCTTAAAGGACAGCACTAGCTCAAAGAGATCTAGGGGAAGGGCGTTTTTGATGGGGGGCAGGTAGTGGCTGAGAATGGTCATACAGACTAGCATGGCCATGAGTTGTCAATGGTTATATACACAACCTAACAATAACCTGAGTATATGGGTCCCCCCTCACATCCCATCTCTCTCCAAGCTTCACTTTTCATGCCAATAGTTGCAGTTTATCGGCATGACTTAAAGTGCCACCTTATTACCAACATTTTAAACCATCCAGCTAATAATAACTTAAGTCCTTCATCTCATTATTGTGCTGCTTTTTATTCTTGTTTATTCCAGTGCTCTCTGTTTTTAAGTGGGCATGTGTGGGAAGGCCGTCCAGTCCTTTTCCCCCCTTTGGGTCCTGGGACATTTAGTTTGTTTATTTCCCATTAAAAACGGAAGTTCGTCTTTCTCAGGACAAAAAACAAACATGCATATGTTAAACAGTATACATTCAATCACATGCATTGTACTGAAAGAATATCCAAGCTTATTATTGTCCAACAATATTCTTGTAACATTGCCTGTTGGTGAATTTGGACCAATATATATATATTTTTTTCCATTGGCATGGTTGAGAAAATCAACCTTTCAATATATAAAAATAAAATAATTTTTTACATTTATCATTTAAATACAATTTAACACTTATTACAAAACAATCCTTACTTACATTGTGCACATACATTTTTTTTTTTTTTTAAAAACAACATCTTTCGGACTTTCCAAATTATCGCAACAAAATATATCTAGAATCCTTGGGCCAATTTAAATCCAGCTTAACCGTATTATTACTATGAGGAGATTTCCTTTTTTTCATCCACAGCATCTCTATCAAGATTTAACTCATTAAAAAAATGTATTGATGCATACCCAACTTTTCTTGAATACACATGGAATATATATTTCCAGAGATCGTTTGCTCCCATGTGTAGTTTGTATTCAAATAAGGTTTTAAAGTGCTTAATTCTCAATCCCTCTAACATGTCGCATTTCGTGATAATGTGCTCTAAGGATTCATCTTCAACCTTGCAAAACCGACATGTGCTAGTCACCGTTATATCCTTGGGCCATTTTGTTGTTACTGCTCTCGTATGCCATAAATTCAATCTCAGGGCAAAAGTCCTGCACGATGCATGACACTGGGGGATTTTAAAAGATACACCTCTGTATTACCATAAGCTCTAAGGTCAAAGGGATTTTGTTTGAAATTTTTGTACTTATAGCAAAGTTCTCTGTTTTCTATCCAATCCATCCCCTACATTTTACATTTGGCTTTATCAGGATTTTGAATAAGTAGATTTTCTGTTATATCTGCATCTTGCATAAACCTCTGCACCTGTAATTTCCATTGGAGGATGTAAGCATCCTTAGATGTTTGTATATAATGGGCCAGTTGTACAACAAGACCGTTCCTATGCTCTTCCAGGACACATTTCCTATAAAGCATACACACTTTCCATTTATAAGCGGCATATATAGATGTTAACCCCATTTCATGCCTTATCAGGGCTATAGGTACAGATGGGGGCAAACATCACAAAGTTCTCCAATAGATCACTTCCTTCATGTTCCAAAAGCTATTGGTTTGAATTGGTTTGGTTTCTGCACCATATAACAAGATTGGCAGAGCTTTTTGTTTGTAATAGACTAGAAGGGGTGCAATAGTGAACTTACAGTATTTTCCCCTGATGATTTTTGACTGAGATATTAGGCTCTTCCACTTGGAATTTAGACTGGAATCATAAGGAGAGTCATTGGGATTGTTGCTGATGTTTATCCCCAAGTATATGTATTCAGATACTGATTCTACTTCCTCTCCATACAACTTCCACCCTATCTTTTTGTTTCGTTGTTTACAATTATACAATTACCAAATTGGATCACCTGGGTTTTCTTAGTAATGATGGTCATTTTATTATGTGTTGCATAATTCCCCAGGGCACACAGCATGTTTCTGAGACCCATTGGGGTTTTGGATAACAACAGAGGTCGTCAGCATAGAACAACCATTTAACCTCAAATGAGCCTAACCTTGGGGAATCAGTCATAATGTTGTCAAAATCTTTACCAATGTCAAGGATGAAGAAATTAAAAATAGATGACGCAAGGATACACCCTTGCTTAGGACCCCTAGAGCTGTAAATCGGGTCGGATAAGCTCCCATCGTTAGACAGTCTAATTTGTATTGAGGTTTAGAGTGTAGATCAATGATTCTTTTGAGTATGTTCCAAGGGCAGTTATTTTTCATCAACTTCATAATGAGAAGTTCCCTTGGAACCACATCAAAATCGGTTCTAAAATCTACAAAGGCCACATACAAGGGTAATTTTAACTTGGCTTGCTTGGCAATAATCACATTTATACATAACAGGTTGATCCCTGTTCCTAGACCTTTTAGAAAACCAGTTTGCCATGGATCTCTTAGCCCCTTGTTATCAAGCCACCTGTTAAACTCAGGAAGCACTAAACGTGCAAAAAAGTTTCCCGGGCAGTCGAGGAGGGCAATAGGCCTACAAGAGGCCGGGTCCAATCTATTGCGGTATAAGTATGGACTTTCTCCAAGAGGGAGGCACAACCCCAGATCGCATCACCTCTCTGAATATTTGTATGAGTATACTTGACCACACTTTAGGATTCCCCTTAAGCATTTTGTTGTTAAGTCCATCAGGACCAGCAGCCCTTGAACCACTGAGCTTTGCCATAAACAACAATATGTCCTCCCGGTCAAATGTGATTAGATGATTCCAATTTTTGCTTTCTCTTTCAAAGGCGATCTGGCTGTCTCTCACAGGAGATTGATATATCTGAAGGAAGTACGCACACCAAGTTTCAGCCGAGATGGGGTTTATCTGGATAGAATTTTGGTATTTGTAAGTTGCCTCATTTAGCACCCCCCATATTTCAGCCGTCGATTTGGAGGCAATCTTTCCTTACATAAATTCACTATCTCTCTGAAAACACAAGGCTTTCCTTCCCTTTTGCCAGTTTCTGTATCTCATACAAGGTTGTTTAATTTTTAACGTCCTTTCCTCCCTCGGGTGATGTTTTAACATACGTATCTGATGTCGCAGCTCTGATTTTTTATTTTTCACCTCTATATCAAATGGCCTTGGCCTTGTACAGAGTTCTTAATTGACACATATTGAAGCATAGAAGACACATAATCCCTCCCGGAATTGCAAGACAGTTGTTTATCGAAGCACATTAATGAAGCATCAGACCATTTAAATTGGTTTCTTGCATTGTTGGCAATTACATTGCCATTTAAGTCCCCCCTTGCTTTAGCGAGGGCTCAATCTCCAATTCCCACTCTAAACAAAGTTGATGATGGTCACTTTTAGTATTAGGTCTTATATTCAGGGACTGGATCATGTTCATCATTGCTTTGTTTACAAAAATGTAATCAATGGTAGCCTTGAATAATCCATCATGCCACGTACTAGCAGAAGGGGTATCACCCTCCACAGCACCATTGACCATAACCAGTTGCATATTTTTCATACATTGATTCCACCTTATTTCATCATTCGCTAGTTTTCTCTTATTTTGCAGAGCCAGATGCAGGTTGATGTCTCCCATGACTAGCACAAAATTAACATTTTTTTCTAGTGCAATTCTCAAAAAAATTTCCTGCAGATAATCGAAGAAACAATCTGGTGACAGATGAGCTTTCCCCCAATAGATGTTGACTAGTAGGAAGGTGTGGGCCTCACTTGACAATTTAAAAATTGAATAAAGGGCGTGCCAGAATTCAAGTTTGTGACTTTGAATCCTTTGGATTTCCTTATAGCTACAAGGTGTCCTGCCATACGTCTTCCCCTGAGTGGTGAAATGGCAGGTTCTGTCGAATCCATTCCAGATGGGCGATTCAACCAACCAGGTTTCCTGTAATACTACAATATCAAACTCGTCAAGCTCTGAACTATTAGTATTGATGAAGTGTTTGAAACCCCGGGTGTTCCAGCATGCAAGGTTGTTTTTTCTTTAATGGTGGATTGTTATGCGTTGTCAAATCTTTTATTTCTGTGAGTATTTTGACCTCTATTGTTCGACCCAAAAATGCAAGGAGCCCATTTTTTGATCACATCCTTTCGCCTCCTATTTCCTGACACTCTTCTCTGTAGATATTAAAGCCCATATGGAGAAATGAGTTTCTGGCCTCCCATACTATATCAGCCAGCACTGTTGACCGAAACATAACCCTCGACCTTGACAGATCCTTGTCACTCAAGAATTCCACTCTGTCAATGTCAGAGGATATTATGTTTCTCAATTCAGGTATTTCTTTACAGATGTTGAGGATGCATGATCGATTAAGATCATATTGATCACAGGGGTGTTCTCTGCACTCTAATATAAAACCGTGATAGTTATTTTGCCCCATTGTTCTCACCTTCGGGGAAGGCATGAGGGTAGAGCTTGCACTTGCTTTCCACTGTTCTCCTTGGGCCATTCCCCCTGTCTCCAACACAACCTTTTTATTATTAGGTGTAGGCTGCACGGAATCAGGCTTAGATTTCCATGACATTGGGTTTGCCTGATCAGTATCCTTTTTACATTTCTCCATTTGCCTTTCTACAATGTACTGTTCAATTGTCTTGTTTATTTCCTCGCACATCTGCGCATCTAGCCGTCCACACCCGTCAACCTCTGACTGTACTGACGAAAGCGGGATGGCAGGGGAGGTCTGCAATTGGACACTTTCCTTCATACTTGCCTCCTCACTTGCAGCCACCAGGTCATCCAAAGGTTTGTAACATAACCCAAAGGAGAGTTTCCCCTTGTTTGCCACCAACAGCTGGTTTGGTTGGCCCCTACAATCATCATTCTTCCTGACCTTAGGGACCTCAACATGATTAGCATTAGTAATTTTTAAAAATCGTCTGGGCTTTGCCCGTGTTTTGTTGGATTTTTTCTTTTTGATGGGATCAGCTTTTTTACTGTTGAAAGGATCACCCGGCAACTTTCTTATTGATACATCAGATATCGCCGGTCAGCCTCCCACATTATTAGAAGCATCTTTGGTTATCACTGTGATAAGACCAGTCACTGCACTCTTCGAACCCCTGCTATTTGAGTCAGTCTGAGTTTCCGACTCCAACTGTAAACTCCTATTTTTTACAACTTTGCATTCACCAAAAACAAACTGTTTGGGCTGGGATTGCCCTTTATTGCCATTATCAATCAGACTATCAGTTTGTGACTTTTACACTACAATGTCTGAAGATCTCAAATTGGGGTTCATATGCTCTAGGATTGGACACATCATCTCTTTCATTGGATTTGTTTGTTAATTTAGTCAACAATATCGTCTGGTAGTTAATTTTTTGATCCATGGCTTCATATAATTTAGCCAATGATAGTAAAGCTGAGTTCATTGCCAAAAGGGTTGAGCTCATATCACCCTGTACAACACTTTCCTCCAAGTTGTTATTGCTACATCCCACAGAGATATGTCCTTCCCGGGTTTCTTTGCCTGTCTCGGGGTAGGCAGAGCAAAATATGATGGACTTATGGAGGCATCTTTATCAGAAACTAATGATGTGCTAAAGGGGCATGCACGATGTGCAAATATGCACACATGGAAACGGGCACATTTATCAGCATGAATAGTAAGGCCCTCAAAATTCTACAACCCATCAACTGTAAGACTAAGTACATTGTGCATGGAATCATATGTGTGTGTAATTTGGTCTACATAGGCAGCACAATTAAGGACCCGTGTACGAGAGCACCTAGCCAAGATTGGGAGTCAAGACCCAAGACTACCACTTGCTTGCCATTGGCAAGAAAAACACCAAATGGACAATAAGGCCGATATAAGATTCATCAGCTTTAAGAGAATCACATTGGGCAGAAGAGGGGGAAATAAAGAAAAGAAATTACGGCAAGCTGAGGCGAGAATCATTTGCAAATTGAACACAACAGTCCTCGGTTTGAACACAGACAATGAAATTGTGTCTTTTCTGTAGTATCATTACCATTAACTTTGCTAGAGCGTGGCTCTTTATTCACACACCAGAGTAATTGTTAACATGTATGACTTGCAGTAATACCAGCTCAATGTTGTTTACCCAAGCATTTGCACCATCTAATCATTGGATAGGCTCAGTATTGAAAAGCTTATACTACTCAAATTTTGGTCCCACTATTATTCCATTCGTGAACAAGTAAGGCACGTAGAATCTAAACATGACCTTTCACACATTTAAAATTGTAAAATACAATTGGTTTGCTACTGACATAAAAATAATAATTAATTAATATTTGTTGACACTCCGTAAATGTTGTGGAACCTTTGAAATCTTAATATAAGCATTAACGGTTTAAGATTATGATCTCGTAATGGCCGACTCCGTTACAATTGGGTTATTCAGGCATCATACATCATTTCTTGTGGGAAGCGCTTTCTCAAAACATGGCCGCTGCATTACACACCGGTATCAGTACATGAAACATTAAAGACGGACTCTCGGCAGTCCGTCACCATGACAACCGCTGTTCACAATAACTAGGTAGAGGACGCCTAATGGCGCCCCCTCGAGTCAAGGAACCGCGCGATATAACGCAGTAACAAAGCCAAAAGGTAAGAGACCGTCTGGCAGGTCCAGCTTGATCTCAAAATAGCACTGTGAACTGAAGTATCGACGGAACGCTGGGCGACTGTGCGTGCATAGCAACAGTTATGAATGAATGCATTTTTATTAGCACTTGGTTACCCCGTGTTAATACACACATCTTTCGAGTAAACATTGAATCAGATAATTGTGAAATACCTTACCACAGACGGAAGGATAATAACTATAGAGTAATGCCTGACTCACCGTACTAGTCCAGAATATTTCTGAGGTTTAGAGTGACAACTGATCTATTTATTTTCTCAAGGATTTAACCCGAATAATGATGAGCAGAGACACTTTCCTACCTATTAGGGGCACATAAGAAAATAAGGTAACAAGGAACTACTTACCTATTTCCTGCATTTCTCACGCGGATATCTAATATGTACTAAACCAAGAAACTAAACATTATTTTTGTCTGTTTCTTGTGCCCTTGCATCCTTCCCATCACCAACCCCCATTTGTGTCTGGTTTTTGTTTTCATTTTCAAATGTCTTGATTTTCAACTTTGTCCATACTTCTGTTCTTGCTCATTATGTTTTTGCACAATGGGGATATCATTTGTCTTTACATTTTTTGATGTTAATGTTGGAAAATGTCTTGTAACATCCCATGCATTTGTTAAATTTAATTAAGCAGCCCTGATTTGAAAAAGGCATTAAGGAAGGCCATAACATGTGTCATCAGAATGGGCATTTTTTTATATATAATAAATCACCTTGCAACACTGGGCGCAGTCTCCATTCTGGGTTTTTCTTCATACTTACCTGTTCATGTGGTCTTCTCTTGGCTAAACCACAAACCCAGTGAGACGGGACCTATTGCAGCAAACAGATTTGACAAAAGAATACAGATAGCACTGGAATAAACATGTCACCATGTTAGACCAGACCTCGATAGCCAAAAACTTCTGAAGCTATATTTAGGACTATGTAATCTGATTCCAATCTCATACCGTTGAAATACAGTATTGGTTTTATTTAAGTGGCTCTATGGAGGAACGATGCATGGAATCCGTAATGGACCTGTGTCTATTGAGTGCATGGCCAAATACAACAGAGCAAAGATGTCTGCTCAATGCACACTAATTGAGCACGCCAGTACCAACTAACGGCGTACCTCATGTCAATCATAACCTGGTTTAAAGTCAAAGCCACTGACTCCCTAAATATCGCCTCCAGTAGAAGCAATACGGTTTCTAAAAGAAAAGAGCAGAAGAAAAGAAGACTGCTTAACCGTCCCATTCCAAGCAGCGCTGACAACAATTCACTGGTGTTGCAACTGCGGGAATTCCGTATCTTCTGCAGTTAGATGGAAAGTAATGGATGGACATATGAGCCACTCAGATAGAATGTGGCATGGTAATAGAAACAGAACTAGGAATTCCCAACACTTGCCCAGTTTCGTAACACTAATGTTAGCAAAACAAAATAGACTCTGATGTTACAAAAACAAAACAAAACAAAACAAAACAGACAAACGTCCATCTCGCAGCGGAAATATGCGCTACGCTGCGCAAAGGATTTATAAATCTATAATGATTCATGTAGGATTGTAAATAATCTATAAAATGTAGTGCTGTTAGAAAGAAATATGCAGATCTATTTTAAAGCGTATCTGATTTCCCATTATCCTTGAATAAGATGTAAGCACATCCAATGAATAAGGTGATACCTGCATAGGGAAGTAACAATGGACTTCCCAAATCCTGATGGTGTTCCAAATGCTATTGGCTTATTGGACACAATGGAGCCACTCTTCCTGGTGATTCAGCCCCATATGAACACTTTCGGTGTGGTACATCCACCATTGTTCCCTCTGTGCCAATCTAGTAGCTACGCCATGCAAATCTATCCCCTTTATCCGTTCTAATGCCCACCATTTGAGGTCCTCACAGCTATGATTGTATTCAAGAAAATGAGCTATTAATGGGGATGTCGTAGTTCTAGTACGAATCTTTGATTTATGCTCCGTCATTCTTAACTTAATGGGTCTAGAAGTCTTCCTTATATGTGTTTTGGAACAGGGGCAACTGATGGCATAAATAACATTTCTGGTATTACAGGTGGTATGATGTTTAAGATACCATGATTTGGAGTTAATGAGGACCGTTGTACATGCTGTAGTGGATTCACATTGGCCTCATCACGAGATTCGCGGTAATGGAAAAACAATGGCGGTAAGGGAATACCGGCACCGCATACCGCTCTATCCTATTACGAATCGACAACCCGGTATCAGTGCCACCGCTGAGACCGTGTTCCTCTGTACTATCTTGCACGCGGCACGCGGCCCTTCGGGCCTTCAATATCGGGATGCCGCTAACAGGAGAACATCACAAGTCATGCGGACATGCATCTACAGGCATCCCGAAGGCGGTAATAAGGGATACCTCAATGCCGGCATCTCTGGCATCGCGGATCACCCGCTAATAGCAATGTGCTGTGTACCCAACTGCCACAGATGCACACAAGCAGCACAGGTGGAGGCAATGGGGTCTGGCCCAGCACAAAAGGAGCACACCCATACACCAAACCCCTTCCCACACCAAAATGATCCCACTTGCAGTTGCAATATTGGGGCTGGAGGACATGCTTGCATTGCTACATCATGAGCAACAACTACAACAGGCACTACAGAGGAGACGTAGGAGGAGAAGGAGGGTGAGACAGGCCCAGCAAGTCCCACCACTGCAACCAGTGGTACCACGCAGGCAGTCTCCAATCCCTCGCATCAGAGCCAGTAATTTCAACCTAACCCCTGAGCAGATCCACATCCTGTACCGCCTGTACCGGGACACCATCACCACCATTGTGGACATGATACACGACAACATTGTCAGCCTGATCGAAATCTGCACCGCCATCTCCCCTCTACTGAATGTAGTGTCTGTGCTCAACTTCCTGGCCACAGGCACCTACCAGCACACAGTGGGGCAGATGCATGGCATATCACAACCTTTTTTTCATGCATGCTGAACCAAGTGCTGGATGCCCTCATGAAGCACTCAAGCGACTACATATCCCTACCATGGACTGCCCAGGAAATCTTTGACACTAAAATTGGCTTGCATGCACTGGCACGCATGCCAAATTGTATTGGTGCCCTCGACTGCACCCATGTGGAATTGGTGGTCCCACATGCCATGGAGGTGGCGTACCGCAACCGTAAACTATACCACTCTGTCAATGTGCAGATGGTATGTGACGCCAGCAAGTCCATCACACATTGTTGTGCTCAATATCCTGGATCAACTCATGATTCAATGGTCCTGCGAAACTCCACGATACCACGCTACATGGAGCGACATACTGGATGACGTGCCTGGCTGCTTGGTAAGTTGCATGACAGGCACATGGCAGTGTAATGGGGGGGAAATGCACACACCACCTGGGTGAGTTTGGGGTGGTGACTGGACAATGACCATACTGCAAAACACTGTGCCCCAAAGCATCCCAAACTGAACATGACATCTTAACCTCATAGAAAGGATGTAAGCTGCACACCAAGGCCAATATGCCAGACTTGCAACCAGCCCACATCCATCAACACGTCCACTGCACATCATCTGACTCTACCCTCTGTAACACAATGCAGCACATGTTGTGAGCATGCACAATGTAAATGACCGCATCAAAACACAACACAGGACATGCATCCATGAGTGCGCACAAATCAATCCCACCAAGGGAATACACTGATTCCCACTGGCCCACCACCACAGTAGCGTTGAATGTCAACATGGGAATACTAAACGATGAATGACAAATCATGAGACTTGTGCCAATATTGCTAGTAAAAATACACACGATTCACTCCACCTCACATAGATGAGAGCAAATACACCGGTAGGCATCCACAGTGCATGAACACCAGCAAGGAAGTGGACACCCTGCATCATCTGGACGATGCAACCCACACCTGTAGAGCATGGAACAGCACACATTGTGGCAAATAAAAATGTGTGCATACATCCAGGGACATGTGCATGTGGACAACAAATGTCTGCAGGCATGAGAGTGATAAGTACAGGTGTCATGATAGGAACTGACTCACACATACCTTATTTTGCTCCCATGCAGGTGATGCTGGCTATCCCTTGAAGCCGTGGCTCCTCACCCCTGTCCGGAACCCGCAGAACAGGCACGAAGAGGACTACATTCGGGCTCATACCCGTACCCGTGTGGTGATTGAGCAGATCTTTCACCTGCTGAAGGCACGGTTTTGCTGCCTCAGCAGGTCGGGTGGGGAACTCCTGTACGGGCATGAGAAGGTGGCCAAGATCATCATGGCATGTGCCATGCTGCACAGCATGTGCATCTGATGGAACGAAACTCTGCACCATTACATTGAACAACAATCACCAGTTGAGGATGAAGATGATGAAGAAGAAGGGGTTACACATCAGTCAGGTGGCGATGCACAGGAGGGACGTGCTGTACGCCAGTCTGCGATAGGCCAATATTTCTAAGACACATGGATGCAGAGGGTGCCATGGATGTGGGACTCTGGGCACTGGGTGTGGGGGAGGGGGTACATGGACACTGTGCACTGTAAACCAATAAAGCACACGTACACAATAAACATTGTCGAGTCATTTGATTTTGTTTTACACAACGGGTGTATTAATATATTAATACATGTGATATATACAAAGAGCATTTTCTCTCCAACTCCTCCTCACGCTCCCTCTCCCACACACCCCTTCCCCTAACCCTCCCTCCAAAACCCCCCCATACACCCTCACACATCCATACCCCCTCCCCCACAACTCCACCACACCACCCCACACAACCCCTCCCCCTACCCCCACAACTCCCCTACACATGGTGTGCAATAGTCATTGTATGCAACGTGAGTCTAAATTAGTCCGCACATGCAGGCTGCCCCTGCTACTTGTGTCCTCTGTCGGCCTCTGGGGGCTGCATGTCAGTGCACTGCGTGGTGCGTGAAGACCTACGCAGGGGGCTAATCTGGGTGGAACTGGCCGATGACGCCGTGCCTGCATGCTCCACTGTCGGGGCAGGACACTGAGCCTCCAAGGCATCGACAATCCTGGCCAGGACCTGCCTCACCACTGACAGCTCCTCACAAATGCACCTGGTGCTTAACTCCATGGCCCCTGTCATGGCCGCAGTGTTCTCACGGGCCTCCTGCCTTGTCAGGACACCATCAGAAACATACTGCCTCATGAGCCCTGCGAGTTCCTGCTGCCGCCCCTCCATTTGTGCCATGCACCACTCTCTGTCCCGGATGCCTGTCGTGGTGGATGGGACATCTGCCGAGGGGCCCAATGCAGGTGTGTCCTCTGTGGGGCTCCAGGCCTCTGGTATTGCCTCTCCTCCTGACTGGTCTAGTGTGGTGCTAGTGGGGGTGCTCAGTGGGGTGTGCTGGGGTGTTTGCCCGGGGCTGGGTGTCCCTACCACATCCATGGACAGGTCGTCGTTCTCAGGGACACATACCTCAGCCTGGCACTGTTCTTCATCACCACTCTGGGGCGCTGTGGCAGCTGCCTCCCCTCCAGAGCTTTTTGCAGCAGACAGGCTCCCATCTGCCACTGCCTCAGGATCAGTGGATTCCACCAGTTTAGCCACTGTTGGTTTTGCGGAAGATCTTTGCCACCCCTGTGCCTTGCCATCCTTTGTTGGCATTGCCTTGGGTGGCTGTTGTTGCTTGCCTGGGCCCTTAGATGTGGATGGCCTGTTGCCGTCATCCCTGCCCCTGGCTTTTTTTGGATGGTGACGTGGCCTGTGCAGCTGTGTCCTCAGCATCGCTGTCGGAATTTGAGCCTCTGGGGACCAAGAGAGGGACGGCATCAGTGATGGTCGTACATGCATCATGCATACATTGGTATCAGTGCAGTTGTACGCATGTGATGATTTGCTGTCTTGGAGTTGTGACATACATGTTGCTTGCTATATGGGGGGGTTCTTCAGGCATACGTCTGGTTCACACATGTGTAAGGTGGTGTATGCTGTGTGACATGCCTTTGTGTTGTGGGCTGCGTGCAGTGTGACACATGCTGTTTCGCTATTTGTGGGGTGTGTCTCAGGTATGGCATTGGCATGCTGCATGCATGTTGATGTGACGGTGCTGGGGACAGCATCTAGGCAGGGATGTGTCCATGTCTGTGTGATGGCCCATGCATTGGCTTATGTCACTGTCACATTTGTGGACCATCATCATGCTTTGCATTCCAGTGGTTTGTGTGGACACTCACCTCCATCTGCCAATGACGGGACTCCCTGCTCCATGTCTCCCACTCCCTCAATGGCCTCCATGCCAATCGTGCTTGCTCATGATTCCAACAATCGGGTGAGCTTCATGGGGGAGTTCGACCCACCGCCTGTAGCCAGACACTGGATATTGCGCACACGGAGGCGCAGGTCATCCCATCTTTTTTTAACATCTTTGATGGTGCTGGAGGGGTGGTGCCGACTGCACTGACCTTTTGGGCCACTTCCTCCCATATTTTTATTTTTTTAGATGGGCAGGTCGCCTGAGGTCTGCTGCGAATAACACTTCTCCATTCTGGGCCAGAGTGTCTGTCTGCCAGCATATTTAACTCATCCTCTGAGATGTGCACCTTTCACTGGCGGGAGGCACCTTTTTTGATGACCTTAGGCATTGTGCTGCAGGTGTAGCTGGTGGTGTGTGGATCCAGGTCCTGTGTCTGGAGGATTGCAATGGATTGTGTTTTTCAAGATTGCCGCCTTTGCATTTCCCATTGCGGTGCGATAATGTTACTTCCGGTTCCGGTATTGCCGAGCACATTATTGCCGGACTCGTTATTGCTGTTGCCCGTAAATGCCGGTGCCCGCTATTTAGCGATGGAGGAAGGCGGAAGAGGTGTCAGCGCTTTGCATGATGCCGCTAATGGGGGTTTTAGGGTCATTAACAGCATGCCGGTACATACGGTTCTGGTATGCCGCTACGCGTGTGCACGCATTCTCGTAATCGGCCGCTATTAGCGGCGTCAGTGCTACCCGGACGCCGTATTGCCACCATGCCGGTAAGGTTTTGTTTTTACCGCAAATCTCGTAATGAGGCCCATTGACAACAAAGCTGCACGGGAAATGTCCACTTATAGGGTTAGACCCCCAAAGGGCTGAACTAGTCATTGGATTCTTTTCTACACTGGTCTATCCGCTCGAGAGAGCCAGTTCTTCAAATGTGTTCCTTTTCTAAATGCGTAAATGGGGCGTTCAAGATCTGGATTATTAGGCTGTAACAAATGCCATGCTTGGAAATGGCTTTCTTGATGTCGTTTTGATGTGTATTGAAAGTCATAGCACAGACAACTTGCGCGTTGGTAATATTGTCTTTATTGTTCTTAACCAACAATGGGCCTCATTACGCGGTAGGTGGTAAGGGATTACTGGCACCGGTAAGGACACCGGTGCCGGTAATCCCTTACCACCCAATTCCGAGATCCCTTAGCGGGTCCCTTCCTTAACGCCTGGTTTTACCAGGCATTATGGAAGGGACCCGTTAAGGGACTTCAGAGCTAATAACGGTACCGCAAATTGCGGTACCGTTATTAGCTCCATCCCCATTCCAATTGAGCCCCATGGGGGATCGAATGGGAATGGAGAATGGTTCCTGGAATGGGGATTTACCGGGTCCTCCAAGGTTGGAATGACCCGGTAAGTCCCTATTTTGGGAACCCGGACCCGGAATGCGGTAAGGGGGCAGCAATGGCGCTAATAGCGCCATGGCTACCGCCTACCGCGTAATGAGGCCCAATGTCTCTCTATGTGGATTTTTAGCCCTTTTGGAGATTGTCTGAGAAGATGAGATGGACAACCTCTATCAGATAACCTATTTTCTATTATATCAGCCTGAGTGGCAAAATCTTCAAATCTGGTACAGTTACGTCTAGCTTTTAAAAACTGTCCATATTCTCGCAGAGCTTGAGAATGAAAGCTGTCGAACCGAAGAATAGTATTTCTATCAGTCTCCATGCGGTATAGGTCCACTATAATATGTACATTATCGATCTTTATTGAAAGATCCAGAAATGATATGGAGTGATTACTAGTGGACATAGTAAACCTCAAGTTCAGCGTATTGATCCATAATATAAAATCTTCATAATTGTCCTTTTCATTGTCCCATATGATGATAATATCATCTATATAACGTTTATAGAATTGAAGAGCAGGCCTGAAGGGATTGGTGTCATCTAACCGAAAGAAGTTCTTAGTTAGGGCTGCTTCAAGGAGCTCTGCCAAGAATTCACTAAAGATGTGTTGAGGACCTATTATAAGGTTGAACAATTCTTTCATGACATTGAGCAATTCCAATTGAGGAATGTTGGAGTAGAGAGATTCCACATCCAATGTAAGCAACATACCTTTTTCTGAATTGAATGGCCGTCCTTCCAAATGTATGATCGCATCAGTAGTGTCAGCCAAATAGGTGTCTGAACTGGTGGCCAAAGGTTTAAGAAAAAAGTGAAGAAATTGCCCAATCGGTTCTAGGATTGAGCCACAGAGAGACACAATAGGTTTCCCTGGGGGGTTCAAAAGGTCTTTATGTATTTAGGCAATATATACATAAGGGGGTTCCTGGCACTTGTTGATGTCAAAAATTTAAATTCCTTTTCACTTATCACTCCAGCATCCAAAGCCTGTGCACTATCTGAGTTATTTCTTTACCTATGCTTTTGGTAGGGTCTCCTCTCAATTTAAGGTAAAAATGAAAGTTATTTAGTTGCCTTATTATTCCCTTATCATATTTATCTGCATTGCAGACTACGACACCTCTGTCCTTGTCCGCTTGTTTAATAATGATGAAACAGCTAGCAGAGGCTATGAAAGCCCCCTTCTTTTTTGAAACCTTAAAGGTGTAATACTACTCGTGATAACTCTTGTGTGATAACGCTTGTGTCACCAGTGATAGTATTTTGAATTGAAAAAAAAGAAATTCAGGACCGAAATGCACAGGCATCTTCTGACCGAATATTTGAAAAAGAATATAATCCCTCAGGGGCTTTTCGTCCGGAATGAACCGTGTCTATTAATCAATGATGAGGAATATAAAGCATCTTTCTTGGGTGTAGTGACCAAATGCAGTTGCGACTGGATGTTATTGACTATCAATACTGCCCTCAGAAAGAGTGCTTTAATACGTGAAGAGATAGAGAAAGCAGAAACAGCGTTTTCTCCGGACACTACAATAATTAATATCAAAGAAAAACTTGAACTAATTTAGAAACATACAAATGAATTAATTAAATGAATAACCAGAAAAAAAATTGATAAATTAAAAAAAGATATCCAGACCTTCACCAAAGAGTTAGCCTTTCCTTATCTTAGTGTAGACTATCAAGGTCCCTGCCATTGGAATTATCCAAATGTCTGCAGCAATGGACAGAATTACTATAAGAAAAGAGTTACCATTTCCGATACCTCATCGGATGAGAGTGGGTCCTATTCTAACAGAAATTCACAGGGCTCTAGGGGACATAATTGGAATAGGGGACAAAATAAAGGAAAGAGGGGTAGACAATATTGGCAATATCAGAACTATGCCTAGCCCTCCAATTTTGTTCCACAGGGCCCTCACACTACTTTTCCTCCCAAAACTCTTCCTTTTCCTCCACCAGATCAGGGACAACCACCAATACCAAATTACTTTGAAACCAGGTGACAAGCGTATCAGAGATAGCCAAACCTTTGGCAGTATATCATATTTCCAATAAAGATTGTGGGTAAAGGGTCTATAAAATTGCGCTTTGCCCGCTTTCAAATATTGGACATGGACTAAGCTGCAGTGTATGAGTCATGGAATAGGCGTACCCACTAACACCTAAAAATGGAGAAAAACTGATTCAGATATGACATGTTCACCATGCTTTTCCTTTGAACACTGGATATATGAATAGCTAGTGCATAAGTATTCGATGTGTCGATTTGCATACAGTCATACTACCAAATACACAGATTTGAATGGTCATGATATTGTGATCTGAGATTTCATCAATTGCTGCAGCACACATGTTTGCAGCACACATGTTGTCTATGCATTGAGATGTGTGTGTGTGATAAAACTTACATAGGATCCACTATAAGACAACTGCGTGTTAGAATTTGTGAACATTTGGCCAGTTTGGGCAGTCAGGACCTGAAACTGCCCCTTGCCATTCTTTGGCAAACTATGCATCAAACCAGCAACAAGGAGGATATACACTTCATTGGTTTCATGAGATCTAAAAAGAGGAAAAGAGGTGGTGATATGGTTTTCAAATTGAAACAATTGGAAGCAAAATGTATCTGTTTACTTCGGTGTACCCAAGACGGTCTTAACTCCGACAATGAGATGTATGTGTTTTTATGATCAATTTAGGTTTCGCAACAGATTCAAGGTGATACTGTTAATGCTGAAATTAACCATGTTTTGGAACGTCTGACAGCACTGTTGTGCTCTGGCTAGCGCCCGGGTGAAACTTTATCCAGTTCATAATAAGATATTTATCGTGCATGCTTATTCTATAGTGACAACACATAACAGCTGAACTTATACAGTGCGCTACCCATAGAAGCATTGTAGTCTACAATGCACTTTTGAATTTTCAATTTCGCTTCTTGCGCAGGTGCTATTTGTTAGTAGTTCTTTAAAGAATAGCTTTCATTCAGCTATACATTCAATATGTGTCCCTCTTTGTATTGCCAGTTCATATTATCCCAATATCTTGAGTTCGGTATATATAGAACTATTCTCCATTCCATTTACTTTTGGTTCCAATGTGTGTGTTTTGTACGCATGCGCCGATAGTTAGTAGCTCATCAGGGTAACATGCGCGCGATTGTAGAGGCCCGTACTAGGAGCATGCGCAGTTCTCCAGTTAATGAGCACCAATGAATTCGTAGCACGTCTCACAGAACTGGGATATATGTAAGCTCAACTGGCACCCGCGAGTCAGAGCTTCACGGTGAAGGGATCGAGCCCTCATTAATAGGTAAGCAAGCATTAGGAGTCAATATCAACTATATGAGTGGGTGGGCAGATTATAATGAGAAACTATGGATTCTAAACATTGTTATTAATTGAGGATCCTCTTCACTTCACGCGTAATTGGCGAGATGGCTTTATCTGAATTGCTGCAACATATTAATTGAATTAAGTTCTCTAAGCGCAACCGCATGGCGCTAGCAACCTTAAATTGGTGAGTCTATGTACCGACTCTGTGACTCTCAATCCACGTACATAACAAGGCTTTTATAATCTTCTGCTTTGATACAGTTAACAGTAGTTCTTTGTTTTTGACTTGTATACAAATAACTGCATCAGTTAACTTCATTCAGAGGGCCATCTCTACTATCATCCTCAATCTGCTTCTTTACTTAGAACTAGATGAAGATAGGTGAGATAATATTTATTTTAGGCGCACCTTTTAGAATGCAGCACCACTTAGAATCCTGCATAGAACACCCACATTTTTGTTGCTACCTTAAAATTGGCATCCATATTTTACAAGGGTTTGTAATATATTTTGATTTTTAATACAGAACTTTGGCACCTAGCTTTGTGACCTCATTTTTGATTTAAAAAGCAATTTTAACCATGCACTCTATAGGGGATATTTAGACATGGTGTCACTTGGGGTGCTATCCGATCGCATCAGTGCTGCCAATATATGGTAATACAGAAGCCAGTGTTTGCTAACAATTTATTGTGATCTTTTGTTTGTCTTCTGCTGTTCTGTTCTACCTCCCTGTGTCGTGCATTTTTGACTGCTACTTGGGTATGTGTACCTTTTATGATTATTTGATTATCTGTGATTTTGTATTATTATTTTACATCTGCAGAGCCCATTTGATGGGGGATATATTTTCATGCACTGTATAATCACTTTGAATGATACCGCCAGCCTTGATAATAACGATAAGGTCGAAACAAGTGTCGGCTGATATTGTGCTCAAATAAAAGACTAGTGCTGATATATATGAACTATATCTTTACATGAACACTTATGCTCTAGTTATTCATATACCCACTGTTCAAAGGAAAAGCGTGGTGAACATGTCATATCTGAAACAATATTTCCAATAAAGTCTTGAGTCAACAGGAAATATCGATTTTGGAAAAAGGTTTTTCCTTTATCCCTATGAAGAACCCGACCAAAATGGAGGTGGAAATTGAATTACGCAGTTTTTTTCTGCAAAATCAGTCTAAAGGACTTTTTTGGAATGGACAATGCAGAGGGTTCTCAAATGAATACCAATACTCCTTTTAAATATAAATCTTCTTTCACTCCCTTGCTCCAAATTGTTTCTAAGGAAACCGCTATCTTTGAGAGGGCAGTACTAAGGGACTTTAATTCCATCTTTGAATCCCCTAATGGAACGAAACATAGGTCCACCTATAATTTCACCAGAAAGGAATGGGACTGCCTGCATAAACTTAAGGAAGATCAATTCATCATTATTAAATAAGCAGACAAGGGCGGAGGCATATAAATATCATAAGGAAATAATTAGGCAACTAAATAACTCTGATTTTTACCTTAAATTGGGAGGAGACACTACTGAAAGCATAGATAAAGACATTACTCAAATAGCCACATGAGCTTTGGATTCTGGAGTGATAAGTGATAAGAAATTTCAATTTTTGACATCTAAAGGCACCTGGACACCCTTCATGTATATATTGCCTAAAATATATAAAGACCTTTTGAACCACGCAGTGAGACCGATTGTGTCTCTCTTTGGCTCCATCCTAGAATCAATTGGGCAATTTCTTGACTTTTTTCTTAAAATTTTGGCTCCCAGTTCTGACACCTATTTGGCTGACCCTACTGATGCGATCATACATTTGGAAGCACTGACATTCAATTCAGAGACAGACATGTTGATTACATTGTATGTGGAATCTCTCTACTCCAACATTCCTCAATTGGAATCGCTCAATGTAATGAAATCATTTTTTGACCTTAGAATAGGTCCTCAACAAATCCCTAGTGAATTTTTGACTGAGCTCCTTGAAGTAGCCCTAACCAAGAACTTCTTTCGGTTCAAGGCAGCGTTCTATCTACAGATAAAGGGTACAGCGAAGGGGGCTGCCTTTGTCCCCACTATGCGACCTTATATATGTGGAAATTCGAGAAAACATTCATATTAGATGACACCAATCCCTTCAGGCCTGCCTTTACATTCTATAAACGTTTATAGATGATATTATCGTATGGGAGAACAAAAAGGGCAATTACGAATATTTTAAATTATAGATCAATACTCTGAATACCAACTTGAGGTTTACTATGTCCAGTAGAAACCAGTCCATATAATTTCTGGATCTTTCAATAAACATCGATAATGAACCTATTATAGTGGACCAAGGAGACTGATAGAAATACTATTCTTCGGTTTGACAGCTTTCATTCTCAATCTCTGTAGAAAGTATACCCTATGGCCAGTTTTTAACAGCTGGATGTAACTGTACCAGAGGTGAAGATTTTGTCACTCAGGCTGATATAATAGAAGATATGTTCTCTGATAGAGGTTATCCATCTCACCTTCTCAGACAATCTTGCAAACGGGCTAAAAACCAACTTTAGAGAGACATTGTTAGTTAAGAACACTAAGGACAATATTACCAATGCGCGACTTCTATTCTATGACTTTTAATACACATCATGACAACATCAAGAAAGCCATTTCCAAGCACTGGCATTTGTTACAGCTTAATAATCTAGATCTTGAATGCCCCATCTTATTCAAGAATAATGGGCAAACGGATGTGCTTTAAAATAGATCTGCGTATTTCTTTCTAACAGCACTTCATTTTATAGATTATGTGCAATCCGACATGAATCATTATATATTTATGCATCATTTGTGCAGCATATATTCCCACTGCGAGATGGATGTCTGTTTTGGTTTGTTTTTGTAACATCAGTATTACAAAAATAGACGTGAGTCTGTCTTGTTTTGGTAACATCAGTGCTACGAATCTGGTCAAGTGTTGGGAATTCCTAGTCCGGTTTCTATTACCATGACACTTTCGATCTGAGTGGCTCATGTGTAAGATCATCCATTACTTTCCATAAATTTCTAACTGCAGTACGTATGGAATTCCTGCGGTTGCCACCCCAGTGAACTGTTGTCATGGGGTGGGTAAGCAGTCTTCTTTTCTTCTGCTCTTTTCTTTTAGAAGCGGTACAGCTTCTATTGGAGGCAATATTTAGGGAGTCACTTGCTTTGACTTTAAGCCATTTTTGCAGGCGTTCATGTGTTGTTAAGAACTAGGCTGTGATTGATTCAACATGAGGTAAGCGGTTAGTTGGGACTGGCGTGCTCAATTAGTGTGCATTGAGCAGATATATTTGCTCTGATGTATTTGGCTATTCATTCAATAGACACAGGTGCATTCCAGATTCCATGTTGCGTTCCTCCATAGAGCCACTTAAATAAAACAAATACTGTATTTCAACGGTATGAGATTGGAATCAGATTACGTAGTCTTAAATATAGTCTCCTTATTTTTCCAAATTGGTTTCATCCCAGAGTCTTCATTGAGAGGCAGCCCAGTGAGAACATATGGACTTCAGACAATCTGTTTGCTTGGTTGAATATAAGGGTTCCCAGGCTAGATGTTTTGCCCTTCATTGAATTAACAATAGAGGTAAGTTTCTCTTGCTTTTTAGCCTGATGCTTTGTAGTTTGTCATTTGAATTCCACATTTCTGAACTAGGGATCGTCTTAATCCCAGTTCACTTCTGTTTATATCTCCTAAAATAAGGTAGTTCAATATCTTTTTTTTAATTTTGTATTATTTTTTTGTAATTTTTATACAGTTTGTTACAAACTTTTAAAAAGAAGATAGAGGCATACCAGTCCAAGATAGCATCAAAACAACAAAAACAATTTCATTCGTTTAGGTAGTGTCTGACCATTGCAGCAGGTTATTTCCAACTATGACCTTTCCTCCAGTAATTTGAATTAAATTTAAACTCCTATACAGCTAGTATAGTATTGGTGTCACAGGCATGTGTGGCTATTACAAAGTCCTCAGGTAGCGCTTTTCTGACTACCTGCTGTATCAGAACTCATCCTCAGGGTCAGGATTAAGACCCTCGGTCAGTAGTCTTTTAGCATTTTTTTCCAGGAAGTAGATCAGGGAAAATGTTAATTTGTTGTTTGAACTCTCAAAGATAACAGCCGACCATTGTTCACCACACCAGGCAGATCTTTTCTCTATCTCTCAGCCCAGTAATGTCATCCGCAAATCTCTTAAGGCAGGACAGAATAGCACCAAATGTTTTAGATTTTCTTCTGTAGTTTTTAGTCTACATGTGGTGTCCTTCCTGACAGTTTTATTTCTTAGTTTTAAAATGTCTTTAGTTTCAAGTTGTTCAATCTAAATCTCAAAAAGACATCACACAGCCTCTTGTTCGGAAATGTAGTCAAGTATTTAGCAAGTGTGTTGTACGCTTTCGCTTCGGGAGGTACCAGCTGCATACATTTGTGAAGCCTTCTTTGCTGTTTTCTTTCCAGCCAATCCCATTGCCAGAGTTTTTTCTTTACATTGTTCAGGTTGGACCATAATGTTTCTTTTGTTGTATTTAGCATTTGGATTAGGTCCATACAGCTCTTTTCACACATGCCTTGTATTGTTCGTTCATCAACATCACAAAGTTGTTTCACTATCTGGAACTGCGGTATGTTATCCATACCGTACACTTTTCTGTATAAGGAGAGCGAGTTCCACATGATTTTAGCTGTTATTGACGTCAGACTCAGCTCAAAGCTGATACACGCCATCAGGGTTCCGTTTGACAGGTGTAGGATCTTTTTCCAGAACATATATTCACATGCCTCCCACACCTTATATGAACATCCAAACGAGACCTGTGCTCCATGGATTAACGCCGGAACAACCCTAGTCTTGTAAGAGTCAATGACTGGCTTTAAGCTAAATTTCCCATATTTGTTGTTTATCATTACACCCTGGGAAGTAAGATGTTTACTTTTTGATTTAATTGCTTTTGCATTGATTTGTCGTTAATACTTGAGCTTAGTATCACGCCAACATATCTTGTCTGACTCACTCTCCTCACATTCTTAAGGCCAATTTTCCATTGGAATTTCTCTGTCATTGGTCTTTTATTGGTTCTTCAATATATGACTTTTTGATTGGGCTGGGATTTGAAGCAATTGCTCCCCGTCTCTGTATTGGAATAAGCAAGGGTAATTATTGTTCTCCAAAATTTAAAACATTGAACTCATTCTGGTAGAATCGAGTGGTTGGCACAATCGGGTTTCATTGTAGTGTAATTTTAAATGTGTGTTTATTTTTTCAGACAATATTAAAAATGACACTTTTATAGCAGAAACACATCATACATGACATCAGACTATGTGGAAAACTATTAAAAAAAAACATGGGGGATTGTGGTGTGCTCAAGGGGAACATCTAAGTATACTTTCTATATGGGATAGGTTTGTGATTGGGTCTCTACTGTCTGGTAAACAACTCATGCCCTCCCTCAGTGCAAGTCATCTTCGACAATGATTAGAAACACGGTACATCATTGGCTCTCAAACTACAAGTCCCTTTGTTATATGGCCTTCTACAATTGGTTGGCAAGCTTGAACACTTCTGGAACATTCAATTCTCTAGCAGCGTATAAGCTGGTACCCCAGGTGCTGGTGGCTGGACTTGACCGTATCTTCCAACCCAATTAGTCCATCCTCTCTAATCACTCATGCCGTCTGCCATTCAGATTGTCTTTGAACTTGGACTCACGTGATCAGAGACTGTGAATCGCCCTATTTGTCTTAAATGAAGAAACTTGGCTCTCATTGTGTTATCTTCTTGCAACTTAACAAGGGATGCCTCAGCGCCTCACATTCACTGTTCTTCAAGTGCTGATAACCAGTTTTGGCTGCTCTTAGCCTTTGACATCAGGCCAAGCAGTCTTCTGTTGGTCCATCTTCAAGTTTCAGCTTATTCTTTGCTGCGACATACACACAGCTATCAATCCTCCTTTCTGCATGGGCTGAGTTTCCTAAAATCGTGCCATCGAATGTCGAGATTCTACACACATATAAATATTTATTTTTGGCAACGCCTGCAGTCTATTCACTACTTATAGCCAGCATTTATGATTACTTAGTCTGCTTGCTTTACGGCATCCGAACAGTTAAAAACAGCTTGCATTTTCTGCAGCGCTTCTTTACATGTGCAATCTTAATTCCACACATGAAGTCTTCCCAATTCTTTACTTCACCATCAGATTCTATTTGTCTGTGCCTTCTCTTCCTTGGTCTTCCTTCTCAGTGCGTGACACTCATCTCTTGTGACATCACCAGCCTTTCCTTTTCACATCTTCACACTTCTTCGGGGATCTCCTTCAGGAGACCGTCATCTCTTGGGGGATACATTATGGAAGGCTTTCTCAGTGGATACCTTGTTTCAAAGGCTCTTTGTGGTATAGGTACCATTACTGACGTTGCACATGTAGTAATTTCCGGTTTCCAACATGTAGGCAGAATAGGGGCAGGACTTCTTGCAGAGGCGTTCTGCAGCTCCTCTACGTGTTCTTTTAAATCTTCCTAGTCCTATAAAGCTTTTACCTACTGCCTAACAGAAACTGGACTTAGTGACACTTGGAGACTCGCCAACCTTGTTGACATAGAGTACACGTTCCTCTTTTACCCCCATGACACGATTTCATGCCTTGATTACATATTCACCACTAAATCACTCACTAATACTATCATTGACTCTACCATTACTAACATTATTGTCTCTGACCACGCTCCAGTCATTACCACCTTTGACCTTTCTGATATCAAGAAGTCATACTCTAGATGGAAATTCAGTTACTGTCTGCTTCAGAATCAACCATTTTTCCAGTCCTTCCTGTCTTTCCAACAACATCTTTTTTCTGAAAACTTAGATGAAGAAACCTCGTTACCTATGAATTGGGATGCTTTCAAACTGCCTTAAGAGGGCACATAATTGCATACTCTAGTATAAAAAAGAAAATATATCAAAAAAGACCTGGGTGCCTTATACCTTCATCTTACCAATGCAGAGAAGAAATATTTTTTCTCTTTGTCAGATATTGACCTTCACACTGTCTTGTCCGTGCACTTTCAAATCAATATAAAACTCACTGAACAAGCCTCAAGTGCTATTTTAAAATACAAATCTAAAATGTATCAAACTTCCAACAAATCTGGAAAAGCCCTGGCTTCTTATCTTAAAGGCAGGAAGGAACACACACTTATCTCCCACACTGGCTCTATCATTACTAATCCATCTGGAATCATAGAAGTCTTTACGAAATTCTATAGTGATTTATATTCCCTGGAGACAGTGGCCCCACAGGCCAATCTTAATTATTTTTTGACAACATCAGTAGATGTTCTTATCCATCATTAGACCTCAGTCGCCTGGAAGGGGACATCACTATGCAGGAAATCAACCAAGCCATTAAAGTGTTGGCAAGAGGCAAAGCTACTAGCTCAGATGGATTATCTACAGAGTTTTTTTTAACCAGTTTTCTGGCTCCTTAACTTATAGACTCAAGAATCTACACTCCACTTTTATCTTCAAAGGATTTTCATCTGGAACCTTCTCCGAAGTGCTCCTCATCCCATTCCCAAAAGCAGAAAAAGATCCAGAGTTCCCTAACAATTATAGACCAATCGCTCTCATGAATGTGGAGAGCAAAATATGTGCTAAACAGAATTGAATAATACTTTCCCAGGCTGATCAAGCTTGATCAAGTGGGCTATGTCAAAGTTAGGAACATCTCCGCTTATACGAGACTCCTGTGTGATCCCATACACATTATCTCAAAGGACAAAAATGACAAATCAGGTTATGCCACTATTACCCTAGAGGCCGAAAAGACTTTTGATCGGGTCAACTGGGAATTTATGTTCCAAGCCATGCTCTGGCATGAGTGCAGAGATGGCTTTATATACTTAGTCAAACTTCTGTATTCAGATCCTCAATCCTCTAAATGTATTAATGGTCAGTCCTCCTCTTTTTTCTCTTTATGGAGAGGTAACAGGCAGGGGTGTCCTTTGTCCCCTATTCTACATGGCGTATCCCTATAACCTTTATTGGAACTCATAGGTCTGATGGGAACATTCCAGGGATTTCTTGTGGTAAGCAAGAGACCAAGATAGCAGTTTATGCAGATGATATCCTTATTATGTTAAAAAATCCAAAACAACATCTCCCTTATCTGTTGGCCAGGCTACAGAACTATTCATCTGTCTCCGGGTATAAGCTTAAAAAGGACAAATCAGAACTATTAACACTTAATTCATTCTGCCTCAAACATGAAGTGGAAGTCTTTGGTTTTAAATAGTGCAATAACTCTTTTAAATACTTAGGCTTAGAGTTTGCTTCCTCCGCAAGCAACACTATCAAACTGAATATGAATATCTTACTAAACAGAGTTAGGGAACTATCTTCTATGTGGTCCCCTCTGTATATGTCCTGGTGGGGTCACCTTGATACAATTAAAATGGTGTTGTCCCCTACTGTTCTCTACTACCTACAAATGCATCCAGTATCTCTTCCAACTACATTCTTTAAGTCCATTAACTAAATTCTACTCAACTTCCTATGGGGAAATGCAAAAGCACAAGAATTGCATTTAATAAGCTCAAGGTCCCGTTCAAAAAAGGATGTGTCCGATTTCCTGACTTTAAAATGCATAACACTTTTCTACTCAAACAGACCAGTTGCTGCTTTGCCACGTCTGTCTCTGTCGACATACCTTCATGGTGTGCTCCTGAGAAACAATTAGCATCCCCTTGGAACATTGTTGACCTGTTTTATATTTTCAGCCACTCTGCTGCCTCATTTTCTGACTCCATCAAAGTCTCTAGATCTGCCCTAAGAATCTTTCTTTTCCCATCGATCAAATCACTGTCCCAGCAGCTGTTACCGTATTTGTGGAATAATAGATATATCACTATCAATGGAGTTCTGTATCGCAAGTCCTGGATTACTAGAGGTATCAGATATATTTCCCAAATGTTTCAAAGAAACTCTATCGCTTAATTTGAAGATCTCATAAGCTCCTTCCCCTTGCCCTTATCTGATTTTACCTTTTATAACAAGTTGGTCAATGCTTGCCTGGATTGCCTTCAAACACACGACTAACGTTCTTACACCTGATGCCTCTTGGCTACAGCTTTTGGCCATGGCCTCTGATATCAAAGCTGCCAAATTATACACATTGTTAATTGCTGTTGATACTACTACCATCAAGTGGCTTATTGAATCTCAATGGGAGAATATCTGTGGTCTTGCCTTTCATGACAGAACTGAATTCAACTTTGGACCGGGATCAGGTGTGTCTCTACCTCCACCAACATATCACAGAATCTTCTTTTTTTCGTGCACATAGCCTTCATTACCCCACTGAAATTGATGAAATCCAGGTATGAATCAGATGGGAATTGCTGGTCCTGTGGACATACCACTGTATCTTGTAAGCAAATGTTTTATGATTTCCCTTTTGTATATATGTTGTGCAGGAGGTTTTGACATTTCTTATAACAATCTTTAAGGTTGATAGCCCTCTTTGTTTTACTAATGTTTTCCTTGGTGTATTGCTATTAGAGAGGCTGGTTTTCATTCTTCCCCTATCTCATATGACCTTTTTATAGCCATTGCTATCAAGCTTATTACTGCCAATTGGAAACATTTTCAAAACATTTCCATTAAAGGTTGGTGGAACAACATTTGCTATATACATCGAATTGAATAATGTATGGCTACATACCTTGATGCCCAAATACAACATTAAATGGGCTCTTTTTACTAACTTCTTAGATTGTCATAATATATCTGCCAATGGCTCATAGAATGCCTTCCCTTTACCTCAATTACATCAATCTCATTAATGTATAAAATGTGTTGCTTATATCACTGTCGATCAACTAATGCATTTCTCAAAATTGCCCTCCTTCCCTACCTCCCCTCTCCCATTGTGTCCTGTATGTCTTCTTGTTAGTCCCCTTGTGAGTCTAATGTTTAATCACTCTTTTCCTCCCATGCAGGTTACACATCACTATTATGTTAATTTCTCTTGTTCACAGCATTATTCTGTTTATCCAAAACGTTTATCTGTATGAGCTAACTTAACTTCCTTTTTAACTTGCTGATATTAGATTTGCCTCATAATTAGTCTCTTTTTTAATTTTTAACCCTATTGTTCAAACTCCTAAATGCAATTGTGTGGATGCCTTGTTGTTCTCATGCTAAATCTCAGTAAAGAATATCAAACAAACAAACAAAAAACGGTTGCTACTATTGGACACTAATGCTCATAAATCTGTCCTTGGAACTCCTCTACACAGCCAAAGGTTCATCAAAACACACACAATGCCCTATCCATGAGACTAGACTACCTTTGCTGCTTCCTCTGTAACTGACTGATAACGAACTTCCAGTAATTTAAGAGTAGGCCACAATGTTTGGTGGAATTCTCTCACAGAATCTAACATGTGCATACAATGTCAACTAAGCTAAAAAGCTCACATTCTACAAATTATTTAGTTTGATGGCCTTCAAATTAATTCAGGCCATAGTTTTCACAGCCTTCAGATTATGGTTGTTTGTGCACAGCCTGCAGGAATCCTCCTAGCGGAAACATCTGGGTTTTGGGTGGTGGATTGGAGGTTCCATTAGACACGCTTGTATAACGAGGATATAACAAGAAAGTAGAATTGAGAAATATCTATGTGGCTTGTTATGCTCCAGTCCTAGCTTCTGCCCACTAACAGTATGCTTTCTAAGGTTGACTCAACTTTCCATTTACCAATTGTTATTGGAAAAAAAAAACAGCTGACTTGAGCAATAGAGAAACCCAATGTTGTGATTAGACCAGAAATAGTATGGAAGAGCTGTCCATCACTTAATCACATGTTTTTGTACTCATCCCAATTTCTAAGTGATTACTTCATGCAGGTAATTGGAAATCAGGCTAATTCTGAATCCCAGCAAAGCTGTTGAAGCAAAATAGATGAGATAGCTCATTTTGGTTATTCCAGCTCAAAATGGCACCCACTCCTTTTAAGAGATATGCTTGAGTTACATGGTGGTTCTTTTAGTGAGGCAGAGGCGATGGGACAGACTCTTCTGAATGTACGTTTGGCAGTAGTTCAAGGATCTTAGATGTCAAACAGCCACTGCGTCCAATTATTATAAAGCCCTGTCATTGAGTTTTAATTTATTTAAAATTGAATAATTCCTATACACTTAGAATATCAGGTACTTTATTTGCTAAGCATCACTTGACTGCTCTGCATATCTTTACATTCTTTCAAATCGCGTTCAAATCATATTTTATTGAACTCCTTCAGAAGTCTACAGAGAAATACATTTATATTCCCTTTTATAAATACGGTTTTATTTCAAAGATACGACTCATCTATTATCCAGCTCTTCTGTCTCTCTGCCCACACTCTATTAATATTATATTCCTCTATGTTAATTCATGTCAGTTTGGGCTCGCTTTTACTTCACTATTTTATAAAGCATTTTGGTTTTGCGCAGACAAGCGTAGATGTGTTATGTTTCCATCGGCTCAGTATAATTAGCGGATGTAAACCATGCATCATTAATTAAAACATGTCTCATTGCAAACTTTACGCTTGCTGAGAAAAGAGTGCATTTTGAATTTTCTATGGGTTTGGTTGAATTTCTTGGGGGAAAAAAATGTTATTGTTAAATAACTTATATTATTGCACTTGTATGCATTAAAACAGGAGGTGAGAAGAAAAACCATTCCTTGGAAAAATTATAATAGATATTTTATATCAAGGGAGCCTCCTGACTTAATTTCATTGAACAAGAAGAAAACATGCCAAATGTATCGTGTGCATTCGAAATGAAATAATGTATAACTATATGATTGACGGTTTCATCACGATATGGCTTGACCCTATACTTTGCTGCAAATATTACAAACAGATGTAAAAATATATTCACCTCTTACAAACAGGGTGCATATATTTAGCATATAATAAACAGTAGTCTGCAATAGACGTATACGAGTCTGTAAATAATGGTCATATTACAGGCTAGTAGTGACTTCACTACTGACCTGTAATAAAAAAATGACAACACTACCGCTCTGTAATCAGTCATTATGCGTCAGTTGTGACTTCACAATACCCTCTGCTAGAGCCAGCGCATAACCTAAATCCTGCTGCCACTGCAGCTCTTGATTACAACTTTTCAAATTCCTTTCTAGTAAAATAACTTTCTGTGTCACTTTACAGTCATTAGCTGATAAGGAGCTGTTTATGGCATTATTATTTTGTCCCTGGTGTTTAACACACAAGAGCAATAATCTACATGTTAATACTTATATCAAAGCACAAAACGAAAACTTTTTTATATGCATTATATTAAAGTGCTTAAACTATTTTTCTGCAACACATTAGAAGTTGGTTACTACAATTTGACTCCAAACAGATTGTATCATCAAATGGAAGATCTCTAACCGCACATTAAGCAACAGGCCAGTGCCCCTTGATTAGAAAACAATTGTAATCATTGATGGAGCAATCCAATATGTGGCATAGTGCTTATGGGTGGATGTTGACAGACCTGCATCAGTCTAGGTTGAACCACAACATAAAATGCAGAAGACCAAAAATTGAGTTCTGACAGACTGATGTGTCCGACTTCACAAGTCGCTTGCTTGAGTAGTCAGTGAGAAGATTGTAGAGATGGGAAAGATTTCTGGCTGTTTTTGTTGTAGTATTTACTTATGAAGAGATCATGTGTGACTTTCTAATAGAAACATTGTTGGAAGTGTTTTACCATACCATATATTTGCTTCTATTTTCACAAAGTTGGAGAGAATTCAACGTTTCTAAATGGGTAGAGGGAAAGGCAAAATTTGGAGTATGTCTGAGTAATTGCGAATTTGAGATTCTGTTGGAAAGAGAGATGCTGCAGTATACTTTTGTAGAAAATATGGAGTTCAGGGAGAGGATGGCAAGTGCAGAACACCTCTGCTAAATTCATAGATGGAATTACTGTGTTCAAAATGCTGTACCTCGGTTATATGACTATGTTCTTGCAGTTGAATGGACATTGGACAGGGTGGGGCTTAGGTGGTATGAAAGCCTTCACATGATGTGCATGTGAACAAACAGGGAAAGTTACAGATGACATGGCTCTGAGGGGTCGCTGGTTCATTGTCCGCTGTAGTAGAATGCAAATGCCTTGTTGGCAGCAGGTGAAGTTTGTTAACCCTTAAGTCACTGCTTACTGGCGATGGTTTATTGGAAGAACCCTTTGAAGAGCATTTGATGGCAAAGTTGTCATGGGAAATGGTCCTAAAGGGCAATGCTACCTTCTGCCTGGGGCACATGCGTGGTGTGAGCTACCAAATCTGCTCCCATTTAAACTGGGCTTTAAGACACTGTGATTGTCATAGTGGGTGGCAATAGCAGAGGCATCTTGGAAGCTGTCTTCTGCTGTTCAGGCTGTCAGAGCTGCAGATCTGGCACAGAGCTGTAAGGTTACATTAGTGTGAGCACTACCATTTCGATTTAAGTTGGTGGCTGTTATCTTTTCGGGAGTGTTGGATGTGCTCCTTCCTTGAATTGAGATGTTTTTGCTGTTTCAATATACATGTCATATAATCTGTCATTGGGTAATTTACAGGATGAAGGTTGGGACAATTCACAAGTAATCATAGCAAATATGTGCGTTCTACCTGCATTGCAAAATGTGAGAGGGGTCCAACCAATATTATTTTCTGCATTCCAACAGGTGAGAGAGGTGCACACCAACTGTCTTTAATCATACTTCCACAAGAGAGAGTTGCATGCATCAACCATTTTTAGCATTACTTGCCTGGGGGAGAGGGGCCAACACATGTTAGATGCATTGACATAGGAAATTGTGTATACATCAACCTTCATAGCTTTACTGCTATCGGAGGGGGAGAGTGGGGAAAAACAACTAATTTTGTGTCAAAGTACAATGAGATAGAGAGAGGCAAACCAGTGATTTGAAGAGTTGCACACACCACCAATTTATAGTAGCATTCTCACAGGGAAAGGGGCACATACAACAATGCTAGCAGCACATTTGTCTGTGTGTCCTTGTGTGTGCATGTGTGTGCGCATCCATCCCCAGACCCTGATTTTAGTCATGTCCAGTCCCAATTGAAGTTTCAAATCTCAAAATAACTGTTCATTATCAAAACATTTTGGAGAAGCGCAGCTTCATGCATAATCTTGGTAAATGGTACATCTGAGTTTAAACATACTGTCCCCTTCTATCACCATTGCCTTCAATGGCATAAAGTAAAGGGCTGCAAGATTGTTTGTGAGGGGGCTTTTCTCCGATAAACTGTACTTCATCAACGAGGTAGGTGGTAAATGGATTGATAGGTCTGCTGTCACATCAGCATGTCTGTCAGCTTAGCGTGCTTCTAGAGGGTTACCTGGGTCCACTCCACTCACACGAAATGTGCTGCATCCTGTCTTGTACAAGTTATACATTGGGTCTGCAAATCTGTTTTCCATTCATCAACCTTCCACATTGTTTCTCAGCGGTATGTTCCTAAAATAAAACAAGCCATTTCTTTTTGCTCAGGTAGAACATGAATAAGTGCGCACAGATATGTGCTATTAATAGAGGTCATGTTTATTGCCATGTAGATGATGCATTTCTTCCGTTCTTTGTTTTCATCCTGTGTAAGGAGGGTGATACAGCTGGTGATGTAGAGAGTGATTAACAAGATTATCTTTAATATACTTTTTGTGGTGCATATTTTCTGTCCTTGTCAATGGACACGCATTGCTGTAATGGTTTGCAGCTCTTGGTCACAATCTGTTCACCTTTGCACTGATATATTCTGATGCCCCTGTATGAGGTAGTTAAGGAGGCAGAGAAAGAAGGCAGTGCACTGGTGAGCAATCTTATGAGGTGATCTCCACTGTCCCCAATTCTCAATGCATGGGTTGATTGCAGGCTGTTACCCAGGTATTTCCCAAAACAACCTCTGATTTGGTGGTCTTGTATAAGTGCCACCAAAATCAATCCAATGACATGAAATAATGGAGCGCACCAGGTGCAAGGAAAAACCTGCTTTATTTACTTTATTTTGCAAAAGTAATAGCCGGGTGAAAAAACAAGTAACTCTCTCAACACACCCACATCTGGCCAAGGAATATTCGGCGAAGAACCAGAGAATTTACATAATTAGAAAAACCACTTGATGACATTTTAACATAGTCATTGGCTACTCTTATCAAGACCCTATAGAACCCTGCACATTGGAATCTACTAATGGCTAACCACCCATGTCCAAACCATCCACTATAACATCATTAGCATGAGTATCTTTAACTCACTGTTTAATTGGTTGGCAGGTTTTATGCTGGCAGTGATAAAAAGGTCTTTATGCCATTGGTTGGCACTTCCTAGAGTGGCCTTGGATGTTGCATCCCTCAGAGACAACCCAATTAGTAATTAATGTGAACAGAGAGATCGAAACTTGGCTTAAAAAAATAACAAAATACTCCCATCTCACCTCCCATGCTCAGCCCCCAATGTTCCCAGATATCAACGTGCTCATAGCACATACTCTTGGGATGCATCAAATGTGCTCCTAACCACAGTGTAATATAATGCACAGGTTTGCATTGTGTGCATTGTGTGCCACCCTGTATCAACGTGCTCATAGCACATACAGTTTGGATGCATCAAATGTGCTCCCAACCACAGTGTAATATAATGCACAGGTTTGCATTGTGTGCATTGTGTGCCACCCTGTATCAACGTGCTCATAGCACATACTCTTGGGATGCATCAAATGTGCTCCTAACCACAATGGAATATAATGCATGCTTGTGCATCATATGCCACCCTGGATCAACGTGCTCATAGCACATACTGTTCGGATGCATCAAATGTGCTCCCAACCACAGAGCAATATATTGCACGGGTTTGCATCGTGGGCCACCCTTTAATAACTTACTTATAGCACATATTTTTGGTCATTGGCAGACATCTTTAAATGTGCGCTATTATCTGATATTAATTGATTCTATACATCAAATTCAACTATCTGCTTAATACATAACATCGCATCCAAAGCATATTATTCAATTTTTGTTATGCTCACTACAATTAAATCACTTCATGTTAGACATTGCATTTAGTACTTACATTATTGATTAATCTTTCCCATTCATTCCCGTCATGTTATACATTGCATCTAATAATTAGATTATTGATTCAAACTATAGGTTTCTTTGACCACATGCATCTTTATATATTGCTTCTCAAACACATATTGAAATCCCACCCTTGATTTCAAACCATAGAGTATTTTCCACAGACCCATTTTCTTCTCTAACAATTGATTTGAATACAACCGTCACACATTGTTGATTTTGCATCAAGTTCCAATAACAATTTCTTAATGGTCCTCCTGTAACTGCACTTTTGGGAACTACCCGATGCACTTATTGTTTCTTTGTTACTAATTCTTCTATATCATGGTCCCATTTCAAGGGATTTCCTAGTTGTCACTGCAGTACTTGTACATTCTACGATCCTTCACCAGAGCGCTTTGTGGAATAGCATTATACCTTTCCTGTAACCACTATGATGTTGCATATTTCCTCGCGTCCTCTGGTCCTTTTCTTTAAAAGGTCAGAGACAGTTAGGTTGTCACATGCCCCCGACTCCTGAATGTGTTGCTGCTTCCATGAGCACACTCCATTATGGCAAGTAAGACAGCTAGTGGCCAATGCTTTTAAATGATCAGAAGTGAGACATGTTCATCGCCTGCACTTTTAAAAGATACAATGGTGCTCATGCTGGCACTCTAAATGAAAAAGCAATACAAGAGAAATCCATCTAAAAAGGTAATGGAGGAAACTATGTGAGAGACACTAGGAGAAAACAAATTCATCTAACAAGCTCTGCAAAGGGGTTGAATGGCATAAACCCATGTAGGACTGGAAATGGTCATTTCAAAGGTTAGTCATGGGTATCATACATAGAAACTAATAAAAGAAAAAAGCGGGGACCAACCAAAGTCTTAAGTTATTTGGGTGTTCCGAGCAGTGACTAAAAACTCAATAATACAAAATAAATTATGTAATTCTATACCACATCAGAATGCTGAGAGGCACTCGTCCCTAGAAGAAGGCAAGCTACTTCATGTGTCATATCACATTTCTTTAAACACTTTGCAAGATGTGAAAGAACAGCCTAATCGGTTGTAGTTCTCGGTGGATCACGTCGTATTACAGGTGGGTGATTTCAATGTGGATAGGGCTGTGAAATATAAAACAAGTCTGTCCAGTGTAGGCCCACTCCCTGACTTACACGCCCAAGATACAAAAGAAATAAGACAAACCCCAATGGGGAATGAGACCGGAGGACAGGCTGTAAGAGTGAGTCGTTTATATGGAAATGTGGCATCCAGAGAACTCTGCTGCCTGAGAGCACTCTGGCAAACATTACAAAGGTGGCAGCTTAAGTAAGAATATCGCGTCATACATGACATCATTGCATAGGGGACTACATAGACACAGGATTGGATAAAACAGTTGGATACATATGTAATATATGATGCTGCTCCCGCTGGATTGGTTGTTCAGTTAGCGGGAGGGTTTATACCACGAGGTCCAGCTGCCAGTGTCCGGGTGCGGTGAGGGTCAGGTCACGATAAAGCCGGGCAGGCCCTAGCTAATCTAAAATAACATATTGCTTCAAGCATGCACTAAATAACAGTTACTGAGGCTCCTTTGAGCAAATCATTATCCTCTATAAATTCTAAGTTTACAAAAACATCATTATTCACTGGGATCTTAGGAGGTTTATCACAACTCAGGAGGGCTCGATCCAGGTGGGATAATTGATCATGGGGTGGGTCTAGGCGCATCAAAGGGACAAGGGGGCATGCTGACAATTGTTAGTTCTGAGGTGCAATATACTGTGACAGGTTGACTTTTATCAGTCGTGGCACACTGGGGTGGGCATCGCACTTGGGTTACATATCTGGCCGTCAAAAGAATACCTATCAGGGCCATGGGGTTGTATTGGCAGTCATTTTCCAGTACCGGGGATAAGGGGGGCATAGGCAGGTTTTGTGGAGATGGATGTGTTTGCAGGGCATGTTTCGAGCCGGTTCACGCACAGGACAGTGATCTCAGAGGAAGAGTGAGGTGTTACATTTATATTGTTGCAATTACCTTCAGCTCAGGCGTGAGAATGGAGCTGCAGGGCTGTCAGAGACGGGGATAAAGGTGGGGGCCTTTGAGAGCGCCGTGCACGGCGCTGCAGAGGGGCGAGAAGCCTTCTCGTAGTATCACAGTGAGGCCTAATCCAAAGATGGAGTCAGAGGTGTCCAAGATGGATGCCAAGTGTCTCTTCAACAGCCCCGTCTGCGTCATCATCAGCACGTGGGCTGGTTATGTACACAGGGGCAAAAATAGGAAGCTTCCTCCACTGTTGGTCCAGCAAGTGATGCATCTTAAACTGAATGAGTGAGGGGGGACCCAAATGGCCCTGCCACTCCCACACATTCCCGCCTTTCATTACATCTAAAGTAACAAATTACTTTTTGTTTTTACTCTCATTGCGATAATACTCTGCTTCAGCTAGCGCTTCGTCCCATGCAGGTGTGTCTTTTATGGGCATCCATTCTCTACATACACTTCCCAAACTATGCCCATTCGTGGCATACCCATCGGGTGTACAGGTCATGTAGATTCCTCAATCCCCATCCAGGTCCACCCACACTTCCCTCTACCACTGCAGCTCTGTTGGCTCTTTGATTGTGGTATGATATAAGTTGTCTACCCTGTCCCCATTTTGACGGTAGACAGCAGTCATGCAGTATTTTTGAGGTTTGGTTCTCTAGTTTGCATTTGTGCATCTATCATTGTTGCTACCGTTGCCTGTTGGCCCATTGTTACCTGTACACACTTTGAGGGAAATCAGGTATATTAGAGGTAGTCGGAGAGCAACCCTGACATATCTTATTAGAAAACAATAGACCATAAAGGCTCCCGTACCTAAAAGAGGTTTGGACACTCAATTTCCTGGTTAAACATGAATTATAGCACTCTAACATGATACAGAACAATAGCGCTTAGAAGTTCATGGAAAATACAACCTAACTTCATTATTAATTTGGTTAAAAACAATTTGAATACAAAGGCATATAAGGTTATAAAACATACACATAAAATTTAATCAGTAAAATGATTGATAAAGTGACCAGTGCTTTTGAATTAAGTGCTGTGTGCTAATCACCGAAAAGTGCTAAGGAAGTACAAAAAACACAAGCTCTAACTTACAAGTACCTGAGAATCCTAAATAGTCAGGTAATTGCTTACAATTTTAATTTAGAAACATTAAGAGAAGGCAACCTTTGACTTGTTTTAGTAAACAGAGAAAGCCACACAAAATACAACGAAGGAGACTTGTTCTAATCAAATGTCTCAAAACATGGTGTTTTGGTTACAAAATACCTAAAATACACCTTGGGATTGGTTATGGGAACTTCTTCAGGGGGGTGTGGAAGTCCTCAGCTTGAGTCAAGATGGAAGCTTGATATAACTGAACTTGTTCTGGCTGATACAGCAGCGTAAAGTCATTGGTCGTGTTAATGGTGGCGTGGTCTAAATTAACTGTGAATTAACTCTTTGTTCTTAATGCAGGTAGAGAGTACCAGGCCAAACCTAATCATAAAAACAGAAAACCACGTAATGATTATTGTGGTTTCTCACACAATGCATTAGTCATTGTAAATGAAGGAGGAAATGCCCTGTAATAGGGTGCTTACCATATCTTTAGTATCAGTAAGTGATTACTAGATACTGCCTGGGTTCATAGTGTTGCAGTCCCCAGAGATGTCCCTGTAAACACACAAACATCAAGCTTAATATACTCTAATCCATAGGAGCGGTGCTACTGTCCTACGCAGTTCACAAGTCATGGTCAGGCAACTATCACCATCATTGTAGTAATAGAGAAAAGGAGTAAAGAACTCGACAGAGACTTACTTAGGACTTCAAAGGGTGCTAGGTACGTAAGTCGTGGGTCTCCTTGCGCAGTGACGTTGATGTCAGAGTTCTCAGAGTTGGAGGAGAGTATACTATTGGGGACTGGTAATGTCCTATAAAGATAAAAAAGTAAAGTCGTACTACTGTTAAGTGCACGGCGATCACTCATGGATGCATGAAAAGGTCCTAGCGTAAGGAAACAGCTGGATCCTATAATGAGAAGCGTTAATCCACCTCGTGGATACTGGAGGTTTAAAAGTGTCCCCATGGTTAAATAACCGGTAGCAGGGGCTAAGGGTAAAATGATGGCAGCACGCTCGCTAGTGTATTAGTAAAGCCATTGTGATATACATTAGACGGTGTTGTAAGCAATAGTATCGCTAGGATCTAATCCGATAGGGTAATCGAAAATAGAATACCTTAAATTCACAGGTAGATGACTCCGCGGCTGCTGCTCTGCTGTAAGGTTCAGCGTGACGGTTGCAAAGTATCCGTTGCTAAGGCGACTAGCTAGCCCGAGAACAAGTAAAGAGTCATAACGGCGCATGCGCGTACAGTGAAACACTCGATGTTAGTCGCGCTGGTAGAAGGACCAATATCCTTCGGTCCCGGCCGTAAAATAAAACTAATAGACACTAGTTGGAGAACGGGCGCTGGTCAGCAAGGGGCAACCTGATGAAGACCCTATAGTCAAATTGTGGCTATAAGCGTGGATTAATGTGAGAACCGGTCTCGTCGTAACAGCTCTGAAGTCTGTTACCTTGGGAATCGGCCACGCTAGTGTTAGTACTCAGGAATTACTATGCATGTGTACAGAGAGAGACACTCTTCTAAGGATGGACAGTATCGTCCAATAATGTAGGGAGTGCCTAGAAGAGGGACGTGACAACTGTCCTCTGGTGGTAAACTGGAATGGCACTCAAAGGTAGAACGGTAAGGGCATGTAGAATCCACTGTTAAACACTGAAGTACAAAAAACTATCTATAGCGAGATGATTATCGCGGGTATACCAGTTAGAGGGATAGTTACCCGATAAATGTATAAAAATATATAAAACACTCGAAATTAATTGCACTAGTGTCCAAGGTACTAGATGTGCGCCAGAGAAGAGAGGGTAAATTACGATGTTGTTTTCTGGACAGTTGGAGAAGAAGGGAGGCCAGTGTATTACTGAACCTGTAGTATTACAAGATTGTACTTTTATGCTCAAGGGAATGAATAGTGTATTATTTAATAAACATACTCCAGTCAATGTTCTCATTAAGTCCATCTGGATAACTTTTGGTCAGAAAGATCAATTTTTGTTCTTGTACACTTAGTGTATGTTTGTCATTGTTAGTGTCCTATTGTTCACCTTAGTTCTTCAGGTGTGTGTCCTTGGCTGTTGAAATGACCCACTAACGGTGCATTCATGATGTTGTTCCTGATACAACTTTTATGCTCTCCAATCATGACCTTTATTTTCCTTTCGGTCTTGCCTGTGTATAACCTGTTGCACGGGCACCAGATAGCATATACTACCATTGCAGAGTTACAATTAGTTAAGACACGTTGTTCCCATCTCTTGTTGATGCCCAAATCAATATCTTTAGACCTACATGTTTGAGCGCAGCAGTTACAATGTCCACACGGACTGTGGCCTGTTGTTTTGGGTAGACCCCAGCTTTCAGTTAGTGTTAATTGGGTTCTTGGTTTCAGAGACACATCATTTTTTGTAATCAGTTCTTTCAGGTTTTTGCTCCTCCGGAAGGCGCACTTTGGAGTAGGCAATGGACAGTCACCCTTTTCTAATATATGCCAGTTGTTTCTCACAATCTCCATCATCATAGCTGAACCAGGCATAGACTTTGCGCAACATCGGATCCCTAGTTGGCACACACAGAAAAATAGCAAATTGAAAATGATGACTGGAACCAACATTTTCATCATGATACTGAACCAAGAGAGTATACAGTTGAACATGTTGTCAAACCAGGTGCTTGTCTCTACTCCTCCTTCTTCCCGCATGAGTTCCCCCAGACTGTGCACTGCTGAGATAACGTGGGTGAGGGTCCCATTGTCCATGTCCTCAGAAGGTACGAATGTACAGCACGCGCTCCTGATTTTTCGGCAAACACCGCTGTCCATTGCTGTGAGGAGGTCTAGGATGTACCAGTTCTGCATTGTCATTAGCCGCAAGGCACGCAGTTCCACCTTGATGACATTGAACCCCTCTTCAGTGTCGTTGGCCAGTTGGATCAGCTCCCAGCAGACGATCTGTAAACACTTGGCATTGGTACGTGCCTGGGGCCCTGGTGTTAGGAGGGAGGCAAACAATGTTTCTGCTTCGTTGAAAAGCTTGTATTTTGAGGGAATTTCAGCTAGGAGTTTGGAAGATTCTGTGGAAATGTAATTTGACCTTGTTCTGCGGGACAGTCTCTATTTTAGGTCATTCACGGATATGATATTGTATGCATACAATTCTGTCGGTGTTGGTTGGGGCACTGCCGGTGTGCTAGCCGATTGCCCTGCTGCCGATGTGCCAGCCGATTCCCCTGCTGCCGAAATGCCAGCCGATTTCCCTTTTCTTTGGATGTTGCTTTCTGGAATCACCATAAGTGCGGAGTGCAAAGTGGCCAGGGTGCAAGTACCTCTCCATGATGCTGGTAAATGCAGGTACGCTTGTTTGCCACACACCCAATACATGTCCATAAGTGCAGCCGTACCTTGCTTCATGTCGGGGATGATGATGGTGTTGTTGCATTGTTTGTTGGTGCCCATTTGCACCTTCCCCTCTCCATGGAAGCATAGTTCATTTGAAATTTCCTTTTGCGCTTTGATTAGTTTTCCGAGAGCGGTAACCCATGTTAGTTTTCCAATGTGCTGGGACCAGATAGAAGCACACGTGTCTTTGCCCCATTGGAAGTTTTCTTTTGTTAGCCCTCTTAGTGCTTCAGCTTTGCACTCTATTTTCTCGTCATGCCACTTATTGTCTGTGAATCTGGTCTCCTTTATGACAAAAAATGGTTCTTTGATGCAGATCACTCCCTGTCGCTTACTTGTACATGTTTTTTCATTGTCCAGCATTTCTATTGTAACTGTGTGTGCCTGGAAGGTACTCTGAATTCTTCATAATACTAGATGAATCAAACATTGGGCGTCTTGCAAGGGTACTTCCTGGGGTACTAGTATTTTAGGAGTTCCTGATGCGTGCGGTATGAGGGAACAGATGTATCAACTCTCATTATTAGCTTGTTTTGCAGTTGCGCTCATGTCTGAATACCATTTGTTGCACTGGTCTGGGTGACGGGGTGCTTCTATATCATCTAATTCCAACCCATGATAAATGTCATATTTCTTCCCTCACGTCCCTCTTTTCCTTCTACTCCTTCCCCACTTTGTGATTCTGGGACATTTTCACTTTTCAATAGTGTATGGGAAATACCCTGCCCATGCAGTGTTAGTATTGTTGTTAGCAGCTTCCCAGGCTTGTGTGTCTGGCGTTTCTGGTGTAGTAGTAGCAGCAGTATTAAAGTGCATTAGCGTGCTTTGCGAGGTAGGTTGTATGGTTGTCTGCACATTAGTATACATTAAATCATGCTCACCTTCCCAAAGATAGTCCCCATCATATTGGTTGGTCTCATTTACAGTACTTGGAAGTGGAAAAAGAGGCATGGGTTCAGTTTGATTCTTTTGCAATGTGTTGAGATTTACATTATTAGAGGGACTGTGTTTCCACATTGTTTTGACCCTGGCCCAAATCAGTGCTGCGCCTTCTCGTATTAGGTTTACCCCACCCCCCCTTCTTTCATGTCCTCTGCAATAAAAGAAATCGTGTAATACAACGCCATAAGAAGTAACATTACGGAAAACAATATTATACTGTACTTTACCCCACACTCATAATTATACAACTTATTACTTCTATTTACTACCCTATCTCTAACTAAGGTGGTGTCATCGTCTGTGAGCGCAGTCTTTTCTGCCATTGTGTTACCTGAAGGGGCGATATGAAGTTCTTAAGTAACATGCATATATATATTATAATTTTTACACATACTATTTTTTCGTGCTCTATTCTTCTACCACTCCTTGTTTTATTCTATGAGTGCACGTCTTACTATTTTCTATTAACATTTCAACTTTTGCAATCTTCTTTATATCATTTCACACACTGCGTTTATTTTATATTTTACTCTTGTACCATATCATCATCAAGACGTTTGTTCATATTTCGCAAATGTTTTGACACACAATAGGCGTAAAGTTACTTTAATGGTGGTAATGTTGAGATGAGGGAGGGCAAGATAGACATCTCCTATGTTTGTAACTATAGATAAGAGATAGCTAAAGAACTCTAGATAGAACTATATGTGAAAGTATTTGTAGGCAGTTAGCGAGAACCAGACAGAGCGTGAGAGGGAGAAAGAGAGAGAGAGAGAGAGAGAGAGAGAGAAAGAGAGAGAGGTAAAGGCAGATCCAGTGGGAAGTCATATATTGTGAGACAGATAAAAGAGGGAAACACAATTATATGTCAGTCGATATATGCATCTTTTCAATTGATCTGTTGGTTAGTTTATCATTTTTCCATACTCATAGTGTTATACCATGTATTTTCCATCATCCACTCACAACTTCGTTGCTCTTTCCATGATCATTTTCGGGGATTGCACTATCATGTGCCTTTCTCACATCTGACAAATGCACCCAATATTTCAATCCCTTAACTTTAACAGCTGTGGGTGTGCAATAAAAAACTTCATATGGACCATGACACCTTGGAGAATTCCATCTCTGCACGAAGCTCCGAACGTAAATATTTTCTCCAGGCATTAGTTGACCCTTTGGGCTATCGTTTGCTGGCATGGCAGTATCAGTCGCAGCATTCTCTGTAAATGGTGGTGCTATTTGTCTGGCTATGCTACGTACTGCACGAGTCAAGATGGTGAGATATTCCTTAAACTCGTCCCCTAGTACTGTGGCAGCTCTGTGAGCATCCAAAGCTGCTCTTATGGGGTATAGTGGTGTATGAATGTGTCTGCCCATCACTATTTTGTGCAGGCTTAAGTGGTGGTCCTTGCTTGGTTGCGTTCTGAGCTGAAACAGTGCTAGGGGCAGGCAGTAAACCCAGTTTTTCTTCAATATGTTGCACAGTTTTGATCATTTGCTTTTCAGTAGACCGTTTATCTTTTCCATAAATCCGTTGGCCATCGCATGATAAATCAAACACAGTTTGTGCTTGACCCCCAGCAGTGTAGTCACTTCCTTGAAGAAGTCATTCACAAAGTGTGTGCCGTTATCTGACCATATCACATCACAAATACCCCACCTTGAAAAGACCTCCAGCACTAAAAATTTCGCTGGGCATTTGGCATGGGGGTGAGTGCATGGTCCAGCCTCAACCCACCTTGAAAATGGGCACACAATCACAATTAAGTATATTGCTACATTGCACCTTTCTCACATATCTGCATAAACAATATGCAGTTCCCTGAATGGACCTATTGGTCTTGGCAGTGTTCCTCTTAATGTTCTTAGTGTCATACCTGAGCTGTATTTTTGGCATGTTGTACATTGTATTGTGAACTTTGACAATTGCTCTTGCAAAGTGGGAATGAACCAATGTTCCTGTATGTCCGCTGCAATGTGTTGTTTTGTTACATGTGTTGGGAAATGCAGCTGCTGGAATGCAATTTCTAGTAGCTCTAATGGCATTACTACTTTTACGGTTAACTCTTGTCTCCATATCAAATCAGTCGCTGATTGCTTGCACCCTCTTTTGACCCACAACTCTTTCTCTTCCGTTCGGGCCCACCTTTGAAGCACTATTACTTGGGAGGTTAGTGTATTGTGATACCAATCTCCTAGTGTCTCTTTAGTTGGTGTTTTAATGATGCACTCTATTGCTTGTGGCATATTGAAATACACAGCATCTTTTGCTGCTGCGTCTGTTGCTGCGTTTCCCAATGAGATGAAGTCTGTATTGGCTGTATTTGCCTGACATTTCACCAATGCTATTACTGACAGTTTTGCCAATGCATCTATCAATTCGTTCAATAGGGCGGTATGTTGTACAGGTGAGCCATCTGCCCTCTGAAATCCTCTGCGTCTCCATCGTGATAGCCCTGAATGTACTGTTGTTGTGGCATATGCTAAATCAGAATATATTGTCACTGCGCACCCCTTAGCAGTGCGCAGTGCTTCAATTAGTACCGTTAGTTCTGCTGCTTGTGCTGAGTAATGGCATGGTAGGCGTTTCTGTACAATTATCTCATATTCTTCCTCTTCCAATCGTACCACTGCTGCTCCTACATGTGTTTCCCCCGTTTCACTGTCTATTGATGCAGACCCATCAACAAAGTATATTTCTCCTTCTTGTAATGCATTTTCACTGGCCTTCGGTATGTCATCCCCTTCTCCTTCATATGTGGCACAATCGTGTGTTTTAATGTCTTCCACTGTGCATGGTTCTGTGATGAACGTGGCGAGTGCTCAGCGTATAGTGTTACTGAGCATCCCATGACAATTGTGGTGCTTTTTTCTATTGTGAAGGCTGCTGCAGTGAGACCTTGTTCGCATGCGAAGTGGCCCTGCATCAGAGAATCTAGAGTGCTGCTGTAATAGGCCAATGGCTTGTGGCCCAATGATGTTTTATGCGTGAGCACTGTGGTCATAAGTATACCATTGCTGTGCGAAAAGAGATAAAATTTCAAATCATAATTAGGGTTCGCTAGTACTGGAGCGTGTGTGATGAGCTCTTGTAATTTAATCATTTCATGCAACCACTTTATTGGGACATTATTCTTTTGTGTGTCTTTCAGGGCCTGCAACAGTGGACGTGTGTAAGCTGCCTAATTCAAAATCTATGCACGGCAGTAATGATATATGAAGAGAAATGTTTCAATGTCTTTTACAGTTTTGGGTATGATCATGTGACGTATTGCTGCTGCTCTATGTGGTAAAATTCTTTTGCCATCTTTTGAAATCAATTGCCCTAGGTAAAGCACCTCTGCTAGGCAATACTGCAATTTTCCTTTGTCTACTTTGTACCCTTTTCTGGCCAACAAATTTAACAGTGCTATCGAGTCAGCCCTGCACTTTTCTTCACTGTCACTGCAGATGAGTAAATCGTCTACGTATTGTTTTATCGTGCTCTCCACGTCAGTGTTGCCCAGATCTTCATGTAATATCCTATTGAAAATACTGGGACTCTCACAATACCCTTGTGGTAATCTGCAGTGCTCGTATCTGTTAAGCCCTAGTGTGAATGCTGTGGGGTACCCAGAGTTAGCGTCGAGTTGTATCGAGAAAAAAGCATTTTTCAAGTCTACCACTGTGAAACATGAAACGTCTTTTGGTATGCTGCATAGTATTGATGCCGGATTGGGGACTACTGGGAATTCTTCCTGTATAACATCATTGAGTGGGCGGAGAGCTTGGATCATCCTCCAAGCCCCACCTTTCGTTTTCTTGAGCGGGAAAATCGCTGTGTTACATGGTTAGTTCGATGGCACTATTATTCCTTGCTCAAGCAATGCATTTATAGTTTCTTTGATCCCTTCCTCTGCCTCTCTTGATAAAGGGTACTGTTTTACTGTAGATGGGAGGGCACCTGGTTTTAATTTTATCCTGATTGGTGTCACTTCTTGTAGCAATCCTACATGATGTGGGCCTGTTGTTCATATTTCTGGCGATACCTTCTCAGTGTCTTTCTCAAATATAGTGGGTGGTATGTTGACACTGGCCATGAGGGGGTTGTGTACCTCTTTGTGTTGGATCATAATGTCACAGGGCACACTAATTTCCATTATTATCTCTACATCACATTCATTGTCAGTAAATAACTCCTCATCAATTAGATTGTGCAACATCAGGCTCGGGTCTATGCATAACACTGTTCGCCATTCGCACCCATGTGTGTCCAGTCCTATCACCGCAATATGTTTACTTGATACTTGTACGGATTCCAAATCAATAGACAAAATTGTTCCAGGGACAGTGTCTGTATTTACAATTGGGCTGAAAACAAAATCTGAAGGCACCTTCCATTCTTTTCTTGTTATCTCAGGCACCACCCGTGCCAGCACTCTTATACCATAAAAGAACATGTCCATATCTATAGGTACCCCTCTGACCACCACCTCGTTTGTCATTGTTATGTCAAGGTCTTTTGTGTAAGGAACTTTAAAAATAGCCCCAGAGAACCCCTGTGTTTCCAAATTTCTGTACGAGAGCGGGAACCGGCCTTCCATGAGGCACGATTTTTCAGCTCCCGAGTCCACCATAAAGATGAACTGTTTGTTGCCTATCTCCGCCTCCACTAGTGGTTCCTCTTCTGCATGTAGGGCGGTGGATAGGACTGGACACGCAAGTGCTTTCTGTGTGCTGTCCTAATCTGCATATGTCTCATTTCCTGGAACGGAGAATACATTATCCCCTACCACGGTTACACCTCAAAAAGGTGCTGGTGCACCATTTGCAGATGTTGCAAAAATATTGTTGTTTGCATTCGCCATAGTGTTTTGTCTTGCCATCTGCTGTGGCATACCTCTCTGCTGCACATGCTGTTGTGGTGGCTGTGTCTGTTGCAATTGTTGCTCGTCATACCCTTGTCCTTGTTGTCCATTTCCACCCATAGGTAACCCGTACGGACTTCCTCGGAAGGGGTGGCCATATTGCTGCTCATTTCCCATGGGGGTCTGCCCTTGGTAGTATCCCATAGGTTTCATCCTGCATTCTCATGAGTAATGCCCCCACCTTCCACAGTTCCAGCACAATCCTTGTGGCCTTCCCCTAGCCCCAGGCCCTCCAAATCCTCTATTTCCCATTTCTCTGAACCCCCCTCTTGGCCCTCTCTACCCACCTCGTCGTCTTGGTGTCCTTCCTTGCCACTGTTGCCCCCTGTATTAGTCCTCTCCATCCCTTTGTTCCTGCCCGTTTCCTGTCCATGTTGCTGCCATTTTTATTTGGCCACTTCCTCCCTCTTCTTCGCCTTCCTCCTGTCTGGCTGTTAATGTTGTAGCATTCATAGCCGCGACCTTCACTAATTTATTCTGTACCAATTTTGCCTTGTCTACCTTTCCCTTTCTTTGATCCTCCTATAGTGGTGTAAATTATGCTTTGAATCTCTGGCCAACCTTTGGCTTCTATCCCAGCTATTTTATCCAAGGCCTTCTGAACTTCCTTCGGGAGCCCTTTCTTTATTATGAAATAAAATAATACCGTTGACTGGTCCCAGGGCATACCAGTTTCACTTCTTCACAGGTCTTGCACCCGGAGGATGAATTGCGTAGGCTCCTCCTCCTCTCCCATAGTGCATTGCATCACTAAATGTAAATCTGGAGTATCAGGAATCGTCCTTCGTAAGGCATACCTCACCACTGCCCTGACATTGTTAAATGCTGTCCTGTCATGACTGTCACAACTCATAGTCACTCCTGGGAACCCCGCCTTTACCCACACTGCATCTGATTGATCACCTACCGCCGATACCAACAAACTCTTTACATCCCCTATCGCTATTGGGACCCCTGCTGTAGTTTTTTGAACGCATGTATCCACTTCCCCGCCCCACCTGAGAGTGGGGGAGAAGCTTCAACAAGTTTTTCTTGTCCATTTGCGCCCATGGTATGTAGTTGGGCCTCCCTGCCCCCTTGTGTATTAGAGGCATTTGTAGTTTTGTCTTTCCCCCTCTTTTACTTACCATTGCCTTCTTTGTTTACTTACCAGCATGCTTCCTATCCTCTGTCTCAACCTCCCTTGCCACATTGGTGGCAATCTAACATCTCCTTGATCAAAGTGGAATGGCAGTGTTGTTCCCGCTGCTGTTGCTCCTTCCTCATATTCATCTAAATCACTCCACACTTCCTCTGCCTCTTCTTCTGACTCCCTTTCCCCCTGCCCTCCTCCGTGTTGGCTGTCTGGTGTTGCCGGTCGTATTATGCTCACCGGTTTGCCATTTAAATGAAACAGGAACTCTACAGACTGCCACTCTTGCTCTTGTCCCTTTGGTATCTGCAGAGGTGTTGGTGGTGTTGGTGTCCCCCCTACAACACTTGTTGTAGGGGGGACACCGACAGTGGTGTGAGTTCACCAGTCATCAATGATGGTATTTTACCTCCCCCTTGCAACATTTGGCTCCTCTCACACAATGTTCTTAACCTGCTCTTAATCTCGTTATCTCCATCTGTGCATGTGCTAGCTGTCTATCTAAGTCTCCTGTTGGTCGTGTTATGCTTACCGTTAGTGCAATAGTTGGTCCATACAGCCCTCCTGTCTCATGGGGGGGCGGGGCAGTGGTGCATGCAGGAACATACAGGGGCTCACTGTACCCCACTGCAGGCCTTGCCAGCAACAGGTACATTTTTGTTGACTCGCTCTCTTTTGGTGGTGTTGAACCCCTCCCCCTATGCACCCGTCTCCTCGCTCTTGTAGTTCTTCCTTTTTTACTATTGTGGCTTTATTCACCTCACTGCTTGGTATCACCTCCTCGAACATGCTCCACAAATCTAGTACTTCCCTTCTGTTTTGCAACTGCTTACCTTTATATTTCGCTAGTAAATGTGTCGATACCAGATCCAATAACCTCTTATCGAAGGACCCTCCTTCTGGCCATATGGGCTGTACGCTATATCCTTTTATTTCTGTCACCCACTGATCATGATACTTCTATATTTTCTCGCCATACAGAGGGAGATGCTGACAGATATGTGCTATTGGCGTGCTCCTTCTCATAGTGGCGTTTGTGTCGCTCCCTTTTCGCCTCCGTTTACCAAAAGAAAATTCCAACAACTTTCTAACATTCAGAACAGAACGGTTCCTGGGGAACCGTAATATAGCAACTGAATGTGAGGAAACAACGTTGGTAAGTAAAATACCATATGAACTCACTATAGATATTGCTTATGATTCAATCTTGTCCGAGATTAAACTGTTGAAATCTTCTAGGGCCCCGGGACCCAACGGACTGGCCAATGTTGTAATTAAGAGCCATCCTGACTTTTGGGCTACTTTACTCAACATCTTGATTGCGAAGATATTGAGAGTAGGTAAGGTCCCGTGCTCCTGGCAGTCGGCAATCCTAACACCAATATTCAAAAAGGGAAATCGCCTTGATCCTAATAATAACAGATTACTCTCTATGCTCGATAGCACCAGTAAATTATTTGACTCATTAATACTGAAAAAATTACAGCTATGGGTGGATCGATTTAACATCTTAAGCAGGTTTCAATGCGGCTTTAGGCAAGGCTACTCCACCACCCATAACCTTTTGGTTATGGATATTTTGCGTAGTAGGGCGCTAAAGAATGGACAACCTCCCCTGTACACGCTCTATGTCGATTTCAAGGCGGCATTTGATACTATTTCTAGAGAGAAATGCTAAAGCTGCAAAAACTAGGCTGCCCAGAAGATTTCCTCAGGTCATTACATCAGAATACTAAAGTGAGATTAAAATTAGACCAGGTATGCCATATGACTGATGAAGTCTTACAGAACAGAGGGGTTAAAAAGGGGTGTGTGACTGCCCCCTTAGTGTACAACTTATATGTACATGATATACCTCTGACAATAGCCTTGGATAATAATTGTCCCCCGAGCATTGGTAAAATACCCTGCCCGGGTCTTGCATATGCTGATGATCTGGTGATATTTGATCACACCATTAGTGGATTACGTAGATCAGCCCTAGCCCTCTGGGAATACTCTGGAAACAATGGCCTTTCTATTAATGTAGAGAAAACTCATGTGATAAGATATACAAGCAAAGGAACAACAACATGTGTTAAGCTCTATATTGATAGCGTTGAAATTACATATGTTCCTGTGTATAGCTACCTTGGAATTGTTTTGAACCCAAGGTTAAATATCTTATATGGAAGCGTAATCGTATGATAAGAGCAGCTCAAATTACAGCCCTCTTTAAAGGCTTCACAATAAAACAGGGAGGTTACACCCTCTGGGGAACTCGCCACCTATATATCCAAGTATTCTCTCCTATGATGGTGTATGGATTAGTAGCACTGATTCAACTGGAGCTGAACTGGTAACAACTGATAGACGGAAGATATTGGAGGAAGGTATTGGGACTCCCGACCTGTACCCCAATGGCTCTTCTAAGACTTGAGCTTGGATTGATATCTTTAAAAGCATTGGTCTTGAAAAAGAGAGTAGGGCTATATTTAAATATGGTGAATGGGACAGGAAATGCTCTGTTGAGGACAGTTGCCCTAGAAATTAATAGAGAAAGTTCTACCTATCAAATGGCAAACCAGATGCAACAACTGTTGAGGGACATCTGTTGGTCACACCGAGCAGGGCCGTATACGGAGGAAATGCAGGTTATATTGAGTAGACGGGTAGAGCTATTGGACTGGCTAGAGAATTACGAACATCTCCGCAAGCTCAAAAGGTATAATTTTGTGCAATCTAGGTTATACACATTTAAGAAGCAGCAACAATATTTGATGCTATGCCCGTCCAACAGGCTCAGAAGATTTATAGTTCTATTTAGATTAGAACATCTCCCCACCAAGATGATTATGGGGATGATAGACAAGATACCTAAAGAACAATGCTCTTAGAGCTGCCTTAGGAATTCCAAGAAGGGAGCATATCTCAGAGGCTAGAAGACAATCCAACTGGCTCGCCACAGCGGACAAAATCAAACTCAAGACAGCTTCTCTAACTTTAAAAAGTATCAACCACCTAGCACCCAAATACCTAACTGCTAAATTCAACAGAAAAATCTCCACTAGACCCACCAGAGAAGTATACTCCAACCAGTTAGTGATACCCCCATTTAAACTAAGTACGGCCGGAGGAAACAGCTTCCCGGTCAAAGCGGCCCAGCTTTGGAACTCCCTCCCGCCCGGCCTGAGATCTACCCAATCCTACGCTCTCTTCAGATCTAACTGTATCAACTGGATCAAAGAAAATGACCGATAGTCCCGCCCTACACTAACATAACTACTGTCCTACAGACGTACTATGCACATAATTATATACTCTATCTTCCTACTGCATATGTCCTGTACATATTATGTTATATGTTTATTTTATGCACAATGTATATTCTCCCTATTGTCCTGCATTATGTAATTTCTACTATGTATAACCAACACTTGTAAGCATGCGTAACCTGTAAAGCTTAAAGTATCCTTGAACAACGCGCCCGGTTACCCTCGGGTTTGGTGCGCGCTATAAATAATAAACAAACAAACAAACAAACAGCGATTCTGCCGCCTCTGGCCGAAGCAAGAATTACTTGAAACAACTAAGCATGCCCTCACTGAATGCCATGCAATGGTGGGAGACATAAAATATTACCTTGGAAAATATGTACACAATTGGGATACAATAGGGGAGATGTCGTTTTGGAATCATTGTATGAATACCGAAAGTATACGGCTATTAACTGCACTCTATAATGTGTGGCTGAAGGTGGAAGTTAAACTGGGTGTATTATTATGAGGCCTGTTATGATATATACAGGCCAAGCTGGCAAGATTAAGAGATAAAGACAATTGTTGTGGGGTGCTTAATCTGATTTTGATATAAAATGCATATTTTTTGTATATTTTATATATTTTTTTCTATAATGTGTATATATATTGTCTGTTTTTATCTCACTATGTTATTATGTCACTATATGTAGTTTGAAATGATGACTATGTGTAAAGTGTATTATTTAAACTAAATCACATTAAATATATTATTATTATTATTATTATTATTATTAGAATATTCCGAACATTGTTGATCATCAATCACAATTTTGTCAGTTTTACTTCTTGATAGACATGATATTTGTCAGACAACAAATGCAACGGTACTTACTGACAGACACATATATAAGAGAAAAGACAAAGTACATGTAACATAAACTGCCTTCACGTTATCCTCTATTTTTGCTTATCTAACGCTATCACCCCTCACTCTTGCTGTCTCACACACTCCCCACCTTTAAGCCCCCTCAGGCTACCTTTCCACTAATTCTGCTCACACGGAAAAAGAATAATCTAAATTACTACTCCGAGCCTACTCAATATACGAGACTCCTACTTTTTCTCTTTATCTTCACTTGTTCCCTGCACTGGACGAGAAAATGCTATGCGGTGCCGCCTTCTACCCCGTTCGGGCTAGGCTTCCGTATTCCCCGTTTCCTTCTCTTTACCACAAAACCTAATGGCCATATAAAGGATAGTTGAAAAAAAGCCTCAGTAACATTCACACAGCATTATACCTTGTTCCCCAGTGTTCTGTACTTTTACCCAAGCTGTTCCCTTGTTTTTTTCTACCCCAATTGCTTTCTTCCCCTTGCACAGTCTCACAGCCAGTACTCACGTGTTCAGTTGGGTGGTCCGAGAGCCACCATTCACGGTATACCCACAATCTGGTCCGCACCCCAACCAAGCTGTGGCCCACCCTGGCGAGCAGTTTTTAGTTGGGTATTTGGCAAGTGGGAACCCTTGGACCCGCTCTTTTGTGCGCACAAACTGGTCGACCGTGGAGGCGATGGTTTTGATGGGGGACATCTCGGATATCACTGCACGGCACGGGGGCCACTGGGCACTCTTCCAATTACATCACGGGGGTCACCAAAATGTAGGCCCACTCCCCAACTTACACGCCCAAGATACAAAGAAATAAGACAAACCCCAATGGGGAATGAGATCAGGAGGACAGGCTGTAAGAGTTAGTCGTTTACATTGAAATTTGGCATCCAGAGGACTCTGCTGCCTGAGAGCGCTCTGGCAAACATTACAAAGGTGGCAGCTTAAGTAAGAATATCGCGTTATACATAACATCATTGCATAGGGGACTACATAGACACAGGATTGGATAAAACAGTTGCATACATGTGTAATATATGATGTTGCTCCTGCTGGATTGGTTGTTCAGTTGGCGGGAGGGCTCATACCGCGAGGTCCAGCTGCCTGTGTCCGGGTGGGGTGAGGGTCAAGTCACGATGAAGCAGGGCAGGCCCTAGCTGATCTAACATAACATATTGCTTCAAGCATGCACTAAATAACAGTTACTGAGGCTCCTTTGAGCAAATCATTATCCTTTATAAATTCTAAGTTAACAACATCATTATTCACTGGGGTTTTAGGGGGTTTATCACTACTCGGGAGGGCTCGATCCACGTGGGATCATTGATCATGGGGTGGGTCTAGGCGCATCAAACAGACAAGGGGGCATGCTGACATTTGTTAGTTCTGAGGTTGACTTTTATCAGTCGTGGCACACTGGGTTGGGCATCGCACTGGGGTTACATATCTGGCACATCGAGAATACCTATCGGGCCATGGGGTTGTATTGGCAGTAATTTTCCAGTACTGGGGCAAGGGGGCATAGGCAGGTTTTGTGGAGATGGATGTGTTTGCAAGGCATGGTTCGAGCCAGTTCATGCACAGGACAGTGATCTCAGAGGAAGAGTGAGGTGTTACATTTATATTGTTGCAATTATCTCCGGCTCAGGTGTGAGAATGGAGGTGCAGGGCTTTCAGAGACGGGGAAAAAGGTGGGGGCCTTTGAGAGCACTGTGCGCAGCGCTGCGGAGGGTAGAGAAGCCTTCTCGTAGTATCGCAGTGAGGCCTAATCCAAAGATGGAGTCGGAGGTGTCCAAGATGGATGCCAAGTGTCTCTCCAACAGCCCCACCAACGTCGTCATCAGCACGGGGGCTGGTTATGTACACAGGTGCAAAAATAGGAAGCGTCCTCCACTGTTGGTCGAGCAAGTGATGCATCTTAAACTGAATGGATGAGGGGGGGCCCGAATGGCCCTGCCGCTCCCACACACCAGTTGCACTGAAACTTGAAACACACCAACAATTGAAAATGAATATAACGAGTATCATCCGAGATGGATATGCCCCTTCAATAAATAATAACACAATCCTACCCATTTTACGTTTAATTCCTCAATTATGTGTGATACATATATCAGGTATCTTCTTTGTAGACGTGTGGATGATGACATAGTCAAATGTTCTACGGTCAGTTTTAAGTCCTCCGTGGTCTAAGAAATCATCAACCCCAATGTGAGCATTGTGTAAATTGGGGTATGACTGCACAGTGGTGCCTGAGTGGCTGTCAACTGAGTCTATTTCTTTTAGCAATACCTATTTAGACAACTATAATTTTGGCACTGACCGGGAGAACATACATCTTGAAGGACAAGGGAAAAAGCCACAAATTTCCACGAGGGCAAGGGCCTGGATTATAAAAATCAGCAATTGATGCACATTAAATCATAGAAGAGCCCATCATCTCCATAAGAGCAGTCCTGCTGCCCACACTGCTACAAGCATCTCCTAGAAGGCTTCACAAACTTCCGGGCATCCTGGTCCAGGTCATTGCTCCCAGAGGAGTCACTGTTCACCCATAGTAAAAAGTGTCTTTAGTTACTCCAATATTGTGTCAATAGAACCTGGTCATTCATGGTAAAATGTACCATTTGCAGTAAGTAGATGGGAATTTGTTCTCCTGGTCCCTTCTTCAAAGTTCAACCATGCCAGGCTAAGCATGACAACCTTGCCTTTGGGAAGACCTAAATGCATGCTACCCCTAAAACACAAATAAACTCACATCAATATAACAATTCAAATAAAAGATTGCCTGATTTTGACTGCATTCAAAAGGACAAAAATGTAGCGAACTTATTGTGACGAATCAGAGGAATATATCCCTTCTTTCCAGGTGGTAGTCACCCCCTTTGAGGCTAGGGAGTTGGGCTCGCTCAGCAAATCCCTCCTGAGGGTTTTGTAATAGCAGCACCTTACTGGGATTGACTCCCCTCTAGGGAACACAGATTCCCATTCCTATTTGGAACTCCCTATAAAGACTACTCCGACTGCCGAAATGGGAATGGAAACAACTGATGTTGTGTCAGTTGATACGCATTCAAAACATTTGAATATTACTCCCCTAATGTTGGCCCAAGGTCATGCTGGAATCTCTACAAACTCAGCAGTTGCTGGAGAAAAACACACCCCTTTTAAGTACGGCAGTGAGCATTAAGAGACAAGGAACCTTTAATGCAGAGAGAAGAATATTATGCAGTGGTGAGCCTATGACATGAGAACATCCGGGAGGAGTGGAGCTGTGCTACACCACAGAGCTAGCAGTTTCCTGGAGGCACCAAGAGATGATAGAGAGAGACACTGGGAGACCGGCATTGAAAAGGGTGATACTGCCATGACAGAGATGGCAGGAAGACCGTCTGACTTTATGGTGTGACCACACTGCAGTAATGGTGGGCCTGGGGCCCCCGAATAGAGTCAGAGACAAACAGTCAGCAGAGGAGAAAATCATCCTCTCTCAGGGCAAGGAGCGCTGAGTGTGCCGTGACAGGCATGATGCAAGAAGTAAATCCTTAGGGAGCAGCGATGCTAAACAGTCTGGCAAATGGCAACGTCCCTGTTGAGATGCCATGCGATGACAGTAAAGGTACCAGTGTGCCCTGGATCAAGGGAGGCAAGAAGAACAAAGTGAGAACAGAGAGAAGGACAGTGAGTGTTATGGGAGCCCTAGAATTCCTAATGGTGAAGATTGGCAGAGGCCAAAGTTACAACCACAAAAGGTAAACAAGCCAGAGAGGGGTCTGGAGACCCGTAGAGAATAAAGTGACATGTTTTAACTAGTGAGAAGAAGGGGACCTGCAGGGTTTAATCAGTTTGTTCAAGACATACAACTAGTGGAAAGGAAACAACCAAGTAAATGGAGAAGACTAAGGGAATCATATCTCCCCTCAAATAACTGGAGACATTTAATTTGTATAAAGATGTACTACTTTTCTAGAGGAGCATAATGGGAAAGGTGAAAACGTTTCTTTGGTGAATTTGTGAAGAACATTGTCTGAATTGTGACCAATTTACGGAGAGAGACCCAAGTAACATTGGCCGAATGAAGCCTGAGCTAAGAGGCAATTGACTTACCTTTATGTTGTTTTATTTCCTAAAGTGCTAGGGTCAGATAGTAAATAGGTCTTTGGGAAATCAGTTTGTTTTGACATAGAATGAGCACCCTTAGTTTAAATTGTAGGCAGGGAAATCCCTCTTAACGATAGAGGCAGGTAGGCGTTTTCCACTTCATTTAAATAAGCAACATTGAAATGAAGTCCTTGAGTCTGACTCCTTCTTCTGTTTCGCTATATACGGTGTCAGAGGTCAAATGTAGACCAGCTGATGGAAGTTTGGGATCCATGGTAGTTTTAAATTGTCCTTGAAAGTGAAGGTTAACAGTTTGGCAACCCCACAGTCTATTGGGTCTGATTATACAGTGTAGAGGAGATGTCCATAACCACTCACAAAAGGCACCTAATACCTATGGGTCTTAGTATCTTCCCTCTTCCTGGAATATATGTACGAATGGCAATGAAGTCAGGACTTGCATGGCGGTATGCCCTGTATGTCGCAGCCGGGGGTAATAGATCCCTACTACCAGGGAGAGCTTAAGATACTCCTAGATAACCACGGCTCTAACCAGTATGTGGTCAGAGATGTGTAGTCCGTAGCACAGGGGGTACTTGAACAGGTCCTCACTCCAGTTCCCCAAGAGGTGGAAAAACTAATAGTAACAGCCAGGGGTTCCTTAGGACTACTCAGGTGTAGTAGAATTTGAGGACATTGCCCCGTTACTTGACCTCATCTTTGTCAAAAGGAATGATCCTGCCTTTGCCGAGGCCTTTGGGATGTTTATTCCAGAAGAAAAAGTGTGAAGTCAAGCAGGGCCCTTCTCCTACATTAAAAAGGGGATACGGGGCACTGATAGAGACAGCCTTCCTCAAACTCAATTGGTTATTCCTCAAAGCCACAGAAAGATTGTCAGGCCGATTCATGGAATAATTAGCGCGGCGCAAGTGGGCAAAAACGTGCGAATCGCAGTGGAATAGCGAAAATCGCAGTGGAATAGCGAAAATCGCAGTGCAATTGCGAAAATCGCACGAAAAGCAGCGCACGTCGATTCATGGAAGGCCGTGCGCGAGAAAACCAGCGGATGTGCGATAAAAAAGTGCGCGGCGCACGTTGGCGCACAGGCCATCTAACAGCGTGCGCCAGGTCACAGCGAAAATCGCACAGGCCACAGCGAAATTCGCACATAGCGCGGCGCACGCAACAAAAGTAGGCGGAACACGGGCGTAACACTCGGAATGGGGAACAACTTGCCAAAACGTGGGCGTCACGGGGGAAGTACAGGGCACAAGTGCGCGGAACGCCCACACGCTCGCCTACAACACGTATTCATGGAATAGAATAGGGCAAAAAAGCGCACGCTCAAACCAGCGCACAGGCACAAACACGACCGCCACAAGAAAGCAGGCGGTAGCGTCTCTGCGGCTGTAAGAAATGTGCGCCAACAAATAGCACCTATATACTGCCATGATGAATGTCCCATACTGTGGCCCTCCAGGAAAAATGACGTGCAAAGGGGTACCCACAAACACGGACACCCGCTGACAAAAAATACGTGTGCGTGTATACCGGGGTGCACGGGAAGTCTCACACGCGATTTGCAGGGTACGTGCATCACAGGGGTTCGCGTGAAGTTAATCACGCGATCGGGCCTGGGGGAGCGGGCTACGTGTATTTCAGGGGTTCGCGTGAAATTTCTCACGCGATCGGGCCTGGGGGAGCGTGCTACGTGTATTTCAGGGGTTCGCGTGAAGTTTCACACGCGATCGGGCCTGGGGGAGCGGGCTACGTGTATCACAGGGGTTTGCGTGAAGTTCCTCACGCGATCGGGCCTGGGGGAGCGTGCTACGTGTATTTCAGGGGTTCGCGTGAAGTTCCTAACGCGCTCGGGCCTGGGGGAGCGGGCTACGTGTATTACAGGGGTTCGCGTGAAGTTCCTCACGCGATCGGGCCTGGGGGAGCGGGCTACGTGTATTCCAGGGGTGCGCAGGAAGTTCCACACGCGAATAGCCTGGGCGCGTGTATTTCAGGGGTGCGCGGGAAGTTCCACACGCGAATAGCCTGGGCGCGTGTATTTCAGGGGTGCGCGGGAAGTTCCACACGCGAATAGCCTGGGCGCGTGTATTTGAGGGGTGCGCCGGAAGTTCCACACGCGAATAGCCTGGGCGCGTGTATTTCAGGGGTGCGCGGGAAGTTCCACACGCGAATAGCCTGGGCGCGTGTATTTCAGGGGTGCGCGGGAAGTTCCACACGCGAATAGCCTGGGCGCGTGTATTTCAGGGGTGCGCGGGAAGTTCCACACGCGAATAGCCTGGGCGCGTGTATTTCAGGGGTGCGCGGGAAGTTCCACACGCGAATAGCCTGGGCGCGTGTATTTCAGGGGTGCGCGGGAAGTCCCACACGCGAATAGCCTGGGCGCGTGTATTTCAGGGGTGCGCGGGAAGTTCCACACGCGAATAGCCTGGGCGCGTGTATTTCAGGGGTGCGCGGGAAGTTCCACACGCGAATAGCCTGGGCGCGTGTATTTCAGGGGTGCGCGGGAAGTTCCACACGCGAATAGCCTGGCCGCGTGTATTTCAGGGGTGCGCGGGGAGTTCCACACGCGAATAGCCTGGGCGCGTGTATTTCAGGGGTGCGCGGGAAGTTCCACACGCGAATAGCCTGGATGCGTGTATTTCAGGGGTGCGCGGGAAGTTCCACACGCGAATAGCCTGGGCGCGTGTATTTCAGGGGTGCGCGGGAAGTTTTACACGCGATTTCTGCACGGTACGTGTATTTCAGGGGTGCCGGGGAGTCCCACATGTGATTTGACAGTGTGGGTCCTCCCAGGTGTACCCTGTACACCCTCCACGGCCCCTGCAGGCAGCCCACACCACAGGGGACTACCCTGCATCCCTGGTCATGTCCCGCAGGCAGCCCACACAACATGGGCATGCCCCCCAGCAAAGGCACATGTCTCCTTGAACTAATGAACACCAACTCATGTCCCCTTGCACCCCCACCCCCCAGCACTGTGGGGCACCTGCCAGCAGGCCCCCACCCATGTCCAACTCATGTCCCCCACCACCCCCACCCCCCAGCACTGTGGGGCACCTGCCAGCAGGCCCCCACCCATGTCCAACTCATGTCTCCCACCACCCCCACCCCCCAGCCACCAGGGGCACCCTCCACCAGGCCCCCACTCATGTCTCCCACCACCCCCACACCCCAGCAGTGCAGGGGCACCCTCCACCAGGCCCCCACTCATGTCTACCACCACCCCCACCCCCCCAGCCACTAGGGGCAGCCTCCACCAGGCCCCCACTCATGTCTCCCACCACCCCCACACCCCAGCTACCAGGGGCACCCTCCACCAGGCCCCCACTCATGTCTCCCACCACCCCCACACCCCAGCAGTGCAGGGGCACCCTCCACCAGGCCCCCACTCATGTCTCCCACCACCCCCACCCACCTGCCACCAGGGGCACCCTCCACCAGGCCCCCACTCATGTCTCCCACCACCCCCACACCCCAACTACCAGGGGCACCCTCCACCAGGCCCCCACTCATGTCTCCCACCACCCCCACACCCCAGCAGTGCAGGGGCACCCTCCACCAGGCCCCCACTCATGTCTCCCACCACCCCCACCCCCCAGACACCAGGGGCACCCTCCACCAGGCCCCCACTCATGTCTCCCACCACCCCCACACCCCAGCCACCAGGGGCACCCTCCACCAGGCCCCCACTCATGTCACCCACCACCCCCACACCCCAGCAGTGCAGGGGCAGCCTCCACCAGGCCCCCACTCATGTCTCCCACCACCCCCACCCCCCAGCACTGTGGGGCACCTGCCAGCAGGCCCCCACCCATGTCCAACTCATGTCTCCCACCACCCCCACCCCCCAGCCACCAGGGGCACCCTCCACCAGGCCCCCACTCATGTCTCCCACCACCCCCACCCCCCCAGCACTGTGGGGCACCTGCCAGCAGGCCCCCACCCATGTCCAACTCATGTCTCCCACCACCCCCACCCCCCAGCCACCAGGGGCACCCTCCACCAGGCCCCCACTCATGTCTCCCACCACCCCCACACCCCAGCTACCAGGGGCACCCTCCACCAGGCCCCCACTCATGTCTCCCACCACCCCCACACCCCAGCAGTGCAGGGGAACCCTCCACCAGGCCCCCACTCATGTCTCCCACCACCCCCACCCCCCAGCCACCAGGGGCACCCTCCACCAGGCCCCCACTCATGTCTCCCACCACCCCCACACCCCAGCCACCAGGGGCACCCTCCACCAGGCCCCCACTCATGTCACCCACCACCCCCACACCCCAGCAGTGCAGGGGCAGCCTCCACCAGGCCCCCACTCATGTCTCCCACCACCCCACCCCCAGCACTGTGGGGCACCTGCCAGCAGGCCCCCACCCATGTCCAACTCATGTCTCCCACCACCCCCACCCCCCAGCCACCAGGGGCACCCTCCACCAGGCCCCCACTCATGTCTCCCACCACCCCCACCCCCCCAGCACTGTGGGGCACCTGCCAGCAGGCCCCCACCCATGTCCAACTCATGTCTCCCACCACCCCCACCCCCCAGCCACCAGGGGCACCCTCCACCAGGCCCCCACTCATGTCTCCCACCACCCCCACACCCCAGCTACCAGGGGCACCCTCCACCAGGCCCCCACTCATGTCTCCCACCACCCCCACACCCCAGCAGTGCAGGAGCACCCTCCACCAGGCCCCCACTCATGTCTCCCACCACCCCCACCCCCCAGCCACCAGGGGCACCCTCCACCAGGCCCCCACTCATGTCTCCCACCACCCCCACACCCCAGCCACCAGGGGCACCCTCCACCAGGCCCCCACTCATGTCACCCACCACCCCCACACCCCAGCAGTGCAGGGGCAGCCTCCACCAGGCCCCCACTCATGTCTCCCACCACCCCCACCCCCCAGCACTGTGGGGCACCTGCCAGCAGGCCCCCACCCATGTCCAACTCATGTCTCCCACCACCCCCACCCCCCAGCCACCAGGGGCACCCTCCACCAGGCCCCCACTCATGTCTCCCACCACCCCCACCCACCCAGCACTGTGGGGCACCTGCCAGCAGGCCCCCACCCATGTCCAACTCATGTCTCCCACCACCCCCACCCCCCAGCCACCAGGGGCACCCTCCACCAGGCCCCCACTCATGTCTCCCACCACCCCCACACCCCAGCTACCAGGGGCACCCTCCACCAGGCCCCCACTCATGTCTCCCACCACCCCCACACCCCAGCAGTGCAGGGGCACCCTCCACCAGGCCCCCACTCATGTCTCCCACCACCCCCACCCCCCAGCCACCAGGGGCACCCTCCACCAGGCCCCCACTCATGTCTCCCACCACCCCCACACCCCAGCCACCAGGGGCACCCTCCACCAGGCCCCCACTCATGTCACCCACCACCCCCACACCCCAGCAGTGCAGGGGCACCCTCCACCAGGCCCCCACTCATGTCTCCCACCACCCCCACCCCCCAGCACTGTGGGGCACCTGCCAGCAGGCCCCCACCCATGTCCAACTCATGTCTCCCACCACCCCCACCCCCCAGCCACCAGGGGCACCCTCCACCAGGCCCCCACTCATGTCTCCCACCACCCCCACCCCCCCAGCACTGTGGGGCACCTGCCAGCAGGCCCCCACCCATGTCCAACTCATGTCTCCCACCACCCCCACCCCCCAGCCACCAGGGGCACCCTCCACCAGGCCCCCACTCATGTCTCCCACCACCCCCACACCCCAGCCACCAGGGGCACCCTCCACCAGGCCCCCACTCATGTCTCCCACCACCCCCACCCCCCAGCCACCAGGGGCACCCTCCACCAGGCCCCCACTCATGTCTCCCACAACCCCCACCCCCCAGCCACAAGGGGCACCCTCCACCAGGCCCCCACTCATGTCTCCCACCACCCCCACCCCCCCAGCACTGTGGGGCACCTGCCAGCAGGCCCCCACCCATGTCCACCTCATGTCTCCCACCACCCCCACCCCCCAGCCACCAGGGGCACCCTCCACCAGGCCCCCACTCATGTCTCCCACCACCCCCACCCCCCCAGCACTGTGGGGCACCTGCCAGCAGGCCCCCACCCATGTCCAATCCATGCCCCCCTGCACCTGGGTCCCAACATTCCCCAATCATGTCCGTAATGCCCATCCTCCCCTGCCAAAAGGCCCAACCAACTATCACACCCACCCACATATCAAAGGAAATTACATGTTACACCCCCAATTTAAATAATGCAATTGAACACATGTCTGTCACTCACAATGGCTGCAAGTGAATGACAAAACACCCAACATGACATGCCTGAAAGCAATGAGATGATACGACACATTGAAGAATAAAAAAAATTATGTATTGAACAGCAAGTAGAATGGAAATGAAATAAGAAAAAACACAAAGCAAATCAAACAAAACAAGATGAATGTCCAAGAAAATAATCTGAAAAATAAAAATAAGCCAACGAAGAACCATGAAGAAGATCATCCTGGGTCCATGAGCCCAACCAAATTAAACCTAACTATGACTACTAACTAAAAACTGAACTATATACAAAAAAGTGGTGCATTGTCCAATCGCTACCAAAAAAAATCAAAAAAACAAAGGAAACCTAACCCTAACTATACAACTATATACAAAGGCAGCGGGCTATTCGGACGGCTCACTGGTTGTTGTCATGGGCCAGGGCATCATCGAACTCCTGGTCAATGGCTTGGAGGCGGGCATGTTCCCTGGCCCCGAGGTCCCGCAGGGATAACGCAGTGTCAAGCTCAAACTCCCTGCGAAGACCCTCGAGGCACTCAGCCCGCCTCAGCGCCCTCCGCATGGAGTCCTCCGCCCTGACCATCGTGAGCCGTTCCTCCTCTGTCCGCTGCCGCTCCGCACCTATCCGCTGGCACAACCGCTCCCACACGGAAGCCACTCCCATTCCAGGGTTCTCCTGCCCTCCGGCCGATGCCTGCACCCCTGATGTTGATGGCCCCGAGCCATGATGCCTCCCACGTTGAGCCTGCTGCTGCCTCCGACGCAACTGCCTGTGCCAGCACGACGGCATCCAGGCTGATGGAAACCACCGACGCCGTCGTGCACGTGCCCTGCCCGATGATGCCGTCACATCCTCCATCTGCTGGGGTCCAGTTGCTCTGGTGTCCACCCCTGCTGGATCTCTGACTCCCGACTGTGGCAGGGATGGGATCCCCACCGAGCTGGCTGCATTGGTCGGGGCAGGTCCACAGGGGGCCCTGGTGGCATCTGGGCTGGAAGACGGCAAGGAGAACGACTGGTGGATAGCCTGCACAGAGGAGGAGAGGGCCGCCACATTGGCCAACACATGCAGGAAACCCCCGAACATGGCCGATCCCAATTGGGCCACGTCGGCACGGTGCACTTCGTGATGCCGTGCGTGCTCCTCCCGGGAAGCACGCACGGCATCACGAATCACAGCCGTGCGCATCGCGACCCCAATCAGGACCTTCTCCGCACGGCCAGGGGTTCCCACGTCCGCAGGTGGAGGGGAGTCAGGTGACATGGACATCCCCTCTACCTGCGGACAGGCCTGGGACGGGGCATCCCTGCTGGTGCATGGTGGTGCACTCACAGGGTCAGGGACAGCGACATGCACAGGCCCCTCCATGGTGACCTGTGCTGCCTCCTGCCCCTGGCCCTGGACTGCACCACTTGCACCAGCAGGGATGCCCCCACCAGGCCCCATGTGTGCCCCAGTGGCGGCCTCCTCCTCCTCAGTGCAAACCACCAACCTGGATGGCTCCTCACCGTCTCCCACCGTAGCAGGCCCCTGTGGGGGCTCACCCACCCCTTCCGCTGCAGCCGTGGGGGCATCCCCGCCGCCTTGCTCCACAGCGCCGTCTCCGCCCTCCTCTTCACTAGCCGCTGCGTAGAGGGAGACAAAGAACACAAGCATCAGGGCACTGTACAATGGTCCCCTAGACAGGAAGCAATAGCAGATGAGCACCACTGTCAAAGTACACTTCCATCATGTCCCTCCACAACACATGGGTCAGTCCAGGCAAAACACACACAGTAACAGGCATGGTGCATGCCATGGACATTTCCATGCATGTCCAATGGACTCTTGAAACATTCAATGATATGTAACTCACATGCATCATGGCTCATGCCTATCACATGCACACACTTCACCTCAGTCACATCCATCTGGCCCCAAACACACCAAACACAGCGGATACAAGGGTAATTTGGCTGCTTCACTGAATCTGTGCATTGTCACACACATGTGTCATGCATCCATGGCATGCACAAGTCACAGACACGCAGGTCAGGCACACAGACATGGCTACCATATATGTACCTGGCATCAGCACCCATCCCTCATCCCCACCCATGTCCAGGTACAGAGACTGGCATGCTCTCATGTTCAAAATCTGCATAGGGCTCCCCATGCGGCATTTCAACACATGCAACAACCATGTGGGTCACACATCACTGGTCGCACATGCATTACCATGATGTCCCTGCACACATACATGCATACATGGCCTATGGCACACATACAGGCAAGTATCATAGAACCAGCACACCGCAACATGCCCTGTCTCACACAGTAATGCATGGACACTTACCGCTCAACTCCAGACGGGCCTCCCTCTCAAGGATCTGGGCGTGGAGCGCTGGGCGTACGCGTTCCAGGACCCTCATCTGGATAGAACTCATGCGGCCCCGGCCCCCCTCCACGAGGCGCCGGGCCTTCACAAGGGTCCTGGACCTCAAGTCCTCCCAGCGCTTCTTGATCTTCAGGACGTCGCGGGTTGCCACCCCCTCCGCGTTGATGGCAACCACACAGTCGGCCCAGATCCTCTGCCGTCCTTCCTTGCTGGCGCCGGACGATCCAAAGAGGGCATCATACTGCCCCAGGACATGCTCCACCAGGACACCAACTTCGGTGACAGTGAAGCTGGTGCCCCTCTGCCCCTCTGGCCTGGGGTTGCCACTGGTGCCAGATGTGGAAGTGCCCGACATGGCAACCCCAGAGGCAGGTGTGGGTGGGCAACTGGGTCCTGGGGCTGGGCTGTGGAGCGATGTAATCCCAGTCGGGAGTCTTCAGTTCCAGCAGGGGTGGACACAGCAACTGGACCCCTGCAGATGGCTGATGTGCAGGCACCAAATGGCAGGGCACGGTGGCAGCAGGCAGGCAGGCAGGCAGCAGCAGATGGCACGTGGGAGGCTGCTCGGGGCACGGGGGGCAGTAACTCGGCCTTCTGGGCAGGAGCGTGGTCTTCCGGGTGTTTTCGCGTGGCCAGCTTGATACGGAGTGATTTGGCACGTGAAAATCCTGCAGGTCAGCGTGAAATCCGAGGAAAGGCCCTTAGCGCGTAAGCGCGTCAGCACGCATACGCGATTCTATTGGACCAGAGTCCCTCAGCGCGTAAGCGCGTCTGTGACGTGACCCGCACGGGTGTTCCCCACTCAGCACGTGATGACGGGGCACACGTGGAGATACTGCACGTCAGAGTGTCATCGCGTGTAATTGGACAAAAGTGCGCGTACACGCGATTGGCCTATGTACGTGTATTTAATGGGTGCGCGGGCACTTACACACGCAAGTACGTCAGCGAACCTGTATCCCGTGGTGCGTGTGAATTTCCACACACTATTGGACTGGGAACTGGATTCCAGGGGTGCGCGGGTCACACGCTGTATCCCGTGGTGCGTGTGAATTTCCACACGCTATTGGACTGGGAACTGGATTCCAGGGGTGCGCGGGTCACACGCTGTATCCCGTGGTGCGTGTGAATTTCCACACGCTATTGGACTGGGAACTGGATTCCAGGGGTGCGCGGGTCACACGCTGTATCCCGTGGTGCGTGTGAATTTCCACACGCTATTGGACTGGGAACTGGATTCCAGGGGTGCGCAGGTCACACGCTCGCCTAGAACACGCGCAAAGCATACATTTGCGGACTTTAACAATAACAAGCTCAGACGCCAGGATGAACATACCGTTCCTAGCAGCAGTGGCAGTGGGCTACCAAAGGAGGAGGAGTAGGATAGTCAGGGCCAGAATATTCACACCCAGAACCAGCCTTTTCGGGATGCCTGATGACCAGGTGTATGGGAGGTACAGGTTTCCACCACACATTATACTGGACCTGGTGAGTGAGTGGGAGGATGACCTCACATCACCCACCCTGTGCTCCCAAGCACTCAGCCCCCTGGAGAAGGTCCTCAATGTACTGCACTTCTTAGCCACTGGATCATTTCAGCGGACAAGTGCCATAGTGGGTGGGGTGTCACAGGCCACCCAGTCACGCTGCCTACACCAGGTCTTGAACATCATCACTGCACGGCCATCAGTCCGCAGGCACATATACCTGCCCAGAACCCCTGCAGAAAGGCATGCTGCCGCCCTGGATTTTTACGCTGTGGCACGATTCCCCAAAGTGCTAGGTGCCATCGACTGCACCCATGTGGCTCTACGTCCCCCCAGGGCATCTGAGCACATCTATAGGAACCGCAAGCACTGGCATTCCATCAACGTGCAGGTAGCATGTAATGCCAAGGGAATCATCACCTCAGTATATGCCAACTATCCCGGCTCCACCCACGACAGCTTCATTTACAGAATGTCCACCCTAAGCCGGGACCTAGAAGCTGGGCGGCATGGCGATACATGGCTGCTTGGTGAGTATGTAGGCCACTGCACATGCATGCATGTTGGATACTGAGCAAGGTCACAACCCCACCAATGATACCAATCACCACCTCCACAGGGGACAGTGCCTACCCTCTCAGCCCCCACATGATGACGCCAATTCGGAACCCCACCAGGCCACCCCAGGTAAGATATAACACAGCCCACATTACAACCAGGGGCATAGTGGAGCGCACATTCGGAGTGCTAAAGTCACGCTTTCGCTCCCTTGACCGTTCTGGCGGGCAGCTGTTATACGCTCCCCCAGTAGTGTGCAGGATCATAGTGGCAGCATGTGTCCTGCACAACGTTGCAACACGCCGGGGCCTGGCCGTGGGCATGGTGGTGGCCCCACATCCCCAACCACATGCACAGCCGCTGCGCATGGGAGGGGAAAGGGCACGGGGGGAGGCAGCCCGTACACAGCTAGTGGCTAATTACTTCACATAGAAATCACACCCCTGTGGAGTGCACACTGCCCTGGCACATTCCATCTGACAATCAATGATGACTCAACCTGACACTGATCCTGAATGTCTGGAGAATGAACCGTCAAAACCATATCAGCCTGAGATTGTTCACCTGGAAGTGTCACAATGTGTGCATCCCTACCCACACAGACACCACCAATGCAGTTTTGTGAAGTTACACATTGAAGCAGCTAAAATGAATACCCACTTGCAAAATGCAACAAGAGGACAGTGCCATGTCAGCCAACCCAACCCCAGCACCGCCACATGACACACCGTGCCATGTCATGCTAATTGCAGGTAAACAAAGTAATCCCCACAACATGACATCAGTCTCACTATGTACAGTGGCACTATTAGAAACCTGCAACACCTGAAATGCTCACAGCAATGCCGGACCAACAACATACTTGAGCACGTAGTACCATTAACATGACATCACAAATGTTACATATTAGTAGTCTCACCACCTGGAAATGCCTGCACTCCCACCACTACCAACTGTGCAGTGTTGTCGCCATGTAGAGTTGTAGGTGCACTGCTGCCAACATGGGCCCCATCTCCAGACTAGAGGTCCTTGTGTGGACATGAGGAAGGGACCTGCAAATTGGGAGGTAGACACAGAAGAAGAGTTACACATCAATGCAACATGCAGTGTACAACACAACAGCAATATGCACTAGGAATGTATACACAGTATTGACTACAGACTGCCCACACAGCTCATGGGAGTCCAACGTCACTGTGTAATTCACTGTCACTTGGGCACACCCTTTACAAGCCCATGGAAACGGGAAGCAGGAGGGGTGTGTGTGACTCAAACCCAAGCATCTGAACCAAATACATTACAAGCCTGCATGTGCCCAGCCACAATGCAGCGTATGCCCACAGGAACCACGGAAGCCAACAGATCGTCCCAAAAAAATTGGGAATAAAAGAAATCAAAATCAAAATAAAAATAAGAAACAATCAAAAATGGCCATTGATGGGCCCGGGGGGGTTGGGGAGGCCACCCAGGAGGTCCGAGGACAGGATGCACACCAGAACCCACCTGCGTGGATCCTGGGAAGATAAAACACCTCCATAGGCTCATGGCCCACACGGCTACCCTATTGTGGGAGTATCACTGCTGTCGCTATTATCACCCTGTGCAGCTGCATCCGGAGGTGGTTGCACTATGGGAGGCAGCCCACGCAAGGCCCTAGTCTGCTCCTCCATGGCTGCAAGCATGCGGGTGTGGTAGGTCTGGTTCTGGAGGATGAGTGTGCGGAGGTCCCCATGCAACAACTCACGGGATGCCCGGACCTCCGCCCTCGTTGCCTGCATCTCAGCTGAGAGCGTACGGGTGAGACGCTCCAGCTGCTGTTCTGTCCTTTGGTGTGTTGAAGCCTCAAGCTCAACAAGAGTCGTCCTGAGGTGAAGGAGCTCCTGCCTCAGGGCTTCCCTGTGGCCCTGGGACTCAATGGAGATGGCCTCCTGCAGAGTCGCCAGTGCCGCCCGCCTGTCCCTGTTGGACCCCAACATGTCCTCCCTGTGTGACTGGCAGATGGAGTCGGTTGCCTGCTCTAGTCGCTCCATCAGCCTTTCTGGGGGGACAATGGAAGTGGCCACCCTATCCATGGCCTGAGCCATCATCTCGGATGATGCAGCCTGTTGGGTTGCCATACCGTAAATGGATTGCTCCCATGCGGTATTGCCGGGTGGCGTACGGCCACCACGACGGCGGGCACCACACCTGTCTGGGGCAAGGCGAACTGCGCCTTGCTGTGCCGGCACTGCCTGAGGCTGCAGGACTGCATTCCCCCTCTGATCTGCTGGCCCAGGAACAGGATCAGATGTCGCTGAGTGTGACCCTGCATCCGTAACCACCGAAGGCGTAGCTGCCAACACTGACATCCCCATGGAGGGTTCTGACCCTGGTGCAGGTGGGTGAGACAGAACAGAATCCCTCCCTGGAACACTCACCTGCGACGGCACGTAGGTCTCATCCGAATCAACACCTGAGTACAGCTCGGGGGAGGTGCAGCCAGAGACACCCCTTGAGAGCACGACCTGCAGCACTTGTGGGTTCTCCCCCACCACCACACCACGTCCCTCACTGGTGGTTGGTCGGCCCTCGGACCCCTCCTGGGTCTGCACCATCTCCACAACCCCAGCAGTATCAGGTGCGTCTTCCCCTGCAAAGACATGAAAACAAAGAAATGGAAACAGGCATTAGCACCATGGCACACATTGAGGGCTGAGAAGCAAGAGAACCAGTACTTGATTGACACATGTCCCACATGACTAAAACCCTCCCATGCATGCACCCTCACTGCGTATGAAGTCCAGGCAAATGGCACACACTGATGACACCAAGATGGAAGATGAACACATTTTCTGCATGCTGCCTGGCAGTGGCATCACACATTGGCCTGTGATTGGCAGGTGAAACACACATGCCATCACACAGATGGCATGTACCATTGCTATTGAGTGAAGATGGAGAGGAGGGCAGCACCTATTCATTCAGTCCAGTTCCCGCATGTAATAGCTTTTCTAATTCTAACAGGTCAGATTTTTCACCTGGAGCTGCCAGTCTGAAATGGTCCAATTGCACAGGGACATGTGTGTACAAATGATATCCAGGTAACAACGTCACTCCACTTTACCATACCCATGTCAGACATGTGACTAGTGGACAGCGACATGCCTAGTGAAAGTGGTGGAATGCAAACAAACTGACTGAATGAACAGTGAAAGAGAAGCAAATATGTTGTGGCAAGGTGACACTTCAAGGGCAACTGGCGTGCAGTTGGGCTAGATGTCTACTGTTGGCAGAAGGGATACTGCTATGGCCAAATGCAGCTGCCCTCACACACAGAAGCCCTCACACACACACCATGCACATGGATGACACACACATGCATGGGCACTCACCAGACAATGCCTCGTAATCAGCCAGATCTCCCACGCCTTGGATCTGTTCCTCCGTGACGTAGGTCCCAGCGACTGACTCATGTGGAGTGAGTTCCATGTCTACTACTGGAGACCCACCTCCAGTCACTAGAGTTGCGGCATGACTTGAGGCCAGCTTACTCTTTGCCCTGCGCTTTAGGTCATTCCAGCGCTTATAGCAATCATTGGCTGTGCGCCTCACAATTCCAAGGGCACTTACGATGTCCGCAACGGTCTGCCAGTGTGCCTGGCGTTGTGCAGGTGTGGTCTTGGATCCTGCAACAATGACCATCTCGTTGTCATATCCGGACACATACTCGACAAGTGCATTCAGTTCGTCATCCGTGAAGCTGGGCTTCCTGGACGGGCCGGACTGTGTAGCCGTGTCTGGGGCATCAGCCTGTGCCGGACGAGCACTCTTCCGCTTGGAAGGTGGTGGTGATCCTGAGTGTCCTGCGCCGCTCTGGACACTAGGGGCAGGAGCCCTGGTGGACTCTGTATCAGGAGTGTGGGATTGCACACTCAGCATGGGAGTTGGTGCAGGCATTAGCTCTAGTGTGATGGTGTCAGGGGGAATGTCAGCAGCATGGACTAGGACCGACACTGTCCTGGCTGGGTGTGTGAGGGCTGGGGTGGATGGAGCCGCAGCTGCCCCTGCAGCCTCTCCGCCCTGCCTCCTTGGTGCAGCAGATGACCTTGCTGCCCCAGATCCACGTGGCATGATGGCATCAACGTGCACCAGCGCACGTGTCGTAGCCCTGCTGACCTGGAAGTCAGCCATGGAGTCAGCCAGGTCTGGTGCCACAATGGGCTGGTCCAACAAGGGCTGAGCATGGATGGTGTCAGCCACATCAGCCTCAATGGGAGGGGGGGGGGGTTATGGGTGCCCGTGACTGGTCCTCCACACATGGGGGGACAGGCTCACCCTGCAAGTTACGACCACGTCCCCTACCTGATCCACCACGGCCACCACTTGTGGCTCTTCCACCTTTGCCACCCTTACGGAATCCTCACCTCCCAGCCATGGCACTGATGTTAATGTGCGTATGGGAGTGGATGTAGACTATTGTCCTGGGCAATTGGGGGTCAAAGGGGTTGGGTACCAGATGGTAATTGTACCCTAGTGCTCTAGCAAGGCTGAATGTAACCCCTGGGGAAAGATGACGGGTCACGCAACGCACAGGAGGCCCAAAAAGGGAGATGACGTGCACGCAACCCCTCCTAGACCACGTGTGCAGAAAGAAAAACCTGCACTACGCTGTGGCACCCAGAAACACAAGAATGAACGTATGCGTGTCACACGCAGCCTAGAATGACCTCTGAAGGGGTAGGCTACACACGGGGCTAGCACAGATGTTAGATACGTGCGTGACTCACCGTCTGCCAGGTAAACGAGCGTGTAAAAGGAGCACGTTTGGTTGGCAACACCCCCGCCAAAAGAAGATTTGTCCGCTGTCTGAGGAGACAGGACAACAGTAGAAGGGAACACTGTTTGAGGGAACAGGCCCAGGTAAACCAGTAAAAGAGAAAAAAGAGCAAAAGCTGTCAGAGGTAACAGGGAATACGAACTAGAAACGCCGTGAAGTAAATCGCGTGTGAAACGACAAGAAGTACAGAATTCACCCACTCGCTCTCCACGAAAAGCACGTACAAGGAAAACGTGTTCTACACGTACCTTTTATACAGGCCCACACGTCCAGCGTCACTTACGCGGCGTGTACGCGCTAGGGCCATTTCCACCTATTACATGCTTTGTCACTTCTGCGTGTAGGGCCATTTCCACCAATTACACGCTTTGTCACTTCTGCGTGTAGGGCCATTTCCACCAATCACACGCTTTGTCACTTCTGCGTGTAGGGCCATTTCTACCAATCACACGCGATTACACTCTGACGTGCAGTCTTTCCACGTGTGCTCTGTCATCACGTGCTGTGTGGGAAACACCTGTGCGGGTCACGTCACAGACGCGCTTACGCGCTGAGGGCCTTTCCTCAGTTTTCACGCTGACGTGCAGGATTTTCACGTGCAAAATCACTCCGTACCAAGCTGGCCACGCGTACGCACACGGAATACCACGCTCCTGCCCGGAAGGCCGAACTACTGCCCCCCAGAGCCCGAGCACGCTCCCACCTGCTGCTGCCTGACTGCCTGCTGCCCCTGCACTGCTGGGGGGTGGGGGTGATAGGGGACATGAGTGGGGGCCTGGTGGAGGCTGCCCCTGGTGGCTGGGGGTGGGGGTGCAGGGGGACATGAGTGGGGGCCTGGTGGAGGGTGCCCCTGGTGGCTGGGGGGTGGGGGTGCAGGGGGACATGAGTGGGGGCCTGGTGGAGGGTGCCCCTGGTGGCTGGGGGGTGGGGGTGGTGGGAGACATGAGTTGGACATGGGTGGGGGCCTGCTGGCAGGTGCCCCACAGTGCTGGGGTGTGGGGGTGGTGGGTGACATGAGTGGGGGCCTGGTGGAGGCTGCCCCTGGTGGCTGGGGGGGCGGGGGAGGTGGTAGACATGGGTGGGGGCCTGGTGGAGGCTTCCCCTGGTGGCTTGGGGGTGGGGTGGTAGACATGGGTGGGGGCCTGGTGGAGGCTGCCCCTGGTGGCTGGGGGGTGGGGGTGGTGGTAGACATGGGTGGGGGCCTGGTGGAGGCTGTCCCTGGTGGCTGGGGGGTGGAGGTGCAGGGGGACATGAGCAGGTGTGCAGGGTAGTCCCCTGTTTTGTGGGCTGCCTGCAGGGGCCGTGGAGGGTGTACAGGGAACACCTGTGAGGACCCACCCAGCCTAATCGCGTGTGTAACTTCCCACGCACCCCTGTAATACACGTACCCAGCCAAATCGCGTGTGATAATTCCCGCGCACCCCTGTAATACACGTACCCAGCCAAATCGCGTGTAAAACTTCCCGTGTACCCCTGTAATACACGTACCCAGCCAAATCGCGTGTGATTATTCCCGCGTACCCCTGTAATACACGTGCCCTGGCTAATCGCGTGTAAAACTTCACGCGTACCCCTCTAATACACGTACCCTGGCCAATCGCGTGTTAAACTTCCCGCGTACCCCTGTAATACACGTGCCCTGGCTAATCGCGTGTAAAACTTCACGCGTACCCCTCTAATACACGTACCCTGGCCAATCGCGTGTTAAACTTCCCGCGTACCCCTGTAATACACGTGCCCTGGCTAATCGCGTGTAAACCTTCACGCGTACCCCTCTAATACACGTACCCTGGCCAATCGCGTGTTAAACTTCCCGCGTACCCCTGTAATACACGTACCCTGGCTAATCGCGTGTACAACTTCCCGCGTACCCCTGATATGTACGTTACCCGCTTTGCGTTCCTTGTTTGGCAGCCCTGTAAACTGGTCCAGGGTTAGCGCAGCCCTTTGCGATGATTTCGCGATTTTGATGGCTTTTCCTTGCGCGAGGGCGTTCTTGGGGGCGTTACTGGCGCTGCTGCAGGGTCGCTGCGATACTCTGCGCCACGGCTGGTTTGGGAGCCTAAAATCCATGAATACGCTGTGCGCGGAAATCGGTTTTAGCGCACGTGCCTGGCGCAGACAATCGCACGCGGACACTCTGCGCCAGCCGCTTGCGACACTTTTCTGCGAAATTCTATGAATTACCCTCCATGTTGGAGCTGGCACATTCTATCTAAATATTGCCAACCAGGGAGTAGGGAAATCCCAAAGCCAGGTGGTACCTAGCTGTTATTGCCCATTATTTGCAGATGTAAAGAACTATGTCATGGCCTGTGATATCTACCAGAAAATGCAGCCACCCAGGTACCTCCTACCCCATTGCAACCCCTACCAATCATTCAGGTGCTATTTTCCATCATAGCCATAGACATAGTAGGCCCATTAGAAACTATAATTTTATACTTTTAATTTTTTTACTATGCTTTTTGGTATCCTGAAGCGTTCCCTCTCAGGAATAACACAAGTTAACAGATTTTAAAACACCTGCTTCCCTTTCTTTCCTGAGTCGGATTTCCAAAGAAAATCCCCACAGACCAACGTACCACTTTTATGTTCAGGATTATGCAAGAGGTCAGGTAAATATTACATATTAAAACCTTGCAATCATCAGTGTACCACCCCCAGAGCGGACTTCTGAAAAGGTTCAATCTATCCTTGACAAGAATACTCCAAAAGCTGGTAGAGGCCGATGACCGTAGTGGGTCATCATGATTCCCTGGACCCTCTTTGCCATTAGGAAAACACTGCAAGCATCCCTAGGATACTCCCCCTTTGAATTCCTGTATGGAAGGGAACCCCGAGATGTACATGACATGCTTAAAAAGACATGAGAGAAAAGAGAAGAGCATATCCTACCCATCTCCCAAGCAGCCCAGAAACCTAAAACCCATTGGGAGGCTGGTGAGGAAATTGTGAAACATCATTTAGGCAAAGTCCAAGAACATCAGCAGCCCCTTTCCTGAGTCGGATTTCCAAAGAAAATCCCCACAGACCAACGTACCACTTTTATGTTCAGGATTATGCAAGAGGTCAGGTAAATATTACATATTAAAACCTTGCAATCATCAGTGTACCACCCCCAGAGCGGACTTCTGAAAAGGTTCAATCTATCCTTGACAAGAATACTCCACAAGCTGGTAGAGGCCGATGACCGTAGTGGGTCATCATGATTCCCTGGACCCTCTTTGCCATTAGGAAAACACTGCAAGCATCCCTAGGATACTCCCCCTTTGAATTCCTGTATGGAAGGGAACCCCGAGATGTACATGACATGCTTAAAAAGACATGAGAGAAAAGAGAAGAGCATATCCTACCCATCTCCCAAGCAGCCCAGAAACCTAAAACCCATTGGGAGGCTGGTGAGGAAATTGTGAAACATCATTTAGGCAAAGTCCAAGAACATCAGCAGCCCCTACATGACAAACAAGATGTAGCCAGAACCTTCTCAATAGGTGGCTCCATCTTAACTCTCCTTCTCGATTCAGACAATAAAATGGTGTCCAAATGGGATGGTACCTACATAATCTTGGGGGAAAGGGGACCCTGAAACATGTAGTCGCAAAACAAGGTAGACATCAGAAGACACAGATATACCATATTAATTTGTTACAGGATTGGAGGGTTGATCCACTAGATGGGCCAACCCTATCAAATGGGCCATACTGAACCTCAGATACTACCAAACAGGAAGGAAACAGGAAGGAAATTGTGCCTAGTGATGGACCACTCACCCCTGACCTGGATGAGTCTTAGGAAGGATTCCAATGCCTGGGTCATGAGATGGTTTCTACATCTACAGCCATTTTGTTTCTCTGTGGAAGATAGAAAAGGGAAAGAACAAGGAAAAGTATACTTCATAAGTTGCTTCCCTCTTACCATTTCAGGGAGAGCCCATCGCTTAACGCAAGGGGTATGTGTCAAATCTGGAGAATTTGTCGGAAGAGAGCTGAGGCCATTCAGCAAAATCCTCTGTCGATGTTTGGGGAAGCAGGACCTCAATGGGAGTGACTTACCTCTAGGGGACAAGGACTCCCATTCATTGCCAGAACTTGTGTAATGACTACCCTGTCTGCATATATGGGAATAGAAATGACTAATGTTGTGTCAGTTGATCCACATTCAAAACACACTAACATTACTTCCCTTATGTTGTCTCAAGTAATGCTGGAGTCTTCACAAACTCTGCAGCTGATGGATAAAACCATGCCTCTTTTAGGTAAGACAGTGAGAATAAGAGACGAGGTACCTTGAATGCAGAGAGCAGAATCCTATGCAGAGGTGTTCCTCTGATGTGAAAATGTCCTGGTGGGGAAAAACGGTGCTACACTGCAGAGCTAGCGATGGCATGGAGGAATCAAGAGATGAGAGAGAGGCAATGGGAGGCTGGTATTGGAAAGAGCGATTCTGCAGAGGCAGAGACAGAAGGAAGACCGTCTTGCCTGATGGCATCACCCTGCAGCTGTGGTGGGCCAGGGGCCGGCAAACAGAAGCCGAGATGAGCAGGCAATAGAGGACCAAATCCCCCGCTCTCAGGGCAAGAATCGCGGAGTGATGCGTAACAGGCAGGATATAGGAAGCAAATCCTCATGGAATGGTGACGCTAAACAGCAGGGCTAACAGCTACGTCCCCGCTGGGATGCCACTTCACTGGAGCACACCCGAGAACAGTAAAGAAACCAGGGGTGCCCAGGGTGGAGGGAGGCAAGCTAAAGAAAGCAGGAAGAAAGAGAATGACAAGGAGGGTTTTGGGGGCCCTTGTATTCTGAATAGTGAAGATTGACAGAGGCCAACTATACAACGACAAAAGTTAAACAGGCCTAGAGAACCCTATAGAATTAAGTGACATTTTTAAGCCCATGAGAAGAAGGGAACCCTGCAGGGTTCAATCAGTCTGTCGAAGACATACAACTAGTGGAAAGGACACAAGCAAGTTGGTGGACCCGGACTAAGGGAATCTATAAAGATTTAAAACTTTTTAAGAGCCTAAGAAGAGAGCTGAAAACATTTCTTTGGTGAACTGAACTGTGAAGAACATTGTTTTGAGCTGTGACCAGTACCCCAAGACAGACCCAAGTATCATTGGCTGGATGAAGCCTGAGCTAATAGTTCTGAATTATGATTATGATGTTTTATTACCTAAAGTGGAAGGGACAGAGAGTAAATAGGTTTTTGGACTGAAGAATCATTTTGTTTTGACATACGACACACAACCTTGGTTTAGCTTATAGGCAGGGAAATCCCTATTAGTGACAGGTATAAAAGGCTATTTTTCCATTTAATTTAAATAAAAACATTGAAATTAAGTCCAGGAGTCTCACTCCTTCTTCTGGTACACCACACTAATCATTTACCTCTAACGCAGTATTCTCTAGGGTTGGTCGCTCTTAGCCACTGAGACTGGCAGTCCCAGAATTACTATTACTCTTCTGGAGTTTGCTTCATGGGAGATATTAAAGGAATGGTTTGGTGAAAAAATGTTATTGGCCCTATGGGTCGGCCATGTGTTTTTAAGCCTAAGTCGCTCGATTTTAGAAAAATTTCCTATGGACCTTACCCAAGTTTTCGTCCATTAAACACACGCGAAAACAGGCAGTAGGGCGCCGCCATTTTGGTGAAAATCCTATCACTTGCCGCATCGCCCTGGCTGATCTGCTTTTGCGGCACTAAATCCTATCCCCTGCCCCTGAGCCTGACATTATCAAAACATTCATATTCCCCGCCTCTCTCCATGACGTTACTGTGCTGCGAAGGCAAACGCACCCAGTCGTCTTCTACGCGACTTCATACAGAACCCGGAAACCAACACAGATCAACTCACAACACAGCGCGCCACAATTCGGAATATGAAACTGTACTTTCAAATCAAACAGCAACATGGTACATTTGGTAAAGTTCATTTATTTAACATTAAATGTTTTTAGAATATTCAGCAATTGCCATATTAAATCGGAATGTGATTCTTTTTCTTTTCTCTCTATCCGCAAATCCTGTTCCGTTTTATCGTTAGTCACGCGCTGTTCCTTTATGGTACACAGGTTGTTGGTTTTCGTTAAAAGAAGCACTTTGCTCGCACGGTGAACTGCAAGGCTGTTCCATCAACTAGGCACTAGGCCAGCGTAAAGGTTGATATGTTGCTTCTAGCCGCTAGTACCGCGTAAGGGCATATGGGCCCTTGGCGATCGTCCCATAAGATCGTCAAAGTGGTGCAGTTGTTTACGATAAGCTGCAGCTGGCGGTTGAAAAAACCATCTGCCGGGGTCTGAAACTGGTGGCAGTAGCATTAGGGTAGGATATACCTGTTTTGAAAACATAAAAATGATTATTAGTCTCGCCAGTCGATCTTTATTAATATTATTCATTTTATTTATTACGGACGATCTGAAACTATTTGCTTTCAAGGATAGTGCAATGGAGTATGCTCGGCTCTAAAATCAATGCGAAAACTAACGAAATAAATCGAGGTTAACACACAATGAGAAACAACTGTTTGTCTACATGCGTGTGGAATGTGGACCTGCATGCCCATGTGCCCGGTACAAAGACGATCCCACAAACATTTTACTTGCTCTTCTTTCATTCATTCATTCATTCATTCATTCATTCATTCATTCATTCATTCATTCATTCATCCATTCATTAATTCTTCATTCCGGTATAAAAGCGTCTAAAGAGTTACTTACATTATATTTGCAATTTCCATTGTGTCTCTGCGTAATGCAGTCCGTAAATCCCACTGTGCTCTTGACAACGATTTTTCGTATACTGAACTAACATGAAACTCGGTCTAGTTTCAGAATTTTCTGCCTTATCGTCTTTTACGTTATTGCACCCCTCCTTCAAATTAAATCCTTTCGGCATGGTCCCTGTCTCTCAAGGTCAAAAAACAATAGAACCTTATACTGCCAGTGCAAGTTGTGGGCCTCTTCAGCCCGCCCGCTGAAAATGAGCATACATTCTTACTTTGACACATCCCGTGTAAAGCCATCTTTGAGAACTTGAATTTTCGAATCCATCTATGTACTAGGCCTCAATGTGCAAATGCGAACTGGCTTCTCTCCCATCTGAAACGGCTCGGTTGGCACGTTCTGAGGCCCCCAATTTTGTCCTCGTTGTCCACAAGCTTTGCAGCCCTAGAGAACCATAACTATGAAGACATTGACTTTTTGGGGGAAGGTCAGGGAAAGTATAACGTACCCGAGGAGTTGAGTTGAAAGTGAGATTTATTGTTTGTTTGTTTCATTATTTGCAATATGCAAGCCTCCCCTTGGTTAACAGTGCACAGCATTTACATGAGATTGTGAAACTTAGTTACAGCAACAAAAATATATACATACACATATTGACAAGGTCAGCGATATGAGGTGAATAGAGAGAGAAGTCAAAGATGACACCCAGGTTGTTCGCCACCCAGGATGGTGAAGGGAGGGGTTAGGGTTAGCATACTTTGTATGTACACGGTACAATAACATTTATTTACAAAAAGACAATCATATTACAATTATTTAAACCAGGATTTGTACTTCACAACCAGCTCTGCTTTGGGTGGACATGGCACAGTGGCAATGTTTGGTGGCAATGCATCAGTGCTCTGCACAGAAATGTTAAAATTCCATATCTGTGCTTCTCGAGTACAGCAACAATAAGGCTTTTTACAAAGTCGAACTCCATTTCCTCATAGACTGGTTTGATCACCCATTGCTTACTTCTTTTAGAAAACACCTTAGTGTAGCGAGGCATCCTTACATTACCCGTAGTCCTAGATTGTTCACGGCAGAGATTCTCATTATGGGCCAAGACCGCAAGTAGAGTCCTATGTTTCATGCCCTGTATGCTGAAATGCAAGCACTTTGGCCTGTACTTTAGGCACATATTGTGGAACACCTCCAAACCTCCTGTGTGACAGAATTCTGTCAGTCCCCTCAAATCTCTTGATAGAGTTATATCGAAAACAATCTTCTCAATGGCTTTGTGTGTCGGTGAAGATGGAATCAACCACTTCTTCTTCCTTGCCTCCTTTGGGGACAAAGGGCCATGTTCACATTGGTGGAAATGTAGGTTTTCTGACCAGCGGTGAACGTTGGTACAGTGGTGCATCAGTGACCGCCCTTTTTCAAGTAGTATTTCCACTGACCCTTCACAAGTTTTGGAGCTCCACCAAAGATGGTTGCTGATAGACTGGGACCACTGTGAAATACTTTCCTATCCTTTTTTTTCCCTGCAGCCGAGATTTTCTTATTGATTGATTTAGCAAGATGCCATACATCAAATTGATGTTTAATATGTGGGAACTGCGCTCTCATTGTCTTGGCAATTGAAACGTGTCTGTCCGTGGCTATGAGGTCGATGTGCATTCCCCTCGATTGTAGATATTCCACTGATTTTATAAATCCTAGTTTCTCCATGGCCACTGAGGATGTACATTGTGTTACCTGCACAACCACCAAACTCACAATTTTCTTACTATCCATGTCCTGAAAGTGGTAGGTGCAGTACTTGGTAGAAAATCCAGGGCTGTCGAACTGTCCATCGCCGGCTAGCCTGAATCGTTTCCCTTCAAATGTACTTGCTAGAGACAATTGTTCAATTTTCCAAGCATCACTAATGGCCGGAAACAGATAATCATGTTGGTATTTGTAGTACTGCGTTTTAGAAATGAAATGAAGTCCCACAAACTGAAAGAAAGACTCTAACTTTCTAAAACTGGAGCCACTAAAAAGTGATGCAGCTGCACACAGTAGATTGCCTGCTGGCAGTTTCCCCAGCATCGGTTGTGCAGACCATGAGAATGTATGATTTAATCTACAGGCGGCATGTATTTTGACGTTACTGCCTTGTTTTTGACGAGTCACATGAATCAATGGCTTCCCACATACTTTCCCTCTGACGGAATGCCCACATTTCAGCATACTTATAATATCCATCAAACAACAGTCAAATACTATGTATTTGCCCTCTTTCATTAGACTGTCATCCGGCATAACACTTGTTTCGGACTGCATCGTTGTGGACATATCAGCAGAATTGAAAGAAATATCGCCGATATCAGGTTCTGATGCGTCGGTGAATGCTGCTGCTGGTTCATTCTCTGTCATTTCAATATCTGTTACTTCAACATTGATGGGAGAACACAACATTGTCAACAGCTTTTTGGGTGGCATTTTTTTGGCGGGTGTAGATTGTGTGAATTGATCTGCGACTACTTCAGAGCTATCTTCAATACATTCAGTATCATCTTCTTGTGGTGTTGCAGTCACACTGTAGTGATGGTCCATTACAACTTTACTGGATTCTCCGGACACATTCAATTCATGTTCTGGCCATTGGACATGAGCATCTCTAGTCTCAACATGTGGCGTCTGAATTAATAGTTCCTCCATAGTGTAAATGGTCTGGCAAGCAACATCTCTCATTCGCTTCACTGTCTGTGTATGTATAGTTCGTACACCCACGGGTAACTAGAAGACAGATTGGAAAAGGGATGTTCAGTTTAAACACAAGATAAAGTATAGTACAATTGACTGGAAAAAAACATAAAATAGTCCCCAGCACAAAAAAATTCTAAAGTTATGAACTGATTGTAACTAACCTTATTTTTGTTTCTTTTCTTTGCAACTTTCTTGACTCGACCTTCAACATCTGCACGCTGTAGCTCCGATTAGTTTTTTGCATCTCTTCCCTTCCTCTTGCACTGCAACGACTATATTTTCTGTATCCGCATAGACAGCACGGAATGAGGCTCCATCGACTCCCTGAAACATAGTACTTTCATTACTATGTATCACAATATTGATAACATAAAACACACGTGAGGACAAACACACAGGTACATCTCAATAGCTCAACACGAATTAAACATTGTGTAGAACAATCAAACGACAAGTATTCAAGCTCTGATGACCTAGTTCCATGGAACTGTCAGTAGCCATACCTCTGGCTCTGCATGGACTGCCATGAATGATTGTATTGGAGAGGAGGCATCAGCAACTCCCTGAAACACAGTACTTGCGTTAGTATGGTTTTCAATATTGTAAACATAACACACACTTGGGGTCGACGGCACAGGTACATATAAAGAGATAACCACAAATGATGCATTGTCTAAAAGAATCAAGGTATATATACATATGATCAGATTTAATCGACTTATTTCTCCGATTTCTTTACATCTGCATCATCTAAATGGGATCTTTTGATTATATGGGAAGCTCCATCGTCTCCCTGAAACACAGTACTTGCGTTAATAGGGAAGAAAGTATAGCAAATGGAATCACGTTATATGATCACGCTTGATGGAGCTGTCAGTATCCATACCTCGTGCTGCTGAAGAATATCCATGGATGTTGTAAATGTGGTGCGCGCTTCTGAAAGCTGTTGCGATGATTCGTATCCGCATGGTCCCGCTTCCACTTCCCCTGGAATTACGTGAATGTCAGGCTCTGCATCAAGTGCGTGGGTTGACGCTTCAACAACTGCCTGAAACATAGTATTTGCATTAGTAAGGATTACAATATTGAAAACACAACACACACTTGGTGTCGACCGCACAGGTACATATCAATGGCTAACCACGAATGAAACATGGTGTAGAACAATCAAACGACAAGTGTTCCAGTCCTGATGATCACGGTCGATGGAGCTGTCAGTATCCATACCTCGTGCTGCTGAAGAACAGCTAGGGCTGTTGTCAATGTGGTGGACGCTTCAGCATCATTCTGAAAGACAGTACTTGCATTAGTATGGATAACACTAATTATAACTGAAAACAAACACCAGGGGACGACAACTAAGGTGTATATCAATTGGAAAGCACTAACCAAACAATTGGTAAAATAAGCACACGATACATAAAAACTATTACTTGACATGTATAAAACAAGTCTGTAGCGGAATAGCCAAGTATGATTAACTGCGGGCACGTCACAGATGTAGAATGTTCTTGCTTCAGATTCAGTGGATAGTCAAGCAGTTGTAACGGTAAATTATTGTTTGATAATGAAATGCAAATATTAAAAAATTGCCATGTAAACCGATAGAATACTTGAGAATAATGCTATTGAAAATGCGCAATATAGCACAGTTCCATGTGCCCATAAATAGATTTCCTCTGGGGGTCATCCTTTACTTCTCAGTAGAAACTCTGACCAAGTGCCTCCAGTAGTGGGTTCACTCCTTGCCCTTATGTGATGTTAACTTTGGTTGACATTCGCGTAGATGGGATCACTGAGCAGGACACGGGGCATCCATTTTTGTACCCCCTTTCCACTCCATCTTGGTGACCAGGCCTCACTGCGCAGAGCACATGGTCCCCACCCTCGTTCCCACTCTGACTGGAAAACTCCAGAGGTATTTGCAACAGCTAATAAATGTAACACATCACTCTTCCTCTGAGATCACTGTCCTGCATGTGAACCAGCCTGAACTAAGCACATAGCTCGTTCATCTCCACAAACGTGTCCTTGCCCACGCACCCTCACCAGTGGAAACCTACTGCCATTCTGACCCTGTGTCCCTGCAAGGTATTCTCTTCATGTGCCAGACCACTGACCACGCCATGATGCCCACCTAGCAGATCCCCAACTAACATTAGACCCCTACTGCAGTATATTGTTGCCTATCAATAACAAATGCCACATACCGGAGATTCTTGTGAGCACAGACCCACACTTCAAACAGTGTATTATAGTGGCCAAGACCCTTAACGTAAGGCCTGTATAATCCAATGTTAATTGATAGTATAGATATATATTTGACTTTTATAGGGACATAACCGACTGAAAGACTTTGAACAAGTGTTATTTAGTGCATTCATTATTGAGAATATATTATGTTAGCTTAGATAGTGACCACCCTGCTTCACAGCGACCTGACCTTCACCCATTCGGAGCACAGATGTCTGATGTACATCCTTGAATGGAGACACACTTGATTCATTTAAGAAAATCGAAACAACCGTTGTTAATATATATGTGGTGTTTTATTTTGTATCTTATTTTGATGACTCAAAAATACAAGACTTTACACATTGTACAGGTCAGGTTGCAGCACAGCGAGAGAAAATCCCCTGTACTGACCGCTGTTACTTGGGAAAGTTACTCTTATGGCACGAACGGCACAGGTGGGTTTTACTCTTCGAACGCGGTGTCCAAGCCTCCCATGAAGCCACCATGTAAAGGAACGATAGGCCACCAGCCTGCACCAACTGTGAAAAGGAATGAAACAAACTGTTTTTAAATGACCAAGATAAGTTTAATAAACGTTTGTTGTCAATGACAATTCTTGTAACTAATGGCATTCTGCTTGGACAAATGCTATCTAGACACTGCACACTATTGAACGACTTTCATGCGTTACAATGATATGTATATTTAATTTTGGATATAGTAGAAGACCATGAAATAGGAGTGGCATGACAAGCAGAGTATACTTACTCGTTACTCGGATTACGAGGACGAACAGTTGCGCGAAGTTCGTGCATAAACACCATCATTATCCTCAACACGGACCGTGTGAGGCAGGCTGCTCTGAAATCTGGCAGCTCAGTGATGCATTGAGGTCGTGGCTCACCTTCCGAAATGTAGGCCATGCATCCTGAGTTTTCACAGCAGCAGCAGTTCTCGTCCTCGGTTGGCATTAGCTTGCACCGAATGCATGTGCACCAGGTGGAAACACTGTCCATGCGACTAGGTCCAGGCTCTTCAGCTGTTGGATCGTCCTCCCAACTGCTGTCCGAAGACCCATCATTTTTGCCTGTTTCCCTTTCCAGTAGTTCCTCCTCGGTATACTTGGGCTCGTACATGTAGGGCATTATTGTAGCCATTGTGTGTTAAACAAACTAAAATAATTTATAGCGGTGGTACTGGTATCTGTTCACACGGGCTACAAGCAACAAAGGTAGCTGACCAGAGCACAGAAACGAGTCACAGAATACTCAAAGTAACACAGAGAGAGGAATGGAATCGAAAATCTGCTGCTGTGTGTTGTGAAACGTTCTTTTTATACTTATTGAGGAAAGAGGCGTCCTGCCATTTCCATGGCGACACGTCATTAGCTGAAGCGCAGCGAATGTTGACACGAGACGTGCTTTGGCGTTGTGAAATGGGCGGTACGCGTCTGCTGATGACAGGCTCAGGGGCGGGGATATGATTTAGTGCCGCAAAAGCAGGTCAGCCAGGGCTATGCGGCAAGTGATAGGATTATCACAAAATGGCGCACCCTACTGCCTGTTTTCGCATGTTTTTAATGGACGAAAACTCGGGTAAGGTCCATAGGAACATTTTCTAAAATCGAGTGACTTAGGCTTAAAAACACCTGGCCGACCCGTAGGGCCAATAACATTTTTTGAGCGAACCATTTCTTTAAGAATACTCCTGGGAAGGGGTAGGCAGAAATGGTATTGTTTGGTATTGTTTATTTATATAGCATCTTTACACAGACAAGTGTTTCAAAGAGTTCAGATCCCTTTTCCATGGTGTGTTACTATTTTCTGCCTCCCATTGGCGTACCGCCTTCTAGCTGACATGTTTTTATTTTTGCATGCAAGTAGAATTTCACCTCGATTTTGGTCCGTTTTCTCTGCACCAGTCTCCTGCAATGTGTTCATCAAATCCTTGCAGAGGATCTACAATGCCACAAGTGGTGTGGTTGGGTTTATCCCTGCCTCCCTCATCTCACTTGAAGCTTTAATACAATCCCCACACAAAGGAGCTGCAAATGAATGGAGTGGTGAAGATGCTTTCATCCCCACCTACCATATCTCCCGAGATTTGTTTGTCCAATCTCCACATGCTGCTGGAGGTATGAATGCGATGATACGGGCTGCATGATTGCTTTTGTCCCCGCCTCCCTTGCACCCTGCACTGAGTTAATCAAATCCCAGTATGGGAGCTGCGATGATGCAAGAGGCATGCTTGATTGCACCTTTGTCTATCATGATTTGTTTATCCAATCCCATTCGTGCTGGAGCTGCAAATACAATTAAACAAGTGACATGGTTGTTTATTTTCCAGTTCCCTCTTCTCCCACAATGTATTTATCCAATTCCCATGTGCAGGGTCTGTGAATGCCATGATGCGAGTGAGAGAGTTATGTGCCTACCTCCCTCGCCTCCTTCACTACGATCATCAAATCCTAGTGCAGGAGTTGCAATGATGTGAATGGCATTTTGCTTTTGTGCCCACCTCCCTCATCACCCATGTTTCGTTCTTCCAATCTCTACATGCTATAGCTGGTAATGCAAATACACGAGCAGCATAGTTGCTTTCATCCCCTTCTTCCGCAATGCGTTTGTCGAATCCCAGACTGCCAAAGGCACAGGGATTCACACAGATGTTCCTGATTGGATGACCCTTTCTGTGTCGAGAGCCAAGGAGGAGAGAGTATCGATACTCTCCTGAACCACAGAAGCCAAATAGATTGACCCTCCCACCATTGGTTGACATGGGCGCCTGTTAGGAGTAACAGGTAGCCCCATGGCAGCCAATAGGGGGAAGAGGGATTTGGGAGGGGTTGTGGATAGGGAAGGGGAAGTAAGGGAAACCGGAAATAGCCTGAGGATAGCGTAATTGGATAGGTTTGGGGGTGTTTAGGGAAAACAAGACACACATATATCAAGCAAGCCTGATCTTCTCTCACCACTACCTCTGCCTGTCTCCTGAACCTGAACTGTAACCTGGACACTCCTACATGGGCCTACCAACCTCCTCCTGTGACTGTGAAATATATAACATGGAAAAGAATGACACAAGAAAAGCACATATTGACACTGTAGCAAGCAGCATGGCACATACAAGGGTTCGTCCCTCTGTGAAAATACAAACACATGTCCTGTTGGGCAAGCAACGCTGTCACAATTCCTGCCCCCAGCCCTACGGCATATCAGGCTGGAGCCAGGTCACGGCCACCTAGTCGGCCCCTAAGGGCCTCTGCATCTCCCCAGACACCTACTTGGACTCAGACTTGGCGCCTTTGGCACCAAGCTCACACACAGTCCTGAGATCCACTTAGTATTGGACTTGCACTGTATTATGGGGCAATGGATGCCCCATGTAATTCAGTTCCTTGAACTGGATGAGCGGTCTAGTCTTTCGGGTGTGGCTCAGCACAGGGATACCTGGGATACCTACAGACTATTTAAACCACACCCGGCCTGAGAAACATGCTTTGCGTTTCTCTGCACATGCAGCGTGACAGTCACCATGCTCGCATCTCCTGAAGAGGCGCACTTCTTTCTTCAGCGCCAGCGCACCTGCAAGAATAAGAACTTTGTTGCCAATACTCACCTCAAAGAGCATCCGACTTCTGTCCAGCTCTTCCCAGTCTTGCAGATTCCTACGGCAGAGTCATCTCCATCTCGGCATGCCGCGCCCTACCCAAGAGGAGAAGAATAGAAGAAAATACATTAGTAAGCATTCTGCAATACTTAGCACTCTCGAATTTGCAAATAGAGTTTAATCCTTACCTGAACTCCCATTGATCGGACAACTTCTGCTCCAGAGCATCCCGCTGATCTGAAAAAGGGGAAAAGACACATCAGGTAAGCGCAATACATTTAAGAGGTGCCGTACATCGCGCTTTCTCACCGCAGCTCATCTCCTCAGCTCGCTTCCATGCTGGGTTACTGTGGCACCTAAAAGGACACGGAAAAGACGAACATTGGTTAGTGCTAAGAAAGCCAATAAGCATCATGCTCCGCATTCCTACTACTTCAGCAGCACATCACCATCCTCAAGACCTTCATCACCTAAGGAAAGAAAGACACAGTATTAAAGGGACTAGAGATATCAGAACTTTTGTAAGACTCATTGCAATTACCGGTCAGGCTGAAGCCGCAGCAAGCCTCGTCCTCCGGGCCCATGCCAGTGAAGCAACTAGGCACCCTCCAGCCCGCATCACCCAACGCACCCCTGCATCAAAGGCAGGACGGAGAGCGCCCCACATCAAAAAACAAGGTGAGGAGAGGTCCGGGAGAAGGTTGTGACCCAGGGAAGAAAAGGGGGGCCAGACAAGCAAGACCAATAGGAAATTGATCTCTGATAATACTGTGTTTCAGGCCCAGTGCTTGGTTGAGCAAGTCCAGGGAAGGGTTTGAAGTGGTCGGAAGTCCGGACCGGATGAGTGGCGTCCCCGTGGATATCAGGTGAGCGTTACAAACGCAAACATAACTTAATAGAACATTTAAGGGCAATCCATAATGCAACTTAATAGTCTCGGGAGCCCCTTCTCATGAAATGACTGTATACTTTCCATCGCACACACATTCCCCCTCAGATGGACATTCGACTCATTCCCAAAGAATCGTTGTTTTCTTCAATAAAACATAACAATGCCTTTAAACTTAAATGTCCAAAAGGCCCTTAAGCCTATAAGCCAGCAGGGTTTTCGGGCATTAGCCCTCAGTAAAGGTTTATACACACGTGCATTACTAACACGTTCAATTTGCATACAAATACAACAGCACAATTAACATACAGCTACTTAGCTGATGTCCAGGAGCCCCAAGGGACTACCTGGACCATAAGATATGAAGCAGATAACTCCCCAGGCCGCCTCCTGGTCAGAGTGAATTCTAGCATTCATCTGGCACCCCTGTACTTCGCAGTCTCCGTCACCAATGCAACTGTGACCACCCATGCCGAATGCTCAATGAACCGCACCTGAGCATGGCGGCCGGTGAGTCAAGTAGTCCACAATGATTGCAACAGCTGCTTGCATGCGCAAACTCGCGGACTACAACCCTTTGCCAGTGCCACTGGGTAATGTAGTTCCAATGACTCACATGCATTTCTTTACTCTTTTCCCAGCCTCACGCACCCTTTCTGCGCCAGCCCCAGAACCTGACAGAACCTTTTCTCGCAAGGCCCTTCTCAGCACCCGGCTTCTCAGGGTGACTCATGTGAAATTGTTGCAGCAATATTGGCGCATGTACTGCACTTGCTGGGTCCCATGAACAGTCATCTGGACCATAACCAGACCATTGAATTAAATACCACAAGTCATGTTGCTTTCTCTTTGAATCCAGGATTCACTTCACCTTGTATTCCACTTGGCCCCCTTTCATAATTGCTTGTGGTCACTGCATAAACATCCCGTTAGCTGCAGATTTAAGCGAAGACAAATGGAATACTTCATGTATCTTTACATTTTTTGGTGACCGTAATTTAACAGCCACAGAGGACACACATTGAATGATCTCATAAAACCCAATAAATTGATGTGCACATTTACGAGGTCCTACCAGTGACAACCATACTCTGTCCCCCTCCTTGTACTTGGGAGCCTCTAGTCATTTCTTGTCAGCCATTTCTCTATAGGCCACTTTAGCCGGTTCCAAATTAGATTGGGCCTTCTGCCTGATGTTAAGAAGGTAGCATATTTTGTTCATGCCCATACAAACATTCATTTGGTGCCATACCCAGCGGTGCGTGTTCAGTGTTATTGCATGTGAACTTGGTCAACCACAAAACTGTCACCCATGACTCCATCCCATCCCCCAAGTAACACTGTAAGTATTGCTCTAGTGTCTAGTTGACCCTTTCAGTCTGCCTGTCAGTTTTTGGGATGATAACTCGTAGACAGGGTGCAGTCGATTTCCAACATTTGGCAGAAGGCATGCCAAAATCTGGAAGTAAATTGGGGTCCCCTGTTGGAAACAATACTCAGAGGAAGCCTATGTAACCTGACGATGTGCTGCAGAAATAACTGCCCCCAGAATATCGATGCACAGCACAAAGTGAGCTTGCTTAGAAAGGTAATCAACCACAACCCAAATAGTGTCATACTGATTTTCGGGAGGATGATCAGTAATACAATCCATGGAAATGTGCACTCAAGCCCTTTCAGGTGTTGGTAAAGGCTTTAGCAACCCCACCCTTCCAGAGTGTTGAGCTTTGTGGCGGACACAAGTCTCACACCTTTGAATGTAACCAACAGTATCTTCCCTGAAATCCAACCACCAAAAATACTTTTCCAACATGCTTTGCATCTTTTTCCTCCCAGAGTGACCTGCCAATGGGGATTTATGACACCAATACAAAGCTTTCTCTAGCAAGTCATGAGTAGGTAAAAACAACTTCCCTGCATAATAAGGAAGTCTATCTCGGAGGGTTCTTAACATGTCTCCCACCCCCCCACGTCTGCACTTCCTGTTGACTCATACCTTTCCGCACCTGTCCTAGCAGTTTCTCAGTAAATTGCCCCAACAACTTTGTCTGAGGGAATGATCAACTTAACCTCTGTCATCACATTCTCCAAATGTTGCTGTCTTGTCAAGGTATCAGCCTTCCGATTTCTCTCACCGTGCCTAAAGGTCACAAGAAAATCCAACTCATTAAAATATTGTGACCCTCACAATTGACTCGGACTAAGGGCCTCATTACAACCTTGGTGCTAAGTGCACCAACTTTACCACCATGGTGTAAACTCTGTTTACACCATGGTGGATGGCGGATTTCCCGCCCCATTCCAAGGTGAGTGGGGCGGTAAATCCCCATTTCCCATTTTCCCTTCCCCATTCCCATTTTTGCCCCATAGGGCATAATGGGAGTGGGGAAGGCGCTAATTACGCCGCCGTAAATTACGGCGGCGTAATTAGCACCATGGCAGGTTAGCGCCATGGATTTTAACGCCTGCTAAAAGCAGGCGTTAAAATCAGAATCAGTCGTTAAGGGTTAACGGTGGCGTTAACCCTTAACGCCTGAGTTGTAATGAGGCCCTAAGAGTCTGTGCTGTTTTGAAGCATTGTACATTGTTATGGTCTGTCACCACCATCACCTGATGCCTGGCCCCCAACAAATAGTGCCTCCATTTAAAAAATGCAGCACGAATGGCTAACAACTCTTTGTCAGTAATAGAATAATTCTGCCTGCAATTCGTTAGTTTGTGGGAGTAGAAAGCCACCGGACACCAATGCCACATTGGAGGCATCCATCTCAACCTGAAAAGGCTTCTCAGGATCTGGATATCTCAAGACTGGCACCATAGTAAAAGCTCCCTTCAGATCCTGAAAGGCCTTCTCTGTTTCCTCATTCCAACTGAATCTTGCGTCCTTCGTCAGCAGCGTAGTTATTGGGGTCACAATCTCAGAGAAATTGGAAATGAACCTTCTGTAGAAATTGGCAAACCCCAAAAAGGACTGAATGTCTTTTATACATTGAGGAGTAGGCCAATCAGTAACCGTCTGAACTTTTTTATTGCCCATTACAATGCCTGTGGGTGTTAAAATGAACCCCAAAAACTCCACCTAAGTAGTATGGAATACACATTTCTCCAATTCAACATAAAGCTGATATTCTTGCAGCCATTGTGACACTTCTCTTACATGTGCTACATGTTGTTCCTTGGAGGATGAGTAAATCAAAATATCATCGATGTACACAATGACAAAAACATCAATGAATTCCTTCAACACCTTCTGCATGAAATATTGAAAAGTGTCTGGAGCATTGCACACGCCAAAGGGTATAACTAGGTACTCAAATAACCCAAACTTGGTACTGAACTCAATTTTCCACTCATCACCTTCTTTCACCCTTATAAATGATAAGCTCCCCTCAAATCCAGCTTAGTGTATACTACCGCCACTTTAACTTGATCCAATAATACAGCAATGAAATGCAAGGGGTATCCATTCTTGATTGTCACCCTATTAAATGCCCAATAGTCAATACAAGTCCTGAGTGTCCTTTCCTTCTTAGGCACAATACATAGGGGCAAGAACACAGGCAATTTAGAATGCCTGATGAACCCCTTTTCCAACATCTCATCCAAGTACTCCCTCAAATGATGGTTCTCGGCTTCAGTGAGAGCGTATATCCTACTGCACAGCAACTTGGCCCCAGGTTCCAAATCAATCACAATGTTATAAAATTGATGGGGTGGCAACCTTTCTGCCCCACCTTCTTCAAATACTCAAGCAAACTCTGTATAATGGAACGGGATTGCAGTCCCCACCGCTCCCACCACCTGGGGTACCTGTGTCCTGTCTGCCAAAACATAGCACGCCCAATATCCCCCTCCATATGTATCTCACACTTTTGAGCCTAAAAAAACACTGCCTGGGTTGCCCAATCAGTCCGTGGGTTATGTTGAACTAACTATGGCATCCCAAAAATGAGACCGAATTGAGGAGCTGCTATTAAGTCAAAAGTAATCTCTTCCACATGACCTGACCCACACACCATTTGCAAGGCTTTGGTTTGCTGGAAAATAGGCCCTGAGTTCACTGCTGATCCATCCACCGATTGCACATCCTCCACCCGCTGTTTGTCCTACAAAGGCAATCCCAATTGTTCTGCCAATGTGATAGCAATACATTTCCCTGTGGCCCCAGAATCACCCATTGCTGACACCCCCTGTTTAGTTAGCACAAAAAACAAGTCACCAAAATATACAAATGAGAGGTTTTGCTTCCTTCTGTATTTGCCAGCCAACCAGGGAACCTTTATTGATTCAGGCCTGTCACCCGAGATCCCCCTAAGGCTGTCCCAATCCTTTTCCTGTCTCTCCCTTGCCCTGATCCCCTCTTGCCCCTTGCCATACCCAGTATTGTATTGGGGCAGGTCCAAATATAATGCCCTGATTGCCCACAATAAAGACATAGGGCCTCATTACGACTTTGGAGGCAGCCATGCCCTTAATAAGGGAATGGCTGCCTCCAAAATGGTGTCTGGGTCTGGATTCCCTGAATGGAGAAATACCGGGCCATTACGACTTTGGAGGGCCTGGTATTTCCTCCTTCAGGGAACCCGGGCCCGGTCCTTCCCTATTCCCATTCGAGCCACCATAGGGCTCAATGAGAATGAGGAGGGAGCTAACAATGGGCCCATTAATAACAGGCCAGTTGTTAGCTCCCTGGTCCCTTGCGGGACCCGCTCTGGACAGCGCAAGACTAATAATCTATGGGCCTCATTACAAGAAGGGCGGAATGAGATTAACGGCGCCGGTAATGGTGCCGGCGCCATTAATCCCATTCCACCCTATTACGAGGTTCCCTCGCGGGACCCGGAAAGGACATCTGGTTTTACTAGACGTCTGTTCCGGGTCCCGCAAAGGGAACCTCGTAATAGGCGCTCCCGTAATGAAGGGTGCCGGTCCTGTACCGGCACCCTTCATTATGGGAGCGCCAGGGTCGTAATGAGGCCCAGTATGTTTGGTCTTGTGCTAATCTGTCTCAATTACCAACCGATTCAACTGTATCACGTACAACACTAAATCACGTGCTACCTGCCGTAGTGCCAATAATTCCTTATCCTGCGCCAAGGAGACCTTCCGTCTTTCAAACAGTCGCCCGAACTCTGTCAAAAACCCCTCCCAATTATATAGTAAAGGGTCATCCTTCTGGACCAAGGGCATGGCCGATGTGGCAGCATCTCGAGTCAAATAGGAAATCACAAACACCGTCCTAGCCTGAATGGTTTCAAAGGCAGTAGGTTTACACAAAAAGTGTAACCGACATTGAGTCAAGAACATCATATACTTCTTAAGGTCTCAAGCAAATCTTTCAGGTGCTGCCAGTGGCACACTGCTTGGTGATTGCACAACAACTGTAGAAGCCCTGCCCATTGCTACCCCTCCTGAGGGTTCGGCAGTGGCTGCTTCTATGGTGGTATCTTGTGCCACTTACCCCTGCACCTGGGCCTTTAAAGTTGTAGATTCCTGTCTAGCATGGGATAACTCAATCTGTATATCTTATGAAGCCTTTAGCACCTCTGCTAAAGGGGTAGCATTGTACTCCGTTTGGCTTGGGTGTTAATATACCCCATAGTCGGGGGTGGATTATTCTGTCATGAGCCAAGGAGGAGAGACTATCGCCACTCTCCCCCCAACCACAGAAGCTGAATAGATCAACCCTCCCACCGTGGTTGGCACGGGTGCCTGATGTTAGGAATAGCAGGTAGCCACATGGCAGCCAATGGGGGGAAGAGGCATTAGGGAGAGGTTGTGGATAGGGAAGGGGAAGTAAGGGAAACCGGAAAGAGGATGAGGGTAGCTTCATTGGATAGGTTTGGGGGAGTTTAGGGAAAACAAGACACACATATATCAAGCAATCCTGATCTATATTGACACTGTAGAAAGCAGCATGGCACATACAAGGGTTCATTCCTCTATGAAAATACACACACATGGCCCGTTTGGCAAGCAAAGCAAACATAACGTAACAGAGCATTCAAGGGTAACCCATAATGCAACCTAATAGTCCCAGGACCCCCTTCTCATGAAATGACTGTATATTTCTCATAGCACACACGTTCCCACTCAGATGGACATTCCGCTCATTCCCGCGGATTTGTAGCTTTCTCCAAAAAACATTAAAAATTCCTTTAAACTTAAGTGTTTAAAATGCACGAAGCCTAAGAGCCAGCAGGATTTTCAGGCATTAGCCCTCAGTAAAGGTTCATACACACGTGCCTTACTAGCACGTTCAGTTTGAATACAAATACAACAGCAAAATTAACATACAGCTTCTTAGCTGAATGTCTGGGAGCCCCAGAAGAGATGAAGCAGAGAACTTCACAGACCACCTCCTGTTCCCCACCGCAACGCGGTCAGAGTGAATTCCAGAATTCCTCCGGCCTCTGGCCTTTTCTCTTTCTCTTCCGATTCTTTTTCTTCAAACTTCTCACTTTATGGTGACACCAATGACTTACTGTTTGTTAATTGATACCCTCCCCTATGCTTCTTACCCTCCAATTAATGTCCCCATTTATTCTCCAGACCACACCCATGTTTTCCTTTCCCCCCTTTTTTCTGCAGGTGGGACCTGCAGCCCAGGATAGAGTCGGCAGCATTCCCATTAGTGGCAAACAGTGGCAGCAGCATACCACCCAGTGACGGGGAGTGGTAGGTACCCAGCAGTCACCAGTTATGACACTAGTGGGCAATGTGAAAACAGTAATGACCTCCACCGCCATTTCAGCTACAACAACCAACCACAGCCTTAAATGACAACATGTTTGGAACACCTTGCATGCTGCCACTGTCTTATTCAGAGGAGGCAACCATCACTGAGGGGATAGAAGAAAGGAATGTGCTCATTGAGAGACCATCTACTTCACTTTTTGATGCACATGACCTGCAATTGCCAGTAAAGAAGATGGAGGAGAGCCACAACCTTGTCACAGCTGCAAACAATGACACTGACTCAGACATAGGGCACATATACCAAACAGTGAAGTGCAGGAGACAAGCCTATGTCAGTAGTAGCACCACCAGCAGCTCAGCCTGTACCAGAGAGATGACCACTGCTGGCAACACCACTAGCTAAGACCAGGGGGAACACCGGCACCACCACCTGCCCATCCAGACTGGAGGGAGCACCAGTGCTGGCACTACCACAGCCCTGAGGGCCGAAGGCACTTCTTCCTTTGGTGTTGTTATGGATCTGGTGCTACTACTCCATAATAGATGGTGTTCCACCAATGGAAGCTGCTTTTGTCAACTCCAGCCTGTTTTGGAACAGAATCCATAGATGGGAGGTCTAGCACCCAGTTTTCACTTGCCACGTCAGTGATGTCTGATCATCATTCCAGAAGCCAAGTCATCAAGCAGTCGACAGAGTCCTCCAGCCTACAAGCGATTATGATGATGATAGTGGCAGGAGCAAAAACAGAGATAATGGCAAGAGCAGTGATGATTGAGACAATATCAACAGCAGTGTGATGGTGATGATGGTGACACCAGCCACTGTGAATAGTCATCACAGTGGCTTCACCGGTGGACCACACTCACGAATGGTGACCAGTACACTGCTGCGGCTGGCTTGCCATGGCCCACGGGTGACTTTACTATTTAGTTGTGATTTTCCAATATCAGCCCCTGCAGTGAGAAAGCTCGCCTTTGGTTGTTTGGAGACATTGTGCTGGTATTGTGCACTTCTCTTGCACTGCGAGGAAGCTCTGCTCTCAACCCTTGTTAGGGATAACCACAACCACATGATGAAACATCATCCATGGATTTCATATCGGCATGGGTAGAGGAGCGGATTGTTATGTCACACTCTTCAGGCACTGCCTGAGCCAGCTGAGCTAGCCACTTGGTACTGTGATGTCATGCAAGTACTAAGTGGAATGTTGATGTATGAGTGAGAGAAGGCTGTGCTGAGTGTTCTGTTTATGGGTCAGTTGGTCCCTCCCTCCCGGGGTGATGGGTGCCGGTGATCTATCTTAGATCTATCTTAGTATCTATCTTATGTCTTTATGTCCTGTGACATGTAACTGAAGAACTGGAAGTAAACTTACTTATAAGCAACCTAATTCAAGTATGGACATTGCTTTTTACTACAATGGCGACGAGGATCTCTGGAAGAGGAACCCTGGAGAAAGGAAAGCTGGAAAGGTGACTGCAGAGACCTGCTGCGGGGGGTGCAGGAACCAACAGGACCAAGGAAAGAAGAAGACATCACCGCCCCCAAGTAAGCATACCCATCACCCAGGGACAAGGGAGGAGAGGGAAGAGGAGGAGGACCATAGCGAGGACCATAGCAGATTGGATCAGCAGCCCGTTGCATTGGGAGTGCTGGTCCTTCAGCCCATTGCCTTGGGAGTGAAGGGTCCCGGGGCATGAGAAGTCTAAGGGGTCCATGCAACAAGGGTGGCCCTAGAATGGTCGATTGTGGGACAAAAGAAGAGGTGGTCCATTTAAGAAAGTGCCTCTGGACTTATATGAACAGACCAGCAGCCTGTTTTCTACAGGAGTGAAGTGTCTGTAGCCACAAGGAACATTATGGGACTGCAGGAGTGGTGAAAGGCTCCTCAATATGATGGAAGGGTTTCTTTAAATTATTGAAGTTAAGAAAGGATAAACGTTTCTTTATACCCTTCATATTGGACTTAAATGGACGTGATATATATGCATGAAGTATGGTTCCTGGGATTGTTTAGTGCACGCATGATCAGTGCTTGTGGAGTTAGAATAAGAAGATTCGTCGATCCGCTTTAGTAAAAGTGCTCCTGGACTAATTTGGACGGACCAGCAGCCTGCTATCTAAGGGAGTGCTGTGTCTGGAGCCATAAGGAACTTAAAGGGACTGCAGAAGTGATGAAAGGCTCGCCAATAAGATGGAAGGGTTCCTTTTAATTTGAAGTGAAGCCTTTCCTTTGTGTGCACACAGTGAAGGGTCCCATAATCCGAAATGAAGTAAAGAAAGGATAATTGCTTCTTTATGTGCTTCATAAAGGAAGGACAATGGACGTAATATATATGTGCCAAGTATATTTCCTGAGACTGTTCAGTGCACGGATGATCAGTGCTTGGGGAGTTTGAGCGGATCTCTTTTCAGTGGTGCGTGAAGAAACAGCACGTAGAGCAGAAAGCACAGAAGCTCAACGGACCGTTGGTCTACTAGAGAGCACAGGAGGAGCACATGAGTTTAAATTGGATTTGGATGGAACGGAGACTAGGAAAGGAGAAGCGATCCCGCGTTTCGGGAATGCACTCTAATTTTACTGTGTGGGGAGGAACGCTGTACTGCTCGGTATGCAGCAAACATCCTCCACCCGTGAGGGGTACAATGTAGCGGGCGACGTGGCGAAGTACTGTGGAAGGCATCCTTCGCTCATGAGCTCGGGTGCAGGTAACGCCGCTCCGCCTCACTACAGAGGCGCTATGCAACGGCCAACATGTTGGTAAAATAGTTGTACAATGCTACTTGTATGAGACTGTATAATGCTTAAATGCATGTTGAGATGGAGTTTATTTTGTTTTCCATTTAGGATTTAAGTTAATAACTTAATTAATGCAATGTTGGTTGTTGTTGTACTGAGTATTAGTGTGAGCTTTGGTGAAAACTGTTGTATGAGAAATGCTGGTCTGGTGAGACTGTGTATGGAATAGGTTAAGTCATTGCAGTTAGAATTTAACCATTTCTTTAATATTTGCAGGTTTATCGACTTTTTACACAGTTTACTGAAAGGTGCATAATTAAATGCAATGTGATACTGTGTGGAGTTTTTTGTGTGAATGAGCTAGTGTAACTTATTGAGGATTTTTAGGTTCAAAGAGTTTTATAGACTTTTGGACTTTTAGACATTTAGAATTAATGCAGGACATGGACGAGAAAAAGAACTATGTAGGAAATATTTTGCATTTAGGATTAATGCAAAACATGGATAAGCAAAAGAACTATGTAGGAAATGTTTATGTTAAATCACCAAGCCTAAAGAAATGTCATTTGTGGTTCATACATTGTACATAAGGTTGACTGTGAATAAGTAAACCTGATGGATATGTATCTGGTTATGAATGATGTGAGCTTAGTTCATGTTCAAATGATTTTTGGTCATTAATCTGTTTGGTAGGTTAGGAGTTAGGACAGTTAGGATTACCGTCCACCTGTGTTGAGATGGGGTAGCGCTTTTGCTTAAATATGTGTATTAGGTAGCGCCCCATGAGATGGAGGAAGCGTTTTTATTTAAATTGACAGTATTGAGGTAGCGCCTCATTTAGGTGTCAATTGGTTGGCAAGGGATACTTGTTTTAAGATGACTAAGTGTTGCTGGGAGGTAGGATCCATAGTAGTTGTGGATTTTGGTACATTGTATACGGAGGTAGCGCCTTTGTTTACTTAAGCATGGTGAGTAAAGTCCTCTTTTGGTTATGGGGACGGGTGAGGTAAATCCTGGGGGTAGCGCCCTTTCAGGTGCAGGAGTGAGTAAGTGGAGAAGTGCACTAAGGTGAGTGGGAGTTGTGGTCGGGTGATTTTAGGAAGATCTTAGGAATGGTAGTAGTGCACTGTTAGAAGAATTCAACTCTTATCTGAAATGGAGAGGTGGTTTTGTTGGATGAAGATGTGGTAGTGGTTATATTAGAATTAGCTGTTGTACTGGTTGGGGACGCCCTCTGGTGTTAACATTGGCTAAACGGAAATATGTTGTCCAAGATGAAGAGTTGCCTTGTAGTTGTTTTCTTTTTGTGTTATATGTAAATCCAGGCCAAGGTAACCCAAGGTCAGGATTATGGGACTCGTCAGTGCTGCCTTTGAGTTGAGCGTTTAGTCCAACCCACTGTTTTGTTGGTGGTCTTGGAGATGCCTGGCCAGTATCTTCGAGTTGTTGTAGGATTTGTTTATCTTGGTGTGGTTGAGTTGGGCTCTTCTGGCCTAGTCCTTTTGTTGTATTTGTTTGTATATTCGTGATGTAGGCATAGTGGTGATATTTCAGCAGTGGTTAGCGGTTTTATGAATTCTCTCAATAGGTATGGTGATTCTGTTGTTTTCCTGGATGTCTAGTATTGCGCCAGGATCACAAACCATGCTTCAGGGTGGCAGCCTGGAGGCTCGCCTGTGGCAGTGGCGGGCGGAAGGATATATGTTATGTTAGCGAGTGTTTGGTTTGCAGGGTAGCTCTAGCCTGGTGTATAGGCTGGCATGTGTCTAGGGTGAGAGTCTAGAGTTTATCCGTGGCAGGGATAGACAGAAGGTGATTTGTGTTGGTATTAAGGGTGACCTGGATATGTAGGTGAAGTTTGGAATTGCATAGCTGTAGGATTTCTTGTGAAGCTGTATGGTGGATGGTGATGTGACTTGCCTATATGTAAAGTGCTTATTGTTTGTGTAGACGTTTCGATAAGGAGGGAGATGTGTTATGTCACACTCTTCAGGCACTGCCTGAGCCAGCTGAGCTAGCCACTTGGTACTTTGATGTCATGCAAGTACCAAGCGGAATGTTGATGTCTGAGTGAGAGAAGGCTGTGCTGAGTGTTCTGTTTATGGGTCAGTTGGTCCCTCCCTCCCTGGGTGATGGGTGCCGGTGATCTATCTTAGATCTATCTTAGTATCTATCTTATGTCTTTATGTCCTGTGACATGTAACTGAAGAACTGGAAGTAAACTTATTTATAAGCAACCTAACTCAAGTATGGACATTGCTTTTTACTACACGGATCATAAAGGCACTACAGCGCACTAGAAAAATCAGAGATAACAAAGGACACGTAGACAACAGTGGCTTGAGGAAGGGGAGGCCAACCACACAATGAGAAGACACAACCTTGACCAAGACACACCATTAAAAAATGATAGATATGCTCAAACACTCTTTGTCCACAAGCCCCATTCACTGTCCCCTAGCCCTTTGATGGGAACAGGCATGCCGTGACTGACCATCATTTTTTGGCTTTAGTTTTGTCTTACAGTACAGGTGTTGCATAGGAGTCAATCAGGAGATGGAAGGAGAAAGGAGCGGGACAACCACCCAACACATAAGGAGGAGGACAGTAAAACACCACTTTGACCGGTCCACACCTTTGAAGAAAGAAAGGTATGCTCACTAACTCCCTGTCTGCCAGCCCCACTTTCTGGGAGTGCACCACACAATGGGCCTCATCACGAGTTGGGCTGTAGCCCTTAAATGTGGTGGTAACGGTATTACCGCTGCATTTAAGGGCTGGCCCTATCACGAGTTGGGCGCTAAATCACCTGTTTTACCTCCAGCTTTTTTTTTTTGAAAATCCCTGTTTTCGGCTGTATTACAGCCAGCTGTATTAGCCAGCAGTATTAGCACTGAAAATTCCCCATTGGATCCAATGGACCCAATCAGGAAGGGGGATTTACTGTTAAGGCCCAGCCCATGATCCGGTGGTAATAACACCGGACCGGTCGGGGCTAGGGCTATTACAGTGGGCGGTATTACAGCCAGGAATACAGCCCAACTCGTGATGAGGCTCAATATATTCTTCAGGAAAATGCAATCCTTTTTATAGAATTAGGCAAAAGTGAGTTATGCACAATATTTAGTGGCACCAAACATTATTGTTGTTGTCATCCATTGTGTTTTCTATCTCTGGGATTGCTTGCTCTGGGATAGTTAGGCTCTAAGGGATTGGATGGCAGTTCTTCACACTTATCGTGGACAGGCAGCTACAGTTAATGCTTATTATGGGCCAGGCAGCACTAAAATATATCTCTGCCTGGACTTTTTCTGGTGGTCAGATGAGCATTGCAATTGCAAGATGTGAGAGCACTGGACAGCTGCCATTTTATTTTCACCTGTAATACAGTGACTCACCTTGTGCCCCCTTGTGACATTTAAAAACTGCCAATTACACAAGAGGCTGCAGCTGCCTGTGCAGCAACCCATCATAACTGAACAGGCTCCTTGCTGTTGCTCACTCTGGTTTAGAGGAGAACCAGCAGGGGCACCAAAGTCAGCCACAGTCTTCTGTACTTTGCACCATTCACTAATTGTGCTTTGAAGGTGTGGATTGTAAAACAAGACCCCACACAGTTTAAGAAACATGGGTACAGGAATTGAAGCCACTCTAATTAAGACCTTCCAACTGATGGCACTTTATGACTGTATTAAAATCACAGTCAGAGAAAGGAATCAATGGAAAGGGCGTGGGAACACAAATAATCGCCAGGCTGTATGAGAAAAATAAGGAAGGTGTCAGTGTATGTATTAAGACTATGGAGTCATATGACAGCATTAAGTGTTGCACTAACTTGTTGGCGTATGTAGAGAATCAGTAACAGAACCACCAGGTAAATCCAAGGAAAAAGCAACGACTGGGAAAGGGAAGTTAGTACACTAACTAATCCCAAACATCACGAGGGTCACGCTAGAAATGGGTTGGTGCACTTCTGGATAGTGTCCGAAAAGTCTTGTGCATGTGAAGACAATGCAGGTATTCGGAGAAAATAACTCTGGTGTAAGGTTCTTGAACAGGAGAAAAACTGTAACCAACTCTCTGGGTGCTAATCTCAGCTGGTGAAAATATACAGAGCAGAATGAGCACTTAGCTGAGTTCATAAATCAGAAATGGTTGATTGGGAATGTAAGGCTTGTTGACTCATGAAATAATAATTGTACCTTGAGAGAATTAGCAGACGTTGTAATCCTGCAGTAGTGTATCAACAGGAATTACCTTCCTGTTGAGAACAGAGCTATAGTCATCAAAGAAGCAGATAAGACAGGGAATGCGATGGTAATGAATCAAATAAACTACATCAAGGGGGTTTATTTATTTATTCACATTTGTTGAGCGCACAGCAGACCGAAGACATCATGGCGCTAGTTACTTAGTTATATACAGTTCATGTCCGTACGGTTACATTGGACGAAATATACTTTTTTTTTACAGATATGCGAAGAGCAGCAGGAGCACATAAGAACGGTGTTAGTTGAATAGGGCAGTTTTGAGTTTTTTTCGGAAGGAGAAGAGAGATGCATCAGCTCTGAGGTCAGTAGGTAGGGAATTCCAGAGTTTGGGTGCGAGGAAGGGGAAGCCTATGCCTCCTGCTTTGGTTCTGTTGATGCGAGGTATTGCTAGTTGATTAGTGTATTGTGCTCTTCTCGGTCTCGTGGGTTGAGATCTACCTATTGTGTCAGATAAATAAGAGGGAGCTGTGATGTTGATGCATTTATGGGTGCTTGTGAGAATTTTGAAGGAGATACATTCTTTGACTGGGAGCCAGTGAGCTGCCTTTCTGGCTTGTGTGATGTGTTCTCTTTTTCGTATGCTGAGGGCTGCTCTGAGAGCGTTGTTTTGGGTTGTTTGGAGCCTTAATACGTTTTTTTTGGAGGTGCCGGCTAGGAGCACATTGCAATAGTCTAGTTTGGCACCTATAGTTGCTTGGGCGATGGAGAGGCAGTTATCCTTGGTTAGGAATGGTTTTATTGCGTTAATGAGTTTAGTACTCAGTGCTGCGGCCGAGACTATTGCGCTGACTTGTTTGTCCATAGATAGCGTGGCGTCTATGTGAACCCCCAGTGTTTTGACTGAGGATAGGACTGGGATGATACAGTTGTCTATGTTGAAATTGATGTGCAGAGGGTTGAGGTTGGAGAGGGTGGATTCTATCCTAGAATGAGGATTTCGGTCTTGTCCCCGTTCAAGCAGAGGCCGTTGGTAGCCACCCATGCTTCTATGGTAGAGTAGATTTGCTGTAGGGTAGAGGCGTCTTGGTGATAATTCCCTGTCAGGGGGAGGAGAACCTGTGTGTCGTCAGCGTAGTTTGTGTAGGTGATCCCCAGCGCGTCTAGTTTATCCAATAGTGGCTTGGTAAAAAAATTATAGAGCATGGGGACAGTACAGGAGCCTTGTAGCACACCACAGTGGATGATGGAGGGTGCTGCATGTGCTGTGTTAGAGAACACTTTCATAGCTCTATCCTCTAAGAATGATGTTACCCAGGATGCTGCGTCATTTGAGAAGTGTGCAGCGTGTGTCAGGTGACTGGTAAGTGTAGTGTGGTAAACCAGATCAAACGCAGCTGAAAGGTCAAGGAGAAGGAGGAGAGCGGGCTTGCCTTTGTCTAGGATGGTGGTAATTTAGTTTTTTAAGTCTAGAAGGGCGGTTTCAGTTCTGTGTCCCTTGCGGAACCCTGATTGTCTTTTTCCAAGGATTGCGTTCGATTCAAGATATAGTTGAATCTGTTTGTGGGCTGCCTTGTCAAGTATTTTCAGGAGGAATGGGACTGTGGTTATGGGTCGGTAGTTGTTAGGGTTAGCAGGGTCTAGCGTCGGTTTTTTTAAGAGAGGGCGTACCCAGGCCTCTTTAAGGATGTCTGGGACTATGCCCGTTTCGAAGGATGCATTGATGAAGGCTGTGAGATGAGGGGCGAGTGGTTCTGCGCAATCTTTGATGATTTTAGGGGGGCATGCATCACGTTTGCATTGTGAGGGTTTGATGTGTCTGTGGATGTCAGTGACCTCGGCTTCGGAGATTTCGGTAAATGCAAATTTGGGCATGTTTCTTACTTTTACATTAGGTTTTATCTGTGCATGTGCACTTTGCTTTGGTAAGGTATTGAAGTGGTGGGATATTTTGTTTTGGAGGAGGTTTATTTTTGTAAGCATGGCTGATTGAATGCCTGTACACCATGCCTCGTCTTTGACGATTTCATCAGGGCATGTAGGTGGTACGGTTAGTTCTTTGTATATATTGAAAAGTTCTTTAGAGTGGGAGTTGGCATTGGAGATGCAGTGGTTGTAGGCTTCAGATTTAGCAGGGAAGATTGCATTTTTGTATTTTTTTGCTACGATTTGAAGTTAGCTTTTGTGGTATCGCAGGGGTTAAACTGCCCATTTTTTTGCGCTAAGCGTTTGTCTTTGCGCAAAGTCTAGAGTTCCTCTGTGAACCAGGAATTGGAGTGGAAGGATTTTTTTTCTTTTTTGTTTTCCAGTGGGGCAACGGTGTTGACAGCCATTGTGATGGTGTCTTTGAATATTTCTGCGAGGATGTTGGGGTCAGCGGAGAACGGGGGCGCTAGGCAAGGCAGATTGAGGAGTGCACTGATATTGTCAGCAGTGAGTTTTTTGGCCCTTCTGGCTAAGGTCACCGGAGCTTTGGTAGGCACTTTAGCACTTAGTGAGACAGGGATGTCAAATAGGAGATGGTTGTGGTCTGTCCATGGGAATCTAGTATTGGAGGTGATGGCTGTGTTACAGTTGTGGTCTATAATCCAAACTAGGATGCGTCCTTTAGCGTGAGTGGGCGAAGTGATCTTTTGAGAGAAGCCTAGGTATTGGAGGTCTTTGGCTAGAGAGATAGCATTTTTGTCCTTAGAGTCGTTGAATCCTAGGTTAAGGTCACCTATAAGTAGTGATTTTGTGGATTTTTTAAGGTTGTTTCCTAGGAGGTGATTGACTTGACCTATGAAATTGGTGGTTGGGCCGGGTGGACGGTATACGGTATGAATATTTATTGTGCTATTTGGAGAGAGTGCTAATTTGACTGATAGGATGTCAATATTTTCTTCCTCTTGGTGGGGTAAGGTTCTGATAGAAAGTGTTTCTTTGTGAATAATGGCTACCCCCCTCCTGTTCTGGCTATCCTATCTTGTCTAAGTATGGCGTACCCTTATGGTAGGGCTAGTGAGATGGCTGGGCCGGAAGCTTCGTTGAGCCAAGTCTCTGTGATCGCGAGTAAGTCTAGATTTTGGGTAGTTATTAGGTCATTTACTTCTAATGCGTGGGCATTGAGTGATCGTACATTGATTAAGGCGCATTTGTATAGCGTTGGGCAAGAGATTTTTGTGGGTATGGTGTGGGTGTATGCTTTAGGTATGGTATAGCGGCCCATTGAGAGTAGGAGTTACCGCTAGGTGTAGTAAGCGTGGGTTTGAATTTGTGACATATAGAAGTATTGTTACGGTGGTGGGGTGTATGCACTTTAGAGGTGCGTGAGCTTAGTCTGCAATTTCTGTGTGGTATGTGTGTAGGGGTGTTATGGTGGTGGATAGGGAGGGTGCAGGCTCTGAGTCTGTCTAGTCTGAGGCTGACGTTAGGTATCAGTGCTGTGTTATATGGGGTGTGTGAAGGCTTGGGCAGTAGGTCCATCGTGAGTCGTCGATGACTCGAGGCGCTTTGATAGTGGTGGGGGTGCGTAACCGTAGGGGGGTGAGGTGTGGTCATAAAGGTGAATAGCGTGCTAACTATGGAGGTGAGGACGGGCAGAGAGTACATATTGTGTGTGAGTTTGTTTAGCTCATATGCTTGGGGCATGTATTACTGTTGAGCGAGATACAGATTACACAATATTGGCCTTGAGGGCAGAATGCACAATATACTATATTGGCCTGGCGGCTGGGCTGTGGCCAACAAATGGTTAGATTTGAATGGCAGAGTAACACAACAAATGGCTAGATTTGAGTGGTAGAGTAACACAACAAATGGCTAGATTCGAATGGCAGAGTATCACATCAAAATGGCTAGATTCGAGTGGCAGAGTAACACAACAAATGGCTAGATTCGAGTGGTAGAGTAACACAACAAATGGCTAGATTCGAATGGCAGAGTATCACATCAAAATGGCTAGATTTGAGTGGCAGAGTAACACAACAAATGGCTAGATTCGAGTGGTAGAGTAACACAACAAATGGCTAGATTCGAATGGCAGAGTATCACATGAAAATAGCTAGATTCGAGTGGCAGAGTAACACAACAAAATGGCTAGATTCGAATTTATATGGGCACACTATGGAGAGAAGGCTGATATTTTTTCATTTTTTTTACATGGGGTAGGCATACAATTTTGTGTGGCATAGACTGGGCAGAGCAAGGAGTGGCTAGCAAAGGTACATATGCAATAGGTGTGTATCTAATCGTATGACTATGGCACTTTGGGCGGCACATATGAAAATAACATGCATGTCTGAGGATAGTGCAAGGGTTAGATATAGCCCACAGGCTTACCTTAAATGACAAAAGGTCAAAGGACAAAGGTGTCTCTGTGCTGCTCATGCAGTGCGGATTGCTGAGGGAGAGCTCCTGCTCTGACCCTGGTGCGTAACGGTCTGGTGTGGCAATGCGGAGCATTAAGGGTGGGAGTAGTCAGTGTCCAATCAAATTGTTGTGGCTAGTAGAAGCTGGTCGATCGTATGTGGCCACAGGTCCGTAGCGTCCCGGGTCGAACAGGGGAGGAACAGGGCCTTTTCCCTCGGGCCTTTTCCCGATGCCGGCTTCCGCCTACCGGTGTAGGGGATTGGCTGAAGAGTAATCAGGTTGCTTAGCAACCAAGGGCAGCCTCGTTTTCGGGCCGTGCTGCGCCCGCCATTTTAGGGTCAGGCCGCATGAATAGGACAAAATGGCGGATCATAGCAGAGGATGTGTGCAGGTACACAGGTGGGGCTCTGGTGGGCAACAGGGCTCGGAGGGCAGGCCCAATAAAGGTGAAGGAGGCTATTTAGCCATGATATCGCCTCACCAATGCTGTGGATTTCGTAGATGCTGCTTCATTTAGGTCAGGCAGCACGAGTGCAATATGCGGCTGGATGCTTCTGGTGAGCTCGTGAGGGGCAGGGGAGGGCTCCAGCCCTCTCACCCTTCTAGGCGAGCAGATGCAACAAAATCGTTCAACACCTGGATGTTACACAAATGTAGGAACTGACACAGAGATTATTGTGAAAGACAATCCGAAATAATTGATGAATAAATGGTATCAAAAAGATTTCAATTTCAGAGGCATTTAGTTTGAGGTTGTGGCTAGGAGCTGATGCGGATGCTGCTTGATTCCGGACTCACGCTGCGCCGACCACTTTCATTACATTCACAGCTTTGTTTTTAAAAAAAATTAAGTGTGTGTATTTTGCTTAAACTCAACCCTACATACCTAGCTTTGATGACACTCTGTGTAGAAGTTGGCTCCTTACTGTGAGAGCGAGAGAGTGGAAAGTGAAAGTTCCAGTGAACACGGCATGCAGCAGCAGGCTTGCATCTGCAGAGAGCCAACGTTCTAGTCAGCTGGCACAGATGACGTGTTTAAGATACACTGCTAATGCATGGAGGTAAGGTTTCCTCCACACCAAGGGCACCATTCCTATTCTTCAGATACAGACAATGAATTAAGGTACTTTTGGCACACAGTTGCCTTTCATATTAAGGAGAAAGATTAGCAGGTTTTACCTATTATAACCTGATGCTTGGCTGTAGATACATATTTGGTGCAGTTTATTATCAAAAGGGTGTACAACCTCTGGTGGCTCCCTCAGCATTAAGTAAATTATTGGCACACAATTTCTGTAAAAGTAATGCCTTTATTTCTACCACAGTATGCCTTAAAAAAGGGCAACTTAATAAAGGGCCCTAAATCTCATTGGCCCTCATTACGACCCTGGCGGAAAGGGGTTTACGCCGGCGTAAACCATGGCGCACCTTTCCGCCTGACTACGAGTTCCCGTAGCGCCATGGTGATTTTTACGCCTGCTTTTTGCAGGCGGAAAAATCCATGGCGCTAAGGGACCTTGTTGTTAATTACGCCACCGTAATTTACGGTGGCGTAATTAACGCCTTCCCCACTCCCATTATACCCTATGGGGCAAAAATGGGAATGGGGAAGGGTAAATGGGGATTGGGGACTTACCGCCCCGCCAAGGTCGGAATGGGGCGGTAAGTCTGCCAACCACCATGGCGGAGTTGGCAGCTTAGCGCCATGGACCATGGTGCAAATAGCACCATGGATCTCCGCCAAGGTCGTAATGAGGGCCATTGAATAATGTACCCAAAAGACAAAAAAGTGACTCTCCCACACCCAAAGATGACATCCATGACCTATAATGCAAGTCATTTTAACAAATCTAAAAGCCCTTGAGCCTTTCATGGAAGCTACAATGGCAAAATTGCAAATGTTAGATGACAAATGTTCCAATTTTGAATCAAGAATAGATGAAGTGGAAAGAAGTCTCTCAGCAATGCTGAAGACATAACTGAGAGAGTAGCTACCCTTGAAAATACAACTAACTCCCTGCAGAAACAAATTGAACATTTAGAAAATAGTAACAGGAGGAATAACCTACGGATTGTTGGCCTTCCGGATAATATTGAAAAGGATAATCACATTCAATTCCTCTACTACATACTTCCTCTACTCTTGGAGCTCCCAGCTTCCTTGCAGTTCAACATTGAAAGGGCGCATCGTGTTGGACCCATGACTGCTACGCGCACCACTCCCAGAATTCTAATTTTTGCGATACTTTACTACACTCATATCCTACTCATTACGGACAAAGTAAAGCAAAAAGGGCAGCTCATGTGGGAGGGCTCCACAATCTTCATATCTCAAGATGTTTATAATGCCACTGCAGCAAGAACAAAAGAACTACTAACATTCAGACCTGCTCGAGGACAACTAAATGCCAGATATGGAATTATTCACCCAGCTACACTAAAGGTCACTCTCAATATGTATGCCTTCCAAAATCCAACAGACCTGCATAACTTTATCCAAAGCCACAGAAGAGTGGAAATGGATATATCCAGACTACCTACATGCATCTATTTATGTGGTATGAAGCCAACATTATCACGTAACTTTCTCATCGGAGTGGAGCACTGGGTGGGCCCCTTTGGATCTGGCTCCTCAACCCTACTCTTTTTTTGTTTCACTTGCAACATGGGTTGGGTTGGAGTGGCTGTTTCCCGTTAGTCATTATTCCGTTCAAGGTTATCCGGTTTATGTGGAGGTTTAAGGAATCCATGTTGTTTTAGTATGTCAACCCCCTTCCCTTTTATGTCTCTCTCCCATAAGCAGACCTTTTTAGCATTGTTCTTTGTATGGCTGCCATACATTTTTGCCTTCTTAATTATAATGCTTCACCCTGTTGTACTAAATACTCTGATATTATGGGTTGTACTTCTATGTATTCTACCCAAAGTTTGATCTATGTCATTTAATATAACGTCATAGAACGTTAAGGGTTTGCATAATTCTAGCAAGTAACAGAAAGTTCTCTCCCATCTCAATTGATCCAAACCATTGTCATGATTCCTGCCCCTCATGTCCCCATTTTTCCAAGATGTCAGACTGGAGCCAGGCCACGATCACCTACATGGCCCTCAAGGGGCTCTCCATCCCTCCAAAGACCACTTGGAGTCAGAGTAGCCCTTGTGGCACCAGACTCACTCACTCCCATAGGATAACATTGGGGATTGGACTTGTAGTGCATTGATGGGGACAAGATGGATGACCTCACATATTTCGGTTCCCAGAACAGCATGTGCAGTCTAGTCTTTTGGGTGTGGTTCAGCCCAGAGACACCTGGGATACCCAAAGACTATTTAAGCCACACCCAGGCTGAGAAACATGCTTTCTGTTTTCTGCACCTGCAGCGTGACACTCACTGTGTTCGGATCGGTCTCCAGTAGGCCTGCATCTTTCTTCTGCGCTCAGTTCCTGCAAGAACAAGAACACCGTTAGGAACAGCCTTACCTTGCGGTGCTTCTGCCCATCATTCATCGCTTCTTCTGTTCTGCGGGCATCTTCGGCGGTGTCATTCCCATCCCGGCACGCCGCTTCCTAAGGAAAAGGGAAAAGAACAGAAAAAAGGCATTAGCAAGCATTCTGCAAGTCTTCGCTTATTTTTAAATACTGTACGAGCTTCAAACGCTTATCTGAATCCCAGCCACTCTGGGGGAACTCTGTCTCCGGAACTTCTCATCCATCTGCAAGAAGGAAAAGACACTCCAGGTTAGCGTGGAAACATCTAGAGGCGCTGCATACCGCGCTTACTTACCGCGTTTGTTCTTCATAACCAGCATCCATGCTGAAAACGTTGCGGCACCTAAAAGACACAGGAAAATTACCCTTTTCAATACAAATACGAAAGGGGTGCATCGCGAATCGCGCTCTCACTCACCTTCAGCACTACTCATCTCAGCAGCACGCCGCCATCCGCAGACGCCGTCCATCATCTAAGGAAGGAAAGGAACGAAGATAGAGAACTGTTAAAAAGACTCATTATACTTACCTGTCGGACTCTTGCCAGTGAAGTAACTAGGCAGCTAAGAGACCGCATCAATCAACGCACCCCTGCGCTGAAAGCAGGACGGAAAGCACACTATCCAAGAAAACAAGGTGAGCTGTGGATCAAAGGGAAGGGTTGGACCCCGGGAAAGAAGGGTTTCAAGCACACAGAGACAATAGGGAGTTAAACTCTACCAATCCTGTGTTTCAGGCCCAGTCACCAGTCAAATAGCCTCCAGGGAAGGGTTTGAGGTCGTAAGAGGTCAGAACAGCCTGAGTGCCGTCCCCGTAGATACCAGGTGAGCGTTAGAACCATCCATAGCAGGTATACAAGAATCTCAACTTTCACAAAGCAAGGCTGCGAAACTGAAATTCCTTTGGCTGGGCTAAGTGTTCTTAAATGCAGTAAAGGGGAAAAAGACTGGGAGTCATTACACTTATCAATAAACATTTTAAATGTAAGGTCATAGATACTCAATCAGATGATGTGGGAGGATGGGTTCTAGTGAAGTTACTTATTGATTCCATTAAATATTCCATCTTAAATGTATATGGCCCAGCCAATGCTGACCCTGCATTCTGGATTCAGCTAAGAAAGGATATCCTAAACTCCAATCCCAACAACCTTATTGTATGTGGAGACTGCAATGAGGTTTTAGATCCATACCTCGGTTGGAAATCTAATGTACGGTTCAAGAAAACTAAGTCCCACTTGCAATTTGCCAATTTTGTTTCACAATTATGTCTAATTGATGCATGCCGTTTGTCCCATCCCACTGAATTAGAAAACAAGTTTTACGCTAATTTTCATGATTCATTCTCAAGAATTGATTATGTCTTTGTTTCCAAATCCATGTTTGATCGCCTGCTAGACGCCAAGATTGAATGTATTACCTTGTCAGACCATGCACCTGTCCACATTCAATCTTCTGATCTACGAAATGTATATAAACCTAGCAAATAGAGATTTAATTCTGCCCTCTTGAAAGATGAACAATTTACACAATTTATTCAACAACAGCATTTCCATTTCTTCTCAGAGAATCCGAGCGCTGACACCTCCATTGTTAAATAAATGAGATTGCTACAAAGCCATACTCAGAGGAAACGTTGGGCTGGATTACGAGTTTTCCGGTCCAGAAACAACGGTACCGGTTAGCTTGCCGGAACCGTTGTTTCATACTGGCAAACTACGAGTTCTGCAAGCAGATGCCTTTTAGCCCGCCAGGTCTGACCTGGCGGGCCGAAGGGCACCCGCTCGCAGACATTGACGGATGCACCAGCAATGTTTCACACAGCGTCGATGCATCCGTCCTGCATCCGTCCTCCCCATTCCCATTGAGAATAATGGGACTCGATGGGAATGTGGATTTTCTTTTTTCCAGCGCCTGGCCGGAGGTACCGCCGGGGCTGTAATGCCAGAAAGAAAATGACTCCGGCAGCATCTGTGCCGATATTTAGTGGAACGGCTACCGTCAGAGTCATAATGAAACCCATTATCTCTTATAATGCCTTCAAAAAGAAAAGAACTTTAAAAAGAAGCAGATTATATTCTTAAAACAATTAAATCCCTTGAATACAAACATATTCATACTAATTCTGCATCTATTCTCCACGAAATTGCTAGACTCAGAATTCAGTATACTAATGTGGCTACACAAGTACTGCTAATCTGCTAAAATACAAATAAAAAATGTATCAATTCTCCAGTAAGTCTAGCAAATCTCTAGCAGCTTGTCTTAAATTTAAAAGGCAAAAGTGGTCATTAGAGATCGAAATGGGAATAGACTGTTTCTGATAAGGATATTTTACAAGAATTTTGTAATTTTTACCAAAAATGATTGCCTTCTGTAGCTCTGCCTAATAATGCCCTTGCTCAAGATTTTCTTCAGCATGTCCGCCATAACTCATACTCTAACATGGACTTTCAGGCATTAAATGCCCCCATATCGTCTAATGAATTTTTAGCTTCTAAGCTATTAAGGAACTTTAAAAAGGTAAAGCTCTCGGCCCGGATGGCTTTTCAATTGACTTCTTTGCCCATTTCAAGGATCTCTTAGTTCATAAACTTAATGAACTTTATACTCTGCCCATCGCTAATGAGAAAGCCATGTGAACCTTCTCTCAAACTGTGTTAATTGTATTCCCTAAACCAATCAAGGACCCTGAACTAACCCACAATTACAGATCAATTTCTTTAATCAATACTGAGTGTAAAATATTTGCTAATATCCTAGCCAATAGACTTATACCAATCCTTTCAGAATCTAATAAAAAATGACAAGGTAGTGTATGTTAAAGGAAGATTATCATCAGCCAATATTAAACTTTTTATAGACATCCTCGACACCATTCAGAAATCCAGTGACCCTTACGCAGCCATAGCACTAGATGCAGAACAGGCTTTTGATAGGGTAGAATGGAACTACATGTTGGAGGCCTTAAATAGCATGGTATTAATGACCCCTTTATATCCATTGTAAAGGTACTATATTCCAATCATAAAACATCGGTCTTCATAAACAGGCAAATGTCATCATACTACTCATTACGCAGAGGTACATGTCAATGTTGTCCCCTTTCCCCAATTCTCTTCATTCTTGCACTAGAGCCTTTCTTAAAAGCAATATGTCAGGAAAATAATATAACTGGTATCTATTATGGTGGCATTCAAACTAAAACTGCTGCCAATGCTGATGATGAATTGTTACTTCGTAATGTATCAGGCACATGTTTACAATTTTTACTTAGCACTGTTGCATAATTCTCCCTTGCATCAGGATATAAACTCAATACAGATAAGTCAGACATTCTACTACTCAATTTACACTGTACTAAACATCACACTCAATCAGCTGGTATGAAATGGTGTCCTTCTGCAATTAAATATTTAGGTATACACATTTCATCCTCCATCAAAGATATTATTAAGCAAAATACTGAATCTATCCTAACCAGAGTTAAGGAATTTAGTAATTCACGGTGCCCCCTTTTTTTCATTGTGGGTTAGGGTGGAGTCTGTCATAATTATGATTTCCCCAATTATATTCTATGTTCTATACATGCTCCCATCTCCTTCCCCCTTCTTTCTTTAAATCACTGGATTCCCATATTCTCAAATTTCTATGGGAGGAAAAAGAAGCGAAGAATTTCTTTATGTAAGCTCAAAAAGCAATGAGCCAATGGTGGTGTGGGCCTCCCAGATAAAAAAAAAAATATCATATGGCTTTTGTTTTACAAGAAGCACAATTATGGTTCACTCCTATTGATCCTAATGTGCCCAATTGGCTTCTTTTGGAGAGAGCTATGGTTTCCCACCACACCCTTGCTGATTGGCCCAACATCAAGAGAAGTAATAGATTGTTTACCAGTACTAGCATTAATATTTCTGTACAATATCTTCGACCCTATTTGTTTCCTTCCATCACTAAATCACTTCAGTTTATCTCGCAATTCATTTGGATGACTACCCTAATAAAAGTCAACAAAATAATTATCTGTTGGAAACCCTGGCTCTGTCTAGGTATTAAATATCTCAAACAATTGTTTACTCAAGGCACTTGCTTTTGGATGAAATTGTAACTACATTCATTTGCCAATGTCATGTATCCAGCAATATTATTTGTAAAGTTTTTTTTTATTTGGTTTGTTAAAAACCTTTAAAAAAACACATTTCATACCATCTCACAAATCATGCAAATATTTTGGCTGGATCCTTGTAAGATCAGAGTTCATCATTCTCACAGTCTTTAGATACAAACTCTGTCAGTTATTTATACAGAATTTATACCAGGTTCAGTCAAGTTTCCAGGGGTTTGTCTTCATTTGCTAACAGAATGACCAATTGCTCCATGGAGAATGTCAATGCAAACGTACATTTTTTGTTAGATCCATCAAAACATGCAGACCACCAATCTTCACCACTCATAGACGTGCTTTGTGCTATAAAACATCCCACGTGTTTGGTTCTCAGGGATATGAATGAAGGGTAGAATATGGTCAGATGCTTCAATGATTCCTCAGCATCATTGCAAAATCTGCATTTGCTGTCCTTTACTGAGTTATTTTTCTACAGGCTAAGAACCTCTTTAGTTTGGAATAGGTTGAGTCTAAATTTCAGGTATAAGGTCCTGCAATATCTGTTCGGAATTCTTCCAAATAACTGAGTAGGTTATTTAAGGCTTTGACCTCACACGCAACATTTTGCATTAGCTTGTGTTGGAGTCTCTGATCTATGGTGTCTATCTGGTCTTGCAACCAAAGATTTTTTTTGACCAGATTAGGATTAGTTTGCAGAGTATTTTTATCGATGTTAAAATCTCCTAAGATTTTTTGACAGCGTTCAGCCCATTGAGTGAAGATAGTTTCATTCTTACAACTGCATGGGTCATGCAAGATATCAAATTGCGGAGGGCCGTATTTTTGATCATTTTCTGATAGAGCGTCAGCATGTTTGGCGTTTATTGATGTGAGACCCAACTCATATCTGATGAAAGCAGTCAGAACACCTTTGGTAGCCACAGTGCACCAAAACATGCCACTCCATGGACCAGCGCAGGTACCACTTTTTGCCTGTAGAATTCAATTACTGGTTTCAACAAGAATTTACCAAATTTTGTGTTAATCAGGGCACCCTGTGCTGTAAATTGTTTGGATTTGGCTTTGGTTTTTTCTACACATGGCGCGTCATTGATGTTGGGGTTAATCCACGTCCCAAGGTATTTGGTGGGATTAACACAAATTAGGGTTTCCTTCCCTGGGTATCACTGTAGCTTCTTGTTGATATGTCCATTTCTTCCCTTCATTTTTTGAAGGGTTAGAAATGTCAGATTTCTCAGGACTGATGCTTAAACCATTCAGTTCCACATACTTTTCCAACACGCACAGTTTCTGTTGAAGCCCAATCGGGGTGTCATCAAGAAGGACTAAATCATCTGTGTATAACATCCTGTTTAGATGTTTGCGTTGATTTTAGTCGGGAATGCGGGTACACTTCCTAGGGTCAGACATAAACAGATTATAGATAATTTACGCCCATGGACACCCTTGTTTAACTCCTCAGGTCTTTATCGGAGCAGGCAGGGAGCCAGCTTGATCAAGGCAAATTCTTATTTCGGTGTCCATGTGAAGAGCTTTCAGTGCCAGAATCAGGCTATTTGGACATTTCCAGTTTTTCAATTTTGTCCATAAGAGCTTCCCATCCACACTGTCAAAGGCTTGGGCCAAATCGATAAAGACAAGGTAGTTATTCATTCCCTTCCTAATCACTTCCATTTTTAGGAGGTTGATTATTATCAGATTTAACCCACAACCAACTCCCTTGATGAAGCCTGTTTGTCTTGGATCATAGTGTGAGGCTGTTTGGACAGTTTTGACAGTTGAAGTTGAAGTTGAGTTGCAAAGATCTTCCCACCGAAGTCAAGGAGGGCGATCGGCAATAGTTTTTAGGATCTGATCTAATACCTTTTTTAAACATCGGCACCATGATCACACGCTGCCATGGTGTCGGGATTGCACACTCATCCGTTATTGTAGAGAACAGTGATGTGCAAAATTCTGCCCATTCCTCAGGATTTTCCTTCAACATTAGATTTGTGATTCCATCAGGGCCTGATGCCCTTGAAGAGATGATTGATTTGATGTTTTTCAAAAAGGCCTCTTTCTCAAAGTGGATGTCCCAATGATTTAGATATGGGAAGGTCGGAGCTTCAGTAGGGCTTTTTTTGCATAACTCATTATAATGCATTACCCACTGTGTTTCTGATACCATGTTGCACAGTATTGCTTGTTGTGGGGCATATGTGTCATTAATGAGTTTCCAAAAGTCCCTAGTGTTTTTATATGATAAAATGCTCATCTTGACTTATGTGTTGCGTTGTTCCAGTATGTTGAAGGCAAGCGTCCCCACACAGCACGATCCTCCCCGCAATGAGAGACAGTGAAGGACTCTCCCAAAATGGGAATAAGGCCAAGACAGAGTGCGGGTGAGCGTAAATGGGAGTTTATCAATCAGAATAGGGCATGCAAAGGACTCTGCAAACTCCGAGAGCGCTCTGTCTGACAATCGCAAAGACAGGCGTATATATTTACAAAAAACGTCAGAAGAACCTACACACTATAGGGGGCACAAGTTCATGGGGATTGGGTGGCGACGACTAACTATAGGTGCTGCTGTGATGTGGTTGGCTCTGGCTGGCAGACGTCACTGGGCAGCCTCGTGGGTTGGGCTGGGCCTGGCAGGGTGGCAGAGTTCATCCAGGCGGTGTTGTGGGGCCATCGCGGCCAGTGGCAGAGATGAATGTCTTCTCCTGACTTATTAGCCCTAGGCCATGCACACCGCAGTCATTCAGGCATATTGGTATTGTCTTCTTTAGTAAATCTTTCAATAGGTTATACAACAGGTTAATGCAACACAGGAGGAATGTACCTTGTGAGGGGTCTGGAGGTAATACGTCAGGACATGGTTACCAGTGTCCTGTTGACCGGGGCCATAGGTCGAGGGGCTAAGCTTCGGGGCCTGGGACGGGCGGTACATGTCTTTCTGCCTTGTTAGAAGTTGTTATGGATGTTCCGCTGTGTGTTGTCAAAGTGTTGGGTGTCCTGATTGCACAGGGCCATAAGTCTGAGATGGCCCGGTGGGTTGTGAGGTTTACGAGGGGGCGCGTGTGTTCAGGCAGAGGTTTACTGCTGTGCTGTAAATAATGCAGGTGGCGGGTGGTGGCCTTGGGTGCTACAGAGGGGGTTACAAGTCTTTCAAGCGGCTCCAGTCTAGTTGGGGGAGGTAACGCAGCGCGGCGCGGTCTCTGCTCTCATGCCTTGGCAGCCTTCGCAGGGTGGGAGGGGGAATGGCCTTGCACGTATTTCACAAAGGTATCTCCCTCGTGTGTTGCCGATTTAGGTAAAGACATCACAAACATTTGAACACTCTATAATACTTATTCAAAATATTACAAAACATGCATTTAAACTTTGCTGGATGTGTCTTGATTATACCCAGTCTGAGTACCTTATTCATACATTATGTTTTAACAAGTGCAGTATTTAGTTATATGCATAAATATTTGCAGTAAGTGAGGTAGAGTTAGGGTTGGTGGAGAACATAGAAAGTAACCCGCCACTTGTTTGTGACGGTGGTGGCGCATGTGGGGCCTAGACATGCACACATGACATGCGCCTTCTCATGCATTCTTCACCTGGGCCCTTTGTATGGTTACATTCGTTTTCTTGTGTCCTCTAGCAGCATTAGTTCAGTTATGGCACGAGCCCATGGGGTGTAAGTTTTCCAGTCATACACGTAACAAACAGATTCCTGGTGCGTGCCGTTATTATTAGTACCCAACTGCAATGGTATATGCTCACCATCGCTTATATCATGGGGGCATGATCTCTTGTAATTATACATCTTACAGGCTTTTGTAATATAAGGGATTTTATGAGAGAAAAGCATCCTTTGCAAGTAGTCTCAACATTAATATACAAAGATTGTCTGGCATATAACGACCATTTTACTGTTCTTTTCATTTGCCTAGGCCTGCTGGCCGGGTCATGCTGGGAGCGATGATACACTGCGGGAGGTGAACTGTTACAATGTTAGTGTATTACACTAGCTCATGTCCGTCTTGTTCGTGGGAACGTGCTCGCAGCGGATCTGCCAGGGTGCTGTGGCAACAAGGATGACTGATACCCTCCAAGGGTGGGGGCCGCGCTACAGTGCGCTGAGCTCACACCATCATTACCAGACAAAATGGTTTCTAGGCCTAGCTAAATTTTAATACGTGTGGGCAATTAATACGTGCGGGCAATGTCTCCAGTGGGTGAACCCTCCACCACCTGGGCCCGGGTGGCATGAGGGGACGCCCAAAGGAGCCATAGTCCTCACCTGGGGAGAAAGGGTAGGCGAGGGGGGGTCTTCTTGGACCAGTCCTCCCCTACATTTCCCCCCTTTCGTTACTAAAGTAACGAATTCTTTAAATCTTCTATCCTCCTACATTCTGCCTCGTCCATCACCGCCTCATCCCATGCAGGAGTTCCTTTGATGGGCATCCATGCTCTGCACACCCCCCTTAAGCTCTCACCTCTCCGGGCATATTCATCTGGGGTACACATTAGATATATGCACCCACCATCTCCTTCCAAATCTACCCAAACTTCCTCATACCATTCTAGTATACGGGGCTCTTTGATGGTGGTGTGCCACAACTTATCTACAATATCTTTATCGTGGTATATAGGCACCAGTTGGTACCTGGGCGAGTTATCTATCCCTGTTTGTACTTGTGCTTCTTGCATCGTTTTTATTGTACCGTGTGAGTTGCCCATTGTCACCATCATCATTGCACCATTTGGTACTGCATTAGCACAAACTCGAAGACCCACCTGGCACAGGCAAAAAAGTAGAAGGAGGAACACAACAGCTGGTATTAATAATTTCACAGTTGTTCCAAGCCATGAGGGAACCCAGGAGAAGATGTTGTCAAACCATGTACTCGCTTCTGCTCCACCTTCCATTTTCATTTTTTCTCCTAGGTTGTGGACTGCTTCGATCACATGGGATAGGGAGCCATTCTCTGCGTCTTCAGAAGGTACGAAAGTGCAGCAGGCACTTCCTATTTTTCGGCAAACACCACCGTCCATCGCCGTCAACAGGTCCAAGACATACCTGTTTTGCATGGTCATTAGTCGTAAAGCTCTTAGTTCCACTTTAATGATATTGAATCCTTCTTCAGTGTCGTTTGCCAGCTGAATCAATTCCCAGCGTATTATCTGGAGCCATTTTGCGTTTGCCCTTGCTTGGACACTTGAGACGAGTGAGGCAAAAAATGTTTCTGCTGAGCTGAATAATCGATACTTGTCTGGGATCTGAGCCAATAGTTCTGATGATGCCTTTGATATGTAATTTGATGCTCGTTTGTTACGGGTCAGCACTTCTCCCTTGCTTCCAGAAGACAGGACATACATTTGTGTCTCTGCAGTTGGTTGAGCCACACTGTGCATGCGTTCCTGTGTCCCATCGACGTGGCTTTCTGGTATCACCATTAGGGCTGAGTGCAGAGTGGCCATTGAGCAGCTGCCACTCCATGACTGGGGGAGGTGTAGGTATGCCTGGTTGCCGCACACCCAGTACGTGTCCATCAGGGCCGCTGTCCCTTTCCTTAGGTCTGGGATGGTGAGGGTCTTGTTGCAGTTCTTGTTTGTTCCCATGGGGGTTCTCCCTTCTCCTTTAAAGCACAGTTTGTAGTCCATTTCGCTTTGCAGTTTGAACGGTTTTTCAATGGCAGTTACCCAAGTTAGTTTTGAAATGTGTTCTCTCCATACTGGTGTACAGGTTTCCTCTATCCACTGCAATTTATCCGGTGCCACACCTCTTAGTGCTTCCGCTTTGCACAGTACTTCTTCATCCTTCCGCTTGTTGTCGGAAAAAAGTGTCCCTTCTATTACAAAAAATGGTTCTTTCAAACATACCACTCCTGCCGTTTTTGGGTAACACGTTTTCTCGTTCTGCAGCATTTGAAGAGTCACATCGTGTGCCTGGAAGGTGTTCTTAATCCTGCACAGCGTGAGATGAAGGAGACATTGGGCATCCACAATAGGCAACTCTTTGGGTAGCAACACTTTGGGTGTACCTGATGCATGGGGGATGAGGGAACAGACATAACAGCTCTCGTTTGTAGTCTGTTTAGCGGTGGCACTCATGTCTGCATACCACTTATTTGTTTGATGGGGGTGTCGTGGGTCTTCCATCTTATCTAGACCTAGCCCATAGTATTCATCATACTTCCTCCTCCCTGCTTCTCTCTTTCGTCTGTTGTTCTTGTTACTCATGTGGTACTTCCCAACCCCCTGGGCAGTGGACCAACTAGACCCCCCTTTCTCATTCCCGCCCCCCTTGGCCCATTCATCATATAATATTTCGTGCATTGCTAGTAGCTTATCGTCTTCTTTCCTGACGTTATCTGGCAGATTGTTTTTTGGGATGGGGGCAAGCTGGCTGGTGGGGGTGTTATACAACCATGATATGGCAGACGGGTTTCGGTCATTAAGACTGTGGGCATTGTAATTGGATACCCCTGGTGGAGACACTGTGTTGCTCTGCATTCCATCTTGTGGCTTTTCTCTTTGTGAGGTCACGACACTGGATGGTGTGGTATGATACCCCCACACAAGTTTAGTTCCGTCCCATATCAAAAAATCACCTTCCCTGGTATTGACCCCTGCAGTTGCATTGGGCCCAGTGGTACTGTTAATTGGTCCAGTAGTGTTGTTACTCCCTCCCCCCTCGTACATCTCGATAGAGATGAACGCTATAAACCAATATGTAACCAAGCCAAACATTATCATAAAAAACAATGTGATGCATACTGATAATCCACACTCATACGAATATCTACATCTCTCATATACTAATTCTCTCATTCTACTAATTCTATCCGTTGCAGGCTGCCCGTTAGATGCCATGGAAGCTCCTGTTTGAGATATAAAAGTGCATTAAGTGCATGCATGTAAACGTTTTGCTGGCACCATCTGTGCCAATACATTTGACGGGGAATGGAAGCGGGTGGGAATGCGGGGGAGGGGTATTCACAGACAAGGGTATATACAGGCTATAATATTATTATTTCATTAATTACATACCACTCAACAAGATAAAAAAAAAGGAAAGCACACAAACACACCATTGTTTTTTTTTTTTTTTTTTTTTTTTTGGAATATCCTTGTCAGTCATTATTCCATTCAAGTCCAGTGCTGACACACACACACACGCAAGTCGTTATTTAGCCATCCTACTCATTTGCATCGTTTGCTGTTGTCTGTGCCTCCTCATCTATCTCCTCTTGTACATTGCTGTATGCTTTTCGTACGTCGGTCAAGTGCACCCAGTACCGCAAGCCCTTTACCTTCACTGCTGTGGGCGTGCAAAATACTACCTCGTATGGACCATGGAATCGTGGTGCATTCCACTGACGTACAAAGCTTCTGACATAAATTGAGTCCCCTGGCATCAGCTGTAGCTGTTGCTCTGGTTCCGTGACAGGTCCTGTTATGTTTCCCTCTTCTCTAGTGAAGGGTGGGGAGAGTTGCTTTGATATTGCGCGCGCTGCCCTTGTTAATTTTCTTAGATAGTCTGTGAACTCATCTCCCAATATTGCGGCGCTTCTGTGAGCATCTGAGTGTTCGCGCAGTGGAGAGTGTGCTGTGTTCATTCGTCTCCCAGTCACGATCTCGTGCGGGGACAAATGGTGGTCTTTGCTTGGCTGATTTCTTAGTTCAAATAGCGCCAGGGGTAGACAGTAAATCCAATTTTTCTTCAATGAGAAGCATAGTTTTGATAACCTGCCCTTTAACAGGCCGTTCATCTTTTCCACTACGCCATTACTTTGGGGATGATAAATCGAACATAATTTATATTTTATACCCAGTAATGTGGTCACTTCCTTGAAGAGTTCATTCACAAAGTGAGAGCCGTTGTCTGAGCGAATCACGTCACAAATTCCCCAGCGCGGGAACACTTCCCTTACTAGGAACTTGGCGGCGCTTTTGGCATCAGGTCGCGCACAGGGTCCTGCTTCCACCCACCTTGAAAATGGGCACACAACCACAATCATGTACCGCGCGCCATTACACCTTTCCCCCATGTCTGCATAATCTATATGTAGTTCTCTGAAGGGGCCGATGGGTTTTGGAATTGTTCCCCGGAGTGTGCGTAATGTCATTCCTGAGTTGTATATTTGGCATGTTGTACATTCCAGTGCTAATCGAGACACATGCTCCTGGAGACAGGGCACAAACCATTCTTCCTGTATTTCTGCTGCGATGTGTTGTTTGGTATTATGTGCAGGGAAGTGTAGCTGTTGAAATGCTACTTCTAGTAACTGTAGTGGCATTACCACTTTTCCTGAGTTATTTTGCCGCCATAATAGGTCTGTTCCTGATTGGCTGCATCCCCGTTTTGTCCACGTTAGTTTTTCTTCTGCACTAGCTCCTTCCTGCAATTCTAGTATTTGTGATAAAGACATCATGTTGTACCCTTCTGACAGTTCTTCGGTTGTTGTGTTCTTGATCATGAACTCACCTGTGTCGTATTTCTGAAAATAGGAAGCCTCCTTGGCGGCAGCGTCCGCTGCCGCGTTCCCTAAAGACACAACGTCTGTGTTGGATGTATGGGCCTGGCACTTCACTATTGCTACAGCAGTAGGGTTTTGTAGGGCCTCTATTAATTCTTTCAACAATTCTGCATGCTGCACTGGTGTTCCATCTGCCCTTCTGAATCCCCTACGGCCCCATCTTGCTAGACCTCCATGTACTGTTGTCGTCATGTAAGCTGAGTCTGTGTATATTGTTACTGCACAGCCTTTTGCTGCATGTAGTGCTTCTATGAGCGCAATCAGTTCTGCTGCCTGTGCAGAGTAATGCGACGGGAGGCGGTACTGTGCTAATGTTTCAAACTCACCTTCTTCTAATCTCACTACCGCCATGCCAACGTGTTTTTCTCCCGTGTCCATATCAATTGATGCGGACCCATCCACAAAGTACACTTCCCCCTCGCTGAGAGCGTTTTCACACACCACGGTGTCTTCCCCTCCTTCTCCTGTGTGGGTTGCGCAGTCGTGATTTTGCATATCCTCTAATGTGCACGCTTCTGTAATGAATGTGGCGGGGTTCACTGTTTTACATCTCACTATGTGGATGTTGGCGCTGGACAATATGATCTCGTATGCTGTTGCCCGCTGTGTGGTCAGTGTGCTTTTCGATCTTTCAAGTATTGCAAATAATGAGTGTTCCACAAACAATGTCACAGGGCATCCCATTACTATTGTGGCACTTTTCTCAATCGCGAATGCGGCTGCTGCGAGCGATTGTTCACACGCGAAATGACCCTGCATCACGGCATCCAAAGTACCACTATAGTACGCCAGGGGCTTGTGTCCTAAGGATGTTTTTTGTGTCAGTACTGCTGTCATAAGTGTGCCTTTGCAATGGGAAAATAGGTAAAATTTGTGTCCATAATCAGGGTTTGCTAGTACTGGAGCGCTTGAAATTAGCTCTTTCAGTGATTGAAACGATATGCTCATTTCTTCTGACCATTTTATTTTTCCATTCTCCTGTTGTGCTTCTTTTAGTGCTTGTAGGAGGGGCCTGGTGTATGCTGCATAGTCTAGTATCCATGCTCGGCAATAATTGCACATCCCCAAAAATTTCTGCATGTCCTTCACTGTCGTGGGCTCTCCTACTGACCTTATTGCCTCCACCCTGTCAGGAATTATTCTCTTTCCATCTTTTGATATGAGCTGTCCCAGGTATAGGACCTCAGTCAGGCAATACTGTAGCTTCTCCTTGTCTACCTTGTATCCTTTGTTGGCTAGTAAAGTCAGGAGCGTTGTTGAATCTTTTCTACATGTTGCTTCGTCTTGTGCACACACCAATAAATCATCTACGTACTGAATAATCGTACTCTCTACTGATAGGTTTCCCAAGTCTTCATGCAATATGCGGTTGAATATGCTCGGGCTCTCACAGTATCCCTGTGGCAGTCTGCAGTGTTCATATCTTTTTCCCCCCAGTGTGAACGCTGTAAGATATCTACTCTCTTCTGCCAGGGGTATTGAGAAAAATGCGTTTTTCAAGTCCACTACTGTAAAATGTGATGCTGCTTTTGGGATACTGCATAGTATTGATGCAGGGTTCGGGACTAGAGGGAACTCTTTCTGTATTACATCATTGAGGGGGCGTAAGTCCTGTATCATCCTCCAAGACCCCCCTTTCGCTTTTTTGATTGGATAAATACATGTGTTACATGGTGAGTTTGAAGGCACTATTATCCCTTGTACTAGTAGTGCATTTATCGTTTCTTTTATCCCTTCTTCAGCCTCACGGGACAATGGATACTGTTTGACTCGGGGTAAGATAGCTCCTTGTTTTAGTTTTATTATCACAGGTTGTACTCCATGCAACAGCCCTACATCATGGGGGCCTGTTGTCCAGAATTTGTTTGGTACTAGCCTCATGTCGTCATCAAAAAATGACGGTGGTGTTCCTACCACTGCCATCAATTGGACGGGGATCTCTCTGGCTTGGATCAAAATGTCACAGGGCATCGCTATTTCCATTACTATCTCACCATCTGCTTCTGTGTCTAGAAAGAGATCCTCATCTGTTACCTCGCGTAGGGCGAGGTTGGCGTTTGTACACAGCACGGTGCGCCACTCACATCCTTCTCTGTCCATTCCAATCACAGCGATCCGTTTCGTTGATACCTGCACAGCGTGCAAATCCAACGACACCATTGATCCTGGTGCTGCATTTGGACACACTATGGGGCGGAAGAGGAATTCTGCTGGAATCCTCCAATCCATGCTTTTTAGCTCTGGAACTATAAGGGCCAAAGTGTTTAGCCCTTGAATAAACATCTCTTCATTTTGTGGCAGCCCTCGTATTTCCTGTGTGGTTGTGTAGGCTTGCACTACCAACATTGCACGCAAGGGGCATATCCCGGGTGTAGAACACACTATTCCTCCTTCGGTAAATGATATGGTCATGTTAAGTTTACTCATAAGGTCCCTCCCCAGCAAATTTATCGGGGACTGTTCATAATACAGTAAGGGTGCCTTTACAGTCTTGCCCCCTACTGTTACATCCAAAACTTCTGTGTAAGGAACTTCAATTACAGCCCCAGAGAACCCCTGCGTCTCTAACTTCCTGTTAGATAACGGGAACTGGCCCTCCCTGACACATGATTTCTCCGCTCCCGAATCAACCATGAATACAAATTGCCTGTCTCCTATCTGCGCCCCTACCAATGGTTCCTCTGCTGCACTGTGGGTGGTAGATAGAACTGGACACGCAAGTGTTCTCTGTGGGCTGTCCTATGCGGGGTGTCTCATCGCCCCCCCTTCATTAAATACGTTACCTGAGACTACTGACATGCCGTTGTAAGGTGCTGGTGCGGGGGCCCCGTTTGCTGCTGTCGCGAAAGGGTTGCCTGGTGTATATTGCATGCTGTCGTTGTTAGGCATGTTTTGTGGGTGGTTCTGTGCTCTATACTGGGGTCCCTGTTGCTGGCCGGCATTACCTTGGCTTGGGTTTCTTAATTGTTGTTGCCCCATTGGGAGGCCATATGGGCTTCCCGGGTGGGGATGGCCATATTGTTCTACCTCTTGGAACCCGTTATTGGGTCTGCTTCTGCACTCTCTAGAATAGTGCCCCCATCGCCCGCAGTTCCAGCAACTTCCTTGTGCACCTCTAGGGCCCTGCCATCCATTTCCTCCCATTCCCCCATACCCCGTTCCGCCTCCTCTTCGGCCCCTGTACCCACCTCTTCCCCCTCGAGGGGTCCACTCTTGCCACTGCGGACCTCCACCTTGCTCTTGCTCATTCCACTGCCGCTGTCCTGTTCCCGCCCAATTAGTTGCCATCCTTCCTTGTATTGCTATCAGCCCCTCCTCCTCGTCCTCTCCCTCCCTGCTGTGTGGGAGTGCAGCTACTGCTGCTGCGACCTTCACCAATTTTGTCGGTACTAACTTTGCCTCGTCTGCCAACCTTTTCTGTGCCACCTCCTTCTCCCTCTCCTTTATTCTTTTACAATGGTGTATTATTATGCTTTGTATTTCTGGCCATCCCTTCGCTTCAATGCCTGCAATCTTGTCGAGCGCTTTCTGCACTTCCTTGGGGAGCCCTCTTTTTATAATGAAGTAGAATAAAGATGTCGATTGATACCAGGGCGTGCCCGTCTCCGCTCTCCACATCTCTTGAACCCGAAAAATGTAATCCATAGCCTCCTCCCCCTCATTCATGGTACATTGCATCACCGACTGCAAGTCCGGCGTATCTGGGAATGTTTCGCGCAAGGCGTCCCACACCCTAGCCCGCACTGTGTTGAAGGAGGCCCCATCATGGCGGTCACAATCTAACGTAACTCCTGGGAAACCGGCTTTAAGCCATACTCTTTCAGCCTGATCGCCCACCGCTGATACGAGCAGACTTTTCACATCTCCTACAGCTAGGGGTACCCCAGCAGTATGTTTTTCAAAGGCGTATATCCACTTACTTGCCCCTCCTGATAACGGGGGCAATAGCTTTAATAAGTTAGCTTTGTCCATTTGTGCCCATGGGATATAGTTAGGTCTCCCTCCTCCTCTGTGTATCAATGGAAGCTGTAGCTTTCCTTTCTGTATAGCACCCGGACCCGATTTGGATGCTGATGTTTCTAGTGATGCCATTTTTCCCACTCTGTTCCTTAGTCGTCCCGACCACTCGTCGTCCAGTGTTCTCACTGAACATGTGCCATCCCCTCCTTCGCTTCCCCCTCCCACAGCCATGCTCAACCTGTCACTTTCTTCTAACTCGTCCCTTATGTCGCATAGTAATTCCTCTCTATCCCCCATAGGCCCTTCATCATTGTCAGTATCTCCCTCACGTGTCTCTATTTCAATTATTCGTGTGGGTTCTTCCTCAATTCTGAACAGTATCTCACCTTTCTTCCACCCCTCTTCTGGTCTTCTTGTCTCGCCTGGCGCTCTAGACGTGCGCCCCGATCTAGTCGCATTAAGTGCTGTTTGTCCGCACATGTCTTTTATCCTTGAGAGCTCATCTTTCGCTATTGAGAGTCTGGACTGTAAATCATCTGTGAGTTTTTCTATGTCCAACCTTTGTGTACTCGCCTGGCCCCGCTCCCCTGTACTTTCATATGGTGGGGGTGCAGTGGGCCGGTGGGGTGTAGGGGTTGTCGGGGGAGGCACATACGTCGGATCACTGTATCCTTCTGCGGGTACAGGTTTTTTCAGTATCGGGTACAAACTTATTACCTCTATTGGTGGCGCTACACTTGACAATTCTTTGATATCTTTCTGTATCATCAGTGGATTGTCTGTAGTGGATGGGAGGTCAGCATTTAATGCTGGTGCTTTAGGCGGTGGTACCTCTTCAAATTACCTCCAGAGATCTATTATTTCCCTCCTATTTTGCAACTGTTTTCCTTTATATTTCAAAAAAACGCATGTGACCACCATATCCAGAACGCTTTTATCAAATGACCCTCCCTCTGGCCATATCTGGGGTAGCCCCTCTCCCTTCAACTCGGTTACCCATTGGTCGTGATACTTCTTAATCCGCTCCGCGTACCCTGGAAGACTTTTACAAATATGTGATAAGGGTGTTTCAGCCCCCATTTCAGCGCTCTCCTAGTGCTTATTTGTCTCTGTGTGTCTGCAACTACAATATGAATGTAGTATCAATATTATTTTTCGTATTCTACTTCACATTCACTGTTATGCTCGGTTGGGCTCTCCCTCCCTCGACTGTTCCATACGAAACTGACTGTACACAGTTTCTACTCTGTTCTTTTTGGAGGACACATACAAGAGCAACCCATCATTTATTTTGACAATAGCAACCCGGAAATCAAAAGGCACCCACTCACGTCACTTTATCACCGTTGCCTTCAAAAAAGTTTCATCCGGTCACACTTACCATGACCATTTGACAATTATACACTTATAGCCGTTTTACACATTCGCAACCTCAAATTGTCCCCTGACACATACGAGGTGCACACACCTTTTGGTAACACTCAGTACACCATTCACGCTGCCCTCCCTTTCCTCCCTAGCCGGCTGTCCTTGTCTGTCTTACTTAGATATATGAATGCGCATATGCATATATTTATATGTTTTAACCTGCTCTCCCCCTTCTAGTAGGCCCTCTTTTCTCTTACTTTCTTCCCAGTTTCGTGCTAATCTTGGTTTTTATTCTCCCCCTACCCTTAAAGAAAAAGAAAAGAAAGAAGTAATAGCGATCACTAATATATTCTCAGTGCCCCCTTTTGCTGAACACTTTTATCTTATATTTCACTTCGTCATATATTCCCAGCACTAGTCAATATAGCACTATGCGGTGCCGCCTTCCACCCCCTTTCGGAGCTAGGTTCCCGTCACTTCTATCTCTTATTCACCTCGTAATCCTAATGGCCATATGCAAAGAAAAAGAAAGGAAATTTTAGAATGATCTTTAGTATATCTTCGTACCCCCTTTTCGTTCCCTGTCCTACACTTCTCTCCCCGCTCCCTTTACAATCGCTCACACTCAGTACTCACGTGCCCGTCTTGAACCGATAGTCTCCGAAACTGGGTCCGTCCAGGCAGTGTCGCCGTCAGCTCAACAGTCAGCCCCGACTCCGGCGAGCGGTACTCAAAGGGGATTTTTCAACCGGGATCCCGTACCCTTTCTCTATTGAGTGCGCACTTCTTAGTGTACCGGTCGCCGTTGGCGGGCAGCCTCCCGGAGCCGGCTCACCGTGCGTCTCCCTTTTCGACCGGAGATTCTCGTGCCAAAAGGGGACGGTTATAACGAGTTTAGGAAGAAATAATATCACGTCGGGGTCACCACTGAAGGCAAGCGTCCCCACACAGCACGATCCTCCCCGCAATGAGAGACAGTGAAGGACTCTCCCAAAATGGGAATAAGGCCAAGACAGAGTGCGGGTGAGCGTAAATGGGAGTTTATCAATCAGAATAGGGCATGCAAAGGACTCTGCAAACTCCGAGAGCGCTCTGTCTGACAATCGCAAAGACAGGCGTATATATTTACAAAAAACGTCAGAAGAACCTACACACTATAGGGGGCACAAGTTCATGGGGATTGGGTGGCGACGACTAACTATAGGTGCTGCTGTGATGTGGTTGGCTCTGGCTGGCAGACGTCACTGGGCAGCCTCGTGGGTTGGGCTGGGCCTGGCAGGGTGGCAGAGTTCATCCAGGCGGTGTTGTGGGGCCATCGCGGCCAGTGGCAGAGATGAATGTCTTCTCCTGACTTATTAGCCCTAGGCCATGCACACCGCAGTCATTCAGGCATATTGGTATTGTCTTCTTTAGTAAATCTTTCAATAGGTTATACAACAGGTTAATGCAACACAGGAGGAATGTACCTTGTGAGGGGTCTGGAGGTAATACGTCAGGACATGGTTACCAGTGTCCTGTTGACCGGGGCCATAGGTCGAGGGGCTAAGCTTCGGGGCCTGGGACGGGCGGTACATGTCTTTCTGCCTTGTTAGAAGTTGTTATGGATGTTCCGCTGTGTGTTGTCAAAGTGTTGGGTGTCCTGATTGCACAGGGCCATAAGTCTGAGATGGCCCGGTGGGTTGTGAGGTTTACGAGGGGGCGCGTGTGTTCAGGCAGAGGTTTACTGCTGTGCTGTAAATAATGCAGGTGGCGGGTGGTGGCCTTGGGTGCTACAGAGGGGGTTACAAGTCTTTCAAGCGGCTCCAGTCTAGTTGGGGGAGGTAACGCAGCGCGGCGCGGTCTCTGCTCTCATGCCTTGGCAGCCTTCGCAGGGTGGGAGGGGGAATGGCCTTGCACGTATTTCACAAAGGTATCTCCCTCGTGTGTTGCCGATTTAGGTAAAGACATCACAAACATTTGAACACTCTATAATACTTATTCAAAATATTACAAAACATGCATTTAAACTTTGCTGGATGTGTCTTGATTATACCCAGTCTGAGTACCTTATTCATACATTATGTTTTAACAAGTGCAGTATTTAGTTATATGCATAAATATTTGCAGTAAGTGAGGTAGAGTTAGGGTTGGTGGAGAACATAGAAAGTAACCCGCCACTTGTTCGTGACGGTGGTGGCGCATGTGGGGCCTAGACATGCACACATGACATGCGCCTTCTCATGCATTCTTCACCTGGGCCCTTTGTATGGTTACATTCATTTTCTTGTGTCCTCTAGCAGCATTAGTTCAGTTATGGCACGAGCCCATGGGGTGTAAGTTTTCCAGTCATACACGTAACAAACAGATTCCTGGTGCGTGCCGTTATTATTAGTACCCAACTGCAATGGTATATGCTCACCATCGCTTAAATCATGGGGGCATGATCTCTTGTAATTATACATCTTACAGGCTTTTGTAATATAAGGGATTTTATGAGAGAAAAGCATCCTTTGCAAGTAGTCTCAACATTAATATACAAAGATTGTCTGGCATATAACGACCATTTTACTGTTCTTTTCATTTGCCTAGGCCTGCTGGCCGGGTCATGCTGGGAGCGATGATACACTGCGGGAGGTGAACTGTTACAATGTTAGTGTATTACACTAGCTCATGTCCGTCTTGTTCGTGGGAACGTGCTCGCAGCGGATCTGCCAGGGTGCTGCGGCAACAAGGATGACTGAAACCCTCCAAGGGTGGGGGCTGCGCTACAGTGCGCTGAGCTCACACCATCTTTACCAGACAAAATGGTTTCTAGGCCTAGCTAAATTTTAATACGTGTGGGCAATTAATACGTGCGGGCAATGTCTCCAGTGGGTGAACCCTCCACCATCTGGGCCCGGGTGGCATGAGGGGACGCCCAAAGGAGCCATAGTCCTCACCTGGGGAGAAAGCGTAGGCGAGGGGGGGTCTTCTTGGACCAGTCCTCCCCTACAATGTGCCTGTGCGAAATCAAACATTTTTTATATTTTTGTTTGGCTTTTTTTTCTTGACAAGATGATTTTCATTAGGTACCTTTGTGATGATTCTTATTTCTTTACGGAGCTCTCTTTTCTTTTTGAGGATCTCCAGATCATACGCATGTTTTTTCTTAAGTTTGATGTTACAAAGACCTTGGTTACTCTCTGCATATTGATCTAGCAAGCAGCAGTATTCTACTTGGTTACTGTTCTCCTCAGTTGATCCAATTTGATATGCTCTTGTGATTTTTTTTCACATTATTGTTTTTTAACCGCAGTCTATTCCTACTCAGATCCACGATCACGATCACAGCTATATTCCATGAAGCTGGATTAGATATTGAAGGACCGTTGAATGTTATTTCCACCAGATTGTGATCACTCTGGTTCTTAGGAATAACCTGCAAAGATGCTACTCTTTGTCCTACTTGTTCGTTTACAAAAAAGTAGTCTAAAATGGATTCTTGCATGTTCCTTCTCCAGGTGGCTCGTGGAGGTATATCTCCTGCAGTGTTTTTCAGTTCCTTGCTTTCATGCACAACTTGAGGTCACACATGTGATATTAAAGACTCCACACAAGATTATGTTCGGGCACTATTCCACTAGATTTATGTTACCAATTAACTCAGACATTGGTCAATCAATGAATGTAGTTGTGCCTGCAGCTTTGTGATGCCAGTAAACATTCAAGATATACATTTTAATTTCCCTGGACTTGAGTTCATCCAGCCTTTCAATTGAAATGTACGGAGTTACATTATTTGTGCTGGAGACACAGCACCCAGACTTTACCAAGGTGAGTAGGCTGACCATGGGGTGTCCTTTCTTTCTTTTAATAGCAGGTTATCTCGTATCCTTCCACTATTGGAGTTGCCAGGTGTCTTGTAGACAAATCAGTCCAGGCTGTGTGAAGAGTTGTTAAAGAAATGCACAAAACCCTTGTGTTCGAAATGCCAATATGATATGTGGTCTTTTTAAAATCTTGATGGCGTTAGCTATAGTTGAATCCGCCTAGGGCTCCCGCTAACCAGTTCCAGTTGTCCTTATCGTTAGCAGCCGGCTCAGCAGTTTTGGTATTTTTTGCTGCACTCAGTTTGTTGTAACAAGCAACTGTGATTGTTATCCGTTCTCCTGTATGAACTCCACCTAGGGAGTCTTGTGGGCCCTTTATAAACACATTTGGTGTGTTAGGTCGATTCCCTTTTCCTGTTGGAGCCGTGATTAAACAGTCTTTTTTGCTTCCTACTGTCTTGAATTCATTGTATGGATCTTGAACAACTTCCAAATTGTGGGTTTCAATACAATCGTGATGTTGTCTGCATCTATAGTTCTTAGTGTTGGCACATGATGTAACAATAGAAGAACGTTTTTCATTTTTAGGATCAGGCCATCTTTGGCAGGTAGAATATGTTCCAATATTAAGGAATAATTGGTACGTACTTTTTGTTTTCCTCTACTGTTTTCATGAGACGAGTGTTGCAATTGTTGCCTATTAGCCATCCTGGAATCCTTAGGGTTGTTTTTTGGTTCTTGATACCTAACATGCGTCCACCGGGGGCAACGTCGTGATGTGCGGATCTGGTAAAACACGTTTCATGATCATTTGCGCGCATACAATGGTGCAAGATGTGCCCAATTTCTTCTGGAGCTTCTTTTAAGAGTCTTTGCGCATCTATTTCCGCCGTCTTTTCATCAAGAGTGCTCCTCGATTGATGTGGAGACATTTCCTGACTCGCTTCCGAGTGTGGGTTTTGTCTGAGGAATAATCTTATAGACTCGCAATTGCGATTGCTCAATTGCTCTGGGAATGGTTTCGCTGCAACATTGGTCTGGCTCTTCTTCAAATTCAGTGATAATTTCATCCTGCAATTCATTTAGATTTTGGTTGTTATTATTTTCTTTGTCTGTAACATAAATTGACAGATTTATTAACTCCGACATGTCATCACGGTCAATGATATTCGGACAAGGCACAAACAGATCATCTTTGTTTTTCAGGTCTTCCTGTACTTTCGAAGTAGAGTTCGATATTTTGGACATGTTGATGGACTTGAAAGTACCATTCAACACCTTGATGTTTCTCAGAAACTTCAAAGAGTTGATAGGGTTGCAACTCCTTCCTTTTACTTGGTTTTTGGTCTTTTTCACTTGTAAAGGTTTTGCTATTCAGACTTTGCCAGCTCGTGATTTGCCAGAGTGAAATATCAAATAGTTTCCATCATTTTTGCATGTTTCCTCCAATGTTTTAGACTTTGGGCTTGGTGCATTGCCAATTTACTCCTCAGTATTAGCCGAGGTATACGGTCTGGATGGTGACTCATCCATATCGTGCAGAGCTCCGTTTACTGTGCTTAAGGACACAAAACATTTACTGCTTTTTTTTGTTACATCTAGTGGGTTCACAATTGATATGATGTCAAAAGATTCCCTTACTCGAGGTCCACATGGTGGGAACATCCGTTTGTCTCTGGTGTCAAACGTGAGATATTCATTATCGTCTTTGTTCAGATATAACTCATATTGGCCCTCATTACGACCCTGGCGGAATCCGAAAAACGATGGCGGAAATGCAATACCGCCATCGAATACCGCTCGGTGCGACTATGACCCGTCACCGCAAAGTACGAAGCCATTAGCGACACCGTAGTGAACGCCAACGCTAACTGCACCAAGTACGCGCGCGCGCGCCATGCCAAACCGTAAATACCACCATGGCGCAAGGGTACGCGAATTCCGACCCTAGCGGACATGTACCTAACGCCATCAAGCATGGCGGAAAGCACCAATCCGCCATGGTGAGAAGTACGGCATCGCGAATCAACCGTAAACGGCCCCACTGAGTGCCTGTACACCGCTCCCTGCCCACAAAGTACAACTCCCCGTAGGTGCAACAAAGTCACAATGCAACCAGTGAAATGTACAAGTCACCCATGCATGCCAACGAACAAAAGAAACACAACAGGGGCCAATGGGAGCTGCAGGGCACAGATGGCACGAATACAGAAGCCATTCCAATGGACATGACCACAGTCCCCCCCCCCGAAACGCACGCAAACACAGGCACCTGTGACCAGCAATATTCCGAAAATCACAACATGCCACCAGTCCACCTGGCTGACCGGCATCTGTTACACAAAACCCATTCCCCCGCCCCTGAGCATGACAACATGCAAACAGTCACATTGGCAGCCCCCATCCCTGACCTCACTGGGCTCCGTAGGCAAACGCGCCCAGCACAGTACCACGCGACTAAACTCCGAAGCTGGAACCCAATGCAGATCTCCTCACAATACATCGCTCCCCAAATAGGAATATGCCACATCACTCGCAAAGAAGAACGCTACACGGCCCATATCAGAATAGAAATTTAATGCACAACTAAATCACCAAGCCCATACAGCCATTAGTCCATGAACTCCAAAACACATATCACCATTGTGGGCTGCATCCGCAAGGAATGACCAGCTACTACTTGTGTGACGCCCTGTTCCATCATGGTACACAGAGCCACATTCACGTACGAAAAGGCAACATGGAAGCGCACAGACCCGCAGGGCCGTCCCAATGGGGAGGCACTAGTCCAGCTGAAAGGCCGAAATGTTGCTCCGAGCCACTAGTACTGCGTAAGGGCATGTGGCCCATTGTCGATCGTCCCATAAGATCGTAATGCTGCTCCACTGATTAACACGAATCAGCAGGTGTCGGGAGTAAACGCCATCTGCAGGAGTGGCATACAGATGGCAGTGGCAAAAGGGGAGGAGATACCTGTCAACCAAAAGAAAAGAAAAAGAACAGAATGGCCATCAGAACTACATTCGAACAACTCACTTCAATGATCACACTAAATCCACAGTCATATGCATGCTAGCCCACTCCAAAGGATCATCACCACCCCGAAACCACTTGCGACTCATAACTATCTATATCGAGGTGTAAACACCATCACAAACGAGTGTACCTGTGCATGCGTCTGTCAGAACAGATTCCATCAGATGGGAATGTTAACGTGCATGGACACAAGTGTCTGAAGGCGCGTCGAGACAGGGAGGGCTCAACAAGGCCAGATAGACGATGGTCCCACTATGGCAGCCCTGCATCACATAGCGCAGGGGAGGCGGATAGATTCCAAGAAGCCCTGTACATGGCAAACCCTGTATCAAATCACCTGCCCATGCATCCATTCATCATTCCCTCATCCTGTTATAAAAACGCCTGAATATTTACTCACAAAACATTCGAACTTTCCATTGAGTCTGTGCGTTATGCAGCCTGCAAAATCCACAGTGCCCCAGCCCGTAATTCCAGTGTTGTGAAGTTACATGTATTTGGGAACGTCCGGCCTCATCGGCCACGTCACTATTGCGCATCCAAAACTATTCATATCAATCATTGCTTCCTCGCCATGGCCCCTGTCTCAAGGACATCGAACAAAAGAACGTTATATTTGCAGTCAGACCTGTGGGCATCTCCTCGGCGCTAGCTGAAAACCGAAAGCGCCGGCCTTCGAATTCCTCATTTGCAACATCACGTCGAAGAGGCATCTGTGGCCGTTTGAAATCACTAATTAATCCATCGAGTGCGGCTGTGTGTGAAAATGGCAACTGCCTTCACCCACGAATGGGACGCCCCGCCCGTCGTTGCAACTCGGTACGGTGATGCATGAGGGCCCACCGTTACTCGAGTACTACGTCCCACTGACCCATCACAAGTCTGTTCGCGACTGCAAAGATTGTATGTGAAACAATGGGACCATAGCCGAATGTACATATCAACAAATGTTACACGGCCATCGGGTACAAATACATGAATGCAAGAGCAAGATGCCATGCGTCACATTGCAGCGTTGTGTGCGGGACGTGCTCGGCCAAAGGGGAGAGCAGCTTGCACAGGTGGAATGAATCACCACAGGTGGAGGCCATACAGCCTGAAAACACATAAATTGCACACCCAGTCTCCTCCCACAACCACACCCACTCCGAAATGCTACCGGCAGGACTCGCGATGTTGGCCCTGGGGGACCTGATAGCACTGCAAGTGCTCCAACTCCAAGAAGAAGACGAACACCAACTACAACCGGCCGCACGGAGGAGACGCAGGAGGAGGAGGAGGGCAAGGCAGGGCCAGCAAGGGCCGCCAGCACAGCCACTACCACCACGCAGGCAGCCCGCAATCCCACGCCTCCGAGCACATCCGTTCAACCTCACTGATGAGCAGATCCACACCCTCTACCGTTTGGACCGGGACACCATAGCCGCCATCGTGGACATGACACAGGCTGACCTTGTCAGCATGATAGATAGCCCAACCGCCATCCCACCCCTACTGAAGGTGGTGTCTGTACTACACTTCCTGGCCACAGGCACCTACCAGCACACAGTCGGACAGTTGCATGGCATTTCACAGCCACTGTTCTCACGGACACTATTGCAAGTGCTCGATGCCCTCCTGCAGCACGCAGACGACTACATCTCTCTACCACGCTCGGAGCAGGAAATTACCAACACAAAAGTGGGATTCCATGCACTTGCCGGCATACCGGGTTGCATTGGTGCCATCGACTGCACCCATGTGGAATTGGTCGTTCCACATGCCATGGAGGCCCAGTACCGCAACCGAAAACAATTTCATTCCCTGAATGTACAAATGGTGTGTGACTCCAACAGGATCATTACACATTGTTGTGCCAGATTCCCTGGATCAACCCATGATTCTATGGTCTTGAGGAACTCTACTATACCACGCTACATGGAGCGACACGCAGGGAACAGATCCTGGCTACTCGGTGAGTCTCATTTCATGCATGATGATGTGGGGTATGTGATGCGGCAATGAACTGCCAGGAGGGGGGGGGGGTGCGTACGTAGCAATGGCATTCCACATCATACGTTTCTCGTCCACATACAGGTGATGCTGTGTATCCACTGAAGAGATGGCTCCTCACACCAGTCCGGAACCCACGGGACCAGCATGAGGAGGACTACAACCATGCCCACTCACGTACCCGTGTAGTCATTGAACAGGCATTCGGCCTACTGAAGACTCGTTTCCGCTGCCTCAGCAGGTCTGGCGGGGCACTCCTGTACCGCCATGAGAAGGTTGCAAAGATGGTCATGGCATGTGTCATGCTCCACAACATGTGCGTACGTAGAAATGTGCCCATGCCCCCTGATGCTGAACTGCAAGCACCTGATGATGGTCATGTTGAGGGTGGGGATGTGGCAGCACCTCAAGGAGTCTGCGAGGCACCGGAGGGCCGTGACATTCGTCAGCATCTCATTGATGCATGCTTCTAGCACTCACGCCTGGTGGCTGATACATGGACACGGGACTCGTGGCACTGTGTGTGTCTGGTACATGCACAATATGGACTGTACGCCTATGATGGCCTAGTACACAAAGATCATTGTCCACACATCTCATTGGTTGATCGTGCACTGTTTATGGCATATGTGATATCATGTAGAACACCCTATCGACCCGCCACCCAAGTGAGCCCAACACACCCCCTCCACCCTCCTACCTCCCCCCCGAACACCAGTGTCCAAAGAAGCTCATTGTCAGTGGGCTGTCGCTATTGCAAGCCCCCTCTGCGGGTATCAGGGGCACCCCTGCCTGTGGAGCGCAGGTTCCTCCCAGATCTACGTTGGGGGCTGCGCTGGACGGAACTTGCAACGGATGACGTCTCTGCCTGCTCACGTCCATGCATGTCCCTAAGGGTTTGTGAGAGCTCAGTGAGCACACGGCGCACTGCGGCAAGTTCGGCACATACGTCTTTGGACGTCGCATGCAGTTCCCCCCTGAGGCTCTCGGTGCTTCTCTCCATTTGGACTCTCAGGCTCTCGGTGCTACTCTCCATTTGGACTCTCAGGCTCTCGGTGCTACTCTCCATTTGGACTCTCAGGCTCTCGGTGCTACTCTCCATTTGGACTCTCAGGCTCTCGGTGCTACTCTCCATTTGTGCCCTGAGTGTCTCAGTTGATGTTTCTATGTCTGCCTTAGTGCCCCCACATTCATCGGCATGGTCCTTGAGGAGCGTGGCCAGTTGCTGCTGTTGCACGATTAACTGGTCGAGGGACTGTTGCCTCTGCTGGGCCATGGCCATTTGCGGGGGTGTCACAGAGGGGCTGTTGACCTCATGTTGCCTTGCCACAGGGCTTGGGGGGGATGGCCAGTCGTCGTCTTGTGGGTGCCCCTGCGTGGTATCCTCATGTTGTACGGGATGGGACAGACAGGGGGAATGGGACAGGTCATGGATGGATCTGACTTCGACATCCCCGTCTTCTGTGTCGGAGCATGCTGCCATCAATGGGGTGTCACCTATGGTGCTGCTGCCACCAGAGGCAGTGCCTTCTGTGGCATCCGTTGGGGGGACCTGTGGTGGTGGTGTTGTGGGCATGCTGGCTGCTGGGGTGCCTGTTGATGTTCCCCCCTCTGTGCTGCCACCTGATTTGTGCTGCTGCCGTGTCTTGATGCGTGCAGCTGAGGTGGAGGGTCTTTGGCCGTCGGTCTTGGCCCTCTTTGCAGGTGTGCTGGTAGGGGTGTCCTGATGCTCGTCGTTTGGATCGGAGCCTGTGGTGGAGTAAAGGAGGGCGAGGGTTATTAATGGGTCTGTGGGTATTGGAATGGCATTGTATCACATGCATTGGGGTGGTACATGAGGGTGATTTGGGTCGGTGCCTTGGAGGTGCTTTTATTTGTGTGTGGGGTGAGGGTGCAGTTGTTTGGCAGCCTGCAGTTAGGGTGTGCCTGCTGGACGTGTGGTGGGTGTTTTAGGGGTTTTTAATTATTTATGTATTTATTGTGGTTTTAAGGTGCACTATCAGGGCGATGTGTGTGGACGTTCTCCTGGACATGTGTTTCTGTTGCACTATGTGGACACATGGTACTTCACATGATTGGACATTGTGGATTTAGCATTGTTTTATCTGGGCCACCTACCTGATTCTTCTGATGTCTGCACTCCTTTCTCCATCCCTCCGACTCCCTCTATGCTCTCCATTCCGATGGTGGAGGCACAGATTTCTTCCCATGGGGTCAACTTGATGGGTGATTCAGGACCTCCCCCGGTGGCTGTGGCAATGTTGCGGTTGGCAGAGAGTATGCTGCGGACGCGTATCCGCAGGTCGTCCCACCGCTTTCTGCATTGCTGTGGGTTGCGGGGTGCGGTCCCCACCGCGCTTACCCGCTGTGCCACCAGAGCCCATATGGCCTTCTTGTTGGCAAGTGCCGTCCTGGTCATTTGCGTGGAGAAGACGGCGGCGGCATTCTCCTGGAGGGTCTCTGTTAGCACGGTGAGTTCCTCACGGGAGAAGTGGACCTGCCGCTTGCGGTCGCACGCTTTCTTCGCTACTTTTCCCATTTTTCTTGGTTTCGCTAGGGTGGATGACGGGTTGGGGTGTGTCTCAGGGTAGTGATTTTAGTGGTTGTGTGGTTTTAGTGGTTTTATGGGTGCACGGCGGGATGTTTCCCGTTCCGGGCCCATGTTTTAACTTCCGTTTCCGTATATTTCCGGTCACCGTACTTTCCGGTAGGCGCACTCTGCGGTGCCCGCTGTGATGGGTGGCGGTATTGCACCTAGGGCGCCGTACGGCGGCGGTGTGGGCCGTTTTGGGGTCATTTCCGCCATCGCGGACTTTGCACTTCCGCCATGGCGTGGTGCTCGTGCCCGATGGGTCGGAATGGGCCGCACTTTGCTCCATCGTGCAATGGCGGAAACGCTATTTACGCTGTGGCGGTCCGGTCAGTCACTTTCCGCCAGGGTCGTAATGAGGGCCATTGTGTCAAAGCGTGATAGTTTTGCCTCTGCTGGCCTATTTCCTGAGTTCCTCTCATAACTTCCTTGGTTGTGTTTTAGAAGGACTAGAGCTTCTCTTGTGACTTCAGCGAGGACACATATGTCCTCACTGTTGTTTTTTAGAAGATCCATTAAGAGTTTGTGTGAGAGTTCATTTTGCTCGTCCTCATCTGCAGTTTTTACTTTGATTGAGTTCATTTCGGTTTCAGTATTAACAAGCTTTGAGTTAATCATGGCAGTCAAGGTACTCTGATCTTTAAAGTTGTCATTAATTTGTTCATACATTTTCAGGAAAGGTGATACTGCAATTGTGAGGGCAGACATGATGTTAGGATTTAACTCTCGGATCACTTACTCTACAATTTCTTTTGCATTGGACATTACTGACGGAAGACCTAAGTTGCCAATGGATGTTGTTCATCTTACTTTAGGTTATTCACGCTCCGTAAATGAAGAATCAGAGGTAGAGTCATCCATATTGGCCTGGATTCCTTGAGACTGTAGGCTGCTTTTGTGGTTATTTACTCTGATGCTATAACTGTTGTTTCTGCAAGATGGTCTAGATGCACCAGTTTTCAGGGCTGCTTGATTTCTTTGCTGGGAGCGGCTTATGGGGGGGGAGGAGCTAGTTTCCACTATTCTGCATTTTTTAGCTCTGGTAGCTCTGGTAGCATGGTCGGTACTAGGGCTTAAACTCTGAAAAGGTTCCTGAAAGTTCTCAGTACAAAAGATAGATAGACCCAAGTTTGGCACTCTTGAAACATTGTCTCGGCTTTCAATGCTTATATCATGATTTAGTTGAGTCAGATCTTGAAGCAATGTGTCAGCTACAGACACCAGTTTTAGTTGAGTTGTCTTCCGATGCTGATTGTGTACATTAATGATTGTCAGCAGCTCCAAAGATATCATCCAGGGACTCCTGGTGAGTGATTTGCTGCTATGGTGATGCCTCTGGCACAGCTGACACAGTATATGTGCCATATATAGTAGAGCATGAAGCAGGGGCCAATGTTGTTTTGGAGGAAGCTTGACTGGCATTGTTCACTTGCTATGATGTTTGAATCATTGCTTCCATTGTATTGGGCAATATGAGGACAAGGTCTGCGGTTTCAGACTACACTTCTGAAACAGTGATCACAGTTGGCACTGGAAGGACCTGAGCCTCCCCCAATTCGCTAATGTTGATGGTATCAAGATATTCCCTTGCTTCACCTCGTTTACTACATATGCTGTTTCTCAGGGTGGTGGTAACCAGCGCCTCTGTCACCCGCCAGGCCAGTACATGCATACGAGGGACCATTCAGCAGCAATCACAGCAGTTAAATACAGCATTTGTGGAAACAGAGCATACCTCTAACACCTCTCCCACCCCTAAATCCATCGGCAAGAACGTTGCACCTGTGAGGGCAAGAGAACATATATTAGTGCTTGCACCGCTCGCTGCTCCGTTCTCACTTAAGCTTGGGATTTCCATATGCTGTGTTTGCAGCTTGGGAAGCAAGCAACTATGCGTGCATGATCAGGTGCATTCACATTGTTTGTTATAAGACACATTGTACCCGATATCAATGCATTAATGTCAAGGGGTTTGTCAGAGGGGAGATGGGAAGCAGAGTGTTTGCTTCCTTGAGAGTCTGCTCTTCGTCCCCTTTGAGATTCCATCAGAGGCTCGGGAGGTAGGGTCACGTTGCCACGTAGATGTTGTTGTTTGGTTTATGGCGGTTGCAGCAGGCATCCATGTTCGGGGTAGAGTCTGATGTTTCCAGCGATCTTCTGCTGGGTGAGAGCCGCCATGTGTTTCCTGGGCCCCGCAATGCAACCCAAGGAAACACAATAAACACTCCACGCACTCTGCAATGCTCTGCATCGTGGAGGGTGTTTTTCAATCCTTGGCTCCTCCTTGTCAATGAACAGGGAAAAAACACTTGCTGAAAGGAAAGTTCATCCACTAAGCAGCAGAAATGTTTGGCAGCACCTCCACTCACAAGAAATACTCCAAACACTCTATGATGCTCCACGTCGTGGGGGTGGTTTTCAATCCTTGGCTCCTCCTTGTCAATGAACAAGTTAAAAAACGTGCTGAAAGGCAAGTTCATCGAATGAGCAGCAGCCATTTTCGGCAGCACCTCCAAATACAAGAAACACTCCACGCACTCCACCAATATTTGAGTCTGATTGATGCCATTATCGAAAATTATGATCTTTTAATATCTAAAGCTAGTACTCCTCAGATTGTAAGATTACAGCATCTGTCACACTCTAGTTATAGAGCTTCCATGTTTTATAAGATACTGGGCCTCATTACACGGTAGGTGGTAGCCATGGCGCTGTTAGCGCCATGGCTACCCCCTTACCACATTCCGGGTCCGTGTTCCCGGAATAGGGACTTACCGGGTCAATCCGACCTTGGAGGACCTGGTAAATCCCCATTCCGGGAACCATTCCCCATTCCCATTTGAGCCCCATAGGGTTCAATGGGAATAGGGAAGTAGCTAATAACGGTACCGCAATTTGCGGTACCATTACTAGCTACTTCCCCATTCCCAAATGAAGACGTATGGTACTGTCTAGTGGCATGGAAACAAGAGTGCTCCCTTACTGATTCCCAACTTCTATGGCCTCCTGTGTGGAATAACATCTCCAAGGCTATCACCTGAGCTAGCCTTCTCCAAATTGTATACTTCTCCCACTATAGAGCCTTTATTAATTCGCTAATTTTGTTCAAGGGTGGAATTTTACAAAATGACAATTGCTGGAGTTGTCTTCATACTCAAGGCTCCTTTAAACATATCATTTCTGAGTGTACAAATGTTAAAATATTTTGGGAAAATGTATGAAAAATTCTTTAATGTGTTTTTTTTCTCTGCAACAAGGGTCCTCCCTCACCTTTCTTTTTCTTGGTAGTGCACCCACACAGCCAATGATCGATACAAACAAATGTTATTTGTTTGCTCTCCTAATTGCAATAGCAATGTAAGCTATAACCTCTAACTAGAAAGAGCTTATGCGTGTACATTTCAGGACATGGTGGAACTCGTGTGCAATATCCATAGAATGAAAAAATGTAATGCTACATCGACATGTGTACAGAGCTAGCATGAACTGAAATGTCAACCCTTTGTAGATTTTTTAGAGAAATCAACTTCTACTTAGAACACATGTTATTATTCTGCTGATTTTGTAAATCTTAGTTTAGACTTTCCCCTCCCTTCCTTTTGTTTCTGTTTGTCCTGTGTGTTCTTTGTGTGCTTAAGGTTAGGTAACTCCTGTTTACCATAACTATGAGTTTATCTTAAATTGCACTTTTGTGCATTTGGACTTTTGAGTATATTCTATCATATAAGGCTCTAATATTATGTAACTTTATTTTGCATAGTTATTTACTACATGCTTACCTTTGTTGATTACATTATATATAATGCAAGCCTTATATGCTTATTGAGTTCAATAAAATATTTAAACAGAAAAAATAAGATTGGAATTGCAGTACCCTATAGAAGTTTCGTGACTCTGAACTAAAACAAAATTACTATGGGGCTCATTACGACCCTGCCGGTCCGGAAAGGACAGTGGTGGTAAAACAGCTGCCACTGCTCTTTCCGGACCTGTTGATCGAGAGTCCTGCAGGTGGGAGGTGTTACTCCCGCCAGGTCTGACCTGGCGGGTTTAACACCACCCGCCTGCAGGCAGACATGGAAACACCGGCTCTGTCATAGACGGAACCAGTGTTTCCATTGTCCCCATCCCCATGGAGTCCTATGGGGCTCCATGGGAATGGGGACTTACACAATTCTGCCTCTGGAATTCCCAGGTCACCGGGGTCGTAATGCCCCGGTGATTCTGGGAATCACGGAGGCGGAATGGTAATACGAGTCCAGCGGTAACCTGCGGTTTTTCCGGCACGGTTACCGCTGGACTCATAATGAGGCTCTATATCACTGAAATACGCTCTCCCTATTATAGCTGCATTTGTACGTGACGAAAATGGCAAACTACAATTGCCATTCCATGTTGCAAAAAGTACTCGTAAAATGTGCCAATGCGCTTGAATTATAGTGATTGATAATCTTACATTTGGTATCGCGGTTGTTTTGCCGACAACAGTTTTTCAGATGTAAAAGTTTGTGAAACATCTACATCTAAAAAACGAATCAAAATATAAATGGGGTAAACGGTCAAAAGGGATGAGGAGGGGTTTGGGGTTAGGGATAACAGTATAGCGAAAGGGGGAGTTGATAGGGGAACCGAAAATAAAAATAAATAAATAAAAGAAAGCATAAGATAATATATTTAAAAACTGGGTGTCGGCAAAGAATCATAGAACCCTTACAGTTAATTCAATTCTGAATTCTGGAACGACAGAGGGATCATCGTGCAATTGAGAATTTGGGATACATTTTAATTTTCATAATACATGGTATAATCCTTCCTCCTTGATCATACATATAGAAATGTGTGCATTAGTCATGCATCACTCATTGGCAATTAAGGCTTAATTATATTGAAACAATGTTGTTCACAGACTGTCTACAGTGGCTCGATTCTACTGTAACTTTTGCATTACCCTAAAGTTGGGGCATCATTTAATACGTAAGGTTGGTGCTCTTGTGCAAGTGATAATCGATGTATCTGTTACATATTTTTGAGAAATGTCAATGTTATAACAAAATACTCTATTTGGTCCGGCATCCACTGGATTATGGCACAATGAATCTAACGGTAGTCTCATGTTTACCAAATGAATGGCATCTCTGCAGGCCCACCCCAAATTCCAAATACCTGCATTGCTCTGTTTTGCCGTCCGCGCCGGCTGTGTAGGAAATATTTGTTTTGCACCCCTCCACTCTGTATTGCTTGGCGAGGGAGGAGAGTGTTCACTTTGTTTAAGTTTGTGAGCATGCCTGTGCTCTTTTTTCAGGCAATGGCCAACCATGGATGTACATCAGCGCCTGCGCCAGCCAAACCCCTTCCAGGGTTCACCAGCACCTTGGATTCCTTCAGAGGACGAGTCTCGAGGCCCCGCATGCCGGTCTGCTTCCAGAGGAGTAACTTTGCTGAAAATGTTGGGGGGGACAGGGGTGGATGTGCAGTGGGTGACCAAGTATACTTGTTATCAATTTTTAAATGCCATATAGCTCCAAACTTGGGTTCTGCACAGCACCTTATATGTATACATGCTGATAGATTTTTTCTTCAAGATTCTGACTGATTAAAAATAAGGTATGTTTCTCCGTGTTCAAATGGCTCCAAGCAGTGGAGTACCGAGCGGGAGAGGCAGGGGGGTGCAGGCTATATGATGCTATTATGTTTTTGCATGCAGAATGGGGAGAATAAAGCCATACTCCCATACTCCCATTGCTCAAAATATTTCTATGACAATGTATATAGTGCATGGTTAGTTTACTTTGAAAGGCTAGTTTATTATGTAATGTGGTTTGCTTCCAAAGCCTTGCTATAATTAATTGTTTAAGCACATGAAATGTAAAGCAAAACCTTAATAAATATCTATATCAACTAAACCTGGAAAGATGTGTGTGGTCGCTTAAATTGTCCACATCCCAGTTTCACCATTTAACCAAGTGTGTGATCTTGAGCAAATCATTTAATCACATTGTGCTTATCTGCAGCTCTGCTAGTGACTCTGATTCACTTCAATGCTTATGTTAATGTATCATGGTATTATAATAGAAAAGCCTAATGACTATAGGTTTGCCCCACATATCATATAACAATAGTGCAATTTAGGTATTTTGCACCACAAAGTTATTTGTCACTTGTCTTATTTATGGCAACTTATTCTAAAGTGACTTCCATGGTGCCTCTAAGTATCAAAGACTGTGAAGTCACTTCTGTTGGTGCAATCCATATACTAATTATCAGGTTTGCATGTATTTTGCCTCAGAGGGCTTGGACAGAGCTCTAATAAATGAGTTTCCTGCATCTGGAATGATCCTGCCGTTTTATGTATTGTGTTGTGTGTTAAAAAGCCATTGTCCACTAATGTTACCAAAAAAGTAGACAGGGCAGGGGTGGGCGGTTTAGGGGCGCCAATGAGACCATGTGGAATTCCACACACTGCATTTTGTTGCTCACCCCTCCTCCCCCACACACACACTCTTACAATGCTGGATACTCCCCTGCTTAGTTTGGTAAGTGAAGCAGTTTTTGGTGGCCTGTAACCTGAACCATGATACCCATTTACTAAGTTGCACCAAACCGTCCTGAAAAAGTGTCTGCAAAACCTGAAATACTTTTTGCCAGTTTGGTGAAGATTATTTTTGGCGGCCGGGGGAAAAGTTATACAGGGCTCCTAAAAGTGTGCCTTTAACACAAAATCCCATACGGTTCTCTCTGTGCACCCAGAGCAAAAACTGCTTAACAAATGTTCACCATGTTTGGAAGGCGTATAGCACTCAAATTCATTTCACAGAATGTGCAGAGTACAACAGTTTTGGCTCACAGGTTTTCTTGACTCTTTCCACTTTACTTGGGTACGTCGCACCTTCCGCCAACTTAACTTCATTTTGAAATTAAGATTGTGGTGCTTTTGTAGCATCTGAAAAGTGGCCAGACTCATTTTAGAGGTGTTGCAGAGCTGTGGCTTGCCACAGAGAATGCACCATTTGTTATTTGTAGTGTGGCCTCATACCTGGGGCATTAATGTGTGCTGTGAGCTCTGCTCACATTGTCCAAATGTGACATGGACCCTCACTAGGGTCAGCCCGCAGCCCAGGGCCCCAACAAACATACACAAACACAATTAAAATATATATTTTTTTAAAGTACTTCTGCTCTGCTTTCAAATGCCGCCCGGGCTACGTCTCATGTTACACCGACCTAACCTCTTCACACTCATGCACCTCCAGACAGAAACCAGGAAGTTGAATGAGCTTCATAGTTCCTGAGTGTGTCGCACAAAACACAAATCCCGAAAGCGATTCTCAGCGTCACGGCCCCTGGAAGTGCTGCTGCTAGCATGGAAGCACAGGCGCCAGGCCCTGCAACACCGAGTTCACCACACTGGCTGCTGACTTTGAGTCAGGCCAGCCAGGGTGAAGGACGGAGCCACGCAGGGCAACCCGACCCTGAATGTGTTGCAGTGCGGCTACCAAGCATCTCGGGATTATGTAATGAGACAGAGCAAGCCTTGCTGGGCACCCCAGCCGGGCTTGCGCTGTCCAATTGCATAATTGATGATTGCGGCCCCCCTGCCCTCCCTCTAAAAGATGGGTGGGACAAAAAGGCATGCCACAGAAGTTGGGGGGGACAAAACCCCCTGTCCCCCTATGATTACGCCCATGTCTGCTTCTGTGGCATTGCCGCTGCTCTCTCTGTACTCTAGTCCAGGTTGCTGCTGCGCCACCATACCGACCAACCGAAGAAGACTGTTCTCCTGAAGTTAAGCACTGCAGGGCAGCGAGACGAGCAAATGAATGTCATGAATGCTGGTGCGACCATGTTTGTATGTTATGTTACGTTATGTGTGGAGTGTCTGATATGTCTATGTGAACGGTGAGTGAGTGACTGTGGGACTGTAGCTGCTCGGTGTGCCTGTGTGTGTGTGTTGTTATTAGAGAGTTAATGCAGAGTAAATGTTCTAGATGCTTGTGTGAATGAAAGAGAAGCTGCATGGGTGCGTGACTGGTGGCGAATGTGTGTGTGTGTGTGATGGACCTGAGACATGGGATGCCCATTAAATGAAAAGACATCTCACGGCTCAGCTCCATCCATCACAGCCCGTCTCACCTACAAGTTGCCATAACAATGCACGGTTCAGCTGAATACAGCAGGTCTCTTGTGCACTCCTGTGCAGTGGGGAGCATTGTGGACAGTCAATTAATGAAGCAGAAGGTGGCAGCATCACTTACCCGGGATCAAAGTGCGCTAGTAGACTCAACACAAGTGTCTTTCACCAATGCAAATACTAGTTTTTTCAATAATTAAATATACTAACCCACACTTAATTCAAAAGATCATAACTACTACAAGAAAGACCCTGCAGGGGTCTGCACCCCATCTTTCAGATCAGCTGTGATGATGCACGTCACGTTATCGCCCCTCCATCGCCCCTTATCACATTACTGAGTCAAATACATCTCTTTAATTGGTTTTGAGTGGATCCGTGTGCCTCCATCAATTAACAAAAGATCTGAATATACCTCGATGAGTAACTCTGTAAAGAATTAAACCAGCTCTAGATAGTTCTAACTGGTAACGTAATATTTTACTTTTAATCGTAATGAGGAAAACCTCAGGTTGTGCATTGACTTCTGAAAATTCAATCAAATAATAGTGTAAAATGTACCCAATAATGTTGATTCTGGACCTCGTTGATATTAAGTTCAAGATTTTACACAGCTCAAAAAATGATTTCACTGGGAAGCTTTTCATTTGTTGTGGTTCAGAGATGGCAATACGTTGTAGGTCATTCTTAAAACGTTGCTTGGTCAGTTTGAGTATACTATAATCCTCTTTAGTGACTGTAATGTTCTGGTGGCTTCTCACAATTCAGACATATTTTCGGATGTATGTGGTGCATTCTTAGCTGTCTTCCAGGATGAAATAGTGATTTACTGACAAGACTTTCCCATTTTGGTAAAAGAGGTTCTCTTTAGACTGGGAGCACATTCATTGTAGGCTTTGTTCGATGATGCATTTCCCTACAGAGGCAATGTAGATTCTTGAACATATACTAATAACTGAAAGAGTACAGCTGCACCAAAGAATGGTGCAGGCCATCATGAAATGCCTACTCCAATTTATGTCACAGAGATTAAACATTTCCTGGGAGTTGCTTGTATTAGCTATCACGTCACTCAATCATTTTCAAGGATAAACCAACATAAAATAAGCCTTACTTAAAATAATGTTCCACACAAGAGGAATCCTGCAATCCAAGCTGTCTTTGAACAGTCTAAACACACTTTTTTGTTCTACACCTGTATTATTCAACTGGTAAAGTTTGTTTTGCCTGCAGATGTGGCTGCCAGCCATCTTTGTTACATATTGTACCAGATCACATAGATGGTCAGCTTGTGTCCAGTTGTTTACTATTTTTGATGACTGAATCCAGTGACTGTTGGCCATAAGGAAAGAGTTCACACAGTGGCAACATTATCTGATGTAGGCTCTTCATGCAGCAGTGGTTTCATACAACCACAAATATCTAACTTGTTTACAGAAGTGTAGTGAATTAACCCAAACATGCCAAATGTGTGTTGTTTTTCACCAGATTCAACTACAGTGCATTATGCCCTATCATCAAGTTACTAATCAGGCCAAAGTGAATGCCCTCTCCTGATTAAATTCCATCTCATCTAGAGGTATCTACTTTATTTGATGGTCGACATTTGGACCTGTTGTTTGTCTTTCACCTGAAAGTGCATTTTCATTGGTATATCTCACCATTAATTTGGACACAAAATATCCCTGAATCAAGACGTGCACCTCCTTGTAAAATATTGTGTGCAGTTTTACCAATATGTGTCTCCTTGTCCTAGAACAGGTGTCAAGGCACCTTGATACACATGCCAAGCCCACACAATAGAGTAGTGAAACATTCTCTGAAACATAAGAATTCTGTCAGCATTGGTGGTACACAAATTAGAACACTCAACTTATGGATATCAAGCAGACTTCTGGGTTCAAGCTTCATTACCAAAGCCCTCCTTTTACATATTTATTTCAGCCATTCAAAATGCACTCGTTACATTATGACAGCATGACTTTATGCATGATAGACCAGTTAATTCAGCAGATAAAAAAATCATCATTAATAGTGAAAATTTGGTGATGTGTAGAGTTGGATTCATTCATTTAATGTATTGAATGTACATTGTGATTTTGCCAAATCGCTGAACACAAATAAACAATGGTACAATAAAATGAAGAAGTAGGGTTACCATGTCAGTTTAAGTAAATGACAGCAGATGTGCTTTGAGAGAGGAGCGAAAAGAAAACAGAGACGACGAAGAACAAACGGAAAGGGTAACATATTAAAAAATGTAGGAGCAAGTAGGGCAATGAATCGAAATAGAGAAGCCACCCAAGAAAGTTTGGGGAGAGATAAGGGAAAAAGATATTGGGAATGTAGAGTGCAGGCAGGAAAATAGAACAAAACCAAAGCAGACAGATAGGGAGGAGCCACACCATGAGAACATTCAAACAGGAATGCAGAAGAAGAATAACAGATGGAAATCAAAGGAAAACCAAGCAATATAGTGTAAAGCATTAGAAATAGAAATCAAGAGGGAAGATGGAAGAGGGTGTGAATAGCAGAGTTGTAGACCGATAAGAAGGGCTCAGCAGTAATCAAGTCTAGAAAGAACCACAGAATTAAAAAATAGTTTAGTTGCGTGAAATGTCAATAGAGGCCCCAGTTTACGAATAATGAAAAGCTGAAAACGGCAGGTCCGAATGCTGCTAGAGATGTGAGAAGAAAAGGAAAGATTAGAGTCAAAGATGACTCCCAGATTTCAAGTAGAAGAAGACAAAGTGACATGAGATGAAACAGTAAGGGGGAGAAGAAGGAATGGAGGAGGACGGGAAGAAAATAATGTCCACTTTAAATGGATTGAGGTGAAGGAAAAGTGAGTGCATTCAGGTCTGAACAGCTTGTAGACGATCAGAGATGTTATTATGGAAAGTATCAGAAAAAGTATAGAAAGAAAGGAAAATCTGGTTGTCATCGGCATAGAAGTGGTATGAAAGACAAAAGGGTTTAATAATAAGCATAAGCGGGGCAGCATATAGAAAGGAAAGAAGAGGGCCAAGGACTGAGTCTTGGGGGACACTGTGATGGAGAGGGGCAGGTGAGGAATGGTTATCAGTCCAAGTGACTAAGAAAAGTAATCAGATAGATAGGAGTGAAACCGATTTAGAACAGAACCACTAATGCCGAAAAAGGAGAGATAAGTCATAAGGAGATAATGATCCACAGTTTCATAGGCAGCAATGAGAATAGAAGAAAGCTTAAAATGGCAGCCAGAGAGGAGAGAAGGGGACGAAACCCAGATTGAAATGGAGATAGAAGGGAGTAATGATCTAGGCAGGTAGAGAGTTGAGACCCAACAATACATTCAAGGAGTTTGGAAAGGTATGGAAGAAGAGAACTGGGTCAATAGTTAACTGGAGCCGATTAGTCAAGAGTAGGGTTCTTGAGAATTGGGAAAATTACTTCATGTTAGAATGAGGAAGGAAAAGAAGAGGTTGCTAGAGGAAGATTGAAAAGTGAATCGTGATATGGGAGGAGAAAAGGGAAACCTTTGGGAATCAGTGAAGAGAGAATGGAACCCAAGGGAGATTTGCACATGTGGGCTCTATTAATGAAGTTAGCCATGTCCGTATCAGTAAGAGAAGTGAAGGAGGCAAAGGTAGAGGAAGAGAGAAGGACGGATGAGAGTTGGCACAAGTAGATGTCTAAGAGAGGCCCTTAAGAGAAGAATCTTTGTGTTAAAAAAAGGTAAATAAGTCTGTGGGAGAAAGAGAGGATAGGATATTTTAAATACAGGCATGTTATTCTTTAATATTAACAACAAACATATTCCTTCCCCTGTCCACTAATTATTAGTAATGAATATTAATTAAAAGGTAATGGAAATTTACTTTAGTCTGTTTAATGAACTGAAATGAAGTCATATCACCATCAATAAACATTTACTTAATTGTAGATATTAAAATCTGGTACACATGTTCAGGCAGAGAGCAATTTGCCTATAGGAACTTGTTCAGTCCTGAGAGCGCTGTTTAGACCCCGAACCAAAAACAAAAGAGGACAAAATCACATGCGTTACAACCTTCAGCCCAATAAGCAACAAGCTGAGAAAGAGTATTAAGAAAAACTGGCATATTTTACAAACTACCGACTTCTGTCCTATGACACTGCGGTTCGCTTTCAAGCGCCAGAAAAATGTGAGAGATATGCTAGTACCTACCTACCCTAAAAAAGTAGAAACTCCCAGCCAGAGTACTTTCTGGCAACTTCCCCCAGTGGTGGGCCATTTTAAGTGTGGCCACTGTGTGGCATGCCCTTTAACAAAAAATTTAAAATCCATCGAGTTAAATGGGAAAAATTGGGTGTTCCGAGATTTCTCTAATTGTTTGTCTACCTGGGTCATCTATGGAATCAAGTGTCCGTGCAACTTGATATACATAGGAAAGACAAAAAGAAGCGTGAAACAGCAGATATGCGAACACAAATCGTGTCTAAAAAACAAAGTGGCTAATAAGGCGTTGGTTGCACATTATGAAACTGCAAAACATAAATACACCGAAATGTTTTGGTTCGTACTCCAACAAATTCCCTTAACAGAAAGAGGAGGTAATAGTGAAATGTCTCTCAGCATAAGCGAACAACGCTGGATTTATTCCCTTGATACTGCCAACTGTGGTTTAAATCTAGCTGTGGAGTGGAACTCTTTGGTAACATAAAAGAACACATATCTTTAGATTTAATTTCAATGTTCTTTTGATGTCTAGATGACGTGAGGTTCTCTCTAAACAAAATAATGCCATCAAACTTTGTTTTTTGCATATAAAACATATACTCTCTCGTGACAGCTTGTATCCTCATTAACATCTTGCATATGAAACATATGCCATCTTGGGACAGCCTGTCTCTACTAAAATAGTGTATCACGACCCCTGTGCTTATGTTGCTATTGACTCACACATTTTTGTGTGTTTATGGGTTTAACTTTTTTCTAATACTATCTTTATTTAAACCTTTTTCCAGGCTATTTCCCGTTATGTTGGGAAGCCTATGTTTTATGCCGTTAGTATATAAAAAAATATCCGGCTTTTGGAAACACAGGAAAATTTTGAAGAAATTCCTGGTCTTGTGACACTTATTAGGCTCCACCTCCATTGGTAGAGTGCATTATGGTCCACGTGGTCTTGCTGTCACTAACCCACGTGTCTGTACAATTATTCTTATACTTGGGGCTAAATTCCCACGAGCGAATCGCTTCTGAATTACTCTTGCCGTGTATAGATGCTCATATTCCCTCGAGCGCAATCAAATAAACACTTGGCCCCTTTAAATAGAGGTAAGCAAAAAGAAAACTGCGGTCATGTGACAACAGGACGCGCTATATAAAAAAGGGCGCAGCAACACAATGTCTTTCTGCGTTTCCTCCCGACGACTTTGGCTACCCGGCGTGACGCACGCGAACGAAGTAGCGGTCCCAGCTGGACTGTCGGAATTCTCACGGCTACCATTGGAGACCGCTCGAGCAGGGTGTACGAACTTGACAAGGTATGCCTCTCCCTCCTCTTTCTCTTTGAACATAGAACTGAAATAATTGTATAATACTCTAGGCGCTTTTCTGACGTTTTGAACTCTCACACTGTCAGTATACAGTAGTGAATGGCCATTTTGTGCTCACTAATGCAACCCCCAATCTTTCGTGATGTGGGCTTACAAGGAGTACATATATATCTAAGGGTTCTCTGTCTTTCACTGTCCGGCATTCATTCAAAGTATAATAAGAAGGGCAATTACAGCCCGCTGTGTGAATTAGATATGGCTGAGTTCTGCTAACATAGTTAATTAACCATGCACTGACACACTATCTCGGTTGTCAACTTCCTAATAGGCAAGAATCCGCCCACACTTACCAGTTAAAGTGCATTTGCTGCCTACCTGGAAATGAGACGGACCGTGGAGCCTCTAAAATATACTAGTCTCCCGTTAAAAGAAAAAAGGTAAGAACCGATAGAAGAAAAAATGGCCGATAAAAATATAGGCAGTATCCCTTAGTGATAAAGAACAATTTTAAAAGGACAGTAGTCTAAGTAATACGGAGATAGTCGCCAGTATTTTTTAATAAACCTAATGTTTGAAGATAATATAGTAAAACTACATGAGCAAGATACCTTCAGGGAAATTTTTACATTTTTCCATTTTTTGAGTATGAGGGTGGTAATTTTACACAAAATCATTTTTGTACCCTCCATTTTCCATCTAGGTTCTACATGTAAGATACCTAAAGAAATTGAATAGTGGGTGGAAACATAGATCCCACCTAAATAAGAAATTGTCCGGGTACTTGATGAACTATCATTTCTTGGAACCAGTAATAGTACTGGCTACAATTGAGCCAGTGCATTCTCACACCCATATTGAATGTAAATAAGGGTTGGATGATGTTTCTTGTTTGTTTTGTTTTCCCCTGTGTTCATAAAGATTTAAATCTAAGAACAGTGTTTTGGTGAAATACATAATGCACAAGTGTAGGACTAACCTCCTCTAGTTGAAGATGTGTACCTTGAATATATAAAATAAAAGATGTACATAGCCCACAATAGCACATGATTTTGAAAATAAATGTATATTTGTGGAGTAACATTAGAATCCTAAATGAAATGTATAGTGACTCCTGAAAATCACCAAAAGGTAACATGTTGTTTTTATATGTTTCTCTTTTTAGATGTGTGTTCTTTGTATATGAGGTATACAACATTATTAATACTATATTGAAGAAATTTACCAGTCCTGAAGAAGGCCATTAAATCATGGGTTCTACAAGCACAAGAGATAGTGCTTAATCTTACCCAAGGGCCGAAACATGTCGACTACTGTATAAGACTAGAAAACAACTAAGTCAAACATCTAACAGCTACAATCTATTGTAATCTGTTGTATTGACGACAGAAACCCCTATTGAAGAGTTGTTGGTTATCAACTGCGGTCATGTGTATTTTGAAAATCACAAATAATTGTATGTCTTTTATGTAGATATTTTTATATTTTGTGATATTGAATAAAATTGCTCTTTTCTGTAAAGCAAATAGTGAAAAGGGGTTTATCAGCATTGGGGCACTATGGTATGTGATTAATTGAGTGTGGTTTTGAAGGAAGAAATGATGTTTCTCCCTGTGCAATAGTGAAGATCATCCAACCCGACATTTATATAGGATGAGTGGGGTAATCTGTTTTCTCATTTTTGTCATATGTAGCTTATTACTACTCTCCCGTTTTTTCGAGAATCAGATCCCCCAATAACACAAAATAAGGGAGAGTACCTTAGTCGAGGTAACAGTCCTGAAAGTGCCATCAATAATTATAATTGAAATAATTCAAATATGCTCAAAGTCAGATCGCTCCTAGAGAAACGTTGCTGGCATGTGACAAGTACTGTAGAAGGGCAGCATAATATGTCAACTATTGTATTGGCCTCCTCAGTTCATCCCTTTAGCCAACCAATGCTTGTTTACTTGTCTTAATTTGGGGAAGTGATTAGCCAAACATAAATTGCCACAGTGGGCAGTTGAATCCACTATTGGTTGATTGGTATGTAGAAAATACCTTTTTTGCCCACTGACTTCTCTAGTGGATACATTTTGTGGTTGATGTACATTTGAAGATACGGTTGTGGGTTATGCTCTAGAGGGAAGTTATCAGGAGGGATTCTGGACCACCAAGTGTGTTTGGTGAATGTATCATACAAGGTGTGTAGAAGGTTCTCCTTGAAGAGGAAGATTTTGAAATCATTTTATGAATCGCATGATGGTGGACGCAAGCCTGATACTGATGAGTAGAAGTTCCATAGTCTTGGGGTGTAGATGGAGAATTAGTTTTCCCTACTTCTTAGTTTATCGCATTTCTCTACCTTAACATGCAAATTCCTGACTTCTGGTGAGGCTCTCTTTGCCAAACATGGTGATCTTCGGCCAGTAGGTGGGGAACATGCATGTTAACAGCTCAGTTTATGATCCATCTGGCTATGCATGTAATGCATGCTTGTCGAGTAGCCAGTGATAATTAATGAGTGTGGACATTATGCTGTCATATTCTTGATACTTTTGATGAGATGGGCCGTGGTGTCAAGGATGCTTCTCATAGGCGCTTCAGTGATGGTGGGAGGGCCAGTTATTAGCCCTTCTGCAGGAGGGAAAGTTGGAACCATGCTGTCTGATCACTATGTGTGATATGAAGGAGAGGTGGCTGTCAAATTAGGATTCCACCATATTTTATGATGGTGCCATCTATAGGACCAAGCGCTAAGGTTCATGGTAGACAGCCAGATCCATGTGTGTGTGTGTTTTCAGTATTGTTGGTGAAGATTATGAATTGAGTCGTGGATGGATTTAGTTGATTTAGTTGACAGTAGTTGACAGTAGTTGCAGGACATTAGGGCAAAGCACACCTTTAGTTGGTCGTTGTCTCTTATAGATTATGGTTTCAGGTAGAATGTGTTATTACCTGCCTAATGGTGGATGTGGATGTTGAGGCTGTGAGGATGGCATGCAGGGGCTCTGGGTGGCAATTGAAAATCCTTGGTGAGAGGATGGGTCTCGTGATACGCAAGAGCTGTCCGAAAGAGGTGGTGATCTTAGTCTGCCCGAATAAATATGATATGATATGGCATTTGTAACGCGCCTGTACTGTTTCAAGGCGCAAAAATATATATAGTTCATGGTTTTGAACACTTTAAAGGTAGGGTGAAAAAATGAAATATGTGCCATGCCCAGTGTGCATTGCTCAGTACAACAATGATAATATTCTTATTCTGACAACAGATTATACTGGAAGTGACCATTAGAATGTAACATTGTACAATATTTAATAGATGTAGTTTACACAATTATATAAATGTACTCTCTTACAGTAGCTTCTTTTGTGAAAAATATTCACCATTTTGCCTCTAAAATATCTTCCTTGGAAAGGGTCACAATCAAAATATTTATTTTGGCATGCCTGCCACTTGGTACAGCACTGACAAAGAATGACAGTGAAGGCATACCAGCCAGCACTACCAGATAATGAGAACAGAGAGAGCGCCGAACAAGAACACTCTCATCAACAAATAGAGTGACAGCAAGTCAGAGTGGGAAGACAGACATACACAGACTGATAGTGAAAGGCGAGTGAAAGTGAAAAAGGAGGGACAGAGAAACAGAAAGGGAGGAAAGCTGGAGAGAGAAGTAGAGATAGAGAGTGAAAGACCGAATGATACAAGGAGAGAGAACGATTGAGAGATAGGGAGAGACAGAGGGATGTACCTTGCATTATGGAACGTGTACAGATATTTCAGTCACATTTTCCTTTTATGTTTCTTTATCTCTGCAAAATGTATAATGATGTTTAAATATAAAAAACACAGGCATCTTTTGCAATCGGCCACTCTTCCTGATGCATAGTTATCCTAATTTAACACATCATCCCTATCATCCCGTTTTCCAGAGTTAATGATGGCTGCTAACTGCTTAAACCATAAATACATTCAACACATTTCCCAGATGCACTAGGACATTTAGGCAGGGGAAATTGAACAACATATGTCTGAATGGTTAATTGGCTTAATTGCTGTTAGTTAGGATATTAACACACTTGATCCACTCCAATGGCCACAATATTTATTTAATAGCATTGATTTTAGTTGGATGCTTAGCTTCAGTTACCATTAAAGGGATATTTCCTGTTGCTGATTACCTCATAAATATATAATTATAGTTATAGGCTAAATAAAGCCAACAGGCATTAATAATGAAGACCATTTGACTATGGGCCGTTAAAGACAGGACGGAAAGTTTTCTAAAAGAAGCGTATTCTTGAAATGTAAATACACTCTTGGCTTCCATTTTTAATGAGACTGCACACATTTTCCAGTTGGTAAGACGATATAAAAGAGGCAGTAAACATCGCAAAGCCACAGATAATCTCAAGAGGAATGGATACAACTACTTGCCGCATATTTTAACAAGCTGTTTTAACTATCTCCATAGTTGGAACAGATCATCAGGCAAACAATGATTTATAGTGGGATATATAGGGAGGTGATTTTAATTGCGATTTATGGTTACAGACACACACACACAAATGCAAGAATGCAGACACTCATGCCTGAACACACATGCACACACACAGACCATGTGATAATTAAAACGATGAACCTTGTTTTTACTGTACATTTTGCACAAAAGGAAGAGTTACTTGGAGTAGTAATATGTGTTGCTCTCGTTTTTTTAAAGCTTCTGGATTTAAGCATTTTCTATAATTATTCCTCCAACATAGGGTTTAATCTTGATGAAAGAAAATAAAGCTCAAAATATGCCGTACAAGAAATGGGTCATTTCAGTGAAATCAGACCCCCACATATTTTGTGTTGGAGTGAAAATGACAGCATACATTTTCTGTCTTAGTATATCATATTTTGTGCAGGCACACTTCATACCGGAACCGCCTGCTCAATTTAATGGTACTTAATTTATGAATCTCGAGCAGAAGAAGACCCTGATTTGAACATTGCAAGTACAGGCTACGACGTTGTCTCAAATGGAAGTTTAACTTGCTAACTATTCACTGGGTGTTATTTAGGCAAGATGACGCCCGGAGGTGGGTCATTACTGGTCGGTAATGCCCCCAGGGCCATATTTAGAAGCCATGGATTTAACAGAGCCCCAGGGGCATTACAAGACTGCTAATAGCCCTCCTCAGAGGGTTATATTGCCATTAGTACCCCTGCCCATTGTACCGGGGTACTAATTCCAATTTTTCTCCAGTCGAGAAACAGCGGTGCAATCTTACTTGACACTAGAAGAATAAAACATGTCAGCCGTGGATTGGTCAAGGGACTACACGTAGTCCCTTCTCCCTTTGCCATGGAAACAATGGTCGGGACGGTGCGAGATGCACGCCGCAACGCCTTCAGGATTACCATCAGATAATGCTCGGAATCCCACCTATGCAGCCTTATTTTCTTTGTTGGGAAGCAGGGTAATAATACTGAATATTTGCACTGATAAAAGTGGACTTAGCTCTAGTGCAAACATTTTCTCAGTGCGAAAAACATATTCTTTCAGTTCACGTTTTGTCCTGGTGCAAAGAGTATGTTTTTTGCAAAATGACTTTGTTTGCATTGGAGCTAATTGCACTTGCATCAGTGCAAGGTTTCTGCAATTCCACCAACTTTGAGAAGCACTGGATTACTTAAAAGTGAAAGCTCAGTGATTCATTTTAAAAGTAATTGTTCCCAGGAGGATGTATTTTTTACCATTATTTAGGCAATATGAGCCGAGGAGGGGGGGCCATTACCGGTCTGGTAATGCCCCAGAGGCCATAGTTAGAAGCTCGAGTGAAGCAAGGGCTTTAACATAGCCCCAATGGGCATTACCAGACCAGTAATGGCCCCCCTCCAAGGGTCAATTGCCACTAGTACCCCAGCACTAAGAACCAGGGTACTAATTGCAATCTTTCTCGAGCCAAGAAACAGCACTGTGACCGTTTCTTGACTCAAGAAGATAACAAAAAAACAAATGGCGTCCCCTGATGGGGAGAAGGGACTACATGTAGTCCCTTCTCCCTTTCCATGGAAACAATGGTCTGGACCTGCACGAGATGCACGCCGCAACATCTTCGGGATTACCATCAGGTAATGGTCGGAATCCCACCAATCGCTATGCAGCCTTATTCTCTTTGTTGGGAAGCTTGGTACTAATGAACAAGAGTGAAAATAGAATTAGAATATTAAAGATGAAGATATGTAATCTATTATAAAAACGAATGTTTTAAAGTAAAACTGCATCAATTAAATGGTATCTTTATCCAATGAGTGAGATCCAAAATATGACCTCACCCTAAGAGAGGTGTATGTTTTTGTGTACTTATGTATGCGTGTATTTATTCATGTGAGTAATTTAAAAAGCGTGAAGCAAGCTAGAAAGTAACAGAGCACATCACAATCAAAGGAAGGTGTACACCATCCCGGAGAAGGAGAGACAGAGAAGAGAATATTGTCACCAGTATGCAGTCGCCATTGATTTGTGTGGTCTTCAGTTCTTTCCGAGTCCAGCATTGAGGGAACCAAACATTAAGTTGCTATATTGGTCCGGAGAAATGTGCACATTGGGAGAATACTTACTTTCTAGTCTTCTTCTATTTACACTTCATGTTAGCTAGTCTTGAGACCTCCTGTCTCCTGATGTTGCATTATGTATCCTGACATAATGAATTCCGTGGCCCCTTATGATGGTGTCTTGGTTATCAGTAAGCCTGGGTGAATAAATATGCCTGAACCCTGATTCACCCACATTTCTATTTTATTTGTGGGATTTGGGTTCGGCCGTACTTTTAAGACATTCTGGTGACAGATTCGGTTTAAGTTCATGATATGATATGATATTTTCTTTGTATCACACTTGTACACAAGTGTTTCAGAGCCCGACTAGACAAGGGATGGGAACAGGGGAGAACACAACACAACAGAGATCCTACTAGGCCCAGTGACATTGAGAACGTGCAAGTGTATGGGAAAGGGAAAAGGGGAAAAGTGCATGGAAGGGGGAGAGTGGAAAATGCGGAGCAGAGTAGAGCAGATAAATAATAATAAATACAAATTCAGAGAAAATGGAGGCAATAAACCGTGGTAGTGCAGCCAGCAAGTGGCAAGTTCTGTGTTTAAGGCAGTGGAATGGGTAAGTCTGATAAGTGCAGAAAAAGAAGAAAAATGGGTAGGGGGGCATATGGGTACAGATACAGTCCCCAGTGCAAGGGGTGGCCAGGAGGCAGTGCAGGAGGGTGGCAGGTTGAGCAGGTACCTGGGCTCAGGTGCCAGAGTGTGGCCAGGTGCACAGTGCCAAGAGGGAGCAGATCAGCAAGGGAGAGAGGGAGCGAAGGCAGAAGCAAAGAGGAAGGTCTTGAGGTGCTTCCAGAACCAGAGATGGTTCTCCTCAAGTTTTAGAGAGGCAATTTTATTCTTATAAAATGTTACTGGAAACACATAATTTGAAAAGGTCAGACTTTATCCTGTGAACACATGTTCAAAGCAAACAAAGCATAAAGTTGATGGAATAGGCTAGACCATTCCTGCAAGGGATGCACAAGGAAAACAAACGGTCTTAATGACTAAAAGCTTGCAGCTGGCTGTTTTTTAATACAGTACCCAAAATTAACTCTTTGTATTCAGCTGCAAAAGAATTGAAATCTTTTTTTCAATAGAAACACTTAGGGCCTCAATTCCGATTCTGGCTATAAATCAGCAGTAAATGCTTCAAATTCCTGCCAAAATCAGTTACTGTTCAATTGATTTGTATGTTCGCTAACGACCAATAATGTTTGAGAGTACGATAAAGGAAATTAATTTTCTTCAGTTTTCTTCTAAACGACAAAAAGGAAATTACACTACGAATTCCCCAGTGTAAAGAATTCCAGTGGGATGGTGCTAGCACCTGAAAGGAGTAAGCAGGGTACTTTTTGCGTCTATAAAAGGGTACCATAGTTGGAGGTTCTGCTTACTGAACTTAATGCACAAGCTGGCGTGTACCAAAGGATTATATCTTTGAGATAGAATGGGACATGCCCATGAAGATCTGTGTAGCTTTAGAGTCATTGCTTTGAAGCTCACCCAAGCCAGTGCTGAGAGCCAGTGGGATTTTTCTGAGAATGGCAGAAATATGCTCCTTCCTGGGCGTGTTATTTACAATGCCAGCTCCAGTGATGCTGATTATTGGCAGCCACTGAATACTCTTAGTATTAGCCCTTAGAAGGAGAATATTACAATAGTCTAATTTTGCACCGATGCTTGCACTAGAAATCAACATGCACGTGCCTTCTGACAGAACATACCAGATTTGCCTTGATAACATCAAACAATATTAAGAACTCAGTATGAAGTTTACCTGCGACATCAAAAAAGCACCTGAAATGTTACTTTATTTGTGGTTTTGGTCAATTGTGAAGATTCTGAGATTTGGAGATAAGCTAAAATTAAATTGGGTTTTATATGATTCGGATCTAAAGATAAAAGTTCTGTTTTGACGTGGTTAAGGCTTGAATAACTGTCTTTCATCCAGTTTTCAATAAGATTAAATATATTCTCTATGAGATCTAGATTTTATTCTGGCATACCCATGAGTTTATAAACCATCTGGGTGTCCTCCACATCGTTTGAAATATATGTCTTCTGTACTGCTCACTGAGTCATGCAGAGATCAGATATATCAACTAAATTAAATGAATGATAAGCATGAACATTGTGGAACACCAAAATTCAGAGTGGCAGGATAACATTTGAATGTCCCCATTTATATATTGTAATCGTACCAGACTAAATGGAATTCCTTTAAGGAATGTCATAATCTTCACCATCAATACTTAACCTGCATTGCATGCCTTAGCCCTACTAACCTTAGTGAGGTCCTCATGGAAGAGAACACAGCAGGATGAGACTTCATGCAACCCTAATTCATGACATACTCTTTCCCAGCCCTGTAGTCTTTTCAGAGGCCCATGTTTGTTGTGAATTCCCTATGTTGTACTACCATAAACTGTCATGGTCATGAAGTCAGGGGCACAGGCATGCAGGGTTGCATGCACAGAAGACTTGGATGGACACTGTCCTGGTGCCTTTGGTGCCAGGCTCATGAACAAAAGTAAACAAGAACATCCATTTAACACCAACAACCTTTTATTATGGACATAGCACTTCAGATGCATTAACCTTGAACATTCCATCCATTAATCAGGATGCATTAACCTTGAACATTCCATACATTAAGCAGCCCCAAGTGTATTCTTGGGTGTGGCTGCTAATGGATTGCCTTCACACCTGCTCACTCTCTAGGAGTGGCAGGGTGTGGCTGGTAAACCGGCCCTAATGGGCGTGCCCACGATCTCAACTATATAAACTTCCCGATCCTCAAGACAGACGCTTCGCGTTATTCTGCACTTGCAAGCAGCATAACGCTCACCGTCACCTGAGGTCAGACTTACCTTTGAAGATCCTGCTTCCTGGACATCCTGCTTCCTGCCAGCATACTTACCAACTGGGGGAAGCTGTTCTTACCTGTAAATATCTTCGTCGAACAAAGTATTCATCTTTACACTTTCCAGAACGCCGAAATCTTCATCTTGGCACCGCAGCACAACACGCTCCATCGTCGACAGCAGCACCTGCAAGGAAAAACAGAAGACAAGGTTAGACATCGAAAAAATAGTCAGTTTAAGGTTGCGCTTTGCCTTACTTCACGCTTTTCCTTAAACCATCACTTACCTGCTGTCGAACATTGCGGTAGCAGCCATCTTCCATTCGGCCGCATCTCGCGACTCACAGCTGCATTGAGGACGCATTTCCATCTAAGTGAAGAAAACAGAAGAGAGACATTATTGCGGGCATAAATAGGAGCAACATAAAAAGACATTAAACAGAATGAACATCATCACAAGAGCTCAAGAAAGACTTACAAATCATATGGAGAAGCATAGTTGCAGCTGGACTGGACTAATCCTTATCAGGGGTCAGTGAAGGAACTAGATCCCATTCAACGCGCCCCTTTCAGAAGTAGCAGGATGGAGAGCTTATCTTCCATAACTCACAGGAGCGGTATCGCCACATACCACCGCTCATAGCTTTTCTACTGAGGGAGAGGCCTGAAGGGGGACCATAACAAGAACAAGTTGGTCTTGAGAGAACTCAACCATGTTAGCCTTCTGGTCATGCCAATGTTTGACCAGAGCTTGACCAGATTACTTGCCTCTGCTATCATGTGTGACATTCTCCTTCAGAGACCTATCACATAGTCAGTCACTCTGACTGGCGTGGGGGAAGGAGCTCTCTCCAACCCCGCCTTAATCAGGTCCAATGGACCTCTGACTGGATGGCCATAGAGAAGTTCGAAGGGACTGAATCCTACTCCCTCCTGAGGGACTTCTCTAAATGCAAAGAGAAGGCATGGCATTAGAAGGTCCCACTTTCTTCTAAGGGGTTCTTCTAAAGCACCTATCATGCTTTTTATAGTTCTGTTAAACCTCTCCACCAATCCATTGGTTTGGGGATGGTAGGCAGTTGAGAACTTGTAGGTGACCCCACAGGTTTTCCACATGGCTTGCATGTAGTGGGACATAAAATTGTATCCCCTGTCAGACATCACCTCCTTAGGAAAACCTACTATGGTAAAAATACCAAGTATGGCCTTAGCCACAGCCGGAGCCGTTACAGTCCTCATAGGTATGGCTTCAGGAAATCTAGTGGCATGATCCACTACAACCAGGATATACCTGTTGCCTGAAGATGTGGGAGGGTCAAGAGGACCAACAATGTCAATCCCAACCCTCTCAAAAGGAGCCCCCACCACTGGGAGAGGCCCCAAGGGTGTCACATTCTTGGCTCCACTCTTGCCAGAGGTTTGGCAAGTGTGGCAGCTTCTGCAGAATTTGTCTACTTCTGAACCCATTTTAGGCCAGTAGAAGTAAAGAGAGAGCCTTTCCTTGGTCTTCTTAAAACTAAAGTGACCAGCCAAAGGTATCTCGTGGGCTAACTGCAGAAACTGGAGTTGGTTCACTAGAGGTACTACAAGTTTCTTGTAGTCTCCAGGGGTTGACTTAGTCGGTTCACTGTAGAAGAGGGCATCTTCCCAGTGCAACCTATACTTCCCAGGCTCAGTCACATTGAGCTGAGAAGCTGCCTGTAGGCGAAGACCTTCAAGGGTAGGACACTCTCTTTTTCCTTTGCTGAAATTCGCCCTGTTGGATCCACCTTCTGCCAGTAAAGACTGCAGCTCAGGATGGTCAACAGGGTCAAGATCTCCTACCAGAGTAGGATATTCTTCTAGATCTGATTCCTCAGTATCTAGCTGGACCATACAGGGTTGAACCTCACACTCAGCCTCAGCTCGTGAAGGAGACATGGATGTGACTTTGGACAGTCTTGGAGATGTCCTTCTGAGCCCAGGAGTGCTTGCTGGTTTCTTGCTGGCAGACTTGGGTTTCCCCTTTGTCTCTTTCTGTCCTGCAATAGCAGTAGGTCCTGTGGACTTGGGGCGATAGTTTCCTCTATCATGTCTCCAGGAGAGCCTCTCAAAGGTCTCTCCCTTGCAGACCTAGTGAGCTCCTGCTTCCTTCTGCTGGGGGGCCTGGGGGTAATAGATACAACTCCAAGAGTTTTAAGGTCATTACCCAGCAGAACCCTCCCAGGTATGTTACTTTGCACACTGGTAACTGGGGAATCATTTGCACAGGGCCTCCAGCTAACTTGGTTAGGTGTTTGGGTGCCTTAGCAACATCCTCCACCTTGAAAAAACATTCATCACCCACAGTTATGCTGGCTCCAGTGTCTCTGGTGGAAGGGGTTTCCTGGCCATTCACAAGAAAACTATCTTTGTGATACTCTTTAGTATTATCTGGGATTGAGTTATAGACATCTAAGTTCTGTTGTTCCCAAAGACCCAAGGGCACTAAAGAAACACTAGCTGAGACTCTCATGGGCTCATCAGAAAGTTACTGAAAGTTTCCACTGGCTATAGGTCCTTCATCGACCTGGGAGAAGGCTAAGGAGACAGTGTGGACCCCTGAAGGTTTACCCTTACATATGGGATCTCCTTTCATATGGTCAGTTAACCCACAAACAAAGCATTTCCCAAATACTCTCTGGAATGGGGGCTTGTTCTGACCTCCATCTGGTTTGGGACCAGAGGGTACACTAGCCTTATTCAATTTTCCTGGTGGCTTACCCTGGTTATGTTTGTGGCACTCTTTTGGATTGGAGTTATTGGAATTCCCTTTGTTGTCTTTCTTGGGCTGCTTCCCCTCATTCTTTTTCTGAGTAGCCCCAGAATCCTTGTGAGTAGCCCTGTTGGCAACCCACAAGTCAGCAGCCTTAGCTAGTTTCTTAGGATCTATCTCCTTTGAATCATCCAAGTGCTGTCTAAGATCAGGAGAGCAGACATAAAAAATAGACTCCACATCACAAGATTCCTCAAACCTTCATAAGTGTTCACTTTGTAACCCTTAACCCAACCATCTACGTTTTTCAAACATTCACACACCCAGGTAGCCCAAGGGTTACCATCATGCTTTTTGAGGGTTCTAAACCTCTTAAGATACTGGGAAGGGGTCTTCCCAAACCTAGCTATTAATGCTAGTTTCACACACTCATAATTCTGTTTATCCTCCTCCCCAACTCCATTACAGCATCACTTGCAACAGGGGGGAGCCTAGAGAAAAGCCAAGGAATCAATTGACTCCCTGAGATACCTTGAATCCCATGATTGAACTCAAACATTGCTAACCAATCCAAAACATCAAGTTTAGTATCATACATACCAATCATTTCATTTGGCATACAGGGTCTCTTAGGGCTGGAAGACCTAGAAGACTCTGGGAGAGAAGCATTTTCTACAGACAATTTCTTCATCTCTAGTTCGTGATTCAGCTCCATTTCTCTGAGCCTTAACTCTTGATGTTTCATGGCAGTTTGTGCATCAATACGTTTCACTTCCAATTCAAGTATTATTTTTTCAAGTGCAATAAACTCAGGAGTAAGTGCAGGGCCTGTGGGGGTCCCTGTGGACAGAGGTTGTGCTTTCTGAGCAGGCAAAGGAGTTGTAGGGTTTCCTAACAAGGATTCATCTACTTCTTTTAAAGTAACACTCTCAGAATCAGAAACATCAGTATCCACATTTGCTGGAGGGGTAGGCCCGTCTGACCCACTCTCCAGACTTTGTTTTCCTATTATCTTTGCAACCAATTTGGATTTCTTGCCTTTACCAGAGAGACTCCTCTCTCTACACATGGTTCTCAAAACCTCAGCAGTGTAGTTTAAGAGACCCTCTTCAGTGTAGCTTTCCATATTTGACATGATTTCTCAATTAAATAGAATTAGTGATATTAGCCTTGTGGTTAGTTGACCCCAAGCAACAGTAGAATTCTAAGTGTAATCACTCTACTTCCAAATCCTCACCCTGTACACCAGTGTTAGGCAGAATCCTGTGAAGTGCCCTTAGGGACCAATACACACAATTAAGACTACAGGTGGCAATACAAGTTTTACCTTTGGTACAAGCCTGTACTACTATGTTAAAGTGGTAGCAGTAGCGGAGCAGCCAGGCTTATCTCAAGAGTATATGAGCAGTAGCAGAGATTACACAAAGGGACCACAATTACTGTGACTCAAGCAAACACTGACTCAAGGTTTCAGGTAAAAAATATAAGTACATTTATTTTTAAACCATTTGTTATTAACACAACACTTCTATTAACTCAAAACCACACATAAAAATACACTACAACCAACCAATTCACTTTGATACACTCTAACTCAAGGTAAGTACCCTATGTTTTAACGGACCGGTGTTGTGAAACAAAAGACGTTACCGGGAATACACTTGCGATCACTTTTTGACAGTAATGACAGTTCGGTCTTACTAAAGAATTGCATATCCGCGGCAAGAAATGTTACTGGGGAAAAAACACACTTAGCACCTGAGTTAACCAGAGACAGTTGGGGGCAAAAATCCTAGGCAATACTTTTGTCAAGGCAGACAGAATCAGAGAACTCTATTTGACAGAATTCAAGAGTCAATAGGCTGGAGCCAGTGTCAAGTGGAACCGGGTTCCTGTTGTCGAGGATCATACAGTCAGACAGTTCCAGATTCAACATTGCCAGGAGTACTTCGATATTGTCAACAGAGGAAGCAAAAGTTATAAGAAGGAGGGAAAACAAGGGCAAACCTTGGAGGTGAAGAAAAAGGGATTCACCCTAATTCATCAAGCAGAACACAGTACCTTATTCAATGAAGAAACTGGTGCCACGGCAGTTGTTCCTATTGGTTTTCTGCAGACCCACGGTTCCTGGAACTTCGATGTGAAGGAGGACGTCTGGAGGGGTCTGCACTACACAGGGATGAAGCCAGCAGCAGCGACGGTGAAGAAAAGGTGCGCTCTTTAAAAACAGGAGAGGCTCTTCAGATGGCTATCCGGACCACTACAGCAGTGTGCAGCAATTTCGACCAAGAAGAGGTGCCTCTGGCTGTGGAAGATGAGCTGTGGAAGATGAGCTGGTTATCCCACCAGGCTCAAGGGAAGAAGACTCCGGACTGGATCTTCTCTGGTCGTCGAAGGGTAGATAGCTCAGGACTGCAGCAGGGCTTCACCGGGACGGGGTAGTTGCAGCAGCCGTCTTCTTCTCCGCTTCTCTTCGGTTCCTTGTAGTTCCAGTGGCGACTCTGATTTCTAGCCCAAAGAGACCTGCCTTTTATGCAAAAATTCCCCATTCACACAGCCTGGCTGTCAATCACGCAGCAGGGGGGTTGTCCAGCCCGGACAACCACCTGAGCCAATCATGGCAAAGTGCGACTTGGGTTTCCTAGGATACCCTGTGCAGGAGGTAACTACACCCCTCCCTCACATTCAGCCCACCTAGACACCCAGGCGCCTGGGGGATGGCTTCTTGGCAGAAGCCCGCCAAAAGACAGTGAACAAAGGAGGCAAACCTGGTTTGCAACGCAAAGCAAAACACAAGAAGAACTTTAACAAAAAGAAATGGCGAATAAACCCGACCGGAGCCAAAAGTAAAAGTATTTGGTCAAGCGGGTTTATGTTTGAGGCTAATATAATAGCCTAAAACAATACCACGTTTATATAATATAATCGCGGTAGAAAAGTTAGGGTAGATACCACTGCCACCAGCCAAGTCTAAATGTTAAAAGAGCAAAACAATGCTCTAGAAGGTACAGATAGAAATGGATACGGAGCAACCCTTTCCAGTATTACATGTAAGATGAGGTGTACTGGATCTGTGGTTAAATGACTAGATAAAGTTAATGGCAACTTTACCCTTTTCTGGGGGACTGTAGCAGGCCTCAGAAATGGAGTCGGTGGGAAGTCTAAAAGACAACCCTGTGTCACTGCACTGAAGTTGCTGTGTAACACACAAAAGAAGGGGACTACTGAAGTGGTGTACTCCAGAGTCCACAATCACAAAAACAGGTAGAAGACACATGGCAAAACATGGGTAAGAGTGGGGGAAAAGCTCACACTCTTACCAAGTGAAAAAATCAACTCCAGATATCCAGCAAAGCTGCTGGGGGACTCACTAGGTGAGGGAAATTAGCCATAAAATGAGAATTCTCCCTAACAGGGTTGAGGGAGCAACCAGTGAATTTCCTTTAGGGTGGGAAGTTGCCACCATTCAATGTTGAATACAGAAAAGTATCACGCATTACATTCTCAGAAATCCTGCCTTTACTACAACCAAGTATTACACCTATCTAAGCAGTCTCATAAATACTCTCTCATCCCTGACAGACAATTGGAAGTGTTAAATATGGTGATACTGTGGTGTCCCTGTACAACTTTCGCTTTGTTCACCATTACTCTGATTGCAAAGAGCTTATAATCAAATAATGTGATAGTAGCAGATGTGGTCAACATCACTGTGTTTGTGTTGAACATCAATGACAGACATATTTAAATATGGGCTTTATTCCATGGCAATTTTGCTTGAAGTTCATCAGGGCTGATTCATTCTGTTTTTCTAACATGCAGTCATGTTAATTCGAGCATGACTGGGAGACAATGCATGGTCCAGAAAGCTGATGTCTCCTGAATGCTCATTGATGAACAGCAACCACTTTTATGATGCAGTACAGCCAGGTGCATGCAAGGATGCCTGTCCACTGGGGTGAGAGGTATTCAATAGACGCCCATGTGGCAACCTTCATGTTTAAAGATCCAATCTCTTACGTAGCTTGGAGGACTTGAGGCAATGATATGATTGAAGTCAACAATGTCAAGAGGTGAGTAAAATTGATAGCATGTGAACCTGTTAAAAAGAAGGCTTGTCAGAAACATCAATTCTTAAATGTCAACTGATTATATGCTAATGTACGCATTATTTTTCAAAAGAAGTATAGATATACATTTAAATCTCCCAAATGGGCATTCTTTTTTTTAACTGTATGGGTCTGGTTGGGGTTGTTCATAAGGATGCAAATCAGTAATTGGTGTTATTTATGAAATTTCCTGTGTGCTTTGTGTCAGCATGATGTACAACAGGAACAATGGCAGTTCAGTTGGAGGGGTTGGGATGGTAGATTGCTGGTGGGTGCTGGTTGGTCATGAATAATATATCAACTTAAAACACACTTATCAACATTCAGAATGATATGTCGGATAACCATAAGCAACTGGACCGTGCATATGTGCTGCTGCAGAAAATCATTATTTTCTTCATCTTTACTTTACAACTATTAATATCCAACATGGACCTTCTTGCTACTTCATGCTTGAAAGGAGACCCAGAGTGACAGCTTTGTTCCCGTAGTAGGTGAAACGCAGGAAATGGTAAAGAAGAATATGTTTGACTAGTCTGATACTATCAAGAAACCTTCAACAAGGAACAATTCTGCAAGGGCAAGAAATCCCTTAGACCCATGACCTATCATAAGGGAAAGATTTCCAGGGCCAATATCAACACAGTAACTAACACATTATCACCCAGAGGCCTACTGCCATTACAGTGGTGCCCGAGGTTCTGCAAAACCTTCAGTCTGGTGTTGTCCTGCAAGTCATTTGCACACAGAATGGATTGAAAGTCATGGCATGCATGATCCATATCTGGGAGCAAAGTAAGGGAAAATATATCAGAGAATCCCTGATGAAGTGGGGGAATACATCAACTTGTAGCCAGACAGAATTGAGATTCACACTTGACGCCAAGTGCTTGTATAGCCAGTTACTGCCACAGTTACTGCCACAGCTGTTCAGACCTCTGAGCACATTTCATTGCACAAGGACTTTAAAGGATGACAGTTGGGGAACTAGCTTCATTATAAAGGCAACCGAAGAATATGGTACCTGTAATGTGGAACAAGGTACACAATAAATGGATCTATGTGATTATTGCGACCCTCACAATTGCGACGGCCGAAAAAGGGGGTGAAAAGTCAGCATTTTCGGCCGTTGTAATTGTGAGGTCGACTTTTTGGTATGATTCTCAATAAATCATTGCACTGTCACATATTTTTGAGCACATAGGGAAGGTGTTCTGAACTGAGATTGAAGAAGGTTGTATCAATAATAGAGAAACACATTCAAAATGATGTTTTTAACTTTGAGGAGAGCCATCTCTTATGTATTTAAACTTGAACTTGAAGAGGGGTTCCTGGAGCAGGCCACGTCGATTTATCAGAATGCCAAGAGAATGTTTGGTTTCTTTGGCAAAAATATATCACAAGGATTAAGGCAGAAGGCACAAGTGAGATGGTGAAGGAGGAGACAGGGACAGCAAATACGAGATTGTGGGTGCTATATCTGATCCACTCAGGTAAAGAGCAGGCGATCCTGCCAAATCCTTGATCTCAAGACATTTATTGTAGCTGACCTAAAGGGAACAAGGGAAATCATGAACATCAAATGAATACTGGGTTGTGTGGCACTATGATCACAGAGAAGACCCTGTAAAGATAAACCCTCCCAAAGAAGAAGCCTCTGAAAGAGTGCCTTTTTAACAGGAAGGGATAATGTGTTTTTTGTTTTTGTGGAACTGCCTTTATTTTAATCAAACCATGGAAAGAGATTGAGCTGTCTTATTTGTGAGACCATTCCATTGATCATTATCTGTATCCATGAATACGTTTATTAAACATACCGTTCTGAAAATGTAAACCATATATCATCATATTTAACTGCATATACTTCATAAAAAAAGAGATTTCTTTTTTCAATTATTACTAAACTGCTCAGATCCTTCAGCGATGTTTTGCCATTAGGGGCATGATTGACTTTCACTTCCGTCAAATTTCTCTCTTGGCACATTGTCTCCATATTTAACGAAACAATATCATAGTCATGTGATAATTTATACATGTGAGTAGTGCCTACATTTACAATATGGCGCTCAACTTTGAGCGTAGCTCCCAGAATCATGTTCTTTCTTTGAGATACGTCTTCTCAGAATGACTTAATTAGATCACACGAAAAAATGTATTTGCTTTAGAATATCAGTTCCTTTGGAATAAAATATTTCTACTCCTATGTTACTAACTGAGAGACTAGTTTTAAGGAAATGATGTGGTTGCAAACATGATATTATGTTATGTTATGTTATTTTATGTTATGTTATTGGGCATTTGTATAGCGCCTTTGTGCCATTAGTATGATCTCAAAGCGCTGTGGGTTGAACGCCCTCTGGGTCCGAATTCCAGGTCAGTGGAGAAAGTGGGGAAGTGAACAGTGCTTGGGTGCACTCAGTATGTCTGCAGCCAGTGTGGTTTAGGTGGGGTGTAGCTGCATTTTAAAGCTAGGCGTGGTGCAGTGGTTATGTGAGATCAACAGAATGTGTGCAGCAAGGCTGAAATTACTTTGGTATCTGCATTCTGACAGTGGTGGAGATTGTGTTTGAGATTATGTGTGCATCTAGGCCTATTTATACGTGGGTTATAGCTGCGTTCTAAAGACTGTTGAGGTGTTCATGGAGGTTTATAGGTATATGTGCAGCTAAGCTGAATTGATCGAGGGGTGTGCTGCCAATGATCTCTGCCTTAATGTCAGTAAGACTGTGATCCTCCGCATTGGGACACTCACTCCCTCCTTTCCCTTCTCTCTCTAGCTGCCCACTATGGGCCTCTTCCTGCTCCTTCGTTTGAGGATAAGAACCTTGGTGTCATCTTCCACTCCACCCTCTCCTTCTCTCCTCACATTTCTGAGGTCCTTAAGACATCAAACTATCAACTGCACCTCCTCAGAGGTAGTGTTCATTTTCTCACTTTCCACCAGACGCTCTGGTCCTCTGTGGGCTGGACGGTTGCAACAGCCTCTTTCTAAGTCTTCCTGCCTCTACTCTTTGACCTTTACAACTTTTCCAGAACAGGACTACGAGACTTGTCCTTGGCCTCAAACCCAGGGATCGTATCTCTCCAGCTCTGGAATCTCTTCATTGGCTCCCCGTGGTGGCAAGGATCAACTTCAAGACCCTCTGCATCGTCCAAAAGGCTTTCTGAGGTTTGGGACCACTCTACCTCCAACGTACTCTTCCAACACATCATCCTTCTTGAATTCTCCGCTTATCCACCGCCAAACTCTCTTAGGGTAAGATGCTTCTCCAAGCAAAGAGTTGGTGGCAGATCTATCTCCACAGCTGGAGCCTCTCTCTGGAACAGCCTTCCTGCCTCCCTCAAACCTGAGCAGCACCACCTCGGATTCCGGAAGCAACTCAAGACCATCCTTTTCACTTCTGCTTTCTCTCTTCCTCTCACCTTCTGATGCAACAGACTGCTCTGCGCACTGGTCACCTGGTCACCCTCAGAACCAGGCTCCTGCATGTGCAGTTGCCCTCGCATTGCCTACGGGCTCCTCAGCATGTAAGGGTCTGTATCTACAACCCTACAGTCCCTTCACTGTGCACATATGAGCCACCCGCTGGCTGCACTCGTGAGTTAACTGCATTTCTCCTTTCGCCTCCCCTCTGGCACTTCTCCCCTTTGCTCTTCCCTGCACTTATGCGATCTGAAAGGCACAAGGCCTAGTAAGATTGTTATTTTGTCCTCCCTTTGTCTCCCCCTCCTTGTCTTGTAGCACCTAGAAACACTTGTGTACAGGTGCGTTATAAATGTCACATCATATCATATCATATAACTGCATTCTGTTGTTTGTTGGTGTTGAGGAGAGAGCGAGTATATTGGTATGTGTGAGTGTCTGTGCGGAATGGATGTGAGCCCCAGTTCCTGATTGCCTTCCAGAGCCTGCCGAGGTGAGCATATCTATTTTAGAGGTTACAGCACCTTAGTTCCCTGAGAGACATTCTCAGTCTAGTGTGGAGTTTGTTCATACGGTCATAGTTCAATGTAAAAGGAAAATACTACAGTTATAGGCAGGCCATACCATATTTCACAAAAAAGTGTAAACACACAGGGTATACTTAGGAAATATATATGGTGTCCAGAATGAAGCCTCTGGAAGCATAAAAAAAGCACCCCACACTTCTCAGGAATGGAGAGCATCATAGAGATGGTCACTCACGGGATCTTTCAAGTAATCCTCTAATAGGAAATTTGCAAACCCCAAAAGTATACAGAGTTAAGAAGAGAGGCTGAACCAGTGCTTGATTAAGCAGAGAGCCTCAGCATCTTAAGGAAAACAAAGCCCTCTGTAACTAGACCAGCTTAAGATAATGAGAAGCAACCCACTCAATTTAAACAGCGTTATTAAAAATACCCAAGTTTAATAACCAGGCTAGAAGAGTCTGAACATGGCTCAGCAATACATACTGTAATGCTTAAGTCTAGGATTGGTTAAGTATAGTCTACAAGTATTTGCAGTAAGTCTTGTAAGCCGAAATGGTCTTACACAACTCCATTAAAACATGAAAGCACTATCAAAAAGGTTCCTTAGCAAACTAGGAGATGCGTGTGGAACCTTGTATCACCAGCAACCACTACAGTCACCTTTTATGCTCCTCTGGATCGAATCATCCCCATTTTGAACAATAATCCTTCCCAAGAGCCTGCGGCTTCCATCTGCCTCGGTGTGACATCACAGAAGCCCTCAGTGGATGAACAATGCACATTGATACTACCAAGTGTACAATGAAACATTGTTTCAAACGTCTAAAGAACTGGGTTTTGATATACCAGACATCTGTCTGGACACTATAATTATTCTGTCATTCAAAATACATTTGTTAGAAATTGCATATGTCCAATGCACAATGGGGATCAACCCCAAACAAAAAGTGCACGGGTGGAGGCGGTCATTTGGGTTCTGATATAAGACCAAAGATCTGACAGCCTAATCCATGCATTCAAGGTGGAGGAAAACTTCTTACCCTTTTTCAGGCACAAGGACCTTAGTAGAAGGACAGAGCATGAATGAAAATATGCAAAATACACATTTTAAAAGTGGCTGCAGAGAGGTCTTAGCAACATAGCATGAGACAATTGGCCAATTGTGGGAAGTCAACTTTATGATAATGTGCTGTCTCAGGCCTGTATCTTTGATATTCATTATTTCATGCTTTGTCTACTGTTCATCTAGTTGGACTGCCTGTTCTCATTACATCTTCAAAGACAGACGAGGACCAACTTTGCAAATACATACTACCTGCCCTTTTAAAGTCCCCAGAGAGGTCCATCTTTCCCAGGATGGTTAATTAAGTTGCCTACGAGGGGCCAAATATCACCGTCATGCCCCCGCATGACTCTCGACATGAAGACAGTGAAACAATAGATGTGCCTCACTCATAGGTCCATCACTTTAATCATCGATGTATCACAGGTGTGAAAAACGGTATCCTCTTAGAGAACCATTCAGACCATACCCAATTGATGATTTGGATGACAAGGAATTGACATCAATTGATCAGGTCGACTGACAGGGAAATCAGAAGCCAATAACATCATCACTGACATCACAATGTATCCATGTTTTATACATGAAGTACATGAAGTACATATTCATAAAGCTACACAAATCTGAACTAGTTTATTTCATATAGGCTCAAAGCACATTCTTATGACCCACTTATGCAGGGGATGACACATACATATCTCTATATTCATATCCTTTTGGCCAAGCCAATACTGCAAGATGCACAGGATTCATACATCTAGCTTGCACATGCTTAACTGCTACTAACATGGAAAAGCCATGAGGAATACTATAGAAGTTGTAGGCCCCTGAAACGAACAACAAAGGAGAGACAGATTGAGTCTGAACAGACAAGCTGACACGATTGCTGCAGCTCGAGGTGAGCAGAAACAGGACACCCAGCCAAGGGGAAGAAGGAAAATTCCAGCTACTGAGATAGTGATCCACCTGCAGAAATGTAGGCTAGAATCCTCATAATTATTGATGAGAGGGCTTCATTTCTTGGTCTTGACACACGTGATCCCGACAGAGAAGACCATTTCCAGAGAACCAGAGAGAAGAAGATACAAGTGTTGCCCATGTTGAGTTAACTGACTGCACTCTCACAGGCTTGGGTGATCAGAGAAAAGCAACATTAGGGAACGCTTAGCACCTCCATGTTAGTTCTCATTACCTTGAAGATGTAAATTCAGTCTGAGAATTGTCTAGCATCCCATGGCTGGAAGGAAACGTTCCGCCCAATCCAAATTCACTTTTCTTAGGGGGATATCATTTGTTGCACAGGCAAAGGTGTTTGTGGCAACCCTGCAACATTGTAGATGGGTGCAGTAGAGATGGTCCTAGGAGCCACTCGATATGGCTAGCCAACTAGAGGATGAACCTATGGAAGTTCTATATGTAACCTTACCCAAATTGACCAATGTAAGTGATTGATAGTTTTACGGGAGGGAACCTGGATTTGTGACGTCAAACCGGAATAACACCAGGTCACACATGCATAGAAGCCGGGAGCTCTAGATGAACCTTGTTTTTCTGGTGTGATCCCAATTATGTTTATATGCTAATAAACAACAGTAATTTTGCACCATGGCTGAGTCCTCCATTCTTGTAGTTGGGAGTTAGGGGGGTCCAGTTGTTCTCTGTGAATAATCAGGGTGACTGCTAGCGGAACCCTGCCATTCTATACAAAGTGGTAGCAGATGGGGTCGCTTGGTTCTTTTGGGAAGAAACCGCCTAGTCCCACCCTTGACCGAGGGGCTGTTTGGTGACCTGTGGAAATGGGTCAACAGGAGCCGCCTTTGAAAAATTCCTACCCACTTCCAGTGGGACACCTATCACACCGCAGAGTGGCAAGGTGTGAGAGATTCAGTGCCCGAGAGACCTCAACAGATCACAGAATGTAATTATAGACTCAGTTATATGACAAATGTGGGGAAAACAGATCTGTTCAGTGGTAATGGTGTAAGCATACCAAATTTCCTCTCTTATTAACGGGCCCGTTGTTAGTACCCTCCCCATTCCCATTTAGCCCTATGGGTGCTCGATGTCATGGTGCATGGCCTAAGACATCAGGAGCAGACCAGCCTACCCCAGTTGTTGGCACCTATGTGAACCTTTAAGGCCCCAAAAGGTTGCCTTGGGACTTCTTGGAGTCAGTTCTTTGGCGCCAGGCTCATATTATTCCATTTTGTTGCAGGGAGCATGGAAACACACATAGCCCAGCATGAAAGAACTGAGCCATACAGTCTAGCTTCAGGTGTGGCTGAAAGGACTACTTTACCTGGGACTACTTGTGCAGGGTGTAGCTGGAGGGACTACTTTACCTGGGACTACTTGTGCAAGGTTATATAAACCACACCCTAAGGACAGAATACGTTTTGCGTTATTCTGCACTCCTGCAGCGTTACGCTCACCGTGTCTGCTTAGCTCCAGTTACCCGGTCTTCAGCATGCCTGCCTTGGGAACCACGAACTATCAGCACCTGTGGAGAAAGGAAAGGAAGAAAGAACAAGAACAAGAGCAGCGATTGAGTCCTTGCCTGAGAAGCAGTCCATCTGAAAGGCCTTTCCTTCTGCCGCTCTCAGGATAGTCGCATCTGCAGAAAGGAAACACACGCTCATAGAGAGCCAATACTCATCGGAGGCTGCGTTCTTCCTGAATTCCATTGAAGCGGTTCACACGCTCACCGCTCCGGAGTCACACCGCACTTGCATAACAGAAAATAAAGAACAGCAGGTTAGTCGAGCAAAGGAAAAGAACCATTTGTACATTTCGATGCTGCGCTCTCGCGCTAATACTCACCTGCAGGAATTCTGTTTAGCGTCGTGGGGAGACGGCAATCCTTCATCTGGCACCCTCCTAAACTGCACCTGTAAAAGAAAGAGAACAAAAGTGAGAACATGGGCAACTAAGAACATTTAAGCAAACTATACCAATAGTCTATTGGCATAGAGACTTACCTACAGAGTCACAGTTGTTCAGGACTCCGCTACAGCCCGCAGGATCAGTGACGGAACTAAATCCAGAAGAGAGGCTGGAACATTACCGCGCCCCTGCATTCAATTGCAGGACAGAGAGACTGCCATCAAAACACCTAAGGTGAGGCATAAGCAGAGAGGGACACTAGGATACGGGAGGTGGGAGCCTAGCCCGCCCCCTCACGAATGGTTAACATCTTGTTTCACATTCTAGGCAAACATTCCCCTCTGAAGAAGCAGTGAGACAGAGAAGACACGTGCAGGCATTCATCGCTCAGCTTCGTATGACGCGCCGTGGCGACCAGGTGAGCGTAACACTCAAATGGGAATGGGGAGGTGCCAGGTCCAGGTTCCTTAAATGAGGAATTACTGGGTCCTCCAAAGTTGGATTTGCCTGGTAATTCCTCATTTAAGGAACCCGGACCCGGTACTCGGTAAGGGGGTAGCCATGCCGCTAATAGCGGCATGGTTACGCCCTAACTCGTAATGACCCCCATTGTCTTGTGCCTATAACCCACAAGCAAACAGGTTGTGCAAGTGACTGAATGGTCTGCTCAAGGAGAACATTGCCTGCCCTTAGCACTGTTCACATTGAGCAATTAGCCGCATATCTGTCCATCACTCAACACCCCATGCCGTGGTAACAGGACGATGCATGCAACTACACCTGGCTTCTCCCACTAGGGCTCTGACCAATGCAAATGCAACATCCAGTGCTTGTGGAGATGAAATGTATGAATATGTGGCTTCTTTGATGACTAGTGCGTCTTTTATTTCTCGTGAATTGCAGGTGCAGGGAGAGAGGTTGATGAACATTGAAGACGACAACAGCACCGACAAAACTCAGAGACCTTTGAAACCGCCATTCTTTTATCCTGGGGACACTGTCTTACTTAGGAATTTTGTGCGGTTGTGGTACAAACCATGATTTGAGGGTCCCTTTGTGGTCAAAAAAGCCATGGACAGAGCAGCAAAACGGCATGGCAAAAAAGTTTCCAACTATATTGGAGACATCAAGCCCTGCGGAGGTGAGACCTGTTCCCATCTAAAAGAAGACAATTTGATGCAGGAGGATGACAAAAAGGAAGAAGAATCACTGCCAAGGATAATTAGAACCAGAACGAGAGAGCTTGTAAAAGAATCAAACATACACATAAGGAAGGCACACTGTCCTTTATTTACAAGCAGCATTCATTGAGAAAGTAAATACTGTTTTTCCATATGATCTTTCAGAGACGTAACTCATTACAGGAATGCTTTATTAATTATGTATTTAGAAAGGAATCAGAGCGAATGATACCTCCAAGACTATTCTTTCATGCTTTCTTATTATACGTAGCCCACACACATCCACAATTGACAAGTGGAGACCCGTCCATTATTTCTTTACTTGGAAACTCGAGAATATGTATAGTGTTTGGGAGATTGTTCTATGCAGTACTCACCCAATACTGCAAACGGAGAGCTTAAATTCTACTTCTATACACTCCTTGTTCTACAAAGATTGTTGTTTGCACATGCACAAGCTTCGACCCATACTAACATGTCCCCAGTCCATGCGGTAACAAAATACATATCTAAGCAGGCAACAAGCACTGCTAATAACGTAAAAAGAATCAGGTGCAGTGCAGAGGTAGATTTCAATCAGGTAAATTGATATATAACTAATTCAGCCCTTATATCAAATAACACGTGGTTTAGCCACATGGCTAAGGTGGGGAAACAAACAACCATGTAGATTTATTATGTCTGCTCTCTCATACCCTATGCCATGAGTGCTTCCAGAATGTTTGTGGCAACTGCAATTCCAATGGCAAGAGCACAATGCCTCATTCATGTATTGCTTTGCCCCACAAGAGGTTGATTCCAAGGGAAATGAGAAACACTAAGGTGGATTTCCAAGAAAACGTTCCCGTACAAAGATAACTATACAAAGACTCCGGAATACAGATACACATATAGAATATATTACAGAAGGACTGCACAAAGGAGAAGTGCAGACAGCGACACAAAAGGAGTTACAGTGTCCCAAGACAGAGCACCTAGGGATAGGAGGAATGACAGGATGTTGGGAAGGACCGCAGATGCTGGTGTATACAACTCAGAAGGATGGAAAGATGGAGTAGTTGGAAGCAAAACACCTGCTTTTCCTAACGGTTCCAGGGGAAAATAGTACATCAGGAAAATGACAAGTGCCTTATGGAATGGGAAGCAAGCGTCAAATTGCTCAAATGGGTCAAAAATGAAGCAGGCCACATACCCATTATACCGCTCAAGGGAGCTGCCTTATGTTTCCAGAATGATGGAGAAGTAGAGGTTGGAGAGAATGAAGGATGCAAACACATTTTGAAGATTACAAGAGCTGACAAGAATAAGGAGAGGAAACTATGCCTCATCAGACATGGAAAAGGCAATGAAAGCGAACCACCAGAGCAGAGGCTGTTCCACAGAACTGATATGTTCTTTGCATTCATCGTTCCAGCAGTGAAGACATGTACAAATGCCAAGTTTTCCTCTAGATTTCCTGTTGGGAGCTGATGCAGACAATAAACTTGACTGCCAAAGGGTTCAACACTATTAAGAAACAGCTGAGAGCGTTAAAACTGATGGCCCTCCAGAACAGATATGTTCTGAATCTCCTCGGAGCCATGTAAGGAGGCATTTGTGCCAAGATCGGGTCTTCCTGCAGTTCATTAGTTCCTGCCAATGACATAAATAATGGGACGCTGACGAAGGCCATCGCCAGGCATACGAAGCTGGAGGCAGAAGCGAAGAATGTTGGAAAAGAGGAAGCTTGGCTGTCATACATATTCTCCTGGATGCCGACATGGATGGATAATAGACTGAAAGCAGACAGCATTAGAACTAGTATTTCTAACACTTTGTGTCATCAGGTTCATGATAGCGCAGTGTAGGAAAACAACTAAAGGGATGGCGGGGCCACCGCAGGATCTTCCCAGGAGGGAGCATTGTGCCCCACTTTGGGGGGGGGGGATTTAGAAATATTTCTGATACTGAATCCAGAGGGGCAGAGAAGGAAATCAAACTTGTCTCATGGAATATAGAGGGCTCAAGGAGCGAATTGCAGTTAGATGAGAACATGGAGTTTCAGAAATTCCACAAGATCACACTACTGCAAGAAACCTGGGACTTGGAGTTGCCCCGTTTGAATGGTTATGCTTCGTATGGCATCCCTGCCAAAAATAATATGAGAGGATGTAACTCAGAGGGCTTGGTAGTGATGGTGAAAGCCTCCTTACCCTGTAGGGTGGAGGTGGCAGAGACTAGGTTTGAATTCCTACAACTCTTGAGGTTCAAGTTCCTGGGTACTGAAGGGTTCAAGGTTCTGAACTGTTATAATAGCCCGAATGGGGCAGAGCGGGAGGTCTGGCATAAATTAAAGGAATTTGTAGATCTGTGTATGGACGACCCAGTGAACACCAAGAAAAGGCTCATTTGGGGCAGGGATTTCAATGTAAGGATGGGTTGTGGTCTTTCTAAGGACCTTTATGAACCCACTGAACAACACATGTCTATGGTCTTCCAACCAGAAATGGAGGATAACAAGCTTTATTCTAGGGGCCTCCACTTGAGCACTTGGCTTATTGAGTGGAGCTTGTGCTCAGTGAATGGGCTCATTAATCCAGATATCCCCGATAAACACACTTTTAGTAATCATGTGGGTTCTTTCACTATAGATTATTATTGTCTCTTGTTGGACCTATGGAAATTTATCAAGAGTTTTGATGTGGCCCTGGTGGGGAACAGTGATCATTACTCATTGGTTTTAACTCTGAAGGGAATAACTGATGTGGTGTCATATGTATCCATCCCTTCATGACAAATAGAAGGTGATATGTCCCACAATCGAGCTCCTGGCCCAGACGCCATACCTGCTGACCTTTTCATGAGCCAGATTGACCTATGGGCCCCGTTGCTGACTATAGCCTTTAATGCCTGTCTAGATTCAGGGTATTATCCACTATCGTGGTGGACAGCAAAAATATTTCCCATCTTCAACAAGGGGGACATCACCAAACCTTCTTCTTATCACCCCATTTCTCTGTTGGACACAGTGTTTAACATTTTTGATCAGGTTCTGTTGGGTCTTATGGAGTGTTGGCTTACAGAGAGGAACATCTTAGCGGACATACAATTTGGTTTTCACCCTGGTCTGGGTACCATGGAGCAGGTGCTCAATCTGTATTTATTGGTATCAGTCTTAGTCATCTATAAGGGTAAAGTGGTTTACCTCGCATTCATGGACATAAGCATGGTCTTCGATAAGGTAGATCGCTCCAAGCTGTGGGCCGTGCTTGAGTCCATGGGTTGTCCAGATGATACTTTGGAAGTTTTGTGGGAGATCCAATTGAACACCAAAGCCAATGTTTGGTTTAGACCAGAGGGGAGCTGCACTGAATGGTTTGATGTAGTGGGTGTACGCCAAGGATGCGTATTGGTCCCTATACTCTTTACTTTGTACATTAATGGACTGTTGCAGGCACTGTTGAATACTGCTGTGGACTTTTTGCGAGTGGGAGGCAGGGCATTCCCGGTCCTGGCTTATGAAGATGACACAGTGCTTATCGCCAGAATGCCCAGGGCACTAGAGGCCTTGGTGGATGCTTATGTCACCTTCACGACCAGCCTAGGTCTTAAAATCAATTCTGCAAAATCAGCAGTCATGAGTTGCAGTGGAGGCAGGAAGTCCATTAAGATGCACCCTATTACCTGTAAAGGGGATATAATTCCGAGGGTAACTGAGTATGACTACCTGGGAGTAAGATTTTAGGAGTCTTTAACAATTAAGGCACATGCAACCAAAAAGTCTTTGAAAATGTGGCAATACCTGGTGGGTCTCTCCCGTTTCTCCACAAGGTGTAAGGGTGAACACCTGGGATCGGCACTCAAAGTGTACACCATGCACGTTAAGGCAGCCTCCCTTTATGGCACAGCTCTCTGGGGGCATCAAAAGCATGATGATATGCAGGCCAAGAAAAATTGTTACTTCGAGGGGCTATTGGGACTCCCTGGCTCTTCCTCTTGTGCATCAGTGCTCAGAGAATTGGGGATGACCTTTTCGGAGGACAAGTGGGCAGCTGACCTTGGCCTGTTATGGCTTAGAATCTGGGATAACACTAATGCTTCGCTGTGCCACTTTATAATCAAGGCAACCTTGAGTAAGGATCTGTGGCACAAAATACCCTGGCTAAAATTTGTTAGAGAGCACATGTGCAGGGTAAATCTGGCAGTTGTGCCTCCTGTCACTAGGGTGCAACAAGCCGGGAAGTAAGATCCTCCAAGGAGGAGGTAAGCCCCAGCCCACCTGGTGCCTTCCTGTTTGCTTCTCTTTTCCACCACTTCGCAAGCCCCGCCCACCTGGTACCTTCCAGTTTTACGCTCTTTTTCACCACTTAGCAAGCACCACCCACCTTCTTAGCCCTGCCTCTTCCTTCCTGCTCCTAACTATTAGATCAAGGGCGTCTCTTGCCCGGGAGTCCTAAGCAAAGGGCAGACGATGAAAAGGGGAATTCCTGTTTGGACCTGTTCGGACCAGGAGGACCTAGGGCCCGGCCCCCTGCTAAGACAGCAGGTAGGCATGCACCAACATGTGTTACTCCCTCTGGTCCCCCCATGATGTTCCCTTGTGCCCACCCATTATTGCACACAGGTGTTGCCTGTTTTGCTTGATTCTTCTACCCTGCTCCCCCCTCACCCCACTCAAGCCTACTTCTGCAGGAGTCTGTCCTGATACATTCTGGTTTCACCATCACTGTCTTGTGTACAATGCTGGATTTGACTTTTATGGACTTCATTCATTCATGGTGTGTCACCCTTTCTCAACTCTCATGCTGAACTTATTTTGCATCTTGTACTCATGGTGGCCCTGAATCATGCTGTTCCCATCTTCATCTTTTATCCTGCATTGCAACATTATGTGTTACTACTGACTTCTGCAATTGTATTCACTCTCCCCTCTTGCTTCTCCACTCTTTTGACTGCTAACTCTCTGTTCTCTCCTCCTTTCCCTTCTCCCTTTTCCTATCTCCTCCCCTTACTTTCTTCTATGCACTTACTCTATCAGAATTGTCCCTGGACCTAGTATGATAGCAACCTCGTCTGTCTCCTCTTCCCTCCCCTTACTGGCTTTTTCCTCCCCAAACCCCTCCAGCACTATCTGAAATGTCATCAGGCCTAATATGATAGTCGCTTGTTTTGTTCCTCCCCTACCTTTCTGCACCCCTCTCCCTCACCTCTTGTTTTTTTCCGGCTCTACCAGAAATCAGGCCCAGTACGGTAGTCGCCTGTCTGTTTCCATTTCCTTCCCACTCTCCCCCTCCCTTCCTTATCTATGTTTTAGCTCTTGCACTATCTGAAATGTCGTCAGGCCGAGTACGATAGTTAATTTCCCATCCTTACTGTGCAAGGCCTGTAAGAATTTCATTGTTTTTTCCCTTGTTCCCTCCCTTGCCTTGAAACGCTTTGAAACACATTGTGTATAGGCGCTATATAAATAAACTATCATATCATATCATATCATATCATAACTAGAGAACTAGTGGCTACTTGCTCTAATGCAGTACAGGTTTCCCAGGCTGATGGACAGTGTTCATATTTTCTTCAAGGAATCTCAACGCCATGTGGCTCCTGCTTTAAAGGGAGTTCACCAATGAGGGATCCATCGATGAACCACTGACGGAACTCTGCTAAACCAGTGGTAGTAGAACATTTTGTTCAGAGGAGCATATCTTTGAGACATTACAGAACCCCCAGAGTGCAGAACCATATTGAGCTGAGTGGATAACCTGTTTATAAAGTAAGTCCAACGCAGGAGAGATTGCACCCCTGCTGTGCTTTGCGTGGAAAGCCACCATTGCTCCACCAATCTTTTCCGGGTGATGGAAGATTTTGAAACCTGGCCTGTCCTACCACCCTTTTCCACAAATCTTAATCGCAGGTACTCAAAACATTCCACCTGTTCAAGCATAGAGTCATCCACTTCAACCTTTAGTGGTCTGTGTTTTGTACATTATGATCCATGGTTTTCTTTAACCTTGGGGAGAGGTTGCTATGAGGACTGCGTCATCAGCATAGAACAGTGGCAGATATTTGTCTATACCAATTTTTGGCCAATCCATACACTCACTCTATAGTCTGTCAATCACTTCCTGTATGTACAAATTGAATCAGCAGGGTGCTAGTGTGCCCAAAGAGGATGGCAGCCGTGTTGTGGGAGTAAGGTTGGCATATGATGTTGATTAGGACACCTGGGATGTTGCGTTTGTGCATAATCTGCCAACGAGTAGGTCTGTATATAGAGTCAAACGCTGTTTTTAGATCAACAAAGGCCACAATCAGGTGTATCTTTTTAGGACGGTATATTTTTGGAGTACGAGTTAAAGCATAAAGCCCTGATCTATCGTAACCCTGTTTTCTCAGAAACCTGCCTGAATGTGGTGGATTATGCCACCCCTACAACCTCAGTCTTGCAAGTGTTTCAGGATTACCTTGCCAAATAATTTATCAATGCCATCCAGTAGGGAGATTGGGCGTTAGTTCCCTGGAATATATTTACCATCCTTTTTGTAGATCCAGATGGTCACAGCCTTTCTCCTGGATGCTGGGACCACTCCACTGGTCAGGATTGCATTGAAAAATCTGGCGATTACAGGGGCCCAGATAACCCCCTCATCTTTTAATGATCAATTGGGACAAGGTCTGGGCCCGCCGCTTTCCCACAATTTAGGGAGTTCAGGGCTATTGCCATTACTTCGATGGTCACCATTAGAACCCCTCCCGTGCTGAGATCTATTAGCGGTGGCAATGAACTGCGTTTGGGAAAGGCTCGCCAAAAAATGGGACCACCACCGCTCTTCCTGAATATGTCAGAATAATGACTGAGCACCCTATAAATCACTATTTGTCACTAATTTCCAAAATAGCAGGCAGTCTTTTGTTAACAAGGCTGAATATAGGGCTGTCCACTTGCCCCGAATATGCTCCCTTTTGGATTTGAACACCAGGTTTTAATATTTTACACACACTTTGCAGGGATATGGTCTGTCTAGTGCCGATATTGATTTTAGGCAGGCTAATATTTCGGCCTTCGCTTTATGGCATTTGCCATTATACAAGCCAGGTTCGGCAGCTGGTGGACGCCTTGAGGTTGGTTTCCTTGGGACTGATATTTGTGGGGTTAATTTAATGATCAGTCTCTCATACTCTTCCTGGATTTCTAGGTCACCAGGCTTCCCAAGGCAAACTGTTCCTAAGTTTTCCAGTATAGATGAATAGATTCCTGGCTTGAGATCCAGTTTTTTTGACACTGACTGAGCCTATATGATGGGTTTTCGGGAATAGCCGCTGACTGCAACAGGATGAGAGTGGGCTGGTTCGCCGGTGCTGCCCGATATTGTGGCTATTTCACTTAGTTGCAGCATGAGTGGGAGGAGGTCCCTTTTAGACCTCTCAGCCACTTCAAACTCAGTGATCTTTGTCCAGTCTGCTCCGGTAATGAAGATGTAATCGATGATTGAATTCCCATTGGGCTCCCTAAAAGTTAGTTTGGCTGGTTGGTCTTTGCTAAATCACCCATTACATACCCGCAAATTGAGGTTAACAAACAGGAAGGGCCAGTGTGTGTTTGTGCCGTCTTTTCGGGCTGGCACCTACCAACTGCGGGATATTCCAGGCTTGGTCCTGGTTATCCGACAGGTCCGACAGTTCTTTCACTGGTTCAATTTGGAGGTTCATATCTCCTGCAATGGCTGAGCATTGTTCGGGGTCTGCTATTAATATGGGACTCAAGTGCTTTTAATGTAGACAGGTTCAAAGCTGGGAACAGTCTGTTATCAATATTGTAGAGATAGAACGGGGCATTGTGGTCCTTCATTAGCAGCAGCACTTGCAAATCCACAGACTCTGTTGGGCAGGGTTCGGCCCTCCAACCTCGAGTGATGTTGATCAACACTGATAGGCCACCATTTGGGCGGCCCTTAGCACCCTAAGTTGCTGGGATAGTGAAAGGCTGGTATCCTTGTAGGTGAAGCGGCTCAACAGCCCAGGTTTCCTGCAGAATAATTATATGGTAGTACCTCACAAATTTACACCAGTCGGGATTGTCCATCTGACGCTTGAGACAAGCTATATTTCAGGAGAGCAGACTGATCTCCGACTGGACCCCCACAGTTGAGGCTTCCCCACCTTCCAGTCAGTCCACCTCCTCCAGGTCAACCCGTGCAGGCCCACATTTCTCGAAAGTGGTATTATTGACTAGGGTGGCACCCTGTAACAGTCGACCATAATGACCATTCGGGGAAGTAGGCCAGGCTTGGTGCGTGGAGTGATGAGCTTGCCCCGGTTGTACCCTAACAAATGTGTCTGCAGATCTTAACAGAATGTTATTTCCAAGGGGTTATGTTCTTCGATCAATGCTGCACAGGCCTTCTACTAGATGCAGGAGGAGAAGAATACCTGAATATAGTCCATGATCGAGCTAATCATTGAACTTCTAACGCAATGCCAAAGGCTCATGATCGAGAAACAGCCTTTGACATTGTGGCCATTGCGGAACCAATGAGTACATTTATTAATCAATGATTCTTGGTTTTCACTGGTGGGCCAGTTTGGGAACATTGATTATTATTATAGATAGAGTATTAAATTGTCTGCCCACCCCCTGACATCAATCCTCCTGTCTGGACCGAGCAGAATGCCAAATAAGAGTAGGATATTTGCTCCGGACAGGGGGTTCCCTGACTGTTAGGACAGGGAATTCTCAGGTGACTGTTTGCTTCCCCCTAATTGATAAGGGATGGACCTGGGAAAATGTTTGTGATCCTCGTAGCCGGGGGGGGGGGGCGGACAGGAGACTACAGGTTTTCTTAGGATTCTGCCTATGATCCAGAAGAGAGGTGCCTCCAATCTCTGGAGTGGAATCGGACAACAACCTAACCAGGGATTCCATGCTTGCTAATGCTCGGCAGAGGGAGGTCACCTTGTCCTCAACACTCTTAATTACCTCCCCCATTTTCCCATTACTCCTTCCCACATGTCCATTTAAAGGAGGATAGATGCCTTGATCTCAGATAGCTTTAGACCATCTAGCTAAGCCCCCAGCCAGATTACCCTTTTTTTCCAGTGGCCAGCTTCCATTTGTGGGAGGATGAAGGAGACCCAAAGGGCTCGGAGGGTGGGTAGTTAGGGGCACTACCATAGGGTGTCATAGGGATCATACAAATGGGTTGAAATTGATTGGGCTGCAACTGGGGGGAGGGCAAATAGACTCTGTGTCGGGGCATTGACCTTAGAGGTTCATAAGCAACAGGAAATGTAATGGCAGATGGATATAGGGGGATGGGGGAAGGATTGTCAAGTTCTGTGGACTTTGTTGAATCATCCTGGTTGGTTTGGGGCTAATGAGTGGATACATTTTGGTATGTTGGTGTATTTCAATTATGTTAGTTCCTAAAGGGGTCTGGTCTAAGACTGTGCTAGTTGGACCAAGAAGGTATTTGCGTCCATCCAATTGGCCCTGGCCAGGGGCTATTTCAAATGGGATCAATATGTCATCTTTGGTTATATGTGGCCCTTGACTGGATTTATCATATGTCGGTGGGGCACCCTTGATAGTATCACAGAAATAAATCAGGTCTCCTTCGTCGCAAACAACACAATTAGATGTTTGGGTGCCCTGGGTCATTGTAGCTGAGGGTGTAATCTTTAGACTCTTTCCCCCCTGTCCATGAATGTCTGAGAGAAAGCCCTTAATTTGCGTGATAAGTTGATTGACATCTTTAATGGGTTTCAGCATTTTCGAGATATTACATTGGGAGGCACTAGCAGGGTTTGGATTCTCTGTTTTCATTTTGACCATTGTCTTACTTTAGTGGTTAAGATAAATAAGGAAATACATAAGGAATAACAGGGACAAAAATGAAACCAGGTACCAAAAGCTACCTGCGGGAGTGGGCAACGCCTGACTGGCTTAGAGGGCTGCCACAGTCTGACTCCCACGCCACCCCCGCTCCTCACTTTAAACCTTTTGGATGACCAGAGACCACAGAAACAGAGAAGCAAGTTTCCTTATCCTTCACCATCAATGAGTCCTGCTGGTTTGCCAGTGTTTGTTCAACATTACTACACTTTCAGCTTACACTACTTGAGCAGGGCGACCTGTTTGCACTTAACCCAGGGCCCTGATGGACTGGACTCTTAGTGTATAAGTGCAATATAAATAAACAATACGTTAAAGTACTTCGGTACAGTAAAGTGTGTAGAAGGGGGATGAAAGCATCGGGCTTACATGCAGCCACACTCACCCTTAGCAATCAGGCTTCACAAACATTGGGCAGGTTTTCAGGCCTGAATTGGACAAGGGGCTTAGGCCCCCTCTATTCTGCTTCCCAGCACCAGCACCGGAAACACTGCTTGCCCTTAACGCCTATCTCCTGCTGGGTGCGTAATGCACTCACTGCTAGAGACAGGCAGACAGGCAGGTGGGAGGCTGACAGGTGGATGGGCTGTCAGGGGGAGGGGGCATGCGACAAGGATTGCATGTGGATAGCATTGTAGTGTAGCAGGTCTCCCTATCCCTGTTAACCCTGTTACGTCGGTTATGGTGAGTAATCCTTTGAGTCCATGTGAATCCTTGTGCTCCTCCTCACCTCACCCCCTCGCCCCCTCACCCTTCCGCATCTGGCGGTGGATAGTTTGGGATGTGTGTGGTTTCTCCAGCAGCACAATCCTGCTCCTAGACTCTCCAAACACTCCGAACATCGGACACCTGCACAAAAGCTAGAGGAAAGAACCGAGCAGCGTGGCTGCCTCTCTGTGTCAAGCCGCACTGCAGCTACTCCACAGTCACCTTTGACAGCAGAAGACACTGAATACAGAATATAATGTTTATATAGTCACTGCCACCCTGACCCAGGAATGGAAGGTTACTGATTATAATCACATGCAAGAACTCATGTCTGCAGGAACCAGCTCGAAATGCAATGGTGAGCACAATGAAAAGAAGTGCCTGAAGTGAGCAGGAACTCAAAAGACTGGAACATACACATTGCCAATGTCAAAGGTCCCAGGTGGTCCTGTGAGTTTATATATTTTGACTGGTGATACAGGGTTGATTGAGCACCAAATGCTAGTTTTGTGAGCCACATGTTAAGTTTTACTTTGGGATCTATGTTAATGTTAATGTTAAAGGATATTTGTACCGCACACTATCACCACTAGAGTGGTCTTCTGGCGCTCTGGCTGCTCTGAAAGAGGGAGGGGGGTGAGTTAGTGGGAATGAGCTGGAACAGTGCAAGATAGTAGTGATGTGCTGTTGGCAGCCTCAGCCCGGTGGGTCCGTTGGCTGGGCTTGGGGTGTTATACGGTCGATAGTCATCGTGTGCTGTTGTGCAAGTCTATGTGCGGTTTGTTTTGTTGTTGCAGTGTAGTGAAGTTTGTGTGGTTTGCTGCGTTTTAGGCTTGTGGTTGTGTTTGCTTAGAGTTTGGGAGGTGTATGCAGAGGGATGAAATTGTTAGTGGATTGGTTAGTTGGCATTGCTGTCCTTGCAATTATGTCTAGGTGTGATGCTTGCTATTACATCGGAGTGTGGCGCTTGCTGATTTACATTAGTCTGTCTAGATGTGAGGCAGGCTAGTGATCACGATTCCATTCTAGTGTTGCACTTTTTATCATTCACAGTTTCATTTAAGTGTTCTAACATTCACATTCTTGTCTAGATGCGACACAAGCCAAGCCTAAGAATTTAATCTAAGTGTGGCACATGCTAACATTCACATTTCTATCAATGTGACGCAATCAAAGGCTAAGAATTCCATCTAAGTGTGGCACATGCTAACATTCATAATCCTGTCAAGATGTGATGCAAGCTAAGGTTAAGAATTCCATCTAAGTGTGGCACATGCTAACATTCATATTTCTATCTAGATGTGACGCAATCTAAGGCTAAGAATTCCATCTAAGTGCGGCACATGCTAACATTCATAATCCTGTCAAGATGTGATGCAAGCTAAGGCTGAGAATTCCATCTAAGTATGGCACATGCTAACATTCACATTTTATCTAGATGCGACGCAAGCTAAGGCTGAGAATTCCATCTAAGGGTGACACATGCTAACATTCACATTTCTATCTAGATGTGACGCAAGCTAAGGCTTAGAATTCCATCTAAGGGTGGCACATGCTAACATTCACATTTCTATCTAGATGTGACGCAAGCTAAGGCTTAGAATTCCATCTAAGGGTGGCACATGCTAACATTCACATTTCTATCTAGATGTGACGCTAGCTAAGGCTAAGAATTGCATCTAAGTGTGGCACATGCTAACATTCACATTTCTGTCTAGATGCAACACATGCTAAAGTTAAGAATTCCATCTAAGTGTGACACATGCTAACATTCATAATCCTGTCTAGATGTGATGCAAGCTAAGGCTAAGAATTCCATCTAAGTGTGGCAATTGCTAACATTCACATTTCTATCTAGATGTGACGCTAGCTAAGGCTAAGGATTGCATCTAAGTGTGGCACATGCTAACATTCACATTTCTGTCTAGATGCGACGCATGCTAAAGTTAAGAATTCCATCTAAGTGTGACACATGTTAACATTCACAATCCTATCTAGATGTGACGCAGGCTAAGGCTAAGAATTCAAGTGTGGCACATGCTAATATTCACATTTCTACATTTCTAGCTAGATGTGACGCAAGCTATGGCTAAGAATTCCATCTAAGTGTGGTACATGCTAACATTCACATTTCTATCTAGATGTGATGCAAGCTGAGGCTGAGAATTCCATCTAAGTGTGGCACATATGTATGGTGAATACTTATAAATCCTAGGGAATTCTCCACAAAATGTTTGGTCTTCCTTCTGCACAACTGAAACAAAGAGAAAAAGGTTCTAGCAAATGGCTAACACAGGTCTCCATGTTTAATTGCTCTACCCAGTTCCATTGTTCAGGCACCCAGAACGTCTCTTAACAGTTTCAGGGTGACAGCAGCTTGTTCACATTTTTGCAGTCTTCACACAGTCGGATGGTCACCCTTCTTGACAATCTAAAAAAAGCCCCAAAGTTATATCAACCCTCACACGTGGAGGTGTGAATATAGTCAAAGGACTGTACAACCTAGATCGTTATTTGATACCTCCAAGTGTGATATGGTGCCTAGATCCAAGTGTATCTGTCAACACAACCATTGTAAAGGTGGGAATCAACACGTTACTAGAAGCCAGCAGAGAGTGCAAGATGGTTAAAGGAGAGAAATACAAGCGGAGAAATCTATTTCTATAGATGGGCGACCTTTGCAGCATACATGGGTTGATCCACCTGCAACACCTGAGAGACTAGAGGAAGCATCTTTGCAGTTTACAACAGCTGAATCACTTGAAATGTCTTAGAGACCAAAGCAAGCTGACTGGAGAAACCTAGGAAATATCCTAGGGCCTGGAAAGCTTACAAAAACTGATGAACCCATGGAATCTGGTCTCCTAGCGAGAGGAAAAGCTGCATACCAGAACCGTGACCAAGGGTGCACGCCAACTCAAGGGTGAGCATATCTGTTTTTTTTGGCAGGATCTAGCAGTGTGCTGTATCTACAAAATCAGAGTGAACAGGACATCTACATATGAAGACTGTTAGATTGATAGCAATGTAGTAAATCTTCAATGACACAGTGTGCTGGGCACCGGGTGTATACCAGGGTGGTAAGCTTACTACTGGAATTCTGGAAGTAAGCTGGCCACTTTGAAGTGTTTTGTGCACTACATCCCTGGGATGGAGCTTTAGGGTCCCCACAGCCAATTCATTGTATGCATTTCTACAAGCATCAGTTATCCTTTCTAATTTATTTATTTAGTTTATGTGTTTCTTTGGTTGGTTGGCAACAAGTGACGTATATTGAGCAAAATGACATGCAACTGAGCCATTCTCTTTATTTATTTATTTATTTATTTGTTTATTTATTTAATTAATTAATTATTTATTACATTTCTTATGCGCCCAAACCCGGAGGTATCACAGCATAGTTACAATGTGTGGATACAATCTTCATATTAACAAATGGACAACAAGAAAAGCATAAGTGAAAAAAAAGAAAAGCATACTTTTCATATACATGAGGTGGGAGGGGGCTGGTCAGTGTAGGTGGGGTTGTTGGTTCAGGTTAGTATTGGTTGAATAACCAAGTTTTCAAGGATTTTTTTAAGAGTAGGTAGGATGCTTCCTCCTTGATAGTGGACTTTAAAGCTGCTGCCTCCTGCTTTCTCTCTTTTATAACGTGGGATTTCAAGGTGAGCGTTGTTGTTGGATCTAATGAGTCTGGTGTGATGTTTCTTCATGACAGTATTAATGAGATATTTGGGGGCTTTGTTTGCACTGCATTTATGCGTGATGCTTAGGGTTTTGGATAGTATCCTGGCTTTGTTGGGGAGCCAGTGGTTGTCTTTCCTGATGTTGGTGATGTGTTCAGACTTTTTTATGCCTAATGCAGCTCGGAGGGCTTTGTTCTGCCTAAGTTGGAGTTTGGCGATATTGGTTTTGGAGGTGCCTTGGAAGAGGAGATTACAGTAGTCGGGCCTGGAAAGTATGAGTGCTCTTGCTAGTGTGATGCAGTTTTCAGGTGTGAGGAATTTGCGACTTACAGAGATGATTTTGGATGTATAGGAGGTGGAAGAGGCTAGGGTGTTCACTTCTTTGGACATAGTTAGGGTGGCATCTATATAGACACCTAGGGACTCATTACACGGTAGGAGGTAACCATGCCGCTATTAGCGGCATGGCTACTCCCTTACCGCATACCGGGTCTGGGTAGGTGTTATGGGGATTTACCGGGTCATTCTGACCCTGGAGAACCCAGTAAGTCCCCATTCCAAATACCATTCCCCATTCCCATTTGAGCCCCCATACGGCTCCATGGGAATGGGGAAGGAGCTAATAGCAGTACCGCAATTTGCGGTACCGTTATTAACTCTGAAGTCCCTCAGCGGGTCCCGTCCTTAACGTCTGGTCAGACCAGACGTTAAGGACGGGACCCGCTGAGGGACCTCGTAGTAGGGCGCTAAGGGATTACCGGCACCGGTGACCTTACCTGTGCCGGTAATCCCTTAGTGCCTACCGTGTTATGAAGCCCTTAGTGTCTTGACTTGTTTTAGCACTGGGATGGTAGTGCCGTCAATGATGAAGGGGGTATAAACAGGCTGTACAGAGTCCATTTTGGAGGAGGATCCTAATATGAGTAGCTCTGTTTTGTCATCGTTAAGGCATAAACTATTGTTGGCCATCCAGTTTTGTTCTAGGGAATACATTTGGTTGATGAGCATTGAATCTTGCTCATGGTTGCCTGATAGTGGAATGAGGATCTGGGTGTCATCTGCAAAATTAGTGTAGATGACACCCATCGCATCCAGTGCTGCAAAAAGCAGCTTGGTGTATGCGCTGTAGAGAGTGGTGGGTAGGCAAGATCCTTGTGGGAAGCCTACAGGAACTGGTATGGGGTCGGCTGATTCTTTTCCAATAGACACTCTTGAGGTTCTATCAGCTAGGAAAGATTTGATCCAATCAACGGCCTCTTTGGATAGGTTGAAGTTATTGTCTAGTGTGGCACAGAGTTTGTCATGGTCGACCAAATCAAAAGCCGCCGATAGATATGGTAACATTATCAGGCAGAGTTTGCCCGCTTCTCTGGTGGCATCCATTTGGATTTTCAGGTCGAGAAGGGCTGTCTCCATGCGGTGGTTAGGTCGGAATCCTGACTGTCTGTCCCCCAATAGTTGATGGTATTCTAAATGGTTTTGTATTTGGGAGTATTCTATTTTGTCAAATGTTTTTAAAAGAAATGGGATGATTGTAATTGGTCGATAGTTGGTGGGGATTGAGGGAACTAGGGTGGTTTTTTTAGGAGTGGGGTAACCTAACCTGTTTTGATGCTGGTCAGGACTGTGTTTGTGTTGAAAGAGGCATTAACAAATTTGGTAATGATGGGTGGGGCTGCAGAGTTTGACTAAATGGGATGGGAATTGGTCTTCTTTGCAATTGGATGCTTTGAGTATGGCTACTGTGTCTAGCACTTCTTTGTGTGAGACTGGGGTGAAGTGGAATGGAGGGCATGAATTGATATTGGATGGGTCTGCTGTTATGGTGGGAGTAGTTTTTTCTGCTAGTAGTGTTTTTTTTACTATCAAGTTTCTTTTGTAGCAGTGAGATTTTAGAAGCCAGGGAGTATTGTATTGTGCTGCACCATGCTTTGCTAGCATTGGTGGGTACTGAGACTTGACCGGGATTCTCTAGCTCTCTGAGGATGGAGAATAATTCTTTGCTGTCAGAGGTGGCATTGGTGATGTGATGGTTGAAGGCATTGGCTTTATGATGTATTATAGCTGATTTGTATTTTTTCTTAGCTTCTTCAAGGGCCTTTGCTGAATCTGGGGTGTTAGATTTTCTATGGATGTGCTCAATTTATCTTTTCATGTGTCTCAGGGATACCAGTTCCTTGTTGAACCAGAAGCAGGAGTGTTTGTCTGATTTCTGAGATTTGACAATGATAAGGGCGAGTGAGTCTATAGTGTGGGTGAGGCTTTGTTGATAGCTTTCTGCTAAGTACACCGGGTTATTTGTGTTTGGAGTTATTTTGGCTAGGGTTGCACTCAGGACTGGGGATAGGTTATCTGCTGAGAGCTTTTTGATGTTTCTAGTTTTGTAGGAGTCTGGGGTTTTGGGGAAAGGGTGGTCAGTGGTGTTGTTATCCAGCGTGAAACTGATGATGTAGTGGTCAAACCAGTCTACGGGAAGGATGGAGTCAATAGTGATTTGAGAATTGAGGGTGAGAATTCAATCCAAAGTCCTCCCTTTGGAGTGGGTGGGTTCTTTGACCAACTGGGCGAAGTTCATGTCTGTCATTGCTGTGTGAAAGGCGGAAGCGTTGAGATCTCTGTAGCCTAAGTTGATGACTCTGAGTACAATACATTTAGAGTAAGGCATGATGAGGGGTATTAGTAGTAGTGGTATGTCCAGATTAGGGTGAGTATTTTTGTTGGGTGTTCTATACACTACTAGGAAATTAGTAGTGGTTTTTGGGTTGGAGGTGTATTTGACTAATATGAGTTTGTATCCTAGTATTTGTTCCATTGGGCAGGCTCTGATTTGTAGTGTATTTCTGGCTTTTAGGGCGACTCCGCATCCTTGGTTCTATCTGTCCTAAGGATGCTTCTATCTGTCCTGAGGATGCTGAATTCTGGGGGGATCACAAGGGCTAGGAACGGCCTGCGGAGGAGTGTAACCATGTTTTGGTGACTACCAGGATGTCAAGTGGTTGGTCCACGATAAAGTCATGGATTTCTATGGCGTGGGTTCCGAGAGAGCATGCGTTAATGAGTGCGCCTTTGAGCTTGGGGGTGGGGGCTCGACGTGGTGAGCTAGCTATGTTGTGTGAGTGTGTATTGGATTTGGGTTTAGTTGATGGTATGGCAATTTTTTTAGAGTGGTCTTTGAATTGGCGGTTGTTTGGGGTGGTAATAGTCTTCGTTGAGGAGTTTGTGGTTATGTTGGACTTGGTGTCTTGGTGGGGTGTTTTGGGTCTGGCCCTAAGTCTGTTAAATCTTGCGATTCCCAAAGTGGGAATTGTCTTGTTGTTATTTTCACTAGCTCAGGGGTTGTTGACGCTGGTAAAGCTGGGGCATGTGCCAATCTTTGTATGTGCTAATCTGGTAGCACATAAAAAGGGACTCTCAGAGACAGTGAGACATACATAGATGTACAGCCGTTTTTATGCCATTATTGTTGGTGCATGGTGAGCACTCTCCAAGATGGCTGCCCCGGCCAAGGGCAGAGGAGCCTTCCACTGCCTGCAAGCCTGCCCCCTCTACAATTGGCTGCCTCACTGCACTTATGTCAATCAGAGGCACCAGTAGGCGGAAGCTGGCCCCTCCATCAAAGGCCCAAATCAAAGGCCCTCTCTCTGCCTGGAAGGGCTTGGGAGGGCCTCCACCTTAGTGCTTCTCCACAAACAATGATGCAGCCTCCTGTGCACGTCTTGTTCCTGCTAGAACTTGATCCGCATCACGCAAGTCCCCCTTAAGCTGAAATTTGAGTGATGGCGATTGTCGTTTTGCCTCCTCCACCTTTCTATGTTACTGTGCCAATCCTATTTTGCCTTTCCTCCCAAGACCACCTATTTTCTTCACTGCACTCTGTGTTCTACAATGGTAAATTCATTCAAGTTGTAATTCTTCCCCTTCCTTCTTCCATCCCTGTGTGCACCGCATTCAATTGTGATCCATTTTAAAATCGTATCTAGGTGAGTGTGCTTTAGATCTTGGATTCATTTTGTGCACTCATTATGACCCTTTTTAAAATCGTATCTAGGTGGGTGTGCTTTACAGCTTGCATCCATTCTGTGCACTGCATTGTGATCCTTTTTAAAATCATATCTAGGTGGGCATGCTTTACATCTTGCATTAATTTTGTGCACTGCATGCAATCCTTTTTATAATTGAATCCTGCACCCCACCTATTGCTCCAGTTGTATTTGTGCCCTCCTTAACTACTAGGCCGCTTTGGAGTAAGGGCCAGGACTGTGCAGTGTAGCCTCCCCCTTCTTTTTATTCTCTCATCTATCCTCTGCTACTGAGATGGCACTCGCCATCTCTCCAATCTTCTCTAACTGCTGCGTTATCACCTATCCTCCCTCTCTTATGAAGTCTGGATGAAAAAAGCACAAAAAAGACATCCTGGGTGCAAATTCTGGCCTTCCCATCGCAGACACCTATGTCAATGGCTCATCCAGAGAGATCTTCACTGACCTTTTCTCTGTCCCCTCTCCAGACCTATGGACTTCTCCCCTCATCTCTTCTCTCTCCCCTTTCACTTCCTCTACCATTAATGGTGGCACCAAGTAGGAAGTCCGCTTGGCGGGTTTCTTCTCATCACGCTGCATCATTAATGTCTACCACACTGGCACTATCCTGGTTCAGGTTCCTCAAGCCAACCTCCTTCTCTTTGACCGGATCCTGCCATCCCTCATTAACTTTCTTCCTTCTCCTGCCTCACTCCCTTCCACTCTCTCTGTCCCCCCTCTGAATGGAGTACCATGCCCCTGCACTCACCTCAGAAAACCTTCACAGGCAGAGACCGATCAGCCAACAAACACCCTGCTGACATCTGCCTCCTTCTTGAAGACCTCAGCATCCTTGCTATTACAGAGCCATGGTTCAATGTCAGCTCAGTCACTGCTTTCGATTCCCTCCTACCTGACAGCTTAAAGATCATTTCCAAGCCGTGACCTCACTGTGCTGATGGTGGTGTTGCCTTAATCTTCCCTTAGCGGGTTCCTTCTTCCATCTTACCCACCCAGCACTACTCTTCCTTTGAGAGCCTGCTATGCAAGTTGGTCATCTCTCCCTCCTCCACCCTGACCATTTCTACCATTTACCGGCCTCCAGGCGCTACCTTCCTGTTCCTCTCTGAATTATTTCTGTTCCTCCTGACTTTCAACCTCCTCCAACCCGCTCCTCTTGGGTGATTTTAACATCCAATTGGACTCCCCTCGCACAGCATCCACCCTTTTCATTGACCTCTGCACCTTTATATCCCTCTCCATTCTCCCTTCTGGTCCAACCCACTCTTCCGGACACACTCTGGATGCCCTCATCCACTCCGACCTCCCTCTCTCATCACCTCTCTCTGGCTATGGCCCTCTGACTCCATCCCCAGAAGGCATGCCAAACTTGTTTATGAGCATCCACTCAATAAAACAAGTGTCAGCTGCTGCCTTCACTTCCACCTCTATCCTCTATCTTTTAACTTCTGGCTCTCAGCAACTTCCACCAGTCCATCAGTACCACTCTTGACATTTTTGCCCCAGTCATGAGGATCTGCCTGAAACCCACCTCCAAGGCCCACATCTGGTACGACTCTGAACTTGCAGCCCTGAAATGAAAGTGCAGAGTGGCAGAAAGGAAGTAACAAATCTTCAGGCTCACTCTCTGAAAAACTGACCTGCTCCAAAGGCAATGCAGACTCCATCTGTGCCAAGAAAAGGGCCCACATTCAGGCATGGGTATCTGGCGCATCCAACAACATGGTTGAACTCTCAAAATCTGCTGGGAACTAGCCAGCCCTTCTGCAGTCTCCTCCTTCCCTATTCCTTTCCAGGCCCTCTGCAATGCACTGGCCACTCACTTCACCACCAAAACTCAGGACATCCAGAATAGACTTGTTACTCACCCTCCCAGCCCACCCCACACCCCCTTGCCTCCCTTGAACACTCACCCTCCTCCTCCTTCCTTCTCCTCCTTCGCCCTTATAATACCTGGAGAAGTCACCAGAGTTGTCTGATCCATGAAGGTCTCTTCCAAACAGGTTTCCCCTTGCTCATCCAGAACCATCAAGGACAACATTGGCTCTCTTTCCCCTGCACTCGCTGATCTGTGCAACCACTCTTTTGCTACAGTTTTTTTTCCCTCCCGCCTCAAGCACTTGTGTGCCCCTCCTTAGAAAAGCATCTACAGACCCTACCTGTCCATCCAACTGCTGCCCTATTTCTATCACCCCCTTCCTGGGGAAACTGCTGGAGAAGTTGGCCTTGACCCAACTCAGCTCTCATACAGAAATCGTTGGTAGTCTCCACGGCCATCAATCTGGATTCCGAGCATACAGAGGCACAGAAACTGCTCTTCTGAACACCCGTGCAGTACTGCTCGCATGCCTGGATTCCAACTCCCCAGCTGGCCTCATCCTACTTGATCTCTCCTCTGCCTTCGACATGGTCAACCACTCCATCCTCATACAAAGGCTCCATGACAACTTTGGTATCTCGGAGCGGGCACTGGACTAGCTGACCTCCTTCCTCACTGACAACTCCTCCCAAGTAATTCTGAAAACCTTCTCCTCTCCTACTTCCTTCTCCACTGGCGGTGTCCCCGAGGGCTATATCATCTCGCCTTGGCTCTTTAACATCCATCTTACACAGGTGGCACTCCTCATCTCCTCCTTCTCCCCTAAATGCCAGTGCTATGCTGATAACACACAACCCTTTTACAAATTTCAATGTTACCCGAGCCCTGGTTTTCTCTAGACTTGACTATTGCAATAGTCTCCTCCTGAATCTACCTTCTTCTACTCTGCGACCCTTCTGGCTGATCAGGAAATAGGGCAGCAAGACTTATGCTTGACCTGAAGCCCAGGGACTGAATCTCTCCTGCCCTAAAAAGTCTTCACTGTCCCCTGGTTGCTTCACGGATTGAATTCAAATCCCTCTGTATCATCCACAAGGCTGTCTGTGGCCAAGGACCACACTATCTGCAAATCCCTCTTACTAAATATTCCCCCTCTAGACCTCTGTGTTCCTCTGGCACAAACTCTTTGTGTGCAAAGTGTTTTGCTAAACAGAGGGCAGGAAGTTGATTGCTTTCCTCTGCTGTCTCCCTTCTATGGAACAGCCTGCCCCTCCTTCTTTGTCTTGAGCAGGACTTTCTTACATTCGGGAAGTTCCTCAAGACTTTCCTCTTTACCTCCTCCTTCCCCCTTCTCTCCTCTGCTAATCTCACAGTTGCTGTGATTGGTGCCCAGAGCCCTTATGCATCCTCTTGGCCCTGACCTCCCACACTGAATCGCCCCCAGCTTCTGTCTATCCTCAGCACTTTCCTCGGCACACCCTCCATTCTGGAGGCTCACACTTACCATACCTCGCACTTCATCTGTTGCTCATCCTCGAGAACCCCAGTAAATACCCCCATTGCACCCTTCCTTCTGCACTTGCACGTTCTGAATACTCATAAGGCATAGTAGGTCACCCCCCACTGTAATTTATATTTTTTATGTATTTTAATGTGTCTCATCCCCATGTCCCCTCCCTGTTGCCCTGTGGACACTTTCACACTGAATTCAGTTTCTGTATAAGTGCCTAACAAGTGAAAAATACATACATAAATAAATAAATGTAACAATGTATGGGCGAAGGGGCAGTATTTACATCAATAAAATTGACATACAATCAGTTGCTTATCATTGCGGTAGGGTGTCTCAGGTGGCTAGGAGTGCAGGCTAACATGTGGATGGAGGATGCCCTTTTTCTGTGAGACATACATGTTTTACAATCAATTACTTTAAAAGGATCAAATGTGTATTTTTCCAGAATGGAGAACACTTTCTGCAACGTGATTATACCAAGGGACAAACATGTTATTCTGACTTATGAGGACACAGCAGCAGTTACTGCGCAATGTCCTTGAGCCACGGGAAAAAGAACGAATCAAGACACAACTAGGATTGGACTGAAAATGTTTTTCAAAGTGGCCCCAAACTAGACTTTATGCAAATGTAGCAAGCAATCCCAAACTATCTAGGTCTGATATGGGGATGCTCACACACTAAGAAAATGTGAATAGTGCAAATGTTGAACTTTAAAACACATTTGTCCCGATCTAAAGATTACACAGTAGTTGAACATAACATAAACTAACACATGATTTGTTAATAGTGAGAATTTACATACCGGATGTTTTGTAAGAAATTAATAACCCCAAATGGATGTGGGGGAGGAGGAGAGAATGAAGGAAGGTGGGTAAAAGGGCCCACACAAAAGAGGACCATGACACAAAGTCACACCTGGAAATCTCCAGAGTTCACTGTGAGCCAGTCCACGACTGGAGACAACAGAAGCAGGAACTACAGTCGTGTGCCATCAGCCACGTAATGATCAGAGTAATAGAAATAGGTGACATATTATCATGGCAACTGTTTGCAATGCTTAAGGAACAGACCCAAACTTGAACCCTTTGTCAAACAATAAAAGACATTTGGTGATACCCTGCTGTCAATGATCCGACACCTGAAACTGTGCATTGCCCTATGATACAAAGTTCTTGCCATATCTTACTTTAGAACAAAAATCTGCAATTACTATAAAAGCATACTTTAAATCTCTTAATCGAATGGTACTATGAATGATTGTTGGCTCTGATAATAGAGTATGGACAGAGAAATAGGTTTATGACGAATTGACCTCTGGCCTACAGAAATGCAAGAATGAGTAGAGGCATATTCAGCCCTCAAATTTCTACAGAACAAGCGCAAACCCAATCATGCAGTTAAAACACAGTTAAGACATATACCTCCTTTGCAAAGTATAACAGCCCAACATATAGGAATGTCCAATCAAAGTTCGATGAAATATTTTATATACTTTAATTAAACACACCATATGCAAACTTAACTAACTATAATACTCTCTGGGTAATGAGAACAGTGGTGAAAGGCAGAAAAAAGTTTTTTTCTTTATAAAGGCTACATGGATTAAAGTGGCCTAGCCAGTCTCTAGGGCCAAGCACTGGCTGATGGGACAGTTATCAGTCACTAATACCTTTGCTGTTTTGGAGGTTTGACAATGGTGAACCAGGCTTTTTGGTGACATGTGGATGGTAGATTTGGGATCAAATGCAGCAAACCAGATGCTAAGGAGATGACGAGTTGGGGTTGAACTGAAGGATATTGCGGTTTGAAGCAATGCGCGAGTGATGCGGATCGTGGAGAACACCACATGCAGTTTAATGGTTGATGTTTGACTACAGATGAGCAGGTGACGGGATGCATAATGCCATTTGATTTGATGATATGCTCGAAGGACGTGGTTCAGGGAGAGCACCATGGTTGATTCGACTGGATCTGCAATGAAGAGGCTGGAGATTTGAAAAGCAGTTCAAGCATTGCAGGTGGAGCAATGCTTCTTGGTTTGACCCAAGGCAACGACACGCTCAGCTAACATGGGGCTATGGCAAATGGGTTCGAACATGTGGGACAGCAGTTTGAAGGTCATCAAGGTCTAAAGGCAGCTCTGGAGTGTCCTGTTGGTTTGAATGGGGTCAAACAGGCCCGAAACATTGTTTGCTGAAGTGCACACAGAGGACACAGAGATCCTGGATGACTTAGCATTGAGGGGATTTGAGACTCAATTCACATGCTCAGGGACAAAACTGGTCCTTGTTCTCGGGCCGCTAACAAGGGGGGTCTGGCAAACACCTGCAGGGGTCCTTCAGCACAGTCAGGTCTTGGGTACCAGAGTGACTAGCAGAGAGATACGTCTTGCTCCAGCTGCATGCCACCTGGAATGTGCCTTGTGGATGATTAGGGAGCACAGCTTACTTCTACTTTGGACTACCTGTCTTCACTTCACAACTGGGGAACATTGGAAAGGACCGCTCTACCAACAGAGTATAAAAACATTCTTCTTCAATGGATGGCATCCAGAGATAACTCAATAAGTCGATGAAGGAGTGGGAAACTCCCTCTTTCTGAGGCAAAAGTCCACAGGTGATTGAACTGCCTGCTTTAAGGTGTCCAATCTCTGTGCTTGAGACAAGTAGTATTTGCCTCTGACATCCCACCCAAAGTGCTTTGTGCTTGTTACGCTCACCTGGTCTGGGGAGTTGGGGCACGGTTGGAGCCTTCCCTGGACTTGGCTCCACTGGATCTGCCTCTTTCCCCAGCTGCTGTAGTGTGGGCTGCTCAAGCTGCTGGCACTGCCCATGAGAGAAGACAAGAGGCAGTGAGAATGCTGCAGATGAATGGTAATTCCCCTCAAACCCTTAGTTCCAGAATGAGGTGAGCATGCGTTTAACCATATAGTCTCACCTGTTTTCTTGTGAGGATGAGCACTCTGTCCTGCTTCTCTTCAGCAGGGGCACCGTTGATGGATACTTCACCGGTCCTTGTGTGTCGCGGCACAGTCCGACTGTGACCGAACCACCCTGAAGGTAAGTGTTCGTAACAATGATTATTGTCTGTATCCTTTTGCAGTGTCTTTGCTCAATGATTATTGTCCATATCCTTTTGCAATGTCTTTGCTCAATGATTATTGTCTGTAACCCTTTTGCAATGTCTTTTCTCCCCCCAATAGGTGTGAAGACAGCAATGAAGAGTTGCAGTGTTGGAAGCGAGTCCGAACGGTGCCAGAGGAGGTTGCGCAGTCCCCACTTAGATGGTAAGTAGGGTTTCAAGGTTGTATGCAAGGTTTATATGTTGCGCAACCAAGAGTAAGGTATTTATACAGTTGTAACCTTGTGTGCTCCTTTTCTCTTGCAGGGATGGCCTGGCGGCGTGTGATGGGGAGCAACGATCCCAAGACATGCCGGCGACTGCTGGATGGATGGATCCGTGAGGATGCTGGGCAAGAAGAAGGCTCTTGCGTGGCTGGACGCTTGGAAAAGGTGAGGATGTGCTCCGACTCCGATGACAAGGGAATCAGGTAAGATGCGATGCACTGGTGGTGATGGTGTTGCAGAGGCAGGTAAAACGCGCTTCTGGCGATGGTGTTGCTGGAGTCAGGTAAGCTGCTTGTCGAGCGATGGCATTGCTGGAGGCAGGTAAGATGCGCGATGAAGATGCAGTGTTGGAATCAGGCAAGCTGCGCTTCAAGTGATGGTGTGGCTGGAGTCAGGTAGATGCACGCTGAAGAAGAAGTTCAGGAACCTGATGAGTCGCATGCTGAGATGATGAGCTGGAAACAGGTAAGGGTGCTTCGACGGCGGTGAGCGTCACGCTGCAGAAAGCAGACTAACGCAAAGCACTTGCATGCGGGTGGAGCTAGCTTAAATAGCTGGGCCCCAGCCACTCCCCTTAGCCCCGCCTTGTGGCTCCACCTTGCTCCTCCTACAGACTTCTGCACGAGCCCACCAATGTCTTTTAATGGCCAAGCCCGGTCTGGATGCACGTGCCCTAGATACAAAGTGTGCAGAGCACACTTTCTTATGAGCCTGGCGCCAAAGGTGCTGGGACTGGGTCCATTTGGACCGTTTGGGTGATAAAGGGAGTGGCCCTTGGCTAGTGGCCATGACAGCACTCTCCCTCAAAGCCCCTCTCAAGGGCATTCTGCTCACCGGGCCCCGGTGCTGCGGGATTGTCCTGATGGAACTGTCGGATTAGTCGTGGAGCATGGACAAATTCAACGGGTTCCCATGTGCGGTCTTGTGGTACATAACCCTCCCAGTCGATCAGGTAGTACAGATTTGATCACACAATCTTTGAGTCCAAAATGCCTCTGACTTCATATTCTGGTTCTCCTTCATTGATCTCGGGCTCAGGTGGAGTTGGGATCCAAGTGTCGGGTTTCATTGGTTTCAGGAGGGAAACATGGAACACCGTATGGATTCGCTTATTGGCTGGTAAATCCAATTTCATGGCAGCAGGGTTAATGATGGCTTTGATGGGATAAGGTCCGAGGTATCTTGGACGGAAGGCCCGTGGTCCCTTCAATGGGATATTCTTGGATGCCAACCACACTTTATCTCCGACTTGATAGTGCGGGGCCTCTCTTCTATGTCTGTCTGCAAACTTTTTCTGTTGTTCCTTGGCTTGGATCACGTTCTCGGTAGCTTCTTTAAGGGATTGAGTAATGGTCTTATGTAAAGCAGTGATTGCTGGCATTTCCAATTCGCCAAACGGGTCAAAGTAGGATGTCCGAGGATGCCGACCGTTTATTATGTAGAATGGGCTCTGTCCTGTGCTTGTGTGGATAGAGTTATTGCAGGCAAATTCGGTTAACCAGAGAATGCTTCAGTACCCTTCCATCTGCTGCTAAATACACCTCAGGTATTGTTCCAGAGTCTGATTGGTCATTTCTGTTTGACCATCGGTTTGGGGATGGTGACTAGTAGATAAGTGAAAGTCAATTTGGGCTATCTTACAACACCTCCTCCAGAGAGCTGAGACGAATCGAGTTCCACAGTCTGAGATCAATACAGACGGGAAACCGTGTATTTTGACAATTTGTTCCAAAAATATTGTGGCCAGAGCAGCAGCAGTGGGTAGACCCTTTAGCTGAATAAAATGCCCCATCTTCGAAAATAGGTCAACCATGACCAAGATTGTATTAAATCCGTCTCAGGGTGGCAGATCGGTAATAAAGTCCATAGACAGCGTATGCCATGGTGCTGGTGGTACCTGTAATGGACGCAACAACCCTGCAGGACTTAACTTCTGGGATTTGTGTCGCGCACAAACACTGCAAGTTGCAATAAACTGGGCCACATCTTTTCTCCAGGTAGGCCACCAATAGTTCTTTTTGGCAGGATGTCCTTCCACTAATGACTTGCGGTAGTTGGCTATTAGTTTGTTTTGTACTTCCTTGTCCTGGATATATAGTCTTCCCTGAAAATAGGGTAATTTAATTTTGATGGAGTACTGGTCCCCCTTACACAACCAGTCTTGTTGGGCTGTCTGGTCCATTCGAGATTGGAGATCGGTCTTCAAGTCTTCCCAGCAAGCGGTTGCAGCAATCTGGTTTTGGATCCGTTCTTCAGCAATAATGGCTACTGATTCAGATTGTGTGAAGGTATCTTTGTCCTCTTCCATGTGTGGTAGGGCGTCTGCTTTTCCGTTACTCACTCCTGGTCTGTAAGTAATAATGAAATCGTATTCGGCAAAGAAAAAAGCCCAGCGAAGCTGATGAGAAGATTGGGCCTTATCAGGTTTCAAATGTTGCGGATTACAGTGATCTTTGATAACAGTGACCGTGTGTCTTGCCCCTAGAAGGTAGTGTCTCCAGGTTTTGAGAGCTCCCTTAATTGCTAGTATTTCATTGTCAGTGATTGCATAGTTAACTTCTGGTGCAGAAATTTTACGGGACCAACATGCTATGGGATGTAGCTGCCCCGTCTCTGGGTCCTTTGGTGATAATACTGCCCCCATGGCCACCCTGGAGGCATCTGTTTCCATTACATAAGGCAGATCAGGTCGGGGATGCCGAAGAAAGGGTGCTAAGGTGAAGGCCTGTTTTAATTCCTGGAAGGCGTGTTCTGCCTCGGAGGACCAGAAGAATCTCTTACTCTTTTTCAGTAGAGATGTGATTGGGTGGATGATTTGCAAAAATCTTGGGATAAACCGTCTGTAAAAATTTGCAAATCCGAGCACACTTTGCACTCATTTGGTAGTCGTTGGAGATGACCACTGAAGAATAGCATCCACCTTGTGTGTGTCCATATGAACTCTGCGTTGAGTTAGCATGAAGCCCAAAAATTCAACTTCCGTAACATGGAAGAAGCATTTTTCCAATTTAGCAAACAGCTGATGCTGATGAAGCTTTTCCAGAACTGCCCTTGCATGGCCAACGTTGTCTTCCTTGGATGTTGAGTAAATAAGAATATTGCGGATGTAAATGAGGACTCAAACATCCAGCAATTTGTGAAGCACATTGTTCATGAAGAACTGGAATGCCGCTGGTGCATTACATAACCCAAAGGGCATAACCTGATATTCGAAAAGCCCATATTCAGTTCAGAATGCTGTCTTCCACTCATCACCCCTTTTAGCTCTCACAAGGTGATAGGCTCCTCATAGGTCTAGTTTTGTATAGATGCAAGCATTTTTCGCCTGATCAAGCAGCTCAGGGATGAGTGGCAGAGGATGTCTGTTCTTAACTGTGATTTGATTCAGTGCCCTATAATCTATACATGTTCTGAGGTCGCCCTCCTTCTTGCGTATGAAGAAGAGAGCTGAGGAGGCAGGGGGCTTAGATGGACGGATGAATCCGTTAGCTAGGGACTCATCTAGGTACGTCCTCAGATGTTGGTTTTCTTGCTCAGTTAAAGCGTACATTTGACTGCAAGGAATTTGTGCTCCAGGGACCAGATCGATTTGGCAGTCACAAGGCCTATGTGGAGGCAGGGTGTTAGCTTACTCCTTTTGGAACACATCCTTATAGTCCAGTTATTCAGGGGGTAGGGCACCTGAGAGTCCCAGGATAGGTTTCGTCTTGACCTTCGGGCTCTTCGCGCCTTTGTGGTAGCAAATTTTGGCGCATTCTTGAGGAAAGGTCAGCACTCGTGTTCGCTAGTCAATCCTCGGATTATGAGTTTCTAGCCACGGCGTTCGTAGGATCATCTGGAACTGGGGGTCCCCAATAAGATCAAAAGAAATGTCTTCCCGATGACCATCCTGACACATCATCAACACTTTGTTGGTATGTTGCCTACTGGGCCAGATGACAACTCAGAGCCATCCACTGTGGTGACATTTTCCGATTGTAGCTTCTGCTGGAGGGGAAGACATATCCATGCGGCCAGATCCTGATCGATATAATTTCCCACCGCTCCACTATTAATTTACGCTTCCAAGGCATGTACCTTTGATGGTTGTTGGTGGTGGACCAAGAGTACCGGAATGACCAGGTGTGAGGTCTGTACAACTTTCTTCATTTCGCTCGACAAGTGGACCCCTACGCTTGTTGGGCGTTGGAGTTTTCCGGGGTTTGTTCTTTCCCATCGTTGCCGTTGTCCGTTGCACCTACAATTTTCTTGGGAGGTTTTATTCGGGCGTCCTGGAGGAAATGTCCTGCCCTGCTGCAGTATAAACAAGGTGTTGTTGTCTCCTTTTTTCTCTCTCAGTCTTGAAGATAGGAGCCCGTAATCCCCCAATTTGCATGGGTTCGGTGGGCTCATGAGCTTTGACCTGGTTTTCCCAAGGTCGCATATAAACTGATCTCCCTTCCGTTCTTGTGCAGTCCATTTTTCAGTCCTGTAACCTATGATCCAATTGTACCATCAGATAGATGTACTCCGCACAACACTCGGGGGATTGACCACTTGGGCGAGCACATTCTTTAGTTCCCCACGCAATCCCCGATAAAACAGTGTGGTTCTTTTTTCTTTGGGCCAATTGGTCTGTGCTACGACACGATTATAGGTGGGAATATAAGTCAACTAATCATGGTTTCCCTGTCTGATGGACAGCAGTTTGTTATCTAGGGCTTGTCCATGGGTGTGCCTAGCAAACAACTTTTCCAATTCCTGTTGGAATTCCCCAAAATTTAAAAGTAGTGGATCATCCTGATTTACTGATGGTATGGACCAATCCGCTACGCTGCCTCCCAAATATGAAAGTACAAAGGCAACGCTTGCATTATCGTTAGGGAAGGCCCCTGGGCGACACAAAAAGTGGAGACGGTATTGGTTCGTGAATATAGCATATTTGTTAGGATCGCCGGTGAAACGTTCAGGCGGGGCCAATGACACAGCCCCCAGGAGTACCACTTGGACTGGTGGTGATGGCTGCGGCAAAGGAGTTGGTGCAATTCAGGGTAATGGAACCTGCACTGCATGAAACTGAAGCATCTGTCTCGCCAGATCATCCGTTCTTTCTCGGGCGACAATAAGGTCTCTTCTCAGGGCATAATTCTCTTCTCTGGAGGCATGTACTTCGGTCCGTAGCTCCCCCAGTAATTGGTCCAACCGGTCAGTTTCTGAGGTGTCCGTAACGCCTAGTTCGGCAGAGGTTCAGAGAGGCTTTGCGTTCTGTTACGCTCACCTGGTCTCTGCGGGGGCGTTCGGGCACGGTTGGAGCCCTCCCTGGACTTGGCTCCCATGGATCAGCCTCTTTCTCCAGCTGCTGTAGTGTGGGCTGCTCTAGCTACTGGCACTGCCCCTGAGAGAAGACAAGAGGCAGTGAGAATGCTGCAGATGAATGGTGATTCCCCTCGAACCCTTCGTTCCAGAATGAGGTAAGCATGCGTTTACCCATTTAGTCTCACCTGTTTTCTTGTGAGGATGATCTCTCCGTCCTGCTTCTCTTCAGCAGGGGCGCCGTTGATGGACCTAGTTGCTTCACCGGTCCGTGTGCATGGCGGCCCAGACCGGCTGTGACCGAACCACCCTGAAGGTAAGTGTTTGTAACAATTATTATTTTCTGTATCCTTTTGCAATGTCTTTGCTCAATGATTATTGTCCTTAACCCTTTTGCAATGTATTTTCTCTCCCCAATAGGTGTGAAGACGGCCAGGCACATTTGAGGTGTTGGAAGTCCGAATGGTGTCAGAGGGGGTTGCGCAGTCCCCACTTAGATGGTAAGTAGGGTTTCAAGGTTGTACGCAAAGTTTATATGTTGCGCGACCAAGCGTAAGGTATTTATACAGGTTCTAACCTTGTGTGCTTCTTTTCTCTTGTAGGGATGGCCTGGCGGCGCCTGATGGGGAGCAGTGATCCGAAGACCTGCCGGCGACTGCTGGATGGATGGATCCATGAGGAGACTGGGCAAGAAGAAGGCTCTTCCGTGGCTGGACGTTAGGAACAGGTGAGGATGCGCTCCGACTCCAATGACAAGGGAATCAGGTAAGATGTGATGCGCTGCTGGCGATGGTATGGCATAGACAGGTAAGACGCGCGTCTGGCGATGGAGTTGCTGGAGTCAGGTAAGCTGCGCATCGAGCAATGGTGTTGCTGGAGGCAGGTAAGATGCGTGATGAAGATGCAGTGTTGGAATCAGGCAAGCTGCGCTTCAAGTGATGGTGTGGCTGGAGTCAGGTAGATGCACGCTGAAGAAGAAGTTCAGGAACCTGATGAGTCGCATGCTGAGATGATGAGCTGGAAACAGGTAAGGGTGCTTTGAAGGCGGTGAGCGTTACGCTGCAGAAAGCAGACTAACGCGAAGCGCTTGCATGCGGGTGGGGCTAGCTTAAATAGCCTGGCCCCAGCCACTCCCCTTAGCCCCACCTGTGGCTCCACCTTGCTCCTCCCACAGATTTCTGCATGTGCCCTCCAATGTCTTTTAATGGCCACGCCCGGCCTGGGTGCACATGCCCTAGACACAAAGTGTGCAGGGCACACTTTCTTATGAGCCTGGTGCCAAATATGCCAGGACTGGGCCCATTTAGACCCTTTGGGTGATGAAGGTAGTGGACCTTGGTTCTGTGACAGGAAGGCAGGGTAGATTTCGAGATAAATAAGTTGGTGGATCTTTCTTCCCCTAGCCTGATCTCCATCTCTCCCTCTGCTACACTAAATCCACCCATTTCCTTGTCAATATCATCAAAGGCCCTTTTGAAATGCAGGACCCTGGTGTAAAGCTTGTCCTTTTGGGGTGGGTGTGCCCTTTGAGTCCTGTTTTTCAGGCCAGCTCCTGCTGGGAGGCTGGCTTGCCGGAGAGAGGTGGTATATGACGTCACAAAGGACCAAAAAAGAGGCATAGCCATTCAGTCTCCTGCCCGGTCACTTGGTAGGGTTACACTATCTGACCAGAAGAAACCAAACCCTTCCGTAGCTGAGCTGGGCTCACAGTGTTGATAGCTGTATGATTTCAAATTGATTTACCTGAAATAATAATGAGAGATGCTAGCCGCCATACCCTAAACTCAGTTATGTCTTATATTTAAAGTTTACAACTGCCACCACGATAGTAACTCTAATAGTTAGTGTCTTAACTGCAGCCCCTGCGCTGAAGTGATTTGGATGCCACTGCAGTTGTCATATGGACCCTGTGATCATGAACCGGCTTTTTGCCACTGGGCAAATTAGGTTACTGATCCAGCATGGCACCAGTGTATACTATGCTTCTGGTGTTGAGCTTATGAAAAGGCAGATCTGGTTAGCAGATCACCCTCTCTGAGATGGAATTAACTGTATAATGTTATTACATAATCAAAAAAAAAAACAGAGCTTCCACACCCTTGCCTGATGGCAGTTCCTCACAATGATAACCCAGTGCAACAACAAGCAATTGAAGGGGAAGTCATCACTGAGACGAACAAATAAACAACGAGAAAAGCATCCTCACACGCCTTGTACATGTAACTAATGCACTCATTTCTCTACCTCCCTCTCTCTCACTTTCACTCTCAAACACAGTTCCCCGCCCCCGTGAAAGCTGTTGTTAGAAACCTAAAGGAAAGGAACTTTTGTGAAAAATAGCAAGGGAAATGGGGAATTTGACACTGCTTCACTTTTTCCATTCTTTAATAATATTAACATGCTGGAAATGCATTCAGTCTATTCTACGATTTTAATTCGTGTGCTATAAGATTTATCTGAGGTACCCCATGATAAACATGTTCTTGCCCAGTCCAGTCTGTTTCCCAATGTTTATCGGCTATCCCTGATTGGAGTGAAATAATTGTATTTGTATTACCAGATGTTCCTTTACATTTAATGATAACGTTAATAGTTTCCTTTTCCCGCTTCCCTTCTAGATTACTGTGAACTATATTTTAACAAAGTCCTGCAATCATTTAGATTTTTCATTTTGAGGAGTAAGGGTGTGTGTGTGGGAATAAAGTTTTACGATATGTAAACGTTATGGCTGCTTTCTATTGCAGTGGTTCATGCCTGGCCTAGGAAACGCAGAAGTGTGGCTATATCAAAGCAAAGCAATCGCCCACTGAGGCCTTCTGTAATAGCAACACTCTAACAAAATATACTATTTTACCACAAGGGCGACAATTTGGTGAACAATGTATTGCTTCTTTATTTAAGAAATTCATGTTTTCTGCACTCTTATTTGTAATCACGTTACCGTTGCCATAAATGACTTTATTTGTTCGAATACGTTAACGTTTGTGAACAATTCCGCATTTGTGACGTGTTAGTTGTTCTTCACAAAGGACCTAACTCTCTGTTGTCCAGTGAAGGGAATTTTGGGCAAAATGCTAAACATGTTGGTGAATTACGAGCCGCAGCCTGACTGGCATGACCCAAGACACTTCTGCTCCAGTCAGAAATGCTTACTTTAATAAGTGGGACATATATGTCCGGGTAACTGAATGATTATACCACTCACAGTAAATCCCTGAGTACCCCATCCCTTCATGCCTCTTGCAGAACGGTCTGTCATTATGTCTTTCCCTTGCTTGCTTGCATGCTGTTTTCAGTGCCTCACTTAAGCTTGTTTGAGTGGCATAGAAGAGAACCTCTGAAGTGCAAGGCGCTTTGTAGAGGAAACAAATCAGAACCAGACACAAACAGATAAATACATTGAAGCAATGAATCCGTGATCAGCCCTGCTATTCCAAGAGCCACAGTCTTCCTATGCCTGATGAAGTAATCTGAAAATTACACCAGTTTAGAAATAAATTACTTTATTTGCCTAACTGAAGTATCATCATGGTTTCTTTTTTGGAGCAACACTTTTTGTATTACCCTTGGTTAACATGCTACAGGAAAACCTAACTATACATATTCAGAGCACTCTTAAGAGTATGGACTGCCCTTGGCCCACGATGCCAGAAAATCCAAAGCAGGTATCTCTTTTGACCCTGCCTGTTTCACCTTTATGATTAGGACTGTCAGTTTGTAGTAGTATGAGGGCTGAGTAGGCGGTCATACTCCTGCAGAGCAGTAGTCATTTTGTCGTACAGTGGCAGTATTAGCTAGGACTATACTGGAGTTATTGTATCTTTCTGTCTCAGACTACTTCTATAGCAGACATCAATTGTGGTCGCATCACATGAACTGTATTTGTAACGGTTTTATTGATGGTACTCTAAAAAGTATTTGCACAAGTATTATGGCCAGGCATTAAATATATTTGAGCAGTTATTTTGTTATTGCGTCCGGACTAAGAGCACAATCAAGTTGACATTTTGCCTGAGCTACAACTATCAGTGGTGTTGCACTAACTCAGTCTGTGATTTCTCGGCACTTGCGCAAAGAAAGACATTGTAGAGTGGGCAAACATGGCACAATTGCGGATGTGTACTGGTGTTAGCATCGGTGTCAGCTTCAGCCTATGCCTTTCATGGCATTTCACCAGTGTATATGTCAATCTAATGTTTATATTTATATTTTTTAAATTTCACTGGCAGTGCAACTAGCACACACTTGGAAAAAGCCACTGTACTAAGACTTGCGCCAATTAGGCCACAGCCCTGGTGCTACAAGTAATCGACTTGTGACATAAATAGGCCTCACCCACACGTGTAATTTCATATCTGGTGATAAATGTGAATTAGTAAGTATCTGCTAGGCGGATATATCGGGAAATGGTAAATATGTGCTGCAATGTAAAGTAGTGATGTGCCTGCTACATGAAAATATGTGCAAATACAAATAGATTGTGATGATGCATACACACGGTGCTCTATATGAACATTGCTGTTTTGAACATAGTATTATTACCATTCGGTGTTCTGGAAGATAAAAGAAAAACCTGGCTGCGTGCCTTTGAGAGCATCAATATGAATATGGTTCTGCGTATTTCCATCAAAGTGGGCTTTGAAGTATCGTGCGGAAACCTGCGATGCTTAGATGAACATTAAATGAATCCTGACTCGCCCCCTTTTTTTTAGGAAGGAAAAATAAATATTTCCATTCATGCATACTTCAAACAAAGGTTATCAGCACACTCGCAAATATACCATGATGTTATATTGTATGTTACCTATTATGGTTCATTACTTACTCTCCGCAAATAATGATTGCCGAGTGCATTGCCACACACACAGATATAATAACCCACAGCATCTGCAGTGTGTTTATTTTACATATCTCTTCAATTGAAAGCGAACCTACGTCATGTAACAGAATAGCTAATGTTTACATACCCGCCTCTTTCTGAATGGTAAAGCATTGGACCGAATCAAGTTCGCCCTTTATACAAATTAATGCTAATTTGCACCGTGACAGAAAATCCAATTATGTTATTGGATCCTAAATAAACCATTTATGGGTCAGCAAATTACCAACTTTAAGGTGAGCTCAATCAGGATATACTTTTTTTTGTTTAAAAGTATTCTCTCAAATGTGTAGCAGATGGGCATTTTCGAAGGCCAAGAACGCTTCATCTATTAAACAATGCTATTTTTATCGTAGTTTACTATCGGATTTCATACGCTTGATTTGTTTTCTTAAGATGATCAAAGCAAGTAATTGCATGTGTTCTGTTTGTTATGTATCTGCTTCAAAGAAACTTGCTAAACACTCGCACACATGCATTGCCACACAATTTTATCTTTAGGCAGCTCATGTGATACCACACAGATGTTATAGGGTTAGCATGTTCAGTATATTTAGTGGTAGGCAGCCAGTCCTTTTTAAACAGTCAAGTTCGAGATGTATATATAATAGTCTCAAAATGATCACAACACATATGCTGCTAATTTCACATAATACAAGGCCTGTATTATCTTCAAGACCAAGGCTGACAAGATCATTTATAATAGAATGTTAATAAAATGGTGATCAGTGGGAAAAACTTAAATCATAATCCTAGCAAAGTCGCATATCCCAATGTGTGTAATAATACTCCATACTGAACTTAAGTAAACGGCATGTTTCAAAAAGAGTATTCAAACTAATTTTGTTTTCTTTTTTTAGGCATTTGGTTAGTGATTAATTGTGTACGTCCCTGTAGTCTAGTAGATTGTGCAGGTGTGCACCACTGCATGGTTCTCTACTGTAGCCTGATGTCACATAGCAAATGACAATCCAAATGTAATGTGTGAGTCACGAAGGTTTGACTGAGTCTAGAATGCATTGCAACAATTAATGTATTTGATAACGTCTCCATTAAGCTGTCCTTTCGCACAGTGCCTCTTTAATGAGATAGCATGCACCCTAGGAAGGACAAATGCAGCATTCATGAACGAATGGTATAACAGGCATCGCAGGTTAAGTTGCACAACATTCTCCACCTACAATCTCACATTAGATATGTAATGGCATAGGAATAATGCATGATGGGAAGAGACAGTTCATCTTTAATCATTGAATGAGATAGCAGGCATCCCAGGATATTATAGTAAACTATTTTGAATCTGTTCACAGAGAGGATGAACAGTTTGCAGTGCAGTTGAGGTGTAGTGAGTGTGTGTGTGGTTCCAAAGTGTGCTAGAAAGAAGTTGGCAGCAAACAGTAAATGTGGTGTCGATTGGTTGTAGTGAAGAAGTCGGGTATATTGAAAAAAGAGAGTGGAAGTTGGTAGGGACCATGAGAGTTGGATTATTTGGATGGCAGGGTGAGATAGAATGGATTTTCAAGAGTGGGAAGAGGTGTAAGATGAACATGAAGCGATGTGTTGGAGAGATGGGCTGTGGTAAATCATAGGGTTGGGACTTGGTAGATGGTGCAATGCAGTGGGAGGCATCTTGCAGGGTAGACAGAATTGAGGATAAAACAAGGGTTACGGTGTGGGATAGATAGAGCATGGGTAGTGCACGAAGGAGTTGGTGGAGAAGAGTGTTTTCTGAAATTGGTATAGTGTGAGAATTGGTGGATGAGTGTAGGATTTAGTTGAAGAGCTAGGAGGGCGTGCTGGTTTTGGGGTGAGGTGAGAATGGATTGGACTGGTAGGTTGGCTTGTTGGTGACGGAGGGTGTTAAGATACCTTGGTGTGCAATAATTGTTCTTCACTAAGTGGCAACTTCTGATTTAACACCTCCTGGTATACAATCCCACCCGACAATTCTGCAACAAGAAACAGGCTGTGCTAGGAATCAAATTTGATTTTATTAAAGTAAAATTAATTCAAAGGTGGTCCCTGACTTTATTCTGGGGAAGAAACCACAATATATCACAAATACATAACATTGGTAACTTGTCCACAAAATATAATCAACCTGAATATGACATTCACATTAAGGTCCAATATACACACTCACTTCTATGAATCAACTAATTGTATTTCTGAATATCCTATTCTAATAATAAAATATAATTTTTAAACAAAACAATCTAATTGAATTCTTAGAGCATCACTCATTGGACAGTGTGCTTAAATACTTTGCATAACTTATACCTAAAACTGACTTTCTTTCATAAATGCCACATAGTAAAACATGCTTATTTTCTCTATTATCAATAGCAAGTATTGGTACCAGAGGAAGTTGCATAAACATACACATTCCCTGTTTCATTTGTAATACATATGATGCTGTTCGTTCATAGTATACACATATAAAGGAAATACAATCCAAGGTGATTGCATCACAATATACAGGAGTGCCTTTTTGGAAGAGAGGCTATTAATTTAGAATGCACAGAATATTGATTTATCTACCCTATGTGTCTTCGTAAGATTATGTATTTTCAGCTCAGAGTGTCAAGGACTGCCAGACCTCCGCTTAAGGGTGCGTAACCTTATGGCAGCCCACAGACGACATTGCACAGCAACAGGTGGCAGACCTCATTTACCCACAAAGCTGCTCCCATGGGAGGAAAAGTGCAGCAGTGTGCTGTACCTAGAGGGCATCAAGGGAGTTGGGACAGCGGAGGAAGGAGCTGGGACATCGGCTGAGGCTGGTGAATACAGTAAGTGCACAAATAAGAAGCTTAATCAAGCTAATCTTGCCTCCCCCATCAACGCACAGAAATACACATGTCACAGTCCACATCAGCCCGCGCACACACAGTACTCCTATGGATCACCCGCTTCCCCAAACAGTACAAAGCCAGTTTGATGGCCTGCTACCATGCATGACCCAAATACACAACTTCATGAAAATGCACCGCACATCAATGTGGGTAACCACAATTTCATGTTGCGCAATGACTGTGTTGCATGTAAGTTTACTATACACATCCTGTCAGTCCACTAAAAGGATGCCTAACATTTATCTACAGGAACATCATCTGATACTGATGATGGACAACCAGGGAGCTTGAGGGAGACAGGATGTGCATGTCGGCAAGCACGTCAGTCAAGATCAGCTGCAGGCACCTCGGCCATCTGCCAAATTACGATGGCCCAGGTACACCGTGGCTAGGAGACCACCACCCCTGCTGCCCCTCTGACAAAGCAGGCACCTCAGGAGACCACCACCCCTGCTACCCCTGGGACACAGCAGGCACCCCTGGAGACCACCACCCCTGCTGCCCCTGGGACACAGCAGGCACCCCGACCCACCACCCCTGATGCCACTGGGATACAGCAGGCATCCCGGCCCACCACCCCTGCCTCCACTGGGAAACAGCAGACACCCCTGTCCCACCACCCCTGCTGCCACTGGGACACAGCAGGCACCCCGGCGCAACACCCTGCTGCCAATGGGCCACAGCAGGCATCCGGCTCAACACCGCTGCTGCCACTGCTATCCCACTGGGAAGTGCACCACCACCACACCAGGCCAGTCAGATAGCACATGGACAGCAGTCAAGACAAAGAACTCAGTAAGCCATCTGGATTAGGCAGCTTGGAGAACCCAAACACCCCTGACCAACTCACTGAGTTCAGCCCAACGAGCCTCAGGAGTCCCATGCATTCCCCAATCCCATCTTTGCAGGAGATCACCAGCCGTCTACAAAGGATTGAGGAACTGCGCGACATGCTGGCCAGACTGGTTGAGCAGCAGCTTGAGGAGTGCAGACTGCAACTTGAGGAGTATGTGCTGGATCATGAGAGTAACCAGAAAATTGGCCGCAGGGTTGCACTTGCCATTGGGCGATGTGCCACTTCTAATATGTTAATGTCACAGAAGGTGCACAAAGGCAACAGTGTCCAATCAAACATTGCTGAAACAATGCCGCTGGACCTGCAGGCCATCGTGACGCAGCTACCCCCACAAAACCCCACAATGCCATCCACCAGCAGCACACCATCGAGCTCACAGGCGGGCAGCCCCAGGAGGAGGTCCATGCGGATGTCTGGCCCATCTCAGAGGGACATACATGGGGCCAAGCGTGGCAAGAAGTAGTGGTGTTTCATTGACCATTCATTCATATGTTGGCATATTGGGTCTGGGGACTGGGAGGTGGGTGGGTATGTTTGGGAGGTGGTGGGGGTCCATAGTGGGGATAGGTAGTGGGGCCTGGAAGGTGGGTGGGTATGTTTGGGAGGTGGTGGGCGGTCCATAGTGGGGATAGGTAGTTGGGGCCTGGGAGGTGGGTGGGTATGTTTGGGAGGTGTCGGGGGGTCCATAGTGGGGATAGATAGTTGGGGCCTGGGAGGTGGCTGGTTACGTTTGGGAAGTGTTGTGGCGTCCATAGTGGGGATAGGTAGTTGGGGCCTGGGAGGTTGCTGGGTATGTTTGGGAGGTGGTGTGGGGTCCATAGTGGGGATAGGTAGTTGGAGCCTGGGAGGTGGGTGGTTAAATTTGGGAGGTGGTGTGGGGTCCATAGCGGGGATAGGTAGTTGGGGACTGGGGGGTGGTACCTATCATGTGGGTGTGTTTTGGTTTAACACCTGTTTCTAATATTTTTTCATAATACACTGGGTTATCAAACTGAATTACAAGTGGACAATCTTCTTTGGTGTGTGTATTAATAATTTAATCAACTGTTACAAACGAGGTGTGTGAATGTGCTCCATGTGCATGTGATAATTATTTAGAAAAAAATGTTAATAAGTGCTCACCGTGCATGTTGTCCATCCATGGCACCCCACCCTGGTTGCACACCCATCCCATCACCCTCATCCTCCTCATTTGCTGGGTCCATGTCCGGGGGCAGTGGAATGTTCCTGTGTATACATACATTGTGCCACATGGCACATGCCAGCACAATTTTGCTAACCTTCACAGGGCTGTACAGCAATGCCCCACCGGATCTGCTGAGGTAGCGGAACCTGGCCTTCAGCAGTCCAAAGGTCTGCTCTATCATGCCCCTTGTCCCTATGTGTGCCCGGTTGTAGGCCTCCTCATGCCTGTTCCGTGGCCGTCGGACCGGTGTCATGAGCCACGGCATGAAGGGGTATCTGGCACCACCTGCATGGGAGTGACATAAAGATGATAGGATGTTTGTGGTGGGAATTTGGTGTTGGCGATGATAGCATGTGCACAGTCTCAGTACAATATTAGTGCACAACATAGTACAGGCCTCAGATATCAATATGCACTTGGCAAAGTTGTCCTGGATTAACTGTTCAATATTGCACACTTGGCTCACTCATTTCTACTGACACTGTTTGGCCTGCTCAATGTCTGCATTCATGATGGCCTGCTAGGCAACTACATTTCTTATTCCTTTCAATTTAATTTGATGTGTTCCTATGTGCTTGGTGCCACAGGTCTACAAGGGTGCAGAAAAAATCAGTGTTATGCACCCGCAGCGCACAGGAGTGAAGATACCAGTATATGTTTTCCCGTCACATGGCAAACTGCCATGTGACAGCAGTTCCCATCAGATGGCAAACTGCCATTTAACTATTGCAGCGGTAAGCTGGGAGAACTCTGGTGTCTATTTGCCCCCTCCCACTACACACAGCTCCTGCATTGGTCATTCTACTCACCGAACAGCCAGGGACACTCTGGTGAATGTCTATTTGCCACCCCACTACACACAGCTCCTGCATTGGTCATTCTACTAACTCAACAACCAGGGACAGTCTTGTGAGTGTCTATATGCCCCCCCACTACACACAGTTCCTGCATTGGTCATTATGCTCACCCAACAGCCAGGGAGGCTCTGATTAGTGTCTATTTGCCCCCTGCCCCACTACACACAGCTCTTGCATTGGTCATTCTACTCATCCAACAGCCAGGGACACTCTGGTGACTGTCTATTTGCCCCCCCACTACACACAGCTCCTGCATTGGTCATTCTACTCAACCAACAGCCAAGTGCTCTCTCCCACGTAATGTGCCATATACCCTGGCAACTTGGAGCGCTGCCATACCATTGTTTTCCGTGTTGACCCCGGGAGACTTGCAGAGCAATGCGTGATGGGTTGTTGTGCATCACAGACCATCTGCATGTTCTGGGAGTGGAATTGTTTCTGATTTCGATAGACCGCCTCAATGGCATGTCTTCTAGTCAACTCCATATGGGTAAAATCTAAAGCACCTGTGCAATTGGGCATGCCAGCAAGGGCATGGAAGGTCACTTGGGTGGCATTGACCTGTGCAGGGGTTTAGGGTAGGGCAATGTGGTCTGACACATGGCACAGCAGTGCATCCAGTATCTGGAAGAGTATCTGTGAAAAACAGGGTTGTGACAGCCCGTGCAGCTCACCAACGCTGTGCTGATAGGTGCCAGTTGCCCGGAAGTGCATTACCAACACTACCTTCAGCAAGGGTGGAATTGCAGTCCGGATGTTAATTATGCTGCAGATGTCGTCATTGATCAGGGTAACAATTGATAATATTGTGTCCCTGTCATGCCGGTATAATGTGTGTATTTGACTTGGGGTCAGGTTCCAGGGTGAGGCCCTGATGTGGGGTATTGGTGGGTGCCTCTGGGGTGGTACCTGCTGTACAATGATGTTTGGGATGGCCACTGGATGCCTCAATGGCCTCCTGCACCTACGCCTCCTCCTCTGCTTCAGTGCTGCTTCTAACTCCATTGATGATTGCTGGTTCACCATCCCAATTGCTGCTAGACTGACTGCCAGCATGGTTGTGTAGGGAGGTGGATTGGGTGTGGGTGTGGTCCTTTTGTAGATTCACAGTGGCCAATGGTGTGCAGCTGGCCTAATTTGGCCCACCTGGGACCTGTTGCGGCTCACCTGGCACTGTTTAATGCCTGGTCCGCGTTGCCGGTATTACAGGTGCAGTGGTCATGGTGCTACCGCCATTTTTATGGCAGTGTTTCTGCGTAGGTGGTACTCATAATGTACCCAGTAAACCACCATGCTGGTAATTTAGGGACGTCCGGCAAATCATCCTGCTGTTTGCACTCATGGGGTTACTCAGTGTGGTAGGTCGATTTGCGGTGACAGTGTTAATGCCATTGCGGGTCTCAATGTGCCGGTTTGTAAAACGGTGCCGGTATGGTGCTACCGGCACCGTTCTTTCCCGACTCGAAAGGTAGTAATGAGGCTCAATGTCATTGTTAAAACGATTCTTTTGATTCTAAATTGCACAATTTCTATGGAAAGTCGAATGTCCGAGCTAAGCTCCCTTTCATCCCAATATGTCCTTTTAAATATCTATGGCTTTCACAGGTGATAAATTACCAATCAGTTGTGGAAATGTGGAAGTTGTAATCCCTCCCGCAGTTCCATTGTTAGACTACACAAGTGAAAACTGTAGGGTTCTATTTATTTGGCTACAATTAACAAACTACTCCACTCTCTGTGCTGGGAAACCTGCGCTACACTCCACACATGGCACAGAGAAATGCAGAACAATGCTTTTTGTTTATATTTAAACGCAATCACGCTATGCTTTGAATGCAGAGAGAAGGCACAGTGCATTTGACCCTAACATGCTACAACATTCTGTTCACCTTATTCTGGTCATAATTTATCAGCAACTGTGTGCTGTGTGCAGACAAAATGTTATTTGTTCTAGAATAAATCAGACATCCATTAGCATTAAATATAGTGATAAAGCTAGGTTGTATTTCATACTAAAATGTTCATGTTTTCTTTTTGTGATCAGTGTTTACTAGGGGTACCCACAATCCCCCCCCTCCTTTTCAGGAACATTATTCTAGGGGATCTATACAATTGTATTCACAGAGCCAGCATGGACCCTCACAGTTTCCAGGTAGTTCTCCCCGGGCAGTTGAGCCCCTTTGGTCTGTTTCACCCACGTCTAGGAAATGAGGTCTGCATCAAGTAAAATCTGATTCAGGCTTCCTCATGGACAAGGCCCATTGACCTCCAGTTATTATCTAAGCTCAGCAATCATCTGTTTGGGGCTGGGGATCCCTTTCGACAGCCTTCACAATGATAAGCTCTTTCCCCACTTCATGTGTGTTTCTCTTTATATTATGTCTAATATTCCCACACTCAGTCATTGTGAGGTAACACTTTTGAATTAGCAAAGTATTTCCACTGGCTTGTCTAACAGGCTGACAGTCCCAGAGAAAACACCCCGTAATTTCATAGGTTGATCATATTTCAGCACATGTTACAGGGTGGGGCTGTACACTTTGGACTTAGAATCATACTTTTTCCCATTCTCCCAAAAGTAAATTCTCCCATCAAACTAATAAGGATATCTAGATTTGCCATTTTCTCACAAATCCAGGGACATGAAACATGTGTTTGCGCAATGTAATATGAGGAAGTTATTACATTCTAAGACATTCATTATTGATACATATCAAAATATCATGTTTAGTCTCTTATTATGTTGTAGACACCCTCATTATCAGAATATTTTTTTATGCGCTCTAACAGTCATAACATTCCAGAGTTTTGTCTAAATGTATTTTTGCATTTCTTTTGCATGATGCCTTTTATATGACAAATTTACTTTCTATAATTGTGACTGTGAAACCTCATGTCCAGACATGTTAATGAGTGATATGGGTAGTTGACAGGTACTCTTTTTGTTCGTTCGTGTATTAGGTGGACAACCAGATGATTTTAATGGGTACTTCAATAACAGAGCTTCATGTCATGTCATGTCATAGATTTATTTCTTCAGAGGACCATATTTCAGCCCTACTCAATGCATTTTTCAAAAAATCATTCTCTTAAGATCAGCCCATGGTGGTGGGGGCAATCTACTAACTAGAGGCCTTGGTGTTACTTTGCATTTCTGGATAATAGAATCTGGTTTCCAGATGTATATCCTGGGTTGGTTGAACAGATGTTTAGCTTGTTGTCAGGCTCACTGCAGAACCAATAACATCAGCCTTGGCAAATTGATACTAGAACTGGCCATGCAGATTTAAACCATAAGGCATTCCCTGTATATCTTCTAAAAATCTAACATGTAACAGTAACATTTAATACATTTACAATACGCTTCTAATTGTATTTATAATTGTATCATTATTATATTAAACTATCAACACATATCAAAGAAGTAGTCAGTGATATTACCAAACTATCATAATGCTACACAACAATGTATTTAATGATTTCATTAAAAATTTAAGCATTTTCACCAGAAAAACACATATATTTCACACAGTTGAACATGTATATTGCACATAGTTCTAAACAAATAGGACAACCCACACAGAACCTCTCACAGTTATTTGACATACAATGCATCAACCTCTAAAAACATTTGTGAACCTACTTATCACTAATTCACACAGGTATAAAAATACATATACAACACATATAAAAACAAATTAAATAAATGGAGATGGAATTACGTTTCTTCTGAAAACACTCCTTCACTTTTCCTAATAATCCCTTACAACTCGGGGTATCCAATTCCATCAAAGTACACAAACAATGGCCTTTTTAACGATTTATACCAATGACATTATGAAAAGACAAATGTCACTGTTACTGCCTTCATCAGGACTGAAAGTAATTAGACGAGTCCTACATCCTTCTTATGTTCACATTATTTTACATGCTCTGGATGAACCACACTACAAAATTATAACAAATCCTATTTCAATGTTATGCTTAATTTGATATCCACGGCAGCACTTTCCAGGTAAACGTAAAAAGAAATATCGGTTCTTTGGCTTTCCCTCATTTTGTTACTCGGTATTTGCAGGGAATTGTGCTATTTACGATTATCCTGAAATATTGCTCTACATTTGCAAAATATAAAGTGTTCTCAATTGATAGACACTCCCGTCCCCTGCACACCTTCTATACTGGTAATCGACCAGTCAAGATGTATGGATTATGTGTATTAGGTGCAGTCATCCAACATTTTTTATGTTTGCAGTAAGAGGGTTCATACAATACATTCACAAATGTTAAGAGTAATCCGAATTGGAGTGTAAAGCAGTGTGATGTGTGTGTGTAGGAATGGATTGGGCTCCAAACATGGACCGATAATTTGGTGGTGTGCAAGGTGGCTGATTAACAGTGGGGTATACATCTGGGAAGGACACAATATAATAAGGAGAATGTGGGGGCCACCACTATATGTTTCGGAATGGGTGGGTATGTAAGCAGAGGGTAGGGGAATAAAAGGGGGTCAACAGAGGTGAATGAGTTAAGGTAGAGGTTGGTGGACAAGGTGCAAGCAGGGAAGGGCGTCGAAGGGTTTCACAGAGAACTAGATAGTAAACACACATAGGAGTGTAGATAACAAGGCTGGTGAGCTGTGGTTTGGGGATTGGAGGTTGTTGGGTAAGGGCTGGAGAGGCAAGGTGACTTGTGGATGAATGTTAAGGGTGATGAACTGGTTTTGTGGCGATTTATGAAGGATTTGGTTGAGTCACATTGCAAGGGAAGGGAAGAAGAAAGTTGGGGTTTTGTAGAGGGGGCAGGTTTGAGGGACAAATGAGGTAGGCATGTGAGCTCAGAGTAAGGAGGAAATGGGTGTGGATTAGAATGATCAGACTGAGGGGAATTTTGGTTTCAGTGCTATGGCATGGGGTCGTGGGGTTGGTAGTTAAATGCTTTACGCAGGGAGAGGATCAATGACAAATGTATTGTGCAGTGTTGGAAACTGGGATCAGTTGGGCTGGAATTCGAAATGTTAGAAACGACAAGATGGGATGAGAGTTAGAATGGAGTATAGAGTGCAGCAAGGTACAATGTGAGGTAAGATGGGGTGAGGTTGGGTTGAGAAAGGGTGTGTGTCAAATGAGGATTCGAGGTACATACAGTTCATGTGGATGAGCTTGCAGAAGGACACGGACAGAAGTAGTTGGTATACAGCATTGAGGTTGTGAAAAGGGGATGGATGTGGTAAGTAGAAAGGAAGGATTAATAGTAAAATCCACCCTTCTTGCTGGTAAGCTCTAAAGTTCAAGAGAGCCAAATTGGACTTCACAAAAAAAAATACTGCAAGCCTTTGCATATCATGCAGGATAGGTGAAATGTGTGAAACACATCATACAATTCAAGTAGTGTTTTGGGCTATTCAGCAGCATAGAATTGCTGTGGTCACATCTGTACAACCCTATAATATGTTCTCGAAGAGAAGCCAAGAAGAGAAGACCATACATCCTTTAGTGCACGGTCTGAGCGCATGGAACAGTCTATTAGGCAGTTCTGCAGGAGTTGATTTTGCAGTGGAGGATTATTGGAGCCCTGTTTTTATAAACGTTGAATAGGGTCTGGAAGTGAAGGCTGGAAGAAAAGTCCATAAACCATTTGCCATGGCACATCATTGCGTGCGTCAGTTTAGCAGGCAGTGCTGCAGGACGGCCGTCTAGGTGCAGCTGGAGACTGATATCATTTTTTGATTCTCCCATTGGTTAATTCCTGAATGTTGCAACATGCTACTATGATGAATGGTTGCTAAATTCTAGCTGCCTGATCTAGGCAACTTCGACTGCACAGAAGGAACGGGAGGCTTGAAGACCAAAACACGAATAATAAACGCACTGTGGTCTAATAGGCAGCTGTGCTGATTAGAGCATGCACAGTTTCTTTGGACATTTTTGGTATTTTTTGAACCCATGCCCCACTCACAACAGTAACTCTTAGTGACCGAAGCTGATGTTAGTCATGTAATCCTGGGGAGCTTTCTGACATCTAATATCTGATATTTATGGATATAAGGGCTTTATTTTGTGTCAAAGGAGCCTGTTTTAAGTAGTAACCCCTGTGTGCCTGAAGCTCACGAAGAGCAGGTAGAAATTAGCTAAGAACTGAAACATAAGAAAAAAGTTAGCATATATTAACGTGGAATATACCAGCAAGGTACTTCTTGTTTGGACGATCTGATGATTTGCTGCTGTAGTGGCATTTTGGAGATGAAGAGATGAAGGGTCTGAGGGGTGATTCTGACTCTGGTAGCACCTTCAGCTGTGGGCATACTTGAACTCTAGCAGCAGTGAATGTGTTAGGAAATATGAATCCTGATGTCGAAAAAGTCACGCCAGCTATGGATATTTTGTTTGTAGCACAGCTTCCTTCAGTACATGACTTAAGTAGATCAGCAAACGGATTCACACAGAATTTGTCTTCTGGCATTTGTAGAAATTGTTTACATTATATTGAGTGTAAACATTTTTTTTAGGTTTCAGTGGCTGCCAATTTTGACTAGTTAATTGTATCTCTGTAGTTGCATTTGCTTATTTATTTAATTTATGTTTGGTGAAGGATAGGGAAGCTTTGAATATTTAATTGTACACGGTTGCATTGCTTGCATAGTTTGACCAGCTTACACTTTTTCGCACATTTGCACAGGGATTTAGACACCCTACTTTTAATGCAGTTCAGATAAAAACATTTAATGGCAAGACACCAAGGAAAACGGTACTGTCAATTGAATCTATAGATGCCCTTTGCAAAAAGGTAGTTTGGTACTTTAAAGCTACCTTTCAGAGGTGGAGATGGGCGTACATATATTGCAAGGTCCTTTAAGTGAGGCATACATTACTTAACTAACACACTGTAGGTATTATTCCACAGCCATAAGGGGTGGTTCAGGATTATATCACTCATCTAACGGTTGTAAATAAAGAGCAACCTCTGGAATCAATGTAATTCAGAGCCATCAAATGTATAGTTGCAATGCTTATTTGGGGTAGGAAATGTATTGAACTTAGATGGATTGTTGGTAGTATTCAATGTGTGACCCTAGTTGTAGTGGTCGGTAGACAATGTATTGCTTTTAGTTAGATTGGTGGAGATATGAAATGTGCATCCCTAGCTGCATTCCCGGGGGTAGAAAAGGTATTGCACTTAGATAGATGGTTGGGGGTAGGAAATGTATGACCATAGCTGTAATTTGGGGGTAAGAAGGTAGCGAACATAGGTGGATTGTTGGGGGTAGGAAATGCGTGACCCAGCTGTATTTTGGGGGTAGGAAAGGTAGGAAAGGAAAGACAACCTATGACAACATTTGGTCTTACTAGACACATAATGACTCTCTTGCATTCACACACACTTGTGACCTCCCTCAGCACCCACCCACATGCCTGACCTCGTGGGTTACTTATTGGAGCCTAGCCAGCTTATCTAATCCCTAATCTTGGCCAAATGCACACCTGCATTGTAAGACATTTGAACATGTTCCCAAACCTGGACTTCGGTCCCTGAGGACGTTCCCACCGCAAGGGCGTTCAGACCATAACAATGGCAAAAGGCGCTATATAAATGACTTCTACAACTACTACTTAAGATGGTTAGTGAGAATGTGAAAACTTTACATCAATTTGTGTAAGAAATATAAAAGAAGACAGAGGCCACGTAGATTAAGGATACAAATAATGCACACGTCTAGCATAAAAATGATTGTGTTGATGGTATCTCCAATGAAACCAATGGGGCTAATTCACATATTGAATACAATGATGAATTAGGGAAGATCACACAAACTTATATATGCTGCATAGCAGGGTGACTCAGTCTTCCAAAACACAGTATCAGACAAATACCTTTACAATTTAAGATAGAGTGGCAATATCAATATCGCAAGTCCCTAATGGCCAGTTGGCAAAATGCTTGCAAGCCTACTTAATTTATATCCACAAACAGCACTCCAATTAGAAATATTAGTTCAGGTTCCAAAACTTTCCTTAAATTCTAACGGAAACAATAATCTCCCTTAGGAACAATGTGATCCATTAGTTTAATATTAACTTCAGATGTTCAAATAGGAGCTTACCTTGCTGCAAAGTATGATGTGGGCAATGCTACACCCCATTAAGACAGGTTTGTTACTTTACACTGCCCAGTGAAAAATAACCAGAGTGGGGCTTCTTAATTAGCCATGTTTTCAAATGGTGCAAGTATTTATAATGGAATGATGCTGTACTCTTCCTTTTCTATAACCCCCAAGGAGGTAAAGGGGAAAGTCATATGTAAATCTTAACTGGAATTATAGCAACTTTGTGTGAAAATGTGAAAATAATGAGCCGGACCCTTAAACTGAGTGGGGATTTGAATTTGAAATCAAGGAAAGGTCTGTCAGAGGATCTATATGGCATGGGTGAGCATGTTGTTTTGGGTGTCTTAGTATGACTCTTGATTCCTGGGCATGTGGATGCTTCAGGCCTAGATTACCCAATTTTCTCACAGCCACTTTCCAATAGATATGAGCGCCTGTGTGCACCCACTGCTCAAAAACCCTCTGCCGACCCCTCCATTCTTGCAAACTACTGCCCTATCTCCATCACTCCCTCCCTGGACAAACTCCTGGAGAAACTGGCTATCTCTTAGGTGACCCTCCATACCAAATCTACTGGTTGCTTGCAAGACCATCAGTCTGGCTTTAGAGCATCCAGAGGCTCTTCTGAACACCAGTGAAGACCGGCTCTCAAATCTTGATAAGAACACCCCATCTATCCTCATTCTCCTTGAACTCTCCTCTGCCTTCGACATGGTTAACTACAACATCCTGATCATACATCTCTGTGACACCCTGAGAATCACAGGTCAGGCTCTGGCATGGTTAAACTCCTTCCTCTCCAACCGCCCATCCCAGGTGGAACTCTGAGCCTTTTACTCGACTATCGCTATCTCAACCTGTGGCATTCCTCAGGGATCTAACCTATCCCCCTGGTTCTTCAACGTCTATGTGGCTTCCCTGGCATGGGTGATTGCCACCTTCACCTCTAACGTCCAGTGCTATGTGGAAAACATGCAACTATCTTTCAGGCTACCCTCAGCCACTTCCTCCCCGCCTCCTCTTCCTCGCTCATATCTGACTGTCTGTCTGCTATTCAGTTATGGTGTGCTGCAAACGACCTCTGCCTCAACGTCACCAAGACCGGGATTTTTTGCATTGGGACCCCTGCTCCCGCTTTTCCACTTTCTCTCTGGCCGGCCTCCCTTGGCCCTGCACCCGCACCCACCTGTGAAGCAAGAATCCTAGGGGTCATATTTTATTCCACACTCTCCTTCACCTCTCACATTTCTGATATCTCTAAAAAGTCTATCATCTACAACTCCTTAGGGGTAATCAACCCTCTCTTACTTTCCCCCAGAGGCTCACTGTCTCCAGAGCCGTGGTTCACTCCAGGCTGGACTACTGCAACAGCTTCTTCCTCAACCTCCCTTCTTCTGCCCTGTGGCCTCTGCAACTCATCTAGAACAGAACTGCAATACTTATTCTTCGCCTTAAGCCCAGGGACTGCATCTCTCCAGTGCTGAAATCCCTCAACTGGCTCCCAGTGGCTGCAAGGATCTAATTCAAGACCCTGTTTATTCTCCACAAGGCTTTCTGGGCCTGGCACCCACCTACCTTCACCGCTGCTTACCAAAATAATGTCCCTCACGAACCCTCCACTCATCTACTGTCAAGGGTTTTGACCCATGTTGAACCAATAGACTGGGTAGATGTGGGGATGAGCTGTCGCCGCCCATCATTCCATCCCAGAGTCCACGAGAACTGCGCAGTTGTGCGCACACCGAAATAATCGGCTGACCTGCCACCCACCAGTGCAAGCGTGCTGGGTCAGAAGAGCCAAGGGTGAAATGGGGTGCCAAAGAGAAAAACAGCAGTGCCTGTTAGCTAAAAATCCCTTTAAAAATCACCCTTTGTTTCTCTGAATGCAAGCTCAAAATGCCCATTTGGAACATTGCGAGATATCCAAAAATCTCACTGAACACCAGCAGACATGTGGCAGAATGCATTCTTGTGTGCATACTAAATCTGGAAAGATGAAGAGCCCAAAACAATGTTTATAACAAAACTGGCTGAGCTGTGGATGTCAGCAGCTTAATTGAAATTGGATTTAAAACCACAAAAATCGAAATGTTTAAATTAATGAGTGACCTACTTTTGAGTGTCACATAGTTTGCAACTGTTAAATGTCATGGTTTTGAACTTAGAATCAGCATTCTAGCTGCATTTGTAAAAAATGTAAGTTTGATTTAAACTGGGAACAAACAGGACATTTAGCTGAAGCTTGGCTTAAAGAAATTGAATTCTGCCTGACAACTACCCCCGGCAGGAGTTGAACTGGCTCAACAACTCTTCCCAGGCCTGGCTGCATCCTGCTGCCCCCACCAAAAGGAGATCACAGCTCTCTGATTGAATTAAGGGAGGTGTACCTGCAGACTGCAGGAAATTGAACAAAGCCCTGTCCTGGACTCAGGCAAGTGTTATATTGGGGGGGTCGTAAATGGCTTCCTCTTGGGAGAAACTGGGAGGGGCAGTGCCTGTGAGGGCAAGCTGAGCTTGGGGGAAGTGGACAAACCAGAAACTCCACCATGTGCTTGGGGGAAACCACACCCCTTTGGGCCAGAGCATAATTTAAAAAAAAGATGGATAATTCATAGTACGGACTTGTCAGAATTATATAAGTAATATCATTATTCTTGTGATTTTTCTGTGCACGTTTTAAGAGGTGTTAGGACCCTGTGGTGCATTCTGGGGCGTTGCTACTGGAAAATAGAGTCTTACTCCAAATGTCTGCATGTTAAAAATCTGACACTTGATCAATTAATGTCCATACTCCTTGCGCACATTTGTGTAATTTTTGGTAAATGTCCGATATTGGTAAACCGACCAAAAAGCGCAAAATGTTGTCATTTCTGAATCCCAGCTCGCAGGAACATGGGGCTTGAACAGAGACCTGTCTTAAATTCATCTGTAATATGTACATGTAATGTCAACCACTTGTGTATCTGATAAATATGTATTTGGGTCAGAAATAGATTTGTGTGCAATTTGACAAGGGGAGGTTCCTCTGACCATAAAACCTACAGCATCACTCTAACACTCCATTTCTTCCCCCCAATCAAGGGAGAGAGGAAAGCTTGGCCAATGACAAGTGAGAGGGGCAGGCTTAGCTAGGCCCAGGCACACACCCATTTTCAAAACACATAAAAGCAACATTGAAACCCAGGTAGGGACATTCACTTTCCACTTTCTTGCGGGACGCTTTGCCGGGAGACTTCACATCCAGAGATCCAGACTTCAAATCCATCAATCTCCAGAGACCAGAAATTAACTCCAGAATTTGTAGCAGAGAGGCCTGAATCCACAAGCTGAATCCTCTTCAGCAGGCCTCAAAACCAACCAAACTATTCAACAGCCGGACGAGCTGTTTGAATTCTTTGCCAAGAACTTATGCAAGACCCTGTAGCAGTATCCAGAAAGCAGTGCTGTATCCGGAACCAGAGAGAACCAGAGACCAGACGCTGTGAGCAGAACCGCCAGAAGTCCCGTTCAACCTGTTGACCAGATCCGTGACGAGGCCTATTCCTGTCCAAAATCTAGTTTGAGTACCCAGCTAGCACTGTGCCAAAACCAATCTCTTAGTGTAAAATAATCTAATTAAAACTATTTTAACCTATTTAGAACTACCTCATAGGAATCGTGTGTGTCATTCTGTCATCTTTAAAACTGAAAACTGTCATCTGTCATTCTGAGCTTTAAAATTCCAAATCCGAAAAACTACCTTGACTAAATCAGCCGTATCTCCGGAACCGTTTGTGCTAGGAGTGAGCTTTAACTGTCATCTTAAAGCTAAGACTCAAGGCTTTCCAACGAACCTAGAACCGACTTGCACTCCTTATAGGGCCTCCGTAATTACGCTCGATGCACACGATTAAATTTGCCGCGATTTCACATTTTGCACAATTTCAGCCACGTGTAAAAATCAGCAGCTCCTTGCTTTCCTTTGCTAAAATTCGTTTTAACTTGCTACTTACTCATAGAGCATTGATAAAGTGAGCCTGAACTAATATAAACTAGATATCACTCACCCTGAACCCCCTATAGGGAATTAAAAGCCTTTTTAGCATATTTTTCACTTAATCGCAACCACATCAAAGTATCTTGCCTGTGTTAAAACTCATACCTGTTTTCCTCTAAGCTTGCGAGGGGGGAACTGAATTATATTTGATTGCATTCCTGAGAACTGTGTGTCTTCTTTCCATCTCCTTATAGTGCATAAAAGGGGGGAGTGAATTGTCAAGGAAAAGTGATTACATTGTCTTTTGTTGAAGCCATATCAAGTTATTTTCTGTACTGCATTTCATTCATCATTGCGTTTCCTTGAACCATATAAAGCATTCTTTCCCACCTCATTCTTCTGTTCCTATTCATAAGTAACCAAGAACTGTGCTACTGTAGGATTACCTCTTGCTGATTACTGCTCATATTCACAAGTGTACTATCCATTATCAATTTATTTATAGAAGTGTGATATATATATATATATTGTTTAATTTTTCAAATAAACCTTTTAAATTTGCAAAACAAGCCTACTTCTTGGCTCAGTGGGGTCAAGGGGGATTCTAAGAGAGGGGTGTTATACAAGGGTTCATCATCCAGATTATAACTTGCAATAAAAATACATAAATAAGGGCTTCCCTTGGGCATCCCAGACAAGGCACTGACTTAGTGGGATTGCTTGATTGGAGTCACTTACACTACCTCCAACCTTCTGCGAGTGAGCCGGTTCTCCAACAAAGATTTGGTGGGAGATTCTAATCCTCAGCAGGAGCCTCCCTCTGGAATAGCCTCCCTGCCACCCTATGTCTTGAGCCGGATCTCCTGAAATTCCAGCAACTCCTCAAGACCTTCCTCTTTTTTTTCTCTTCCTTCCCTCTCCATCTACCCTGCTAACCCAGTCCTCTGTCCTATCCCTCTCTCCCTCCTATCCCTTACAGCATGCTAACTGACCGCTTGGTGTACCTCAGAGTCTCACTGGTCCTCCGCAACCCCATCAGTCTTCTCTTGCACTTGCCTCAGGGCCCCACACCTCACTCACATTGAACGCCCTTAGATACTAACCCAAGTGAGGGCTCTCTCTGATCTTCCCGCAGTCTCAGCGGACCGGGTGCACTTTTACCCTCTGTGCACTTGCTCGATCCTTACCCACTTCACCTGAAGTTTGTCTGTCTGTCTCAACCTGTCTTCACCCTAATTGTACTGTTAAAATTGCAGAATCGCCATGCTATTTGCTATATCCCCATAATATTTAAATGTATTTTATGCACTTACTCTGCCTGTGGAGACTATTATCGTCGTCTCATATGTTCGAGGGCTCTGAGCAACTGTTGTATTTTCCCTATGCCCCTTCCCTCCTTGAGCGCTTTGAAACACTTGCCTATGTATATGCACTTTATAAATAAACAATACAATACAATATGCCAGGAATAAACACATATATGGTACCTAAGGACAGTAATCAACTATGTTTTAGTGTTGACTAATGCCTTGGCAAGTATAATCGATTTCCAAGTTTTAACTAAGGAAGATAGTGACAATTTTGCATTACTGTTGAAAATAACCTTGTGCGTCTTCCAATGTCATCATAGCCCCCCTGGAAGGGCTCCTAATGGGAATCTCTATGTGAACTAATGAAAACTCTTTAGAAAAAAAATCAGATTAATTCAACTTTCTCTGTCAATTGGTGATATAAAGAGGGCTAATTATCAGCTATCCTAACACCTGGGGAGATTGCTATGGAAATAAAACATGTTTTATTAGGAATGAGGTTCTACAGTTTATATCAACCATTTAGGTATCATACATTTTTGGCTAGATGATAGATGTATTAAAGTTACATTTCAATTATTCGAGGATTTGAAGTTGGATACTCATAATTGGTTGAGTATTGGTAGGTTTAGCAAATAAAACATCCCTGTCTGAAATGTAGATACAAGATCTTTTATGGAAAAAGGTTGGGAGGTGGGGGATTTATTAGAGACTCTGGCAGAGACAAATTCCCGACAATTCTGGGACCAAGTAACGAATGGGCCTACTTTAGGAACACTGAATTTGAAACCAATTTTAGAGCTGTCAACTGGACTGAATGCTATTCAAACTTGTATCGCAATCTATGGCTGAATGATTGTAATATTATGAGCCTAGGACTAAAAGTATGGAGAATGTGTGATTTACTGTGGGAGAGGTCCTTAAGTTACAACTACCTTAAGATAAAAGACACCCTGGCAATAATTTTATTGCTACTGAACCTTTTTTATTGACTTCTTCCTTTTGGGCCCTGTTGTTGTGTAGTACCTTTAATGGTTTAGTACAGATGGGGATATGCCCATCGTCATAGAACTTGACATGTATTTTTTCAAATCTTTAATAAAAAGGACAGTGTCATCACCATCAAGTTATAACCCTTTTTCATTGTGAGATTCTCTATTAAAACATTGTTGGTAAACTGATTTTAATGAGACACAAGGAATGGCGGGAGGACAAAAACATCTTAACTGAAGTTCAACTGGGCTTTTGGGAGAGACTAGGAACCAATCTGCAAACATGTAAACTGTATTTAATTTGACAACATTGATTTTTATTAAAGAGGAGTCTCTATACTTAGCATCTATAGATCTCAATTCAAAATAAAATTGGGACTTCAAGAAATATATTAATTATCCATTAATAAACCTAATATAATTACATGAGTGGACAATGCCATGGTTAGATTTGACAAAGAGGGGCATGAAATATCCCCATTTAATGTAATGAAGTGCGTTCAGCAGGGGCAGACTACATCAAATTAGTGTGATGACAGACAGAGGTATTCATTGCCTTGCAAGTCAAAGAAAACAGCAACCTATATCTAATAGGAACTGACACAGTCACTAACCTGATCCGCCCCCCAGACCTTGCAACTTTATTGGTCACAGGTCACCTGAGAGAATCGCACTTAAGAACATTTGAGAATAGAACACAAGAACTTCCAGCACACTTGTCCTGCCTCCCACCAAAACAATGAACTCATTCAACCCCGCATAGTTTTTCACTAGTGTTAATTTCCTGTTATGCCATCATATGATGACTTTCAGTCTGCCGATTCCTACCAAAGGGCATTGGACCTCCACCCACATGACAACTTTTGGTTGGTTATGTGCAGTCCAATTGCCCATTCCAGATTAAGCTCTTTATATACACCATATGTGTTTTATTGTCCGTGGCACACTAAACTCACTGATTAGCATTTTCCAGTTAGTTCCACAGAGCGCCCGCACAGTGAAGTGAGCGTTAGGGAAACAAGCAGTGGCAAAGCTAAATGTATTTAGCGAAAATCGAAAAGGTCTGCCAAACAAAGCATAAGGGAAATGAGTAGGGACATAATAAGGTTGGGGCCAACTTTATTCTGTTTACGAGTATTGCTCCCCTTATTTAATTAACTTTATTTATATTCCTGTATTTATTTATGTATTGTTTTATTTATTTATTGTTATTTGTATAGAAATGGAATCCCAATTTTAGCCTGTATGGTGACTGTTTTTTTTTTGTTTTCTAAATCCTCACTGCTCTGCAGAAAACATAATGATCCCCTATCCACATCATATGTCATACCTGTTCCTGTCTAGTAGATTTGCTGTAATGGAGTTTATCATAAAGTGGGCATACACATTATGAAATGTTACGATTGATAATGTATCATACCAACTGTGACCAATGTGATTACTTGGTGATCAAATTTAGTGTGACACTTGACCCCAAGAGACAATGTAGCTACCAAATTTGCCAAAGGAATCTATGGGGTTTTCAGATGTGCCCGAATTATATGAGGCCCTGCCAGTGGTTCATTTTAAAAGCATACAAGGCCAATGTAAGAGGTATTACTACATAGCAGGCAGGAGTATTAAACATAAAGGCATATTATCATTTTCTGTAAATGACTGTTTGCTTTACCACAGTCTGCCCCTAGCATTGCAGTCCACAGAGTGTTGTGAAAAATATTTATTGAAGATTCCCGAAATATTGGCCCTCCTTTGGGATTGATGCCTTCTCTGACTCCTTCCATTCTCTGCTGATAACATGCCAGATGCTCTGCAGGGCATGTAGATCAGACACAATACACTAGTTGGCATCAGGGGCACCCTCAGGGTTTGAAGGATCCCTAAAATCCTGTAGGTTTAAGTTATGGAGCTGGTGAGTAGCAGCATTATCTACAATATCCTCTGCAGAAATATCCTCAGACTGTATCAGCGGTACAGGAAGGGCATCTGGCTGAGGCAAACACAGAGGAACAGCAGGTAGCCGGTGCACCGTGGCAGCATATTTACAGTCTCTGTGATCATAGCCCTAAATTCCATTTCAGTCATAGTAAGGACATATGCCATTTCTGAGTAAAGGAGTCCAGACGTATGTGGCTCCACAGGCCTCCTGGTGATCCCGTAGGAAGGGGCTCTGGTATGGCCATCTCTCCAGCAGCCCCCCTCCCATTCCCTGTACCGAGAGCGAGAACAGGATCTGTGCCCCTTCTGGTATGAGGGTGTGTGATTCCTCTCCTCACTTGCGGTGCCTGCACATACTCCAGCCTTGACACAGTACAAACAGTTGCTGAAGAGTACAACAGGCCCAAACCACCCAACGCCAGCCTTTCTTGCCACAACCACTGGGGTCTTCCTCCACAACCCTCACTCTCGTGCTGGTGAACAGGCATCTGCCAATGCAGGGGGACATGGTGTATTGCAAGCATGGCTGGTATATGAATCCTGAGTACAGTCACTATTGCAGGATCTCTATTTGTGCACCCATTATCCACTGTCCACCCTCAAGCGGTGCCCAGAATTCCCCAGCACATGGGGACAAGTTGCTGCGCTACCAGGAACTGAGAACAAAGATGATATCAAGGAAAGAAAGATACAAAACATCGGCCTGTCTCCAGAGAGACAGTAACAAACAGGAGATGATGTGGGTGGAGGTGGCTCTCATCTCCTCCCCGCCTCAGGGGAGGGGCCAGGAACACCCCAATCAGGCAAACTGATAGTTCTGGAGATACTGGGAGTTCCTGTCGCACACAATGGAAGTGTCACATGTTGGGGTCTTGGGAGGAGAGTGAGGGACAAGGAGATACTATTTGTGGAGGACCTTCTTGATAGTGTCAGCACTGTGACTACTGTGAGTAGGAAGAGTGGGTGTAGGAGTAATGTGGCTTTGGGGGTCAAGATTGTCAGGGAGCACCTTGTTAGTGTAAGTACTGTGATGAGGAAGAGTGGGTGTAGGGGTAATGTGGCTTTAGGGTGCATTATTGTCTGCAAGGAGTAACTGTAGGAGTGGAAGTAGGGGAGATTACTGGTAAATTATCTGCCCATACCTTCTGTATCATTGTGCCACACAATCTCTTGTTTAGCACTTTCCATTGCAGTGCAATGTGGTACCAAAGCACTATCTGGTTCTGGCTGGGGGGACGGGGCGGCTATGCTCTTAAGAGGGGTGTAAAGGTGAGCCAGTAGTGACCCAATCAACACAGTATCACAGCCTCCAAAACAAAGGGAATGTCCAATCAAGATTCTATACAAATATATATATATACTTTAATCAAACTTGCCACCTGCATGTAGAATGAATAGAGAATACTGTACAACCCCCACCCCCCAGCACCCAATGAAGACCATAGAAGGTGCAACAGACTTCAGAAAGTAGCACTCTGAGTGTAGTTCCAGTGGTGGTAGGTAATTCAATAGCCACAAAAAGGATATCTTGGCTTAAGGCAGGAGCGATCATGACCTAACCAGCCTCTAGGGTGCAAGTGGACCAAGGGTGCAGTTCAGAGTCAATAGTACCTTGGTTCAGTTCTTGGTGGGCTGGTGCAGTTAGACCCAGCATCAAATGATGATGCAAGGGGATCAAGCTCAGTTTGGGCACGTTGGCTCATGTGGGCCTAAGCAGCAAGCAGCTGTTCAGTTGGAGTGAATGCAGCTGCTCTGTGTAGTAGAAGGGCAGCTCTGAAGGAAGCAGGTGGGGTAGTCCAAGGAACGCTTTGCAGGCCTAGTCAGGCTTTAGCTGCCGGAGGAGTCGATGAGTGATGCTCCAGTGGTTCGAGTCGGCAGGCGACGGTCACCTAAGGGGTGAACTCAGGTGCATTGATGTGCGATTGATGAGGCAGCAGTTCAAGAGCTAGCTTGGTCGAGCTGTGGTTGTAACTCCCAGTTAGAGTCAGTGTGCGACTGTCAATTGATTTGGTTCAAGGTGCACGCAAGCTTGAACCGTTGGAGAAGTACAGCAACCAGTGCTGGTGACTTCCTACTTGTTCCAGGTGTGGTGAACACAGACCGACCGGTTTGGTGCGGTAGAACAGGGTACTTCGGCTGGTCTGGTCCCCCATTTGCTGTGATGCTCACTCAGGGGGTCTCGAGGATAGGATGGTTCCATTGCGGGTCTTCTCTACCAGCTCAGGAGATTTCGGTGCACAGTGGTAGGTCCTGATACCCAGCAGAGGTCTCTCCTGATGTGCCCTCGGAGTGGGTTGGGAACAAATATTCCTTCTGTCTTAGATAATTCCTTCTTCACCTCAGGTTGAGAGGTTTTGAAAGTACAACTTTCCCAAATGAAGTCCAGTGAGATCAACAAAACGAATCTGCAGCCTTAAAGAATCCGAGAGGATCTGAGCAAATCTGAAGAATTGGTCGGAGAGCCCTTCTTTTAAAGACAAAAGTCCTCAGGTGATTGGACTAAGGGTAACCAGCTTTAGTGGTCCAATCCCTGCTCTTGAACTGAGTGGACTTTGCCCTTCTGATGTCACAGTTATTTGCTCCAGAGGAAATGGCAGGGGATAGTGAGAATCAAGATGTTGGAATTCTCCTTCCATTGACCAGAGCCCTCCAGCCTATCATAATCCCACCCCTTCCCTTCTCACTGGGCACAAAGGCCTATAAAGATGCAGCAACCTGGCATGAGGCTACTCCTTCTGAATGGGTGTGCACCTTTGATGCCTAGGTCCAGTACAGCTGCTGGCTGTGCGCCTGTCTCGGATAGAGGGTGTTACCTGCCCTTACAAAGCAATCAAAGAGGAGGATCCACAGTGGATCTGACTCACAGGAGCTGACACATGTGCTATATCAAATGGAGTGTGGTGGCAGTGATCATAAGTAGTACCATACACTATGACTAAACTCAGGCATATGCTTTATTTTAGAAATGACCCTGCTACCTCCATGCGTTACTTATGATCAACATTGTTTGGGTACAGGGATGCATATCATAGCAGGCCACCATTACATGCTATGATTTTGGCATGGAGCTTGCAAAAAGGGAATCGGATCAGCAAATTATGCTTTCGGAGATGGAACTACCCGCATCACTTCATTATTTAAAACAAATCAAAAAGGCCAGGGCCTTCAACCCTTGCCAGATGAACGTTCCTCACACCACAATCCTGTGATTCCAAAGTGTGTATGTATGTTTGCATAGGTGTAAAACCATGTGAACAGAGAAGATTTGTTGCTATGTCTTATTTTTTGTAGTAGCTATATTATCTTAATACAAATGTATAAAACAAAATTGTGAAATTATGAGAGGATCTATTGTGCCACAGTCACTATCCATCTCTTTCTTCCAGTACTGGCAGCAATACATAGTATGGAATGAATGTATTAACCTTTGCTTGGAAATAGTCACCGTCTGTGTATCATATAATTAGGCAGTTGTGGAAGATCGTTTCTTGATTCCTGTCATCATAACCTGTCTATTTTGCATTGTATGCTATATGTTTTTGATTCCAGGCTTTTCAACTGCATGTATTTTACTAATGATCTTTTTTCAGAACAGCTCTACAGCGTAGTTTGCATACACCACTGTGCTGGTCTAACCACATCTCTCAGCTGTTAACAATGATGGATTTACGATTCTGTCCATGGTTGGCATGTAGTATCTGTACTGGTACAAACAAGGGAGCTATTAAAATTAGCCAAGCGTATGCACTAGGATGCCAGTCAGCATTACATTTAAAATATTTTATTGTCACATAGTAGGTGGTGAGGCATACTGTCTTTGCTTCTTTGAAGGGTAGGACAATCCTTCAATTACAAAACCCTTGGAAGGATAAAGTCGGACAGTTTCTGAGTTTGACAATTTCTTTTACTCCCATGTATCTTGTAGACTGAGCTTGTACATGCTCTTAAGATGTATCATCCTTACCTCAGCATGGCCGGTCCTTGTCTCGAAGATTAGCTTTAAAAGAGTTTATCCTATTGTAAGCTTGCAATATCTTTGAGTGCAGTCGCTGCACCTCCCATGGTTTCCATTTCTATTTTCTTTTAGGTTATTTCCGGTAGGCATTGTAAAGATTTGGTTGCACTGTCTTTAACAGAGAAGCCTCTCACTCTGTTGCTTCTGCTCTTGTTTTTCTTGCGGGATTCCAGGTCGGATCCAATCCCTGCTTCTTAGGAAGCATACCAATTATTGTGCAGCTTTGGCCTCGATATTTAGAATATGACAGGGTCAATTGAGTTAATTGTTTTCACCTATGTACACAATGTATGCTGTGGTGCAGAGCAAAATTGTGTCTTAACTATATAGTGCATTCCAATGTAATGAAAGCATGCACACCACCTGATGGCTTTTACAATTAACTGTTGGGTTTTTAAAAATCATCTTTTAGTGTTTTTAAACCTTCTTCTATTCGGTTTTCTTTAATATTCCCCATCAGTCAAATAATATCCTTATACTGGAATATAATGTGTTATATAGCCAAGAAGGTCTGCACTGTTTACCCTACTGCATCTTGAATCAGAAACCCTTTAGTTGCCTGGCTCTAATTAGACTATACTTTTTTTATATTTACCAGAACCACTTGAGGGCTCTCCTGCATGTACACATTATATTGTTGGCCGAGTCCGTTATGCATGAACAAGTAGATGGATGCAGCTACATCAATGAACATGCTCCAGATATTGGGAGCACTTGGTATTCCATAGTTAGTGCCTCTGAACTGGAAAGCTACCAGCTTTTTCAGTCTACCGCACACTGACTTACATTCAGATTTCCTCATTCATCATGGTCATTGCTTATAATTGTAGTTCACGCTTATTAAAACCAGGACCTCTGCACACATCATATTGTGACACACAATTATCTGAACCAGAAGCTACAAAACATCGATTCAGACTGTGGTTATATATTATGAAACAGGGATTTGACATCATGTAAGTTCAAACCGAATTAGAATTTTGAATTGAACTTTGAAATCAAGCAAAATCGAATTTTCGATACCTTTTATTGGTGTAACAAAACATTATGCTAAGATGGTACTTCCATAAACCTTTGAAGTCCCTGGCACCCCTTAATCATGTGGTGGACACAAGACACATGTTAAACAAAAGGAAACACACACAGAGCTGGATATCACTTACTTTTACATGTGAAAAAAGGCAAGAGATTCTACCCCTTGAAATTCCATTGGGTGCAGGAAAAAAGTATGCCAGGAATTCAGTCTTGCATTGCCTCTTTATTTAAATGACCATTAACAGGATATGAAACATAAACATTCTCAAACACTAGGGGGCAGTTTTCCTCACTGGAAAGGTACATTTCCAGCAAACGTTTTGCACCTGGGTAATGTGTCCAACCATCTAAAAACATGGTCCTCATTACAAGGTCGGCGGTAACCTGCCGGTGTGACTGGTGGGCTGATGGTCACCCTGTAACAATGTTTCCACCACCTGACATCCCGGCAGCACCCAGGTGCGACTGGGATATCACAAGCTGCGGCAGAATGGTTACTCCCCATTCCAGTGGAGACCATTAGGACTCCACGAGAATGGGGACACTGATGCACGGTGCTTCAGTGAGAAGTATACCAGTGGGGCCTGAATTCCCGACAGGTCAGGCCTGCCATGAGTTACGTGGCCCCTACTAGCAGACTCAGAGTTTGACAGTCCGAAAAGGGTGCTGGTACGTTGCTAGCGGCACCCTTATTTCCTGACCAGCAAACTGTTAATGACGCCCATAGTGTCTAATGCAACTGTATAAAATTGTTAAGGACTTCCAATTAATAATTAGCAGAGGTGAGAAGCTGAGTGACATATTCATAAATTGCCTCCCACGATATGCTTTTTCACACCATTCCTGTACAGTAAGGTTTTTCACATGCACAGTGGTATGCACTTTCCAATCTCACAATTTTCCAATTTCAATGAGTATAAGCATCTTCCTGGCTTCCCAGCCAAATTATTTCTTGCAGTGATTATAGTACACAAACCTGGCTAAGAAAAGTACTGTGCATCCGTGAGTGGTGACTAAAATATTGTCAGAGGTTGCTACATGTTTCTGCAGCCTCCATGCTTTGCTCGGATGGTACAATAGGTTAACCCAAGTTACTTAGCTCTACTTGTATGCATACGGTGGGACTAATACACATATATTCCCTAAGCCTCCATGGTGCTATCTCCAAATGTATCCCAGTTGTGCCTCATATTTCACATTGTCTCAATGACTTGCATACAAAATGGTAAACACAAAAATATTTACCACTGTTGCAATGGTGAAATTAGCACTGTTTGCTGGTCATGCCTCTTCTTCAATAATGGGTACCAATAATTTCTGCTCAAACATCCAATATTGCCAAATATGATGCCTGTGCCTAACCCATTTGTGGATCTAAACATTGTATCCAATAGTTGCTTGTGAGAGGCAGTAGCGGCAGGGCACATTTTGGATACTGTCAATGTGATTGCCTTGAAATTCACAGGCTCAAAGAAGGCCACAGTGCATCATAAACCATGTGTCTATGTTCAGACCAGAATTTTTCAGGCTGAGAATCTTTAAGTATTTCTACATTCTTCTTAGTGTGGTATTCGAGAGGTCACCTTTCTGTACTATCACTGACAGGTCATGCATTTTGTGTGAAGTGTTGGCCAACCTGTGTTTTTGTGGTCTCACCAATATACTTTCTGTGTGTACATGTTTTGCATTGGATGAGGAATACCACATTAGGTGATTTGCAATTGTATGTTTCTTGTATCTATAGTGTTTGGTTCTGTGCAGTTTTTACAGCTGTTTTGTTGCAGATGTGTTGGCAGATCTTGCATTTCCTAACATTGCATGGGGATGTTCCATGTCGTCTCTGTTTTTGATCTGGTAGAAATGTGTTTCTGGTGAGGGGCCATGCAAGATATTTGTGGTTGTTTGTGTCCGGTTCAGAATTTTCTTGTCTGCAGAAGCTGCTGAACCCTACAGATCCCTCAAGAGTGTCTGATTAACAACTGTATGTATAAGCAGCTGAGAAAACCAACATCCTCAACGGAAAGGGGAAGTGGATACAATAACAAACAACAGACTCCTGCTTCCAGATTTCAGCGAATCTGTAGAGGGGAAGAAAAGGGTTAATCAGACAACATGTTACTTCTTACTACTCTGACTCTCCCAATTCAATTTTAAATGTGTCAAGGCATACCTGTTAACCATCCACTGATAGCAGGGAGGATGGTAATCCAGCACGTTTAATTAACTGCTGCTTATTTTCTTCTTTAGTATTATGAATTATATTGTGCCTTGACTTGTACCCTCTCAACTTCACATGAACTTTACAGTTGCTAAAGAAACTGAGTATACAACCTTTCACATAGTCTCTCACATATGCTCCATTGTGAAGATTGTGAAGGTTTAATCTTTCTCACAGAATAACAGAATAAATAGACGTTCTCTGATTCTTGAGTTATTGCAGAATGCCCACAACTTGTAACGTGACCAATCTACCTCAAAAGACTCTCAACGGGTTTGTATCATGCGCTATTCAGAAATTTCTTATTTTCCTTTAAAAGTAAAGTTTGGTCAGAAATGGACACCTCTCCAGAGCGCATCAGCCTATTCTTAGATTGCTTCACTCCTTATGCGCTGCAGCCAAATACTTCCTTATGTTCGCTATTTAAATGACTCCTAATGCGGATGCTGCCTCAATACGCATGCGCGTTAAGCACTTGCACTGATCACTTGTAACTACACAGACATGTTCTACTAAAAGAAACACTTTGCTCTGATTTCTCACATCTGTGCGAGTAACGTTCTGTCAGGGAAGAAACGCTACTCCCAATCGGTCACTTTGGAAGGTAGCATTTCAATCTTTGCAGCCACGTTCTACTAAAAGAAAACACTTAGCGTTGATCTCTCGCATCTGCGTGAGCATCATTCTGTCAGAGAAGAAACACTACCCCCAATCAGGCACTCCAGGAAGATAGCGTTTCAGTCTTTTTGACCACTTTTGACTCCCTGACTAGATGGAGGTAACCAGAAGACATAAAACACAGAATGTATTAGCACTAACATAGAACTTTGCAGAACTTCAAAGAGAAATAAGGTTCAAATGGAATAACGCCCTTTCAGGTGAATGTCAATCGCAGATTGCTGCAAATTGACAACTTCCTGAAGTAATGAAACAATGCTTTTTCGCACAAAGCCTTTACAGGAACAACCGAAATATCTAACTAACTAAATGCCTAACACAGCCAATTTTGACAGGCAATATATCCTTTCACTTGTTTACAAATGCTGGGCTCCCACCAAATAATCAGCTTAACATTGTCCCACGTAGCTCTGAGTGTACTGCAACAGCAGATTCCAAGTTTCTCCAGCAAATCTTCAATTGAAGCTTGTAATTGGGCATACATCAGGGACGTGACTAAAACAGGACCATCCTGCTTGATCTTGAGCAATGAAAGGTAGTTTAGAACATTAGTGAAGCCCTGAAGATCCCCTCTCTACCAATCACTGATTAGATCCATTTCATCAATGATGGCTTATGGAATTCTTCTTCAGACATATGGCAGCTAAGCAAAACAAACTAAATTATCTATTTTCTTAACAAATAATAATTTCACCTAAATTAAAACATTCACACTTCACTAATACTAATTACACATTCCCAATTTAACCAAACCCTACCTAACCTGACCTCAGATTGACAAACAGACATGATATTAACCTGACAGTACCCCCTCTTTAAGCCCTGACCTCGGGGCCTGGTTTGCTAGGATTTTTTCTATGATTAACCTATCAGGCTTTTGGCATGAACATCAGAAACTAACTCACAAGTTCGTTCTTCTGGACCAAAACCTTCCCTATCAATGATATATTGTAACTTTCCTCTGCTTATTCTTGAGTCTAAAACTCTCTTAACTTCAAATTCTTCTGAATTAGTTCCTAAAACAATGGATTGAGGAATGGGACTTAGCCTAAAACTCTCTTAACTTCAAATTCTTCTGAATTAGTTCCTAAAACAATGGATTGAGGAATGGCACTTAACCTAGTTCCCTTGATCACAGTTTTCAGAAGACTGACATGAAAAACAGGGTGTACCTTTACACTAAGAGGCTATCTCAATTTAATTTGAAACTGGACCAATCACCCCTTCAACTTTAAATGGACCTAAACATTTCGGACAGAATGTATTTCTTCTTTTCAACCTGAAATACCTTGTTGAGAGCCAAACCAAATCTGCCTCCACATAATCAGGACTAACTCTCCGTTTTCTGTCAGCACATTTGCATCACAGGTCTTGCTATTTTGTAACATTTGTGTTGCTTTGGACCACCCTCTTTTCAAAGACATCAATCTCGCTTCTACTGCTGGACTAGTTTCTTCTTCATCTTCTACCTCCCCTAGGAACTGTGGATGGAAACCTCTCCCTCAAAGAAAAGGAGACATAGACGTAGAATCTTTTTTGGAATTATTATATGCACATTCTGCAATCCACAATAAGTTGACCTACTCTCCTTCCTCACACACAAAACACTGTAAGTATTTTTCTAATTCTTGATTTATTCTTTCTACCTGCTATTAGCTTCCAGGTGATAACCTGAAGTCAATTTCACTTCCATTCCTAGGCTTCTACAAAACTCCTTCCAAAACCCCTATCTGATATGATTTAACTTGCTAAACCATGCAAACACACAATTTCCTAAATAAACGTTTGGGCTAAATTAGAAGCTGTAACCTGCCTCCTCATAGGTATAAAATGACTCTCCTTAGAGAAACAATCCACCACAACAAGTATTGTCGAACAACCCTGAACCCTTGGAAGATCTACAATAATGTCTGATGAAAATGTATGGCATAGCCAAGGTGGTATTGGTAAAGGCTCCAGAAGACCAGCAGGCTTCTCAATAGCGTTCTTAGTTTTGGCACAAGTCTCTCAAGTTTTTACATACTTCAATGTATCTTCTCCCACCAAAAAGGTCTTTGAACCAATTCCAATGTTTTTCAAAAATCCAGGATGACCAGCCAAAACGAAATCATGACATTTTTTGAACATTTTCTCTTGATGATCTTTATTAGGAAGAAACAATTTGGCACCAAGATACGGTAATCTGTTTGAAACAGATCGATCTGAGTCAAGATGTGCACAATCCTCCATTTGATGTAAAGTCAAACTCTGTTTAATCTGCTTATGTAAACTTCCTTCCTCAGGGGAATTATCTGAGATAAAATGTTCCTCGGAAACCACTGGTTCTGGATTTATTTCCTGTTCTTTTTCACAAAACGAAAAGGTGATGGCTGGAAGGTTTTGAATTAATCATAACCACAGTGTCATGCCCTTACTTTCTCAGCACTCACATCCCGCTCTCCCTCCAGACCCCTGTCGTCTTCCATCTGTAAACCACACAGTGAATTGCTGCAGCACCAGGGATTTTCGCCCCCACCAATTTGCAGAAGCGGGCATTACCTGAGGCGCCCTTGGCAGTTACATCGATTACGGCGTTCCTGGCAGCTTCCATTGCACCGAACATCAAGGAAGCAAATCACTATGGCAACAAGACGTGGATGCGAAATACCAGAGTCCCTGCAAATGCAAGGTTTGCGTGCTCCATCGTCTTTGGCTCACGCTCATTCTTCCTCTGGACATGCCTCCATGCTGACAGGGTGCTGCACTGGTCACGTGACACGTGCATCATCATCACATGACACCTTCTCTATGGCAACGCCATAAAACAGTGGATGTTTGTGCCGGTATTCGCTTCTCAGCTGTGTTTACTCGGCGTTTGGCATTTCCTGTTTGTTAGCTCATTGCTATTCTGTTTCTGGACCCAGACTACATTATCTTGGACTGCCTTGTAAGAGGATTCAATTCAACACTACAGCTAAGTCAATGCCTAGTCTGGGATACTGAATGGAAACCCTTATTGATATATCTTTACATCCAGTTCATGAGTTCTGGATGACTACCCCTATATAACACCCCTCTCTTGGAATCCCCCTGACCACACTGAGCCAAGAAGTAGTTCTGTTTTGCAAGTTTAAAAGGTTTATTTGATAATTTAAACAATATATATATATATATATATATATATATATATATATATATATATATATATATATATATATATCACACTTTATAATAAATTAATAATTGAATATCACACTTAATCTGAGCAGTAATCAATAATGGATAGTCCGGCACTAGCACACTTCTTGATAATCAATGATGAGTGGTTATAGGATGGATACGATAGCAACAATACTTTTATGGTTTCAAATGGATGCAATGTGGAATTAAATGCAGTACAGAAAATAACTTGATAGGATTTCAGCAAAAGACAATGTAATCACTTTCTTGGACAATTCACCCCCCCTTAATGCAATGTAAGGAGATGAATAGAATGGGACTCAGTTCTTAGGAATGCAATCAAATAGAATTCAGTTCAATTCCCCCCCAGCAGCTTATACAACAGATAGGAGTTTTGAAACACAGACCCAAGTGCTATGAATATGGTGACAATGAAGTGAGGAATATGCTGAAAATGGTTTTAATTCCCTTTAGGAGGTTCAGGGTGAGTGAAATATACTTGGGATGAGTTCAGGCTCACTTTAGCAAGGATCTAGGATGGTTCTTAAGAGGCAAACGAATTTTTAGCAAGGAAAGAGATGACTGCTGATGGTTACACGTGGCTGGATTTTTAACCAAATCGCAAATCGCGGTAAAATTCGCGAGTGCGAGAATCGTGAATACGGCAAAAGTATACAGAGTAGCAAGTCGTTTCTAAGCTTTTTGAAAAGCTGAGATTCTAAGCCTTCAGAGGAAAGTTGACCAAAGTTCCTAGCCCAAACGGTTCCAGAGATACGGACAATTAAATAAAGGTAGTTTTTCAGATTTGAAATTTTAAAAGTTCAAAGCGACAGGTTAAGGCTTGCAGCTAGAAAATGACAGGTGACAGTTTTGCAAATGACAGGTGACAGTAAGGAGGCAGTTCTGGTTGGATTAAAATAGATTGAATTATATTATTTTAACTAAGAGATTGGTTCTGCCCAGTTCTGCTAGGTACTCACAATATATTTAGAAATAGGCCTCGCCACGGATCTGGTCAGGTTTTGGACCGGACTCCGGTTCTGGTCTCGGCACTTCACAGTGATCTGGGTCAGCTCTCTGGTTCTGCGAACAGTGGTCTGGGTCAGCTCTGCTCTGCTGGTCTAGCCTCTCTGGATTCTGGATAGTGCTCTGCTTTCTAGGTACTGCTACAGGTTCTGGAGATTGATAGATTTGAAGTCTGGATCTCTGGATGTGGTATGGTCCGGCAGCATGCTCCGCAGCAAATGGAATTGAAGGTCCCTATCTGTCCTGACTGTCTGCTTTTATGTGTTTTGAAAGTGGGTGGAGAGGCTAGCTTTCTAGGCCCTACCCCTCTCCACTTGTCATTGGCCACTTCCTCCTCTTCCCCTTGATTGGGGGAATGAAATGAAGTGTCATCATGATGAGGTCTGTTTATGATACAGAGAACCCACCCCTGTCAACTTTACACACAATCTATATCTGATCCAAATACATACTTCCCCGATAGACAGTTGTTTGGCATTGCATACACACATCATGCATTTACTGATGGTAGCCCCTGTTCCATCTCTGTCGTTTCTAGGAGCTTGGGTTCAAAAATGGCAACATATTTCACTTTTTGGTCGGGTTACAAATATTGGATTTTTCCCCGCATTTACACAGATGTGCCCATGGTGTGTGGGCATTAGGTGGTGGAGTGTCAGATTTTTAACATACATACATTTAGAGTAATATCCTCTTTTCCGCTAAAAACCCCCCTGAACATACCACCGGGTCCTAACACGTCTTCAAATGTGCACAGAAAAATCACAAGAATAATGATATCACTTATAAAATTTTCACAAGTCCGCTCTATGAATGATCCATCTTTTTAGATTTAGTTTCTGGCCCCAAAGGGGTGTGGTTTCCCCCCAGCACAAGGTTGAATTTCTGGTTTTTCCAGTTCTGCCAAGCCAGCTTGCTCTCACAGGCAGTGCTCCTCCCCTTTCCTTCGAGGAGGAAGCCACTTTTACGACCTCCCCAATAAAACATTTGCCTGAGTCAGGACAGGGCTTTGTTCAATTTCCTGCAGAGCCCAGGTAATTCAATCAGAGAAGTGTCATATCCCTTATGGTGGGAACAGCAAAAGGCAGCTAAGCCTGGGAACACAGCTGTTGTGCAAGTCTCAACTCCTGTCGGGTGTGGCAGCTAAATGTCTCTTTGGCTGCCAGTTTTCTTGTCCAAATCAAACTTCCAATTTTTACGCATGCAGCTAGAATGCTGATTCTAAGTTTAAAACTATGACATTTAAACAATTGCAACCTATGTGACACTCAAAAGTAGGTCACTCATTTCTTTTAAACATTTAGATTTTTAGTGTCTTCAAGTCCAAATTTTCTTAAACTGCTGAAATCCACAGCTCAGCCAGTTTTGCTATGAACATTATTTTAGGCTCATCCTCTTTCCAGATTTTGTATGCCCACAAGACTTTATTCTGTCAAATGTCTCCTGGTGTTCAGTGAGATTGTTGGATATTCTGCAATGTTTGAAATGGACATTCTGAGCTTGCCTTCAGAGAAACAAAGGGTGATTTTTAAAGTGCTTTCTAGCGAACAGGCACTGCTGTTTTTCTCTTTGGCACCCCATTTCACTCATGGCTCTTCTGACCCAGCACACCCGCACCGGGGGGTGGCAAGTCAGGCGACCATTTTGGTGTGCGCACAAACTGCGCGGTTTTCATAGATTCTGGCGCACATGTGGGCTTTTTCGGCCATCTTGGATTTCCTAAGCCCACAGCACCAAATGTTGTAGCATAATAGTCCAAACGTGGGTCAGAACACCCAACAAACCCCCCTGCCCGACTGCACTTGGATTGAGACGAGGGGATGTCGGGTGCTAAGGATGTTGACCCACGTGCTGGGAGGTCCGCATCATCTTCTTCCAATTCCGCAGATGACAAAGTTCAGCATCCTTTCCTCCATCAGGGGTGGATCAGTCGGTTCTCCTCGCCGGTCCTGATGGGAGTATTGGGCGGTACACTGGGCCCCTTGCGTCTCTGCTCCCGGTCTCCGGATCGTCCTCCTTGGCCAGTCTCCAGGTTTTCTTTTTCCTAGGACGACAAAGGAAGAGCGGCAATACCTATTCATGGACATTTCTGCCCCACCATTGATATAGTGGGGTGGCATATATATTTTAGAACTCACCAGATATGAACATGCACATTTTTTTTAAATTAAGAGACAGGAACACATAAACTTGAGAAACACAGAATTTGATAGGCTCTATGTAAGATCTTTTAGGGTTGGAATTGAATTACTCTGGAGCGGTACCCTCTGGGATTACGGAGGACTCCTCCAGTTGCTGCAAAGTGTGCCTGGGATGGCAACACTTCAACTGGTTTATATGGACCCACTTGTCTTCCCCCTCTGCCAAACCGCCTTTGGGGATGCGGATTTTATAAGCTACAGGGGAGATCTTGTCTATAATTTCAAACGGTCCCTTCCACGTAGGCAAACATTTTCGCTGTTTGGCCTTGTTTCTTTGGAAATTGTATAGATAGACCCGGTCTCCCACCTGTTATTCCTTCCTGGAAGTTTTCAGGTCATAGTGGATCTTCATGCTATCAGCTGATCTTTCTAGATTCCGCTGAGCATAGGCAAAAGTATGTTGAAGGTGTTTCCTAAAATACTCCACATACTCATGAGTTGTGGAGGCATTTATCAATGTCTGCTCTTGGGTCCTATAGAGCAAATGCTGAGGAAGCACCATCTTGCGCCCCGTCATCAACTCAAATGGTGACATTTTGGTTGCAGATGAAGGGGTAGATCTGATGGCTGAATGATCTGAATTTCAACTGCATAAGGTAGCAATTGAGCTGACCTAAATGCTTTTATCTTGGGAAGGAAGCTTCCTCCAAGGTTTTACACCCCCCTTCCCCTTGTGTCTCCTCCCTGGGAACCGGTGTGTTATCGGGGTGCTGCCCCCGTCATTGTTCTGGAGCACCAGATCCAGAGTTTGGGGCATTCTGCGGTGGCACGCTCATCTGAGGGTTCTGTTGAGCCCTCAGTATGTGACCCAGATCCCGTGCCATATTTTGGACCTGGCGCTCTAACTGGGAAACCCGCTCAGGCTGATACGGGGCTCTATTTTCTCCCCTGGGCTGATCCCGGGAAGGGTAGCTATCCCTTCTCTGGTAGTACCCCTGGTTGGGAAGATTTTGGTACCCCTCCACCCTTGGCCTCCCCTCTCCCGGATTAGGTTGTCTGGGCTCAGGGAATTGGGGAAAGAAGGATGGATGATTTTGGGGCTGGAAATTGGGTGGATACCTGGGGAAAAAGTTCTGCCCAGGATTTGGAGAATTTCTGCCCTCCTGTGGGAAATTAGGAGGGAAGTTCCCTGGGTTAGGTGCTTGGCCGGATCCCCCCTCTTGGGCTGTAGGAGTCCACACATAACCCAGGATTGGTCTGTTTCCCTTGTAACGGGGATTTACATAGTCAGGAGAGCGAGGGACCCCATTTGTGGGACTACCTCTTTCACTCCCTGTCTGTGACTGGCCCGAGGACCTTCTGGGCCTAGCATTATTAGGTGCAGGTAGGTTTTTAGGACCCCCCATCTCCAAATCCAAAACGGGGGTGACCTTTACCTCTGCCACCTTGGCAGCAGCAGGGGTGCTGTTGGTTTTGGGGTTTTTCAGCGCGTTATTTTTATTTTCGATAGGCTTCTGCACCTCATAGATCCGGGTAGCCTGTTCAATGACCCAGTCCAAAGATCTTTTCTCATGAAAATCTCTCACGAGCTGGGTCATTATATATTTGGGCAAGGCATGGAAAAATGTATTGACACATTCTCTGCTGTCTGTGCGCACTCTTCTGGTGGTCTGCGCAAAGGCACGTTTCAGTTCTTGCACAAATTCTTGTGGGCCCTGATCCTCCCCACATTGCAAATTGTAGGCTGCCTTGCGAGCCTCTTAAGGATTTCTGTGAACAGAAAAATGTTTCAAGATGGCCGCCTTATAGATGGACCATCTTAAATGATTTTGGTCCTCCAGCCCCGCAAAGAAACTGGAGTATTCTGGGGAGAATGTCCATTTGACGTACTGGATGCAGCTACTGCTGTCCTTCAAATGGAAAGTCTCCATCATTTGCTCATAGAGCTCCAATTGTTCCCATACAGAATACTTGGCGTTCTTATGATAAGGCGTGATAACACTCCTTATTGCCTTTATTTGCTTCAATGGGTCCTTAAGCAAGGCCCTTTTGCCTTATTGGCCTTTTTGGTTCGGGTAACCCTGGTCCATTCATCCTCTGACTCAGAGGCACTGCTCCCAGAGGTTCCTGTCTGATCTTCCAGGTTTTCCCGGATTCTGCGAGCCTGGGAGTGGCTGGCAGAATGTGGAGACCTGGTCTCCTCTGTCCTGCGCCGTTCAGAGGAGTCTTCAGATTCCTCCTTGCTGGCAGGATTTGATGGGTACCCCCCCCACTGACCTAACTGGCCAGAGGTTTTCAGGATGCCCTTAATGGGCCTATTCTCCTGGGGTTCCCCACTAAATTGCACTGTGCTTGGGTGCCCATACCTGGATGCCCGCCCATCCATTCCTGGGAGGTACTGGCGTATGAGCCCCATGCTTCTGGCTGGATAGTAATCTGCCATCCCTGTGGCCCGGTGCTCATGTGCGCCCGGGGACATGGGGGTGGCAGAGTCCAGGGACTGGGAGAGATAAAGGCCTCTGGTTCTAGGGCTCCTGAGGTTATGCTCAGGAGTTTCCCTTTCCCAGCGAACCTGGTCTCTATCCGCCCCTGCTCCCTGTTGCTGGAGCCTATCATTGTGCTGACAGAGAGCCTCATTTTCTCTCTGTGCCTCCTGATTGGTCCTGGAGTACTGGGCCAGTCTTTGCTGCAGGAGGGTTACCTCCTGAGTCCCTTCCCTACTGGCCAGCTCCTTTCTTGCCAGAGCCTCCTCCACCCTCCTGGTGTGCTCTAGCAAGTCCTGGTGTTCTTTTTGGAGGTCACCTAGTCCCTGGTGGGCCAGGTGATTTTCTTCCATTTTTCTTTTTAAGTGGCAGACTTCCTGGCCTAAGGTGTCCCTTTCCTGACCAAGAGCTTGAATTTGTGACGCCAGGTCGTCCCTTTGCCTTTGGAAGGCACCAGCTTTCTGGCGCTCCTGATCAAACCCTGCCTGGGTATCCAGGTCTTTCAGGATCAGTTTATTGCTCTCCTCTTTCTCTCTGTCTAGTTGGATTTGCAGGGTGGCTACCTGCTCTGTGCATGCCCTGTTGAAATTGATCTGTTGCTCCAGCTTTTTCTGGCTCTGCAGTAGGGAGTCCAAACTGTCTTGGCGTTCCTTCTGCAAAGCCAGAATTCTGGTATCCTGGTCAGCCTTTTCCTGTTGCAGGATGTCCAAATCCTTCTTTATTTTAATGATGTGCTGTCTACTCTCATTTTCGGACTCCTGGCTTCTGTGCAGCCTCTGCTCAGAAGAGTCCAGATCAGATTGGGCCTTCTGTAATGCCAGCAGTTGCCTACTCGCCAGATCTTGGCCTTCAGCACATTTGTCCTGCATGGCTCCCATATATAGGTACAGGTATGCCGCTATCCTAACCATCTTGTCTTGTTCATCCTTAGCTTTAGGAGCCATGTATAGTTCACTCGGGGCCACATGTAAGGGACCCTGATCTCTGCATGTATCTGACCCTGTTTCAGTGACCTGTTGCGTGATGGCCTGCAACCAGACCATGCGGTCCTGGTAAGTCCACTCACCTCTCACAAATAACTTATGTAAGAAGTGCTCTCTGGCTATTTTCATGTCTACTAAGGTCGTCATTCTAGAGATTGGTCTCTGTCCTGACTTACAGAAGTTTGTATTTTATTTTTGCAAAACAGACCTTTTCCTTAGAGCGTTCCTTTGAGGAGTGCTTTACAGCGTAACACAGCGTGGTGATCCGACCGGATACGTGTATCTGGTCAGCTGGCACACTGTATCAATCTGCACAAGTGATAGATCTAACCCAAACGTCCGGCTCAAGCCCCCAATTTGTAAGAGGATTCAATTCAACACTACAGCTAAGTCAATGCCTAGTCTGGGATACTGAATGGAAACCCTTATTGATATATCTTTACGTCCAGTTCATGAGTTATGGATGACTACCCCTATATAACACCCCTCTCTTGGAATCTCCCTGACCCCACTGAGCCAAGAAGTAGTTCTGTTTTGCAAGTTTAAAAGGTTTATTTGATAATTTAAACAATATATATATATATATCACACTTTATAATAAATTAATAATTGAATATCACACTTAATCTGAGCAGTAATCAATAATGGATAGTCCGGCACTAGCACACTTCTTGATAATCAATGATGAGTGGTTATAGGATGGATACGATAGCAACAATACTTTTATGGTTTCAAATGGATGCAATGTGGAATTAAATGCAGTACAGAAAATAACTTGATAGGATTTCAGCAAAAGACAATGTAATCACTTTCTTGGACAATTCACCCCCCCTTAATGCAATGTAAGGAGATGAATAGAATGGGACTCAGTTCTTAGGAATGCAATCAAATAGAATTCAGTTCAATTCCCCCCCAGCAGTTTATACAACAGATAGGAGTTTTGAAACACAGACCCAAGTGCTATGAATATGGTGACAATGAAGTGAGGAATATGCTGAAAATGGTTTTAATTCCCTTTAGGAGGTTCAGGGTGAGTGAAATATACTTGGGATGAGTTCAGGCTCACTTTAGCAAGGATCTAGGATGGTTCTTAAGAGGCAAACGAATTTTTAGCAAGGAAAGAGATGACTGCTGATGGTTACACGTGGCTGGATTTTTAACCAAATCGCAAATCGCGGTAAAATTCGCGAGTGCGAGAATCGTGAATACGGCAAAAGTATACAGAGTAGCAAGTCGTTTCTAAGCTTTTTGAAAAGCTGAGATTCTAAGCCTTCAGAGGAAAGTTGACCCAAGTTCCTAGCCCAAACGGTTCCAGAGATACGGACAATTAAATAAAGGTAGTTTTTCAGATTTGAAATTTTAAAAGTTCAAAGCGACAGGTTAAGGCTTGCAGCTAGAAAATGACAGGTGACAGTTTTGCAAATGACAGGTGACAGTAAGGAGGCAGTTCTGGTTAGATTAAAATAGATTGAATTATATTATTTTAACTAAGAGATTGGTTCTGCCCAGTTCTGCTAGGTACTCACAATATATTTAGAAATAGGCCTCGCCACGGATCTGGTCAGGTTTTGGACCGGACTCCGGTTCTGGTCTCGGCACTTCACAGTGATCTGGGTCAGCTCTCTGGTTCTGCGAACAGTGGTCTGGGTCAGCTCTGCTCTGCTGGTCTAGCCTCTCTGGATTCTGGATAGTGCTCTGCTTTCTAGGTACTGCTACAGGTTCTGGAGATTGATAGATTTGAAGTCTGGATCTCTGGATGTGGTATGGTCCGGCAGCATGCTCCGCAGCAAATGGAATTGAAGGTCCCTATCTGTCCTGACTGTCTGCTTTTATGTGTTTTGAAAGTGGGTGGAGAGGCTAGCTTTCTAGGCCCTACCCCTCTCCACTTGTCATTGGCCACTTCCTCCTCTTCCCCTTGATTGGGGGAATGAAATGAAGTGTCATCATGATGAGGTCTGTTTATGATACAGAGAACCCACCCCTGTCAACTTTACACACAATCTATATCTGATCCAAATACATACTTCCCCGATAGACAGTTGTTTGGCATTGCATACACACATCATGCATTTACTGATGGTAGCCCCTGTTCCAATTCTGTCGTTTCTAGGCGCTTGGGTTCAAAAACGGCAACATATTTCACTTTTTGGTCGGGTTACCAATATTGGATTTTTCCCTGCATTTACACAGATGTGCCCATGGTGTGTGGGCATTAGGTGGTGGAGTGTGAGATTTTTAACATACATACATTTAGAGTAATATCCTCTTTTCCGCTAAAAACCCCCCTGAACATACCACCGGGTCCTAACACGTCTTCAAATGTGCACAGAAAAATCACAAGAATAATGATATCACTTATAAAATTTTCACAAGTCCGCTCTATGAATGATCCATCTTTTTAGATTTATGTTCTGGCCCAAAGAGGTGTGGTTTCCCCCCAGCACAAGGTTGAATTTCTGTTTTTTCCAGTTCTGCCAAGCCAGCTTGCTCTCACAGGCAGTGCTCCTCCCCTTTCCTTCCAGGAGGAAGCCACTTTCATGACCCCCCCAAAAAAACATTTGCCTGAGTCAGGACAGGGCTTTGTTCAATTTCCTGCAGAGCCCAGGTAATTCAATCAGAGAAGTGTCATATCCCTTTTGGTGGGAACAGCAAAAGGCAGCTAGGCCTGGGAACACAGCTGTTGTGCAAGTCTCAACTCCTGTCGGGGGTAGCTGGTGGGCGAAATTCCCTCTCTTTTTAAGCCAGGCCTCAGCTAAATGTCTCTTTGGCTGCCAGTTTTCCTGTCCAAATCAAACTTCCAATTTTTACGCATGCAGCTAGAATGCTGATTCTAAGTTTAAAACTATGACATTTAAACAATTGCAACCTATGTGACACTCAAAAGTATGTCACTCATTTCTTTTAAACATTTAGATTTTTAGTGTCGTTCAGTCCAAATTTACTTAAACTGCTGAAATCCACAGCTCAGCCAGTTTTGCTATGAACATTATTTTAGGCTCATCCTCTTTCCAGATTTTGTATGCCCAGAAGACTTTATTCTGTCAAATGTCTGCTGGTGTTCAGTGAGCTTGTTGGATATTCTGCAATGTTTGAAATGGGCATTCTGAGCTTGGCTTCAGAGAAATCAAGGGTGATTTTTAAAGTGCTTTCTAGCGAACAGGCACTGCTGTTTTTCTCTTTGGCACCCCATTTCACTCATGGCTCTTCTGACCCAGCACACCCGCACCGGGGGGTGGCAAGTCAGGCGACCATTTTGGTGTGCGCACAAACTGCACGGTTTTCATAGATTCTGGCGCACATGTGGGCTTTTTCAGCCATCTTGGATTTTCTAAGCCCACAGCACCAAATGTTGTAGCATACTAGTCCAAACGTGGGTCAGAACACCCAACAGCCTTTACCGCGCCCCTGTTCTGCTGTGTTGCTACGCCTCTGCATTTTACAGAGTTTTGACCCACGGATTGATACACAGATTTCTTCTGGATTATCATTTTTGTGCTTTTGCCTCAAACCTCTGCATTTCAATCTCTCGCCCTTGGAACTCACATACCCTTGGACTTTTGTTCTGCCGTGACTGTCTTCCAGAATCCTCCTTCCCCAGGTGCTTCCAGTGAACCTCTGTTTAATCTGCCTATTGATACCAGGTGTTATCCCTGATCGCTGCAGCATAGTTCACTGAAGGAACAGGGACCCTCAGATCTCTTTTCCAGTTACTTTCCTCCCTCTGTTTTGGCCAACTAACCAACTCCAGGTAGGTGCTTACCTTTATTATCTCTTCTGATTGTTCACCCCAGGTGGGTTGCTTTGATTATTACTTAAGCTTGCTCCTTCCTTTGCAGCCACCCGGTGGACCCAGTGTTCCTGTTCCTGCCACCCGTGGCTCTAATAATCGAACAGCAAGTTTATTTTGTATCTTGCTGTTGGATACTTAGAGACAGAGGTATTCTTACTCTACGCGTTCCAGGAGTCTTGACACACAGGCACAGCTCTTGGTAACCCTCCAGACCATCCTTTTTCAGCCTGCCAAGCCATTACAGAAGTGGAAAAACCAAATGCAAATCAGGCTTGGTCCAACCCCAAAAGGGCAGTCCAGCCCGAACTGCTAGGTCACATCCCTTCTGCACGAGACCACAAGCATCCCCAAACCTGTTTCGGCCTTGGTGGGCCTCATCAATGAGGAGTAGCCTGGGTCTCTAGGCCCAGCAGGCACGGGACCCACGTCTGGGCATACTCGTCCCACTCGGGGCGACAAAGCGAAAACAAAGAGGTGATGGCTGGATGGTTTAGACTGAATCTTATCCACTGGCGTTGCTCTGGGCAGCCTTCCAGACCATCGGTCTTCACCTGCCAAGCCATTACAGAAGGGGAAAAACCATATGCAAATCAGGCTTGGTCCAACCCCAAAAGGGGCAGTCCAGCCCGAACTGCTAGGTCACATCCCTTCTGTACGAGACCACAAGCATCCCCAGACATGTTTCAGCCTTGTTGGGCGTCATCAGTGAGAAGTAGCTTGGGTCTCTAGGCCCGGCAGACTCGGGACCCACGTCTGGGCATACCCGTCCCACTCGGGGTGACTTTGGCAAAACAGAAAGGTGATGGCTGGAAGGTTTTGAATTAATCATAACCACAGGCAAAGCTCTGGGCAACCCTCCAGACCATCGTTTTTCAGCCTGCCAAGCCATTACAGAAGTGGAAAAACCAAATGCAAATCAGGCTTGGTCCAACCCCAAAAGGGCAGTCCAGCCCGAACTGCTAGGTCACATCCCTTCTGCACGAGACCACAAGCATCCCCAGACATGTTTCAGCCTTGTTGGGGGTCATCAGTAAGGAGTAGCTTGGGTCTCTAGGCCTGGCAGAGTCAGGACCCACATCTGGGCATACTCATCCCACACTGGGTGACTTTAGCAAAACAGAAAGGTGATGGCTGGAAGGTTTTGAATGAATCATAACCACAGGCACAGCTCTAGGCAACCCTCCAGACCATCCTTTTTCAGCTGCCAAGCCATTACAGAAGGGGAAAAACAGAATGCAAATCAGGCTTGTTCCTACCCAAAAAGGCGCAGTCCAGGCCATACTGCTAGGTCACACCCCTTCTGCACGAGACCACAAGCATCCCCAGACATCTTTCAGACTTGTTGGGCGTCATCAGTGAGGAGTAGCTTGGGTCTCTAGGCCCGGCAGAATCGTGACCCACTTCTGGCCATACATGTTCCACTCGTGGTGACTTTAACAAAACAGAAAGGTGATGGCTGGAAGGTTTTGAATTAATCATAACCACAGGCACAGCTCTGGGCAACACTCCATACCATCCTTTTGCAGCCTGCAAAGCCATTACAGAAGGGAACAAAAAAATATGCAAATCAGGCTTGGTCCTACCCCAAACATCCCTTCTGCATGAGACCACAAGCATCCCCAGACATGTTTCAGCATTGTTCAGCATCATCAGGGAGGAGTAGCTTGGGTCTCTAGGCCCGGCAGACTCGAGACCCACGTCTGGGCATACCCGTCCCACTCAGTGTGACTTTAGGAAAACAGAAAGGTGATGGCTGGAAGGTCATGCATTAATCATAACCACAGGCACAGCTCTGGACAACCCTCCAGACCATCCTTTTTCAGCCTGCCAAACCATTACAGAAGGGGAAAAACCATATGGAAATCAGGCTTGGTCCTACCCCAAACGGCGCAGTCCAGCCCGAACTCCTAGGTCACATCCCTTCTGCACGAGACCACAAGCATCCCTAGACATGTTTCAGCCTTGTTGGGCGTCATCGGTGAGGAGTATCTTGGGTCTCTAGAACCCGGCAGACTCAGGACCCACGTCTGTACACACCCGTCCCACTCGGGGTGACGTTAGTAAAACAGAAAGGTGATGGCTGGAAGGTTTTGAATTAATCAAAACTACAGGCACAGCTCTGGGCAACCCTCCAGACCATCCTTTTTCAGCCTGCCAGGCCAATACAGAAGGGGAGAAACAGTATGCAAATCAGACTTGGTCCGACCCCAAAAGGCGCAGTCCAGCCCGAAACACTAGGTCACATCCCTTCTGCCCGAGACCACAAGCATCCCCAGGCATTTTTCATCCTTGTTAGGCATCATCAGTGAGGAGTAGCTTGGGTCTCTACGCCCGGCAGACTCGGGACCCACGTCTGAGCATACCCATCACACTCGGGGTGACGTTAGCAAAACAGAAAGGTGATGGCTGGAAGGTTTTGAATTAATCAAAACCACAGGCACAGCTCTGGGCAACCCTCTAGACCATCCTTTTTCAGCCTGCCAAGCCATTACACAAGGGGAAAAACCATATGCAAATCAAGCTTGGTACTACCCCAAAAGGCACAGTCCAGCCTGAACTCCTAGGTCACAGCCCTTCTGCATGAGACCACAAGCATCCCCAGACATGTTTACGCCTTGTTGTGCGTCATCAGTGTGGAGTAGCTTGGATATCTAGGCCCGGCAGACTCGGGGCCCACATGTGGGCACACCCGTCCCACTCGGGGTGACTTTAGCAAAACATAAAGGTGATGGCTGGAAGGTTTTGAATTAATCATAACCACTTCCTGGAAACTGCCTAGAAAGAGCATCAGCCTTTCCATTGTATTTCCCAGATCTATAACTCACAACAAAATCAAAGTCAGTGCAAAATATAGACCATCGTCATTGCCTAGATCACCATGTTCGGCGGATTTAAGAAAGAGTGCATTTCGATGATCAGTAAGTACAGTGAAGGTCTGTTGAGCACCCATTAAATAATGCCACCACTCTTCAAAAGCCACCCTGATAGCTAACAATTCTTTGTCCATAATGGTATAATTACTCTCAGCCATTGAACATTTTCTTGAAAAATAAGCAGCTGGATGCAACTGACCCGAATAGAATGGTGCCCATAGCCAAATTAGAAGCATCAGATTCAACAAAAAAAGGGTTGAGCTTGGTTAGGATGCAACAGAATTGGACCAGGATTAAACATTTCTTTCAATGTATTCTGCCTCCTGGTTCCAAAGAAATGTCACTCCTTTCTTGAGAAGCTTAGTGATGGGTGGAATAATTAAGGAAAAATCTTCGATAAGACTTCTATAGAAATGTGCAAATCCCAGGAAACTTTGAATGTATTTAACTCTAATAGGGGTTGGCCAATCTTTCAATGCTTCATCCTTCTTACAATCCATTTCCAATCCTCGTGGTGAAATCACAAATCCTAACAATTCAACAACTTCAATATGGAACTGACTTTTTTCCAACTCAGCACAACGTGTATAATCTTGTCATTTCTTTAAAACTTGCCTGACATCAGGGTGATGTTGTTCCAGGTCATGAGAAAAAATCAAAACATCCTCAATATAAACTACAACAAAAATATTCAAAAATTCTCTGAGCACATGATATTATATGATATTTTATTTATATCGCGCTCATACACAGGTGTTTTAGAGCGCGACCAGGCAAAGGGAGGGGAACAGTGGAGAACAAACACAACAATCTTACTAGGCCCAGTGACCTAACGTGCAAGTGCATGGGGAAGGGAAAAAGGGGGAAAGTGCATGGGAGGGGGGAGAAATTGGAAAGTGCAGATGCATAAGAGAGGACAAGATAAATAATAAGTAAATAAATAAATAAATACTGTGATCAGAAACAGTGGTAGTGCAAGGTTAGTCAGATAGGGAGTATCTGATCAGTCCAGACGAAGAATGGGGGGGCCTGTATGGGTACATATACAGGCCTGAGTGCAAGGGGTGGCCAGGGGCAGTGCAGGAGGGCGACAGGGTGAGCAGGGACCTGGGCACGAAGGGAAAATGGTGGCCAGGTGCAGCATTGCTGAGAGAGAAAGCAGATCAGCAAGCGAGAGGAGAGGGAAAGGCAGAGGCGAAGAGGAAGGTCTTGAGGAGCACCGGAAACGTAGGTGGTTCTCCTCAAGTTTCAAGATGGCAGGTAGGCAGTTCCAGAGGGAGGCCCCCGCAGAATACAAAGATCTACCACCAGCTTGTTTCTTTGAAAAACGACTGACCCTGAGGGAGTTGGAGGTAGAGGAGCGAAGGGCTCTAGAGGGGAGGTATTTACAGAGGGATATTTAATCATTATAAAGAATTGAAAAGCGGCTGGGGTGTTACATAATCTGAATGGCATCACCTGATACTCAAATAATCTGAATCTGGTTTTGAAAGCTGTTTTCCATTCATACCCCTCCCTAACCCTGACCATATGATATCCCCTCCTTAGATCTAATTTGGTGGTAATGGAAGACCCCTGAATCCGATCCAACATATCAGGAATTAAAGGTAAAGGATAAAGGTTACTTAACAGTGATTTGTTTATGGAACGATAGTCAATACATGCCCTCAATTTCCCTTCCTTCTTTGGAACAAAAAAAGTGGTGAGGCTGCTGTTGACTGGGAGTGTCTGATAGATCATTTCTTCATATTTTCAGCAGTATACTCCTTTAAGTAATCATTTTCCTTCTCCATCAAGGCAAAAACTCTGCTAGTTGGTGAAATCGCCCCATCCTCTAAATCAATTTTACAGTCATAAGACCTATGTGGAGGTAACTCTCCCGCTTCCACTTCATCAAAAACATTAACACATTCACAATAACAATCAGGCAAAATTCCCATAACTGATCTTTCTCCACAACCACTTGCTAAAGATACAATTCTTTCACCTTCTTCACTTCCGACTCCATTCTCCTGAACAAATTCAATACAATGTTCCTTACAGAATTCAGACAGAAAATCCCAAATTCATCTACTCCAATCAATTGCAGGGTTGTGAAAAGTTAACCATGGAATCCCCAAAATGATTTGTAACTAATGTGCATCAATGAGCTCAAAGACAATAATCTCCCCATGGTTCCTTACTAGAGACATAAATAAAGGAACTGTTTCATGATTAATTGGCCCAAAGTCAAAAGGTAACCATCAACTGCTCTCACCTGTCCCACAGCTTCTTTCTCAACTAAAGGAATTTTCCAAGGACTTTGCTAACACCCAGTCCATGACTTTGCCTGTAGCTCCTGAGTCAATAATTGCTGGTCCAGACCCTTTTAATTCCCCCTTTTTAAGTGCAAGGATACATTGATAGTAATATGCGGAAACCCAACCTGAAGAGTATTATCCACCTGCTGGAAATGATTGTTGACTGAATGACCTCTCTTGGGGGTATAAGGGCATTTCCCTAAGAAATGACCACTCCTTCCACAATACAAACACAAATTATTAGACTTTTGCCTCTCCTTTTCTTCTTTTGATAATGGCCATTGTCCTCTATCAACCTGATCTGTAGACATAATTCTCTCCTCCTTACTCCCTCCATTTTAGGTCTGTCAACATGTTGAACATTCTTAACATCTCCCCCACCTTTCCTGTGCTCATTCCTTCTTTCTCCTAGCTGATAATCCATCTCCATGACCAAATGTATTAATGCGTCACAGGATGTGGGCCGATCCACAACAGTAGACAATGCATCTTTCAGCTCATCTCGTAACCCTCAATAGAACAAGGAGGCCCTCTTTTCCTCTGGCCACCCAGTTTCTACAATTAGAGCTCTGAACTGTGTAACATAACTTACTAAATCCTTATTCCCCTCCATCAATCTCTTGAGAAATTAACCTTCTGCCAAACATGTTCCTAAATTCCTCTTCAAATTAAAAAAAAAACAAATTGGATTCTCCTGAGACACTAACAAAACTGACCAAGCAGTTGCCTCTCCTGATACATAAGACAATACAAAAGCTATTTAGCTGCTTCAGATGGAAAACTCTCAGGTCTGCAGAGAAAGTGTAGCTCACACTGAGTTAAAAAATCTTGAAGCTTCTTTGACTCCCCACAAAAATGCTCAGGGGTGCTAATGGAAATGGGGCCTGATTCCAACCCTACTCTCCTGTAGCTCTTCCCCTGGTCTCTGACTATTCCCTGACTAATACTGGGGGCTGTACCTCACTCCCAATATCTCCAGCCTCACATGGTTTCTGTAACCCCAGAGACCCTTGAATCTGATATATCTTTTCCCCCAACTCTTCTACCTTTTTACTTAATTTTGAATTCTCTTGATGAGCTGTTCTAAGCTCTTCCCTCAATTTCTGAATCACTCCACCTAAATGTGTGATGTTAAAATCTGCTAGGTTCAACGACTCAGGCAGACATAAAATGGCCTTTCATCGGTCTGGCTCTGAATTACTTTGTCTGCGGAAGCTGCTGAACCCCAAATATCCCTCAAGATTGTCAGATTAACAACAGTATGTGTAAACAGCTCAGAAATCAAACATCCTCAAGGGAAAGGGGAAGTGGACAAAATAACAAACAACAGACTCCTGCTTCCAGACTTCCGCAAATCTTTAGAGGGGAAGAAAAGGGTTAATTAGACAACATGTTACTTCTTACTACTCTAACTCTTCTAATTCTTTTTTAAATTTGTCAAGGAATACTTGTTAACCCTCCACTGATAGCAGAAAGGATGGTAATTCAGAACTTTTAAATAACTACTGCTTATCCTCTTCTTTAGTATTGTGAATTATATTGTGCCTTGACTTGTACTCTCTCAACTTCTCATGAACTTTACAGTTGCTAAAGAAACTGAGTATACAACCTTTCACATAGTTTCTCACATATGTTCCCTTGTGAAGATCCTGAACGTTTAATCTTTCTCACAGAATAAATAGACATTCTCTGATTCTTGAATTATTGCAGAATGCCCAAAACTTGTAACGTGACCAATCTACCTCAAAAGACTCTTAACGTGTTTGTATCATGCGCTACTCAGAAATGTCTTATTTTTATTTAAAAGTAAAGTTTGTTCAGAAACTGACACCTCTCCAGAGCGCATCATCATATTCTTAGATTGCTTCACCCCTTATGCGCTGCGGCCAAATACCTCCTTATGTTCGCTATTTAAATTACTCCTAATGCAGATACTGCCTCAATACGCATGCACGTTAAGCACTTGCACTGATGCCTCGTAACTGCACAGACACGTTCTACCAAAAGAAACACTTTGTGCTGATCTCCCACATCTGCATCAGCAATGTTCTGTCAGGGAAGAAACACTTCTTCCAATCAGTCACGCTGGGAAGGTAGCGTTTCAATCTTTATCCCTCGTAACTGTGCAGCCACTTTCTACTAAAAGAAAACAGTTAGCGTTGATCTCTTGCATCTGCGCAAGCAATGTTCTGTCAGAGAAGAAACAGTACTCCCAATCTCGCACTCTGGGAAGATAGCATTTCAGTCTTTTCTACTGCCTTTGACTCCCTGACTAGACGGAGGTAACCGGAACACTTAAAACACAGAATGTATTAGCACTAACATAGAACATTTAAGAACTTCAAAGAGAAATAAGGTTCAAATCGAATAATGACTTTTCAGGCGAATGTCAGTCCCAGATTGCTGCAAATTGCCAACTTCCTGAAGAAAAGAAACAATGCTTTATCTCACAAAGTCTTTACAGGAACAACCTAAATAACGAACTAACTAAGTACCTAATGGAGCCAATTTTGACAGGCAATATTTGCTTTCACTTGTTTACAAACGCTGCTCTCCCATCAAATAATCAGCTTTGCATGTCCCACATAGCTCTCAGTGTACTGGAACAGCAGATTCAACGTTTCTCCAGCAAATCTTCAATTGAAGCTTGTAATTGGGACTAAATCAGGGACATGACTAAAACAGGACCTTCCTGCTTGATCTTGAACAATGAAAGGCAGTTTATGATATGATATGATATAATATTTTCTTTATATCGCGCTCATACACAGATGTTTCAGAGCGCGACCAGGCAAAGGGAGGGGACCAGGGGCGAGGACAAACACAATGATCTTACTATACCCAGTGACATTGAGAACGCGCAAGTGCATGGGGAAGGGAAAAGGGGGAAAGTGCATGGGAGGGGGGAGAAATTGGAAACTGCAGAGCATAAGAGAGGACAAGATAAATAATAAGTAAATAAATAAATAAATTTGGTGATCCAAAACAGTGGTAGTGCAAGGTTAGTCAGATAGTGAGTATGTGATCAGTGCAGACAAAGAGTGGGGGGGCTGTATTGGTAAGATACAGGCCCCAGTGCAAGTAGTGGCCAGGGGCAGTGCAGGAGGGTGGCAGGGTGAGCAGGTACCTGGGCCAGATGGGCAGAGGGCGGCCAGGTGCAGCATTGCTGAGAGAGAAAGCAGATCAGCAGGAGAGAAGAGGGGCAAAGGCAGAGGCGAAGAGGAAGGTCTTGAGGAGCTTCCAGAACTGTAGATGGTTCTCCTCAAGTTTCAAGGTGGCAGGTAGGCAGTTCCAGAGGGAGGCCCCCGCAGAAGACAAAGCTCTACCACCAGCTTGTTTCTTCGAAAAACGACTGACTCTGAGAGAGTTGGTGGTAAAGGAGTGAAGGGCTTTAGCGTGGAGGTATTTACGGAGGGATAGTTGAAGGTAATTTGGACCCAGGCCCCAGAAAGCCTTGTGGACAATGCTATGGGTTTTAAATGTAATCCTTGCAACCACAGGGAGCCAACGAAGGGATTTCAGAGCGGGAGGGATATGATCCCAGGGCTTGAAGCCAAGTCTCGCAGTCCTGTTCTGGATTAGTTGTAAAGGGTGGAAAGTGGAGGCAGGTAGATTTAGAAAGAGGCTGTTACAGTTGTCCAACCTAGAGAGAATCAGAGCTTGGGAGACAAGGAGCTTCTGAGGGAAGGAGAGGAAAGGGAGAGTGCCTTTAAGGAGGTGCAGTAAGAAGTTAGACTTTTTGGAGACATCAGAGATGTGTACAGAGAAGGAAAGTGTGGAGTCAAAGATGACCCCAAGGTTCTTAACTTCGCTGGTAGGGGCAGGAGGAGGGCCAAGGGAGGCTGGCCAGAGAGTGAGTGGAAAGGATGGAGGGGGTGTACTAATGAGGAGGATCTCAGTCTTTGTGGCATTAAAACAGAGATAATTTGTGGCACACCAATTTTGAATGGCGATTAGGCAGTCAGAGATAAGGGAGGGAGATGAGGTGGCCGAAGGAAGCCTGAAAATGAGTTGGGTGTTGTCAGTATAGCACTGGAAATTTGAGCAGAAAATGGAAATGAGACAGGTGAGAGTTGCCAGGTATTGATTGAAAAGCCAGGATGAGAGGTTAGACCCCTGAGGAACACCACAGGTAGAGAGGGAGATAGAGGATAGGAAGGACCCAAGTTGTACCTGGGAGGGTCGATCAGAGAGAAAAGAGGTCAGCCAGCCCACAGCCTGATCAGTGATACCCAGGTTGTCACAGAGACGATATACCAGGGTGGTATGGTTGACCGTGTTAAAAGCAGAGGAGAGATCAAGTAGGATGAGGACAGAGGGAATGTTAGAGTCAAGGTTGGAGAGGAGGTCTTCAAGGATGTTCAGGAGAGCAGTTTCTGTGCTTCTGGTAGCTCTCAAGCCAGATTGGTGGTCATGGAGAGAGCCGACTGAGTCAGAGTGAAGGTTAAGCTGAGAGATGGCAAGCTTTTCCAGGAGCTTACCCAAAAAGGGAGTAATGGAAATTGGGTGATAGTTAGCCAGATAAGAGGGATCAGCTGTGGGTTTCTTGAGTAGAATATGCACAAGGGACTGCTTCAGAGGGGAGGGGAAAGATCCAGAGGCAGAGGAGAGGTTGCAGAAGTCAGCAAGGGTCAGAGCAAGGGTATCAATGTGGTCCTTAATAGTTTTGGAGGAGCAGGGATGGACCTGTCTTGAGTAGGCTTTCATAGATCAGACTTGTCAAGCGACCTCATCAGGGGAGAAAAGAGGAAAGGTAGACAAAGAGGGAGGAGGTGTAGCTGAGGGTGGTTCAACAAGCAGAGAAGGAGAGGGGAGAGGAGCGGGGGATGAGAGTGAGGACAAGATGTCCTGGGTTTTAGAGATAAAGTGTGAGGCAAGATCATTGCAAAGAGCCTGAGAGGCGAGAGGAGGGGTGGATACTGCATTAGGGTTGGCCAGCTCCTTGCAGATTTTAAAGAGTTTGGCCGAATTGTTTGATGCTGCAGAGATACAGGCTTGAATATGGACTCACTTCTTGGTACGTACAGAGAGATGGTATTGCCGTTGGAGCAGGTTGCAGGCGAGTTTGTCAGAGGATGAGGAATAGGCCCTCCATTTCCTCTCGGCCGTCCTACTCTTACGTTTGAGTGTAGATAGGTCAGAGTCAAACCTAGAATTACACTCGGTTTTAGGCTTCAAACAGATCCTCATGACAGGGGCAAGAGCATCAAGAGTATTAGAAATAGAGGAGCAGAGTAGAAACAGGGCTGTGTCACGGTGTGAGTCAACCAGTAGTGGAGGAGGGGGTGAGAAGGTGGCAACAAAAGCCTCGACTGACACACGTTTCATGGGCCGGATGTCCAAGAAGGTGGTTGGCAGTCTTGGGGTAGGCTTGGCTTGAGGGGAGGAGATGGGAAGATGAGAGGAGAGGAGGCAGTGATCGCTCCAGGAAAGAGGAGTGGTGAGGGGAGTAGATAGGAGGAGGCCAGAGGAGATCATGACATCAAGTGTGTGGCCAGCAGAGTGAGTCGGGCCGCAGTGGAGGATAGAAAGGGAGAGTGAATAGCAGAGGACACGAATGAGTACAGATGAGGAACAGGGAGAATCAAGATGGATGTTAAGGTCATCAAGGAGGAGGAGTAGAGAGGTAGAGGCCAGGAGGGCGGAAGAGAGATCTGCCCACTCAGAAAGAAAAGAGGTGAATTGACCAGGTGGCTGGTAGAGTGTAGCAACAGTAAGGGAGTCGCTCAGGGAGAGGGAGAGCCTACAGACAAGGCAACCGAAAGAGGAGTAAGTCTGCGTGGGGATGATAGAGGTAGGAATCCACTCAGGGGAGATCAGGGCTATACCACCTCCTGGCCGGGTGGATCTGGCAGTGCAGAGGATCTTGTAGCCATCAGGGAGGAGAGTGTCAAAACTCGTGACAGAGCTGGCCGTGATCCATGTCTCGGTAAGACCAAGGACATTGAGGTCAAGTTCTTCAAGGAGGTGGCAAGGTAGCCAAGGGAGAGGGGTAGTGTACAGCAGGAGATGAGAGGAAGTTGATGAGGCGAGGGAACTGCCTATCAAAGAGACAGAGATTGGCCTGAGGGCCTTTCACCATGCCAGTGCCATTTAAGTAGACATTTATGATGACTCTGGAGGAGTCGAAGGAATCCATACACACTTCCAGCAGATACCACCATTAATGGGAGAGGAGGAGAGAGGAGAGAGCACAGAGATCATATGAGGGGTCCATAGATCTGGCGAAGGAACGACAAAGAGGATGTCGGTAAGGGTTTGTCTGGCAGAAGTGCTGGAATAGGTATCAGCAATGGGGAGTCCTGGGTTGGAGGCCAGGATATCCTTTTTGAATTTCTTCTTACCAGTGAGAGGGGAGGGATAGTTGATAATGTAACAGTTTGAATAGATAGGAGAGACAGATAGTGCCATGGTCAGGTAGAGAGGGGGCAGTGGGAGAAAAATGCAAGTACAATGGTAGGGAACGGTCACTGGGCTAGCAGGTTACAGTTAAGGTCCAAAACGAGATGAAACGAAAACACACCAAATTTGCTTACAAAAGCACACCCAGATTTGACTTTTTAAACACACCCAAAATTGTTTACAAATACACACCCAGATTTGACTTTTTAAACACACCCACATTTGCTCACAAAAGCACACCCACATTTGACTTTTTTAAACACAACCAAATTTGCTTACAAATACACGCCCAGATTTGATATTCAGTGCCACAGGCTGGGGTAACAAAGGTAAGTGAAATGGTGTAACAGTAGAGGAGAGTGTTGGAGTGAGAGCATTAAAGAGCAGAGCAGATAGAAAGGTTGGAATAGGCAGAGGGTAGAGTGAAGGTTCAGGAAGGGAAGAGAAAGTGTAGGTGGAAGGAAGAGGGAGCTGAGTCCAAGAGAGGAAAGTAGGAGTGCCTTGGTAGTCCAGTTACATAGCTGAGAGAGATGGTGGCACCGGAAAAGGGTCAGGCTGGTGGAGCAGCAGCATCATGCATCCCGATAAGTGGACAGGGAAGCTGACAGGGCCCTTAGAAGAGGTCCTTGGATGAGGGGGCCGGCTGCATGCCTTCCGGTCCTGAGTTGGTTGTGAAAAACACTCTGGTGCCCAATGGGGGTACAGGTGGAAACCTGAGAGGCCAGCCACAATGCCTTCAGCACACAGCGAAAACGGACGCCATCTTGGTATTCCCCCAAGAAAACACAGAGAAACTAGGCAGCAGGAACAAAAAATGCCTATATGCTGCTAGGCATTCACTTAGAAGTTGCAGTATACATATGCAGGGAAGCGCAGTAAAATGCGTACAAAGTCACGTTGATTTTTGGCAAAAATGTAACTTTTCATTTCTTTTCAAAATGTTTCTTTTTTCCTCCAATCTTGATTCTATAATTCCCCACGAGGTGCAATTGGTGGAAATCAGTGCACATACCTCAAGAGGGGACCTCAGGTGGCAGACAAGGAATCAGGGCCGATAGAACAGCTGTTAGGAGGAAAAATGGAGGGCTGTAACCTAACACTCCGTGAGGCAGAAGAGGAATGCATACAGCAAGGCAGTAACCAGGGCGAGGGTGCCGCTGCAAGCCTTCCGGTCCCCAGTTGGTTGGGAACAAACACTCCGGTGCCCAATGGGAGTACAGGTGGAAACCTGGGAGGCCAGCCACAACGCCTTCAGCACACAGGGAAAACGGACGCCATATTGGAAATCCCCCAAGAAAACACAGAGAAAGTAGGCAGCAGGAACACAAAATGCCTATATGCTGCTAGGCATTCACTTAGAAGTTACAGCATACATATGCAGGGATGCGCGGTAAAATGCACAGAATGTTAGTGAAGCCCTGAAGACCACCTCTCCACCCATCAGTGATTAGATCCATCTCATCAATGATGGCTTGGGTAACTCTCCTTCTGATATATGGCAGTTCAGCAAAACAAACTAAATTATCTATTTTCTTAACAAATAATTATTCCACCTAAATTAAAACATTCCCACTTTACTAATAATAATTAAACATTCCCAATTTAACCATTCTTGACCAATCCTGACCTCAGATTGACAAACAGACATTATATAGACCTGACAGTTTGTATGCAATTAAAGGGTTTTCCTTGAATATGTCACTCAGCTCCATGTCCCTCTTAAATTTCGATTGTAGGTACCTTACAATTTTCTTCAGTTGTGTTGGAGGTGGATGATATGTGACAGCCATGGGTATTCTTTCTGTGGTTTCACTGTCTCTGTATTGAAGAAGGTCATTTCTGGTTATTCTCAAAACCCAATAAAATTCCCTGTCATTTTCTCTGTCTGAGCAGCCCTTTTCCAGAAGGAGGCATGAAGCGTGGCAAGTTGGTTGTCCCTTCTCTTCCTTTTGGAGCCTATACATTGGTATTGGATGGCCTGGCTGTTGATAATAGATAGTTTTGTGTGGCTTGGATGAACTTTACCTGTGAATGCATTCATTACTGCCTGTTTCCTGTATACAGCTGTTTGAAGTTGGCAAAAACAGTGTTTTCCAGGAATTGGAACCTCACCTTGGAGTATTCCATGGTGAACTTAATGGACTGGTGGAAGCTATTTAGGGATCGATAGACTTGTTTCTGGGAATCACCTTCTGTTCAACTTAAGAAAGTGTCATTGATGTAGCATATATATGTTAATAGTTTCTGGGATTGATGTTGTAAAAACTGTTGCTCAAGTTTTGCCATAAAAGGGTTTGCATACTGGGGCACCAGTTATGTGCCCATGACAGTTCCAGTCTTTTGTAGGACATGTCTTTCATTAAAGCAGAAATTGTTATATATAAGGATAAACCTCACGAGATCTGTTATGGCTCTAAATGCTAGGTCTGTCTTAGGGTTGTGTGTTTGCAGGAAACTCTGGCATGCAGCTTTTCCATCTTCATGTGGAATTTTGGAGTAAATCGAGGTGACACCCAGTGTCGGCCATAGTACACACAGTTGTATATGTTCTACCTCTTGAATCTTCCAGAGGAAATGTGTTGCTGTTCTGTACAAGCTGTCAGTGCCAATCACCAGAGGTTTTGGGAACAATTCAACATATCCAGATATGGTTTCAGTTAGTGTATTGACCCTAGAGATGATTGGGTGGGCTGCATTTCCTGGTTTGTGGATATTGGGAAGAATATTGAATGTCCCAGGAATCAGATTGTTTGGTATCAGATGTTGGTGGGGTTATTCCATGCTGCTTGCCATGGACCTGATGATTTGTTCCAGTTTTTTTGTACTGCATGGTAAGGTCTTCACCCAGGTCTGCGTAATGCTCAACACGTTGTCTGCATGCTTCTGCTTTATATTTCTTGATATCCATAACCACAACAGCTCCATTCTTGTCTGCATGTTTTATTATGATCTCCTTGTTTGTGTTGAGTGTTCTAATTGCCCTTCTTTCTTGGGAGGTAAGGTTCTGTTTAGATATATGTTGTTTTTCAAGTATGTCAGATCTTACATGTTTTATGAGAGAATCAATATATACCTCGAGTTTTAGGCTGACGCCATTTGGAGGTATCCAATTTGAGCATTTACTCATGGCATCATAATCTGGGACAGCTCTTTGTTCATTGCTCTGCCTATGGAAATATTCCTTGAGATGTAAGCTTTGTATGCATCTTGAATTTCCTCACAAAGTAGAATTATGGCAAGTTACTGGCTAGGGCAGAATGTAATTCCTAAGGAATAGTAGATTTTCTTCCACAAGTGTAATTACTCTTTCAGGGGGTGCCTGGAATCTTTCCTATCCCCAAAAGGGATTTTGCACCATTCCTTGTAGTTTGTGGAGTTTCCTGTTTTCTGTTTTACGACTTAATAGAGCATTGACGGTTTTTAATAATAATTTTTCAGCTCAGAGTCAAGTAGTTCAGTTGATGGGCCATTTATTTGCTCTCACAGCTCTGTTGTGAGGTTGCTTATTTTATTCCTAAGTACATCCACGCCAAACCTCATACTGATGATTATAAGGGTATTTTCTATGGATCATCGCTTACATTACTATATACTTATCACTGTGATCCACCATTGTTGGCTGTGGCACTAACATAAAGATACATGTGGAAGAGTTAGGTTTCAATGTTCTGGCGGCTCAAACAGTAGCATACACCCTTTTCTGATGATGTCTGCATCCACCGAGCATATAATGCCTCAAATTATTTGCACAATAATGTTTTGCATTGAAATGTGCAAGACAGTCTCTCCTTCAATACATATCAATACAACCTTTCTCAGTTTTTGCTTTATTATACACGTGTGTCTAGTTTCTTTATTCGCTGTTTTAAACTGGGTTTTAGCATTACCAAATCACTTTCTACATCTTGATGATACTACAACATACTCAATCACCCTCTACATTAGTCAGTAAGAGTTTAATATTATATTACTGATGCAGTAGTTATTTTTAAGAGGAATGCATGTACACATCAATAGATATCTATTTGAACAATTTTCAGCAAAAGAGGCATGTACTGCTGTTAAACTATACTTTATTTGGTAATCTGTTTTTATACATCTGAGTTTGACTGATGTTTATTAATACGTGCAATGTGAAATGATTGTGTTAAGCATTTTCTCAACATAACCCTCTCAACTTGTTATTTTACAGAAACAATATATTTCATTATCATTGTTCCATAATAACTTCCACAAATACATCTTTGTAGTTTTTTAGCAAACACTTCTATTATCTGTACTTTTTTTAACATGTCTGTCCTGTCGGCTGCCATCACTATTACAAGTGTTTATCTAACAAGCCTCTTTCATATTTACAATGACTGGTGTTCGTGCTTTTACACTTGAACCAAAGTACATTGATGAGGAAATAGAAGCAAGGCAAGGTCAAAACTGAAGACGAATATAGGCCAATCTCCCTCCTGTCAGATTTTTCCACACTCGTCTTTAAATTGTTGAAGGGAGGGCATGAGGATTTCCGGCCAAAATCACAGTGTCATCTGCATAAACCAATGCAGGTCTGCCCGGCCTAACTTCTCCACAAACCTCAAACTGAATTAAGGATTTCTTGAAGATAACCTCTACGTAGAACCAGTGATCCATTCCCTATGGAGGAAACCAATTTTCTCAAACAAACAACATATTTTAAACTCTTTGTTCAAGCCCACAGAGAAACCGCTGAACTAAATAAACCAACAAATTATTAACTTATAATATTGTCAACCAAATCTCTGCAGGGTTATTTATTGTGAAGCGATTTTCAAGACAGTTGACTGATTACGAGAGCAAGACTGAACTGCCTACCTTTTAGATCTAGAACAGCTTTCTACATGGGCCAGTAGGGACAGAGCAGCTGTCCCATCTCTCAAGCACCTATAGAAGACTTACCAAAACGTTTTATTTTTCTGCCTGCTTATGCATCCATTAGGCATAGTAATCTGAGAATCATTTTGAAACAGTTTGGTCCCCGTCAATGTCACCCAGCGCTTTGCTTTTTGCTAATGGTTGAGACTGGATGGGTATTATTTTTGTACCTGTCTTTTGCCTTAATAAAAGGTGTACTTATATGAAACAACATGCATTATAAAGATATTCATTCTGGTTACTCTGTGTACAAGAAGGTAGGTACTATGTTTTGTATGATGTGATGGTTTACACTAAAGTGTATATGAATTATTTATTTGTAAGATATGTTGTTTTTCTGCACAAATGGCATATGAATGGCTCCTCTACAAATTGCCTAAACAGTTGTGACTATGGGAACAAGACGAGATTTGAATATATGAAAATATAGTTTTTATCTTTGGATTTTCTATTCTGTTTTATGATTGTAATCATACAGTCAAATAGACATTTTTGATAATGATGATAATCTATTACTATACACCTGAGTGTGTCTGAGATTTATAATTTGTTTATTGTAAATTCATTGTGTTATGCATTTTCTCCACATAGCCTTCTCAACTTGTTATTTTAACAACACATTTAATTACCATTGTTCCATCATTTATAAAAAAAGTCACAAATACATGTTATAATTATATGCTTTAGCTAATTCATCTCTTATCTTTACTTTTATGTGCATGTCTCTTCTGTCGGCCTTCACTACCATAACATTTGTTTAATCTAACAAGCCTCTCTCAAATTTACAATAGCTGGTCTTCATGCTTTTATGCCTGAACCAGTGTATTTTGATGTAGAAAGAGAAGCAAGGCAAAGCCAGAAACTACCGTAGCAAGGTAATGAGACTGAGGACAAATTTCCTGAACCTGAGTTCAGTAGAATGGACGATCGCTACACTTGGTTCCAGTGCCATGATTTGAGAACTGATTTCCACATTACCTGAAAAAAACTGTTCTTAAGAAAAAAGACATGTTTTAGGGACTAATTATCTGAAGAAGATCCAACACAACAGTACATTACATTGCAAAGGGGTTTTCAGGCAGTGTATCTTAGAGTGATGTTCTTTGTATGCTAATGGCATTGATACATGAACTTCTGGCATTGTTTGTCTACTGAGAGAGTATTGCATTACACATTTGAAATTATTTTTTATATGTCATTGTGCTTTCATCAGCCCAACTCGATGAATTCTTTGCCCTCCAATGACACTAGAACTTGACATCCTCACCTTTATATAAATATATGTGTCTTTGGCATGGCAGTTTGTCAATATGTATATATTTATAATTCTGTTGTGGGTATTCCTGAGGGTTTTACTGTGACAATAGACTCTGGTCAGTTTTCAATGAAATAGTGGCAAACAAGAAATTTCAATTCCAACAATAAATCCACTCATACAAAAAGGAAATCCAAAAGGCCAAAAAGAAATACTTAGGCAACATTATCACAAAAGCCCCCAATACCCAGAAATAACTGTTTAAAATCATAAATGAAATAGGAAACCCCCCCTGGCTGCAACAACACACTGATACCTTATCTGAAACTATGCAACGACCACTTAAAAAAAATCTGCATCATCCAACAGATTATACAAAACAGACCAAGCAACCTCAACATGCAAGCCACCCACACATCCAAGAACCGCCAGAACAAACTCTGAAGCTTCCCACAAATATCAGCAGAGACATTCGTCAAACTGGTCAACAATAGCAACAAAGTAGGTTCCCCATGGATCCCTGCCCCCCAAACAAACGCATATCAATCCTCACACAAGGAACGCTGATGGGATAACACAGAAACCTTTTCAACCAATCAATTTCAACGGGGAAAGTACAACAATCTTTTAAATCAGCATATATCAAGCCACTCCTCAAGGACACATCAGGCAATGTGGCAGACCTTTCCAACTACAGACCCATCTCAAACATCCCATACCCTGCGAAACTACAAAAAAAATACATCTATAGAATAACACAAGAATTCATAGAAGAACATCTACTGCTGGATCAGGCACAAGTAGGCTTCGGCCCAATGAGAGGAATGGAAACGGAATTGCTTTCAATCTGGGATGATCTAAAGGCCAATGCAGACTCAGACAAAAGCACTGCTCTGATACATCTGGATCTTTCCGCATCATTTGACACAGTCAACCACGACATCCTCATCGGTATATTGGAAGAAATAGGAATCACTGACTTAGCCTTACTATGAATTAGATGCTTCCTAACAAACAGAACAGAACAGAAACTGTATGGATCAAACCTTTCAAATCCACCTCAAAAGAATCCACCTGTGGCTCCTTCTTCCCATTGCTTTTCAACATATACCTGGCTCCACTAATCAAGCTCATTAAAAGACACAGCCTCACATACTACAACTACGCTGATGACACACAAATAGTCTGAAAAATACAAGACACACAGGAAGAAAACACAACACTGCAGGGCGGCCTCCAAGAAGTCTATGGCTGGATGAACTTAAACAACCTCAAACTCAGCCCAGGCAAAACAGAAATAATGTTCATATCCACAAGCGGAGAAAACAATCACTACATCCCATGGCCAATGGAACTTGTTACAGCACCCGATCCATCGACGATAGTAAAGAACCTGGGAGGTTTGATGGACAACAAACCAATGCTAGAGCCACAACTAGACACTATAATCAAGAAATGCTCTTCCTACATGCAGTAAAAAGTATCCTACCATTCCTCTCATTCACCCACAAATCGCACACCATCATCACCCTCATCATGTCCAGAGTAGACTACGCAAACAGCTTATAGCTAGGAATGCTAGAAAGACTCCTGCTCAAACTATCATGAAGAGAACACATTACACCAGCAGTGAAAATGCTACACTGGTTACCAATAAAGCAACAAATAAAGTTCAAATCAATGTGCATAACGCATAGAGCAATCCACAGCCAAGGACAGGGTTACTAGAAGGGAAAGTAAACGTCTACCACTCAACTAGACCACTCAGATCAAGCAACGACATCTGCCTAGAACCAACACCATACAACAAAAGAACATTTAGAGCATCATATTTCTTTCACCTGGCACCAATAACCTTGAATAGGCTACCAAAAACCTACGTAACACAAGAGATCATCTTCAATTCAGAAAACTACTCAAAACTTGCCTCTTTAACCCTGGACCTGAAGTAAATGACCAGGAAGCATATACCTTGCAGGGAGGGAAGAAGAATCCCAGAAAGGAAACCCGTCCCCCTAACTCCCTAATGTATCCCCCCTAACCAGAGGGCCAGGGAGAATACCATTTCTGCATACCAGTAAGCCAAAGAGGAAACTTAGGTAGGTTAGGATCTCACTTGGAAATGGGCAAGGAAGGACCAGGAGCGCAGGGGGAGGACACCATATCCACAAATGACTACTCCACAAAAGGAAAATAGGCAGGTAAGGATCACCAACACGAAAATGGACAGGAAGTGAGCTGAATCCTATAAACTGACACCTTACCATCACTCTCTCCAAAGAAGCCACAGGTCTCCTCCAAGTCCATCTCCACCTGCGCAACATCCTTTCTGGCCCTTTTGTCCTCCCTTTCATCCTCCCACAGCTTCTCGCCACTCCCACTGGGTATTTTTTATTTTGTTTATTTGTGTTTGGTTATGCAAAACTTTACACAAAATAGCTAGTATTATTAATTCAACTTGTAGTAAAACCAAGCAAAATGAATAAAAAGAGGCGAGAAAGAAAGAAAGAAAAAGTAAATAAATAAGCAGAATTGATGCAAATAAGAGTGAAAAAAAGCAATCAATATAAAAACATATTACTATTGTTAAAATTAAGAACAATAGTGTTGCAATCCAAATAATATGTTTCACCCTTTTTTCCTATTTCCCCATCTTGTCTTGACAGAAATGATGTTACGAGCTTGAAAGTAGTGCAGATAATATGCCAATCAGTCATCCTGCCGTGCAGATCTCCTGCAGGATTTCAAAGTCTTACTTGGGGTCACCAAGGGAAAAGAACGAAGAAGGCCTTAGATGGATGTATGTGTCCCATTGCCAGAGTTGATGTGTTTTGAGGGCGATGTCAGCTCAAAAAAGTTGCTTCTTTCCAGAATCTGAACCGCAGCTATGGTTAGCGCTGTGTCGTGGCATGAGATCATTCTGTCCCAAAGCATGTCTGAGGCTATGCCCTCCTCTCTGGCCATAAATTTGGCAAGGAGAGACCATCTCAATTGCGAGGTGCCCTCGCATTCCATCAAAAGATGGTTCAGATTTTGGTTTTCCGTGTTAGAGCATGTTCTGCACAATTTAACTTCTACTTGGCACTGCCCCCTGTTCACTAGGATTTTATCTGTATGGACAAGGTTATCTCGGGTTCTCAAGAAGTTGTTCTTGATTTTCCAGTCTGGGAACTTCACCAAGTATCTTGGCAGGGTCCCCAGTTTTTTGTCAACTACCATAAAGCTGTCCTGTGTGGCTGAGCTTCACATACTTTCAAATGTTAATATCCAATCCATTGCTTCCTTATTTATCCCTAACTCCCTGTATCTGCTACCCTTTTGGGACAGAAGTTCCCCAGAAGTCTTCATAAGGGCCCTTAGTCATGCCCCCGTTTTAGCCTACATCATTATGTAAATGTTCACATATTCTCCTGCAGCATTTGTCCTATGTGTTGCTCCTCTATTCATTGTAGAAGGTTTCAAACAGCGTTTGTGGTGTGTTCCTGGTTATCCCCTACCACTTTATAGTCCCTTACAAGGTCCTGCGCCACTGCTGCTTCCCCACTGTTCTCCTGTGTCCATAATGGAATGAATTGGGTAATGGTTAAATCTTCCCAATCAGCTTTTGAATGGGGAAGGCTTGTGCATTTCCATTAGGGTAACCAGTGCTTACTTCTTTTTCTGGCTAAGGTCATATCAATTGGGCCACTGTGCATAGTGGTACTTTAAGTTCTTCATATTTGTTTCTGGATGGTTCTGCCTCCAACAATCTAAGTTCCATGGGTTTGAAGAGTGTGGAGCATGCTGCTAGCTGCAATGCTGTGCACTGAGAGGCCAGGTTGTTCAGGTCTCCAAGCCGCTGGGAAGCACCTGAAAGATGAATCAGAGAGACCTGGCCAGAACAGCGTACATGGTTCCAGTCATACTGTGGTTCTGGGGCAGGGTTTCCTCTCAACTCTCCCCCCCCCACCATCTCTGGAGAAGATCAGACTCAGGTGTTGGCCTGATATGCTGCCAGTGACAGGTTAAGATGGATGCATGCCCCCTCCCCCATTATATGTGCATATGCAAGCGCATGTACAAAATGTTCTTTAAGTTATATTTAACATGTTTGAAATTTGCAAGGGTGTTGAATTACTTTGACCATTTTTATGGCATTTTTTTTTGTACAATTGCATTGTATATTCTGAAGCCCCATTTATTTTTTTTCAGGCCTTGATCTTTATTGCATAGTTATCAGATGTCTCAACATTATGGGACAAGATAGAACAAGGTTACACAGTAGGTCACACCCAAACCTTTTGTTGTCGAGGGGTCTCTGATGTAGTAGGGTGAGGGCAACGTAATCTATGTGAGAATCACAGACTACCTCCTTCTCCTGTGTTTCACTAGTTTTTACGCCCAGAACAGTGACAGGCAATTGACATGTGTCAATAGGCATAAACAAAAGTCAAAACCTTATCAATCTTACAGAAGAAACTCTGGCTATTTTTATTTCACAAAGTAGTTTCCTTGTTGTAAGATATAGGGCCTCATTACGAGCATGGAGGTAATGAAAATAGGAAGGCGGAATGGTATTACCGGCATGGGGGTTCGTGAGTGCTCGCGCACGCGTAATCAGCCGCTATTAGGCGGTAATGACCGCCTTTTTAACGGGATTCTCGTAATGAGGCCCATACTGTTAAAAAAACATCAATCACAACGCAATTTTCTCAAATACAAAAGACAATCATACATTATTTTACATGGGTTGGTATACATAAAGACTGGCATCTGTATTGTGCCATTTAGTCATAAATTCTACAACAGCAAACAAAGGATTTTTTTCTAAATAAATCTGTGTTAGTTATGGAATGCCTTACAACAGAGCGATTTGAAAAGTGGGGCACTTTTACAATGCGATTTCTAATTCAGCTGGAATTTTTACATTGATAGTCTTTTCCTGTTTACCACATGATTTTTATTTTCCTGTTTTGGGCATCTTGCCCTTGTTCTATTGTGTACCCGTATCTCTTCACTGCTTTTCTTTGTTTCTGTGAAGCTCTGAGTAACCATTACTTCCACAAGTTTTTATTTGGGCTGGATGCTTGTCAAGGTTATATGTCGACGCACTGCATTTCGGCCTATAGTAATGGGATAAACCCCATCCTTAGTAGGTTTCCCCGGTCGCTTGAGAGGCCTTCGTCAGGACAGGTGATGGTTTCTTAAGTAGATCTTTAATCTTCTAACCCTTTATTTTGAACACTCTCATTTGGTAGACAGGTACAGGGACAGTTTTCTTATTTCAGGGACGTTTAGTCAGGCCAGTGTTTTCAACTCTCTGTCTTTGCGGGGTGCCAAATGTCATTGGGCATATATGAGGAAGACGCCTTCCTCTTGGCAATTGTCTTCCTTTTCAGTATAGGTACTTCCCACGACTCCAAAGGACTGTGGGTTGCTGCCGTTCGTCGAGAAATGAGAATGCCAGATGCCAAGTGTAAATACCCTAAATTTCAACCGCCTATCACTGTTCTGGGCCTAAAAACTGGTGAAACACAGGAGAAGGAGATAGTCTGTGATTCTCACATATATTACACATATATTACAAGATAGAACAAAACATTTTCCCCAAAGACCCTCCTTTGATCCTACATTGGCTATTCAACTGGAGTGTTCAACCAGATGACATCGGTAGATTAACTGCTAGGAGAAAAACAAGTATTCCACATATGTGGTCAACATTTCAATGCCAAGATGTAAGAGTGGGAGGAATAAACTAAGGGCCATCCCAGACTGATTAAAATATCACTTTCAATAGCTGCACCAAATCTCTTTCCACTTCAATACAGGCCAGTGAGTATAAAAGACATCAATGACATACAGTGAGAAGTGCATATTGCATTTGTACTTTACATGTCTCATTTTCCTATTTGTGTCTTGGCTCATTTCATTTCTTAACCTCTGCATGAGACTTAGGCAAACGTTGCTGTTTTCCTAACCTCTGGCACATTGAACTTAATGCATGCATGTGATAAATGGTTGCTTTGTGCATTAGGGAGAACTATCTTTTGTCTATCAACTGAGAACAGAAACAGTACTTTCATATTTCTCTGGGATATTTAGGCGAAGTACAACAAATACCCCATCCCTTTTGCTTGTGTTGTAACCTTTGCCACATGGCTTTTTTTAAATCTTGTCCAGAAGAAAAGACTGGTTCAGCCAGTGATGTTTCATTACCCTCCAACACATTGCAAATAATGCATTCATGAGAGTCATGGTTGCTTTGTTCATTAGTGTACATTGTTTTAGTGGGTAACACAAGAGTCCACATGCATGTCCCTAACATTGGTCCATGTAATGTACAGGTCGATTGGAAATTGTTGCCCTATCACATTTGCTTGTCCCAAAACTGTATCTTTTTATCTTTGGTCCATTTAATGTCGTTGCCAAAGGAGGAGATCAGGATGTCCAGTGCCTTCACCACACAATCTGATACATGATAGGCCATACAAGTATGCCACTTAAGATTCCTTTTTGCATTAGGGAAAACAGTCTCTTGGCTTATTGTTCAGAGCAGCATCGTCACAATTATATGTCTGCGTGTTATCAAGGCCAAGTGAAATGTATTATCCCATCACATTTGCTTTTGTCATAACTGTGCCTTTGCTCCTTTGTCCATTTCATTGATTTGACACAAGAGGAGAACGGGATGGCAGAGCATTCACCACACCCTCCAAAACGGTGCATGCAGGGCAGAAATAGCATGCATGGTTGCGTTGTGCATTAGGGAGCAGAGTCTCTTGTCTTACTATTGAGAGAAACGGCATCACTTTTATCTATCTTTGCAGTTGCTAGGCTGAGTGGAGTGTATTGCCATGTCCCATTTGTTTGTGTCATAACTGCTCCTATGCCTTTTAGCACCTTTCATTTCTTTGCCACAGGAGGAGACCGGGATGGGAATTGCTTACACCATAGCCTCTGACAGATCATATGCAGTGCAGATATGTGACTCACGGTTACTTTGTATACATGCTTTGAAGCACTTCACTTGTGTATAAGCACTTTACAAATAACCAATTACAATTACAATTACAATATTAAGGAGGTCTGTCTCAGAAGGTTGCATGATCCAGTGAGTGTATAGGCCGAGTTGAATGTATTCCTCCAAGCCATGTGCGTGTGTCATAACTGTGCCTTTTTCTCTTGGCTCATTTACATTTTTGGCAGCAAGAGGAGAACATGACTGCCGCCAGTATTTTCTCTGCACCATCCAACACATCACAGGGCACACAGATATGCCACTCATGGTTGATTTGTCCGTTAGTGGGAACGGTCTGTTTGAAAAAATGCACATTTGTATGTATTTATAATTTTTAATAGCTCTTGCAACTGTCTTCCAACAAATCAACAAACATCTAAACACTCTGGATATTTTGCGTCTGTTTTTGAGCATTTTTGCAGAGTGCATTTACTAGTTTGAAGTAGTGTTTTGTTCATTCATTGATTTTAAGGTATCACAAACCCTTTATAATTTTAATTGTATCAATTTCCAATAGAGGCCTAGGAAACAGAATGACCAGAACCTACAGGACACACCACAAACAAGGACACAGGCTGTCAAACAGCAATGACTTGGGAATATTTTATGTGGCAGCACTCCAAACCATCAAGCCGGATTCCCAAGAAGGATGCCAATGTGCAGTGGCCAGAATTCAAGATAAACAGCGTCACAGGGTTGTGAAGTTTATGAAAGACCATTGATTACTCTTTAATGTATCATCCCTAGTTGCCATTCTTTTCAGAAGAGGTAACAGAATTCAGAGCAGTTGACTATCTTTCCCGATCTACACCATCCCAACATGCATGTTGCAGAGGTCATTTTCCCAATAGCATCAATTACATCCACTGCACCAGAATTGTCCTTTTTTTAAAGCTTCAGCAGAGCTTCAAAACCTTATGGATAATAAAGAACTTTTCCCAGCCTACAGTATGTCTAGTGTAGAAGAAATTGAATTGGCAAACGATGGCCGCTTTTTATAAATTAAATATATTTTTGTGTGGGGGGAGCCTGTTGGATATTTTAAAGTTGCTAAAAAGCATCACATCAACTGATGGTACAGCTTGTGGAAAACCATTGATTCATTTTTAGAAACATGAATCATTTTTAGAAACATGTAATTGTAACCAGCTTCATAATTCAAGGTGCCGATAAAGATTAACACTATTATTTTCTGCCACTGTAGCAGACACTCTACTGACTTCCTGTGCATGTTTGTCAAGTGGCTTAATATTTGCTAACTTTGTGACTATTTGTGACATTTTTATACTACCGTTCATGTCTAACAACTCCTACTTCACATTCTCCAGAAAATAATGGTGACACACAACAGGTATTTGTCCATTCTCCGCCGGGGGGGAAACTCCCACTGTGAGGCTAGGAAGGTGAGCCCACTCTGGAAGACCCTCTCTGGCGGTGGAAGCAAGTGGGACCTCTCTGGAAGAGACTCCCCCTTTGGAGACAAGTATTCCCGTTTCTGCGAGAAGCTCCCTGAAGGAATTAATGAAGCTGCGTCTATGGGACTGTCTTCCATGGAGATTAATATGGAGGCTTCATGTTTGGCTGAATGCAATGCAGGAAGAAATCCATCTGAAGAAAATAAGGGAAATATCCCTTTAACTCAAAATGTGTATTTAACTGCAACAAGTCAGAGCAGGAGAGAGGAAGAGAGGAAGAGAGGAGAGCCTGATATGCAGGTGTCGCTCCTTACGGAGGCAGAGTCAATGTACCTCACAGAGCCTAAGAGTCTAGAAGAAGATGTCCAGCATTTTGTGAGATACTGGAATCCCAATGTCCAGACCACAAGGAAAGTGATACGAACCAGAAGAGTTGTAAATGCTGAGCTGAGAACGGGAGACCAGACAAGAAGGAAGAGAGCGGAAGAGCAGAACCCGGGCGAGATCAAAATATTGTGGTAGTGCCCAGATAAGAAGCCAAGTGAACAACAAGTGATACAACAGATATTTAAACAACCCATGTGGGGAACTAAGATAGACTCTGGATGGAAACTCTGGGAAAATGGGCAACAACCCTATATGTGCAAAGTTGAAGCGTGTGAGAAGTAAGAGCCTAAAACATATGCAGAGAAATGAAAGATAAGATTCACCATTGAAGCGGATAGAAGAACCCTAAGTCCCAGACAGAGTACAATTGAAAAAGAAAGCCTAAATGATGTACAAGTAAAGATACTTTGCAAAAGCATAAACAGTAAGAGTGTGACACCAAGAGGAGGAAAAACAATTGTAGGGAAAACTACTACAGAGAGAGGACACTAGAAAGGTCAAGAACTAAAAGTTGGCTTGAAGAACTCCAAGACCTAATTAGAAAGACTATTATAAGGGACTATACTAAGAAATATATAGTTAAGCAAGATTCTTGGATACAGAGAAGACCAAGGAAAGAAGAGACCTTCGCTTGGCCTATTTTTCGTCAGTTATATTTAGTGGTTAGAGAGGGTTATCTTGGACAGAGGACAGAATTACTTTGGACTGCCTGACATATGACACGCACCTTTAGTTTCCTTAGATAGGTAGGGTATTCCCTTTAGGCATAGGGAGAGATAGTTTAAAAAAGACAGCATAAAACTCTCCTCAAAGTGTCTGACTCCTTCTTCCGACCCATCATAAAACCTACTCTCTGAAACAGATGTGGAAAGGTGAAAAGAGCAGACAACACTGTACAATGCTCTCACAGGAAAAATACTTTGGTTGACATATAATGGGCAGTGTGACAGATCTGGATTAAGTACAATATATTGCAGTTATAATTTCCAGGACCTTTGACTTGTGGCGGCCTGCGAGTATGGGTGGACATGAGTGGCAGGAATCACAGTGCTATTGTTTTGAGGGGAACTGTGCTGCCTGCTTCTATGGAATGGTGCATTGCCTGCTAATTATTTTTTTAAATTATGTTCAAAGCAGGGCTGTGCAAAATAGGCAAAACTCAAGAATGAGGGGTCAGCGGGCATAGGAAGTCCAACATTACTGTCTCTCATCATTGTGCTACCAGCGTTGAAGTTCGCAGACTGATAGGAGGGAAGTCCTCCCCTCTTCTGTCAGCTAGTGAGCTCTGTGTGGGGGTGGGCCTTCCAGTCCGTGTCATGGACAGTGTCGGCATGCTGAATGTGCGCGGTTAGTGAGAATGTATTGTGTATGTTGTGTAATGTGTTTGTATTTCTGTGTGCATGCAGGTGGGGTTGCTTGAGTGCACTTTTGAGAAAATGTCTGCCTGTGAATTTGTGAAGGTTTGTTTTTATGTATGGTGCGTGACAGCTGTATGAATGCACGATTAAATGAGACAGTGATTGTTGTGTGATTTATTTCATTCCTTGGTGAATGAGTGAGCATATGTTTGTGAATGTATGCATGCTTGGGTGAATGCAATAGTATATGCTGTGTAAATGTATGATGGCCTGGGTAAATTATGGTGTATGCTGTGTTTATGTGTGAATTCCCGCGTGAATCAGAAATGTATGAATGCCTGGATGATTGAGAGTGTATGTTGTGTAAATGATTTAATGCTTGGTTGACTGACTGAGTATATATTATGCAAATGTATGGTTAAATGAGAGAGTACATCTTTTGTGAATGATTTAATTCCTGAGTGAATGATTGAGAATATGTTGTGGGAATATATGAATTCCTGGGTGAATGAGATAGGACACATTTTGTGAAAGATTGCATGCTGGGTGGATGAATCAGTATATGTTGTGCGAATGTATGAACGCCTGGGTGAAGGAGAGAGTATATGTTGTGTGAATATATAATTGCCTGGGTGAATGCAATAGTGTGTTGTGTGAATGCCTGGCTGAATGAGTGAGCATATGTTGTGTGACTATATACATGCCAGGGTGAATGGTTGAATATACATTGTGAGAATGTATAAATGCTTGGATGAATGAGAGGGTATATATTATGTGAAATATGAATGCCTGGGTGAATTATTGAGCATATGTTGTGAATTATTAAATGCCTGCGTGAATGAGTGAGCATGTGCTGTGTGGATGCCTGGGTTGATGCATAGCTCTCAACCTTTTTCGATGCAAAGGCGGGTGAAATCACCCGATTTTGTGTTTGGTGGGTGAGAGGCCCATTGAAATGAATGGGCGTGCACAAGGCTTGGCGGGTGACTCACCTGTTTACAAGGCGGGTGACACCCGCCAAAAGCGGGTGAGTTGAGAGCTATGTTGATGAGAGAGTATATAATGTGTGAACGCATGAATGCCTGGGTGAATGAATGAGTTTATGCTGAATTGCCTGGGTGAATGAGGCAGTATACATTTTTTGGAATGTATATATGTCTGGGCAAAAGAGGAAATATATGTTGTGTGAATGAAGGGATGCCTCGGTGAATGAGGAGGTATATATAGTGTGAATGATTGAATGCCTGGGTGAATCAGAGAGAATATGTTGTGTTAATGATTAAATGGCTGGCTAGTTGAGTGACTGAGTATATTTCATGCAAATGTAAGGGAAAATGAGAGAGTATATTTTTTGTGAATGATTTAATTCCTGGCTGAATGATATGATTGGTTATTTATATTCGGCTTAATATCCAGAGGTTTCTAAGCACGTACCCGTGGATCGAACCTGTGTTGCCAAGTGTTGTACTGCTTGGAAGGCGAGCACGTTGCCCCTGAGCTATTCACCCAAGAATTATTGAGTACATGTTGTGTGAATAAATATGGTGTGTGATTTATTGAATGCTTGGGTGAATGAGAGAGTAAATGCTGTGTGAATGTATGAATGCCTGAGTAAATGAGTTAGTATAGCGTGTGGGAACGTATGAAAGCCTTGGTGAAGGCGAGAGTATACGTTGTGTGAATATATGAATGCCTGGATGAATGTGAGTGTGTTGTGTGAATTCCTGGCTGAATGAGTGAGCATATGTTGTGTGAATTTGTAAATGCCGGGGTTAATGGTTGAGTATACATTGTGGGAATGTATAAATGCCTGGGTGAATGAGAGAGCATACGTTATGTGAATTATGAATGCCTGGGTGAATTATTCAGTATACATTGTGTGAATGATTGAATGCCTGCGTGAATGAGTAAGCATATAATATGTGGATTACATGTGGTAGACACTCTCCTGCAAACAAATGCGCCACATTTAGGGGCCAATTCATAGAATTCGGCGCACAAGTGGCGCACGCGGCTGGCGCACAGTGTGCGCGTGCGGTAGTCTGCGCCAGCCGCGTGCGCCGAAACACATTCAGGCGCACAGCGTATTCATGGATTCCAACATCCACAACCAGCCGTGGCGCAGAGTGGCGCAGCGACCCTGCAGCAGCGTCAGTTACGCCCCCAAGAACGCCCCTTGCGCAGGGAAAAGCCATCAAAATCCACAATCCAGCGCAAAGGGCAGCAGCAAACGCAGAGCGGGGAGCGTGTATTTCAGGGGTGTGCGGGTGTCCCCACACGCGATAGGCCTGGGTACGTGTATTACAGGGGTGCGCGAGAAAATCTACACGCGATTGGCCTGGGTACGTGGATTTCAGGGGTGCGCGAGAAATTCTACACGCGATTGGCCTGGGTACGTGTATTACAGGGGTGCGCGAGAAAATCTACACGCGATTGGGCTGGGTACGTGGATTTCAGGGGTGCGCGAGAAATTCTACACGCGATTGGCCTGGGTACGTGGATTTCAGGGGTGCGCGAGAAAATCTACACGCGATTGGGCTGGGTACGTGGATTTCAGGGGTGCGCGAGAAATTCTACACGCGATTGGCCTGGGTACGTGGATTTCAGGGGTGCGCGAGAAATTCTACACGAGATTGGCCTGGGTACGTGGATTTCAGGGGTGCGCGAGAAAATCTACACGCGATTGGGCTGAGTACGTGGATTTCAGGGGTGCGCGAGAAATTCTACACGCGATTGGCCTGGGTACGTGGATTTCAGGGGTGCGCGAGAAAATCTACACGCGATTGGGCTGGGTACGTGGATTTCAGGGGTGCGCGAGAAATTCTACACGCGATTGGCCTGGGTACGTGGATTTCAGGGGTGCGCGAGAAATTCTACACGCGATTGGCCTGGGTACGTGGATTTCAGGGGTGCGCGAGAAAATCTACATGCGATTGGCCTGGGTACGTGTATTACAGGGGTGCGCGAGAAATCGTACACGCGATTGGGCCTGTGCGAGTGGGGCAGTGTATTACGTAGGTGTGCGGGAAGTTGAAGAGGTGAATTGCCAGTGTGGGTCCTCCCAGGTCTCCCCTCTACCCCCTCCACGACCTCTGCAGGCAGCCCACACCACAGGGGACTACCCTGCACTCCTGGTCATGTCCCGCAGGCAGCCCATCCACCATGGGCATGCCCCCCAGCCAAGCCACATGTCCCCTTGCACCCCCACCCCCCAGCACCGTGGGGCACCTGCCAGCAGGCCCCCAACCATGTCCCACTCATGTCCCCTTGCACCCCCACCCCTCCAGTCACTAGGGGCAGCCTCCACCAGGCCCCCACCCATGTCTCCCACCACCCCCACCCCTCCAGTCACCAGGGGCAGCCTCCACAAGGCCCCCACCCATGTCTCCCACCACTCCCACCCCCCAGCACTGTGGGGCACCTGCCAGCAGGCCCCCAAGCATGTCTCCCAGCACCCCCACCCCCAGTCACCAGGGGCAGCCTCCACCAGGCCCCCAACCATGTCTCCCAGCACCCCCACCCCCCAGTCACCAGGGGCAGCCTCCACAAGGCCCCCACCCATGTCTCCCACCACCCCCACCCCCCAGTCACCAGGGGCAGCCTCCACCAGGCCCCAACCATGTCTCCCAGCACCCCCACCCCTCCAGTCACCAGGGGCAGCCTCCACCAGGCCCACACCCATGTCTCCCACCACCCCCACTCCTCCAGTCACCAGGGGCAGCCTCCACAAGGCCCCCACCCATGTCTCCCACCACCCCCACTCCCCAGTCACCAGGGGCAGCCTCCACAAGGCCCCCACCCATGTCTCCCACCACCCCCACCCCCCAGTCACCAGGGGCAGCCTCCACAAGGCCCCCACCCATGTCTCCCATCACCCCCACCCCCCAGTCACCAGGGGCAGCCTCCACAAGGCCCCCAACCATGTCTCCCAGCACCCCCACCCCTCCAGTCACCAGGGGCAGCCTCCACCAGGCCCCCACCCATGTCTCCCACCACCCCCACTCCTCCAGTCACCAGGGGCAGCCTCCACAAGGCCCCCACCCATGTCTCCCACCACCCCCACTCCCCCAGTCACCAGGGGCAGCCTCCACAAGGCCCCCACCCATGTCTCCCACCACCCCCACCCCCCAGTCACCAGGGGCAGCCTCCACAAGGCCCCCACCCATGTCTCCCACCACCCCCACTCCCCCAGTCACCAGGGGCAGCCTCCACAAGGCCCCCACCCATGTCTCCCACCACCCCCACCCCCCAGTCACCAGGGGCAGCCTCCACAAGGCCCCCACCCATGTCTCCCACCACCCCCACCCCTCCAGTCACCAGGGGCAGCCTCCACCAGGCCCCCAACCATGTCTCCCACCACCCCCCAGCAGGCCCCCACTCATGTCCCCTTGCACCCCCACCCCCCAGCACTGTGGGGCACCTGCCAGCAGGCCCCCAACCATGTCCCCTTGCACCCCCACCCCCCAGCACTGTGGGGCACCTGCCAGCAGGCCCCCAACCATGTCCCCTTGCACCCCCACCCCCCAGCAGGCCCCCACTCATGTCCCCCTGCACCCCCACCCCCCAGCACTGTGGGGCACCTGCCAGCAGGCCCCCAACCATGTCCCCTTGCACCCCCACCCCCCAGCAGGCCCCCACTTATGTCCCCTTGCACCCCCACCCCCCAGCACGGTGGGGCACCTGCCAGCAGGCCCCCAACCATGTCCCCTTGCACCCCCACCCCCCAGCAGGCCCCCACTCATGTCCCCCTGCACCCCCACCCCCCAGCACTGTGGGGCACCTGCCAGCAGGCCCCCAACCATGTCCCACTCATGTCCCCTTGCACCCCCACCCCCCAGCAGGCCCCCACTCATGTCCCCTTGCACCCCCACCCCCCTGCAGGCCCCCACTCATGTCCCCCTGCCCCCAGGTCCTGACGAAACGCAATCATGGCAGTAATGGGCAGCATACCCAGCACAAACACCCAGCCAAGGATTGCATCCACCCACATAGTAGATGCAATTACATGATACAACCCCAATGGCAAGTATGTAAATGAACACATGTCCGTCACACACACATACACAATGGGTGCAAGTGAATGTCAAAACCCATATCATGACATGCATGAAACCAATGAGAAAATACCACAAATGTAAGTAATAAATATATGTATTAAAGATGAAAATGAAGTAAAGAAATAAAACACACAACAATGGGGATGACAAAACAAATGGTCCATGTCCAAGAACTAATAGAAAATCCAAAAACTAATGTAGTCCAAAGCAAAATAATGGGGGGAAAAATAAGGAAAAACCATTGCCTCATGGTGAACACAAATATAAATCCAACAAATGTTTTCCAAACATCAAACTATGTACAAGAATATCCCAGGGTCCATGAGCCCAACACCATAAATGAAACCTACTACTACTAACTAATAATAAAAATATATACAGAAAAGTGGCCATTGTCCGAGCGGTCCAAAAAAAACTTAAAAAATAAAGGAAACCTAACACTAACTAACTAAAGCACTATATACAATGGCAGCGGGCAAGTCCTGCGGCTCACTCTGTGATGTTGCCGGCCAGGGCATCCTCGAACTCCATGTCGATGTCCCGGAGGCGGGACTCTGTCCTGGCCCCGAGGTCTCGCAGGGACAACCCCGTGTCCACCTCAAACTCCCTGCGAGCTTCCTCGAGGCACTCAGCCCGCCTCAACGCCCGATGCATGGAGAACTCCGCCCTGACCATGGTGAGCCGCTCCTCTTCCGCCCGCTGCCGCTCCGCACCTATCCGCTGGACCAACTGCTCCCACACGGAAGACACTGCCATCCCAGGGTTCTCCTGCCCTCCGGCCGATGCCTGCCCCTCTGATCTTGATGGCCCCGAGCCATGATGCCTCCCACGTCGAGCCTGCTGCTGCCTCCGACGCCACTGCCTCTGCCAGCACGACGGCATCCAGGCTGATGGAATCCACCGATGCCGTCGTGCACGTGCCCTGCCAGATGATGCCGGCACATCCTCCATCTGCAGGGGGACAGTTGCTGGTGTGTCCACCCCTGCTGGACCTTCGACTCCCGACTGTGGCAGGGATGGTGTCCCCACCGAGCTGGCTGCGTTGGTCGGGGCAGGTCCACAGGGGGCCCTGGTGGCATCTGCTGGGCCGGAAGACGGCATGGAGCACGACTGGCGCATAGCCTCCACAGAGGAGGAGAGGGTCGCCAGAAGGCCACACACATGTAGGAAACCCCCGACCATGGCGGCTCCCAAATGGTTCACGTACGCACGGTGCTCTTCGTGATGATGTGCATGCTCCTCCCGGGAAGCATGCACCTCATCACGAATGCCAGCCGTGCGCAACGCGACACCAATCAGGACCCTCTCCACACGGCCAGGGGTCCCCTCGTCCGCAGGTAGAGGAGTGTCAGATGACATGGACATCTCCCCTACCTGCGGACGGGCCTGGGATGGGGCATCCCTGCTGGTGCATGGTGGTGCAGTCACAGTGTCAGGGACAGTGACATGCACAGGCACCTCCACGGCGACCTGTGCTGCCTCCTGCCCCTGGCCGTGGACTGCACCACTTGCACCAGCGGGGATGCCCCCACCAGGCCCCATGTGTGGCTCAGTAGCGGCCCCCCCCTCTGTGGAAACCACCAACCTGGATGTCTCCACGCCGTCTTCCGCCGGTGCAAGCCCCTGTGGGGGCTCACCCACACATTCCGCTGCAGCCGTGGTGGCATCCCCGCCGCTCTGCTCCACAGCGCCTTCTCCGCCCTCTTCTTCACTTGCCACTGTGTAGAGGGAGACATAGAACACAAGCATCAGGGTACTGTACAATGGTCCCCTAGACAGGAAGCAACAGCAGATGAGTGGCACTGCCATACATCACTTCCATCATGTCCCTCCACAACACATGGGTCAGTGCAGGCAAAACACATACAGTAACAGGCATGGCGCATGCCATGGACATTGGCATACATGACCAAGGGACTCATGATTCATACAATGTTGGTTTTAAACTCACATGCATCATGGGTCTTGCCATCACATGCACACACCTCACCGTAGTTCCATCCATATGGCCTCGTACACCACAGACGCAGTGGATACAAGGATGACTAGGCTGCATCAGTGAATCTGAACATTGTCACAGACATGTGTCATGCATCCATGGCAGTTACAAGTCACAGACACGCAGGTCAGACACACACACATGGACACCATACGTGTACATGGGACCAGCACCCATCCCTCACCCCCACCCATGTCCAGGAACAGAGACTGCCATGCTTCCATGTGTCCATTCCGCACAGAGCCCCCCATGTTGCAATAGAACACATGCACCAACCATGTGGTTCACACATTACTGTACTCACATGCCTGACCATGATGTCCCTGCACACACACATACGTACATGGCCTATGTCACACATACAGGCAGGTATCAGACAACCAGCACACTGCAACATGCCCTGTCTCACACAGTAATGCTTGGCCACTTACCGGCCAACTCCAGATGGGTCTGCCTCCGAAGGATCTGGGCGTGGAGCGCTGGGTCTACGCGTTCCAGGACCCTCATCTGGATGTCACTCAGGCGTGCCCAGCCCCCCTCCGCGAGGCGCCGGGCCTTATTGAGGGTCCTGGACCTCAAGTCCTCCCAGCGCTTCTTGATGTGCTTGATGTCGCGGGTTGCCACCCCCTCCGCGTTGATGGCAACCACTACATCGTCCCAGATCCTCTCCCGTCCTTCCTTGTCGGCGCGTGGTCTTCCGAAGAGGGCATCATAATGCCCCAGGACATGCTCCACCAGGACACCAACTTCCTTCTCACTGAAGCTGGTGGCCCTCTGCCTCTCTGGCTGGGGGTCGCCACTGGTCTCAGATGCTGCTTGCCCCGACATGGCGACCCCCGAGGCAGGCGTGGGTGGGCAACTGGGTCCTGGGGCTGGGCTGTGGAGCGATGGTATCCCAGTCGGGAGTCTACTGTTCCAGCAGGGGTCGACACAGCAACTGGACCCCTGCAGATGGCTGATGTGCAGGCACCAAATGGCAGGGCACGGTGGCAGCAGGCAGGCAGGCAGGCAGGCAGGCAGCAGCAGATGGCACGTGGGAGGCTGCTCGGGGCACTGGGGGGCAGTGATTCGGCCTTCTGGGCAGGAGAGTGGTCTTCCGTGTGTATTCGCGTGGCCAGCTTGATACGGAGTGATTTGGCACGTGAAAAATCTGCACGTCAGCATGTAATTCGAGGAAAGGCCCGTAGCGCGTAAGCGCGTCTGCACGCATACGCATTTTCATTGGACCAAAGGCCCTCAGCGCGTGAGCGCGTCTGTGACGTGTCGTGCGAGGGTGTATCCCTCATTGCACGTGATGACAGAACACACGTGGATTTCAACCAATCGCGTGTGAAAGTTCACAGCACCCCGGAACACACGTACCCAGGCTAATCGCGTGTGGAACTACCCGCGCACCCGGAAAAACACGTACCCAGGCTAATCGTGTGTGGAACTACCCGCGCACCCGGAAACACACGTACCCAGGCTAATCGCGTGTGGAACTACCCGCGCACCCGGAAACACACGTACCCAGGCCAATCGCGTTTACGCTCGCTCCCCTCCGATCACACGCGATGACACCCGAATACGGGAAACACGTGCACGGCAAAAGACGTGCACAGGCGTCAACGAGTCCGCCCACACGGAGGCGTCCCGCGGACAGCATAAAAGTGCGCGCAAACAACAAACGCCTATATACAGCGACGATGAATGCCCCATTTGTTGCTGCACTGATCGTGGGACACCGCAGGAGGAGGAGAATAGCCAGGGCACGCATTTTTGCACCACGGACAAGCCTTTTTGGGATGCCTGACGACCAGGTCTACGGCAGGTATAGGTTTCCACCCCATATCATCCTAGACCTGGTCAGGGAGTGGGAAGATGACCTCACATCCCCCACCCTTTGCTCCCAAGCATTGAGCCCCTTGGAGAAGCTGCTCAATGTCTTGCATTTTTTGGCCACTGGGTCGTTTCAGCGGACCACTGCCATAGTGGGGGGGGTCTCACAGGCCACGCAGTCACGCTGCCTACACCAGGTACTGGCAATCATGACAGCGCGCCCCTCAGTCCGCAGGCACATATACATGCCCAGAACACCCGCAGAAAGGCAGGCCGTTGTCCTGGATTTTTTCAGGGTGGCACACTTCCCCAAAGTGCTCGGTGCCATAGATTGCACCCATGTGGCCCTACGTCCACCTAGGGCCACTGAGCACATCTACCGAAACCGCAAGCACTGGCATTCCATCAATGTACAGGTGGTATGCGATGCAAAGGGAATCATCACCTCTGTCTATGCAAACTACCCTGGCTCCACCCATGACAGTTTCATATACAGAATGTCCCCCCTGAGCCGGGCCCTGGAAGCTGGGCAGCATGGCGACACATGGCTCCTAGGTCAGTACAAATGCCCTTGCACATGCATGCAAGTCACACACAGACAAATATCCCAACCCTAATAATCTCAATTATTATCACCTCCCCAGGGGACAGTGCCTACCCTCTGAGCAACCACATGATGACGCCAATCCGGAACCCCACCACACCACCCCAGGTAAGATACAACGCCGCCCATATTGCAACCAGGGGCATAGTGGAGCGCACATTCGGAGTGCTCAAGTCACGTTTCCGCTCCCTTGACCGCTCTGGTGGGCAACTACTCTATGCACCACCAGTAGTGTGCAGGATCATTGTGGCAGCATGTGTCCTGCACAATGTTGCAACACGGCAGGGCGTCCCGGTGGACATGGTGGTGCCCCCACATCCCCAACCACAGGCACAGGCGCTGCCCATGGGAGGGGACAGGGCACGTGGCGAGGAAGCCCGGACCCAGCTTGTGGCCACATTTTTCACCTAAACTCCCACCCCTGCGGAGTGCACACAGGCCTGGCACATACCAGGTGACAATCGATGATGACAAAGTGAAAGTCAACTGTCACAACCCTACCACCCTGAGATAGTTGCCATGGAAGTGCCACATCGTCTGCATCCCTAGCTACTTAAACACAAGCTATCCTGTGCAACCAAAATGCACACATATGACATGTGACATGACATGGGCCATACACAAGTATTCCAAGGCGCAATGAGGCAGGGGGGGGAACAAGGGAACACAGAGAACGGTACTACTAGGCCAGGTGTCATTGAGATTGTGCAAGTGCAGGGGTAGGGGGAAGGGAAAAGTGCAAGGGGAAGGGTGGGGGGGAGTCCAGTACAGGGGAAGTAGGCCAAAAAAATAATACATAGGTCGCCTGGTGGCAACTGCAAAGGTAAGTGCAGACAAGTGCTGGGAAGGGAGGGCTGTAGGGATAGAGAGACAGTACTGCAGTGCAGGGGTTGCCAGGGTGGCAGTGCAAGTGGACAGTGGCTGGGCCAGGGACCGAGGTTGGTGAGAGTGTCCCAGTAGCAGCTCCTGTGCAGTTCCAGTGAAGAATTCTGCAAGGGAGAGGCAGAGAGTAAGCAGAAGCAAAGAGGAAGGTCTTGAGGTGCTTCCAGAACTGGAGATGGTTCCCCTCAAGTTCAAGTCAGGCAGGAAGTCTGTTCCAGGGGGAGGGCCCTGCTGCGGAGAGAAACCTACCCCCAGCTAGTTGCTCTGAGAAGCGGATGACCTGGACATGCAAGATGTGCATCACACACACCTGCAAAACAGGCCATGGCCATCACTGTCATGTCAGTCAAACCCTCCCAAACATCAACATGACATGGCAAGCAATACCCATACACTGACGCAGTAACAATAAGGTACACATTGCTATGTCCTAAATGTACAGTGGCATCGGACAATGATGCCTGACCCGGAATCAGATGAAATGACAGACCAACAAAATGTCCCACCCAAAATAAGTCGTTTCCAAATGCATTGCAACAGTCGTAGACGTAACATCACAATGAATGCCTGTCTATATGCACATTATGCATTGCAAAATCAACACTGCAGCTCATGTGTGCAGTGTCCCACTCCTGCATCACACTGCTCAGCGCACAGCACAGTGAACAGCCATTGCGTGTGATGCACAACCTGAGCATCACATCTAAGTGACAGACTACATCAAACATCAAATTAGGCATGTACTGGAACCATAATCGGTCACAGAACATGTGCTGCCGGGACACAGTGGGCACCAGAAGGCAAACAGTGTACACGTGCATATGCAAGGGTGGGAGTACATGGAGTGCATCCGAGTGCAAGTGTGTGGTTCTGCAGGGACATGCACTCCACATATGCATGTGCACTCAAGTGACCATCAGTGTTCCCTACACATCACATGTGAACATCCACCATGTGTACACCCCAGCATGTCAAACCACAACTATCCCCTCGCACCTGAAAGGAAAACACAACACATGAACAGGCATTGATCAGCAGAACACAACATGTACATAGGACAACAACATTACAATGTCAGAGTTCCCATCACACTGCAGGGCAATGCAACTATCAACAACAACCCCCCCTCCCGCGCAAATGACCATGACCCACTGAACAACTGCACCTGGGTCATGGAGCCTCCAACCCTCATTTCCACCTGGCCACAGGATCACCTTTACCCTTCGTGTCCATCTCCCACCTTGTGTGTAAAAAGATGCCTGAACCCTCAGAATCCACACTCATTTCCAAAATCACAAAATCCAAGGCATGAAAACGAACCCAAACACCCTCCAGTAGATGACTTGACGTAGCAGTACCTCACAAACGCCAAGTACTACCACAATGATGCAACAACCAAGGTAGCACAGCAGAACAATGTCACGACAGGATGTGAGACATGTGTGGTACATGACATAGGATGATGCACCATGAATGGATGTGTACTGTCACAGGTCCCCTGTACAGGCGCGGGAGTCTCATGAAACAACCACCCACACCATGTCCCGGGTGCCTGCAAGGTCAAACTCACACAGGCCCCTGAGATCATGGTGGGGAATGAGGTTCAGGGATATGCAGTCGGGACAGGTGTATACACACTGGATGACTGGAATGAGTGGCAGGTGAGGGGAGGAGGAATGACACATGAAACTAGGGAATGCACGAAAATGTACAACCTGCATGAACACATACACAATCCAAACAAACTTGGACATCATTGTCATGGCCTTCTGTAGTCCAGGCTCAGGAGTGGTACGAACTAACCACCCCCTCTAGGGTTTTGGCGCCTGCAAGTTCGGGGCTTACACAGGCATCCGCAACCCCAGTGGGGAAAGAGGGTCAGGGAACGTTGCTTGGATAGGCACGGGAAGCAGGAACACCGGGTAGAGGGTACAGGTTTCATAATTGCATAGGATCATGGGTGATTAGGGAAAAAAACATACCAAATAGGACCACACATACATCCATGCATCAGTACACTCCCCAGCAAGCCTATGCAGGGCAGTTTGTAAGGAAAACAACAAGACACTTAGCTCTGGTTTTGAGTGCTGGCCTCCTGCCTGCGCACTCTCAGGGCCGGTTACAGGAGCACTGCAATGCTGCAAAGAGAGACACAGTCAACAACCTGTATGTGCCAATTACACGAAAACACAACACAAAACATGCCCCATAGCAACAAACTACTCTACAAACAGACAATCAGTGCTCGATGCTTCGTACCCATATATAACATCACCCCTGTGACGGGTCATACACAGTCAATGCAGTAAGTCAGGCGCTGGTGGGTGCGTGGCAAATGGAACACCAATGTGTCACAATTCACACAACATGCAATGTTCCCTGGGTAAGCAGACAGACCCATATGGCAAGCCATGACTACAGAGCAAGTTGCTTACCACCATGACCAAAACAAAGTTGGCAGTGCATTTATCATGAAGTACGTGGAATAGACATGCACTGCACCCAAGTATGTCCCTTGCTGTATGTCCCTGTGAGCTGCCCCTTTCCATGTCTCGGAAGGCTACATGGTTGATACAAGTGCCTCAATGAACCTTGGTGTACCGCAGGGTATGTGCCACTGCCCCTGCATGTGTCCCAGACAACCCTACTATCAACAGCCATCAGTCCACAAACACATCTGAGCTGCATTGTGTGCTTCAACACCAATATTCGTCTAAGCTCACCCTCAGTGCTGTGACTAAGCCTGCATGTGCAACTCGCCTGGTGCAAGCTTTGCTGTGTCGTGGCCCCCCTGTGATGCTCACCTTGCCTGGAGTTCCTTGGAACATGTCTGCAGTTCTAGGATGTGGGTCTGCAATCACTGTGGCTCTGCTCGTGCACACATGTGCATGTGGGCACCAACAAACGGGTCAGGAATTCCGTCGTCCAATGGGCCATGTCTGCTGGCAAAGGTGCTCTGGTGCCTCATCCCCCTGCAGAAAGTGCATGAAACAAATGATTAATGCATCAAAGTGATCTGTGTGTGTCTCATCAGGCATCTCATTACTTGACCATGTCAGAGAGTCACATCACAAATCACACCATCAGTCCGTCTTTGACTTCCAAAGTGTGGAACACTATCTACAGCATGAATTGCAACAGGCACGTGTACAGGAAAGATATGAGACATAATACACAATGCATAGCAATCAATGTCCACATTAATCATGACACACCCCATCTAGCAAAAGCTGAACAGTGGACAATTACACCTAAATCATCCCCACTAGGGGTGTCAACACAAGTCACAAAGCACCAGACATGCCACAGATATGACAGTCCAAAGCCCTTGTGTAAAATTCTGTAACACCGAACCATCCTTGCGAGCCCATGGATAAGGGAGGCAGGAGTGGCATATGTGAGTCAAGGAACCCAAGCAGCAAACACATACACAAGACAACCATGAAGGGCCCAGCTGGAACAGACAGTGGATGCCTTCAAAAACCACAAGGCACCGCACTGTCACATGAAAGCACAATAGACTACAAATGTTAAACTAACTCAACTATTAACTAATTACACTAACTATGGAAAACCTACATTACCTATTTAAACTAACTATCAAACAGAAACTTAACTAACTAAACTAAAAGAAAAATCAAAAATGGCCACATACGACCCAGGGGGGAGGGGAGGCACCCAGGAGGGGGGAGGTACAGGGTGCTGCTCAACATCCACATGCGATGATGCTGAGCCAAAAAAAAATACCTCCATGGGCTCAACGCCTGCACAGCACGACCTATGTGGGAGATAGATGGTCGTCCGAGTCTGGCTCATCCTGGAAAGGAGGACGTGGCACAGTAGCCTGGCCACGCCTAGCCGCAGCTTGCCCCTCGTCGGCAGCAAGTCTGCCGGACAGGTGAGCCTGGTTCTGTGTGGCGATGTTACATAGGTCTGCATGCAGAACCTCACGTGATACACGTGCTTCCTCTTGCAAGGTAGCACGTGTAACACGGAGTTCCTCCTGCAAGGCCTGGCTGGACAACCGCTGCACCTCCCGGCAAGCCTGTAGCTCAGCCGAGATGGTGCGCTCAAGCTGTGCAAACCTCTCCTCTGCCTGCTGCCTCTGGGACATCATAAGGACACCCAGAGTGGATCTGAGGGAGGCATACTCCTCCCTCAGGGCATCCATGTGCGCCTCTGCGTGAGCAGCAATTGCTTGACGCAGAGACGACATTTCAGCCTGGCGTGCCCTGTCTGAGGCCGCCATGCCCAGCCTGAGCGAGCGGGCCGTGGACCGTGCCGCCTGCTGCTGGAGAAGCACCTGCCTAGCAGGGGGGAGCACAGATCGGGCCACACGCTCCATGCTGTCAGCGATGTTCTCCATTGCTGCCCCCTGCCGTTCGGAATTGGCAGTCATGTCTTGCTCCCACTCAGTATACAGCGGTTGCGCGCGGCGACCGCGTTGCCGGGCTTGACCGCTGCGGGACCCAAGGACCGGAGGTCCTCGCTGTGTTGGCACCGCCTGCGGCTGCACGACTACATGCCCCCGTCGACGTGATGTCCCAGGCACATCAGTGACTGGTGTGGAGGGTGACCCTGCGTCCCGATCCACCACGGGCGGAGGAACCAAGACTGTCTGATCCCTCAGTGCAGGTGTCGCAGACAGAGGAGTGTCCACATCAGAATCACTCACCCCTGACACATGGACTTGATGCTCATCCAACTCAACATGGACGTCAGAGTCGTCATCAAGGCTGGACTCATAGGCAGCCAGAGACAGGATGGACTGCAGCACTTGGGGGTTTTCGTGGCCTACCACCCTACGACCCCCATTAGTGCCGGGTTGATGTGGTCTTACCAACCCTGTGTCTGGCATGACAACACCATCCTCTGCATCCATTGCGTCATCACCTGAAAAATAGAGAGGAAAAGGTCACTACACATGTCAGAAGCACACAACACACACACACACCGACAGCAAAGGCATCCGGCAGACATGTGACACACAACATATGACCTGGCATGCATGCTGGGTCTACTTTGAATAGCCACTGTGATCAGACCTGTTGAAAGGTGGCAGTTTGCATGGAAGTGGGTCTATGCAGTGCTGAAAATGTGTACGCCACTCACTACCTACATGTACAAGCACTCCATGGTGTGTGCCAGGAAATGTGAAGGCAGTGCAATGTCAAATTCAGACATCACGTGCATTGTGTATTCAATGTGTACCATGTCTAGCAGCCAAGCACCCCTCCACCCCAGTACCAAAGCAGGGATGCCTAGCATGGTATCCAAAGGCTGCCCATACACCTGTGTATTGACAAGCAGTGTTGACTGGCATCAACAGCTTAATGTGATTCAAATTACAACACTGCTAATGATGCTGGGACAGTGGGCAGGACACATGATGGAAGATCCGGAGGCCAGCCACGTGTGAAGAAGACACGACAAGAGTTGGACAGAGTCATTGGCCATTGAACAGGCTGAGGCCTGTGAGCCACACAGATTGTCATTGCCTAAACATGTGTGCAACGCAGGACTGAGCCACAGTTGACATGGGGAGGCCGATAATATGGCAGGCAATGATGTAACCAAGGACTCATATTACAGTGATCATCCAGTCAAGGACACATAGGGGCATGCGTGCAATGCACATGGAGCATGAATGGGCACTCATGTCCCTGCGGGACATCTGACCCATGCACAGTACAAGTGGGATACCCTGCATCGAGTACTAAGGCTGTACCACACGGCATATGTCTGGCAGTTTCTAAGCTGGAAGTTAGCATCTACACAGGACACATGAACAAGAAACTACACATTGGCAAGAATGTAGCAGACCAGTGCAAAGGTGGAACTGGGGTGCAGAGTGGCGGAGGAGGGGCAAGGGAGCATGCCCACATGGAGTCCCGCATGCAGGCAGAGGAGACATGCATGACGGTAGCATTGCATTACTTACACATCAGAACCATGTACACGTCACATGTAGCAGCAATCATGCACAACACATCCCACAAGTGAAACACACACGTCCTCAACAACTACGCATCAACACTCACTGGACTGGGCATCAAAGTCCAGCATCTCTCCCACACCTTCGACCAATTCTGGTGGTATGAACTCCGCAACGAGAGCCTCATGCGGAGTGAGTTCTTCCTCCTCTGGTGCAGGCCCACCGCCAGTCACCAGAGTCAAGTTGTAATTTGAGGCACGCTTAGCCTTAGTGCTGCTCTTGATGTCATTCCAGCGCTTTTTGCACTCCTGCGCCGTGCGCACCTCATGGCCGAATGAACTGACATGTTCCGCAACATGCTTCCAGTGGGTGTCACGTTGGGCAGCCGTAGTCTGACTATTGGCACTCACTAGCATGTCACGGCTGTATCCCCGCACGTAGTCCACGAGGAAGTCCAGTTCCTGCTTACAGAAAGGCTTCTTCCTTGACGTGCAGGAGGTCGTGGCTGTGTGTGGGGTCCCAGCCTGTGCTGCAGGTGCAACCTTCCTCCTCTTGGACTGTGGCGCAGACCCTGGTTGGCTAATGCCGCCCTGACCAGTATGGCCAGTGGGTTCGGTGGATTGAGCCGAGGGAGTGGCAGGTGGAGGGATGACCAAAGGCCTGACTTGTGTCAGTGGCAGCTGGGTGCCCACTAATGGACCCTGCGCAGCAACATCAGCTGTGGCAGGGTCATTGACCGCAACGGTCCTGGTTGGCAGACTCACAACCGGGGTGCTGTTGGGTGCATCTGCCCCTGCACTTGCCAACACCCGGCTGTTCGGGGCAGCAGATGACATGACTGCCCCAGGGACACGTGTTTTGGTCTGAGCAGCCCGGCATGCCCCTATGGTTTCCCCCCTGGCCTGTTGGAGATCTACCAAGGGCTCTTCAAGTGCCAACGCAGCCTGCGCTGGCAGACCCTGAGCCTGGGTGGCGGTGTCCACAGCTGCACCTGCAGCTACCGCTACCCTTGGGCCCGTGGCAGTCGATGGAACGGACTGCTGGGTCATACGGGTGCCAGTGCCAGATGCAGGAGCTGCATCCCCCGGAACCACAGGGGGTGGTGGCATGGCTGCACCAACACATGGCACAACATTGTGCTCAAGTGGCGCACCCCTGCCTCTTCCCCCTCTGTGGCTGCCCTGGACACCCTGGAGTCCCCCTACTCCCTGGTCACCACGGCCACATCCCTGACCACGCCCGCCACGAGGAGTACGCCCAGCTGAGGCGCCCCTCACCTTTGGTGGCCTCCCAACCATGGCACAGATGTAATAGTGCTGGCACAGATGGAGTGGTGCCAATGGGAGGTGTACAGCACAATTGACCTGGGCAATTGGGGTGAAGGGGGTGGGAAGCAAGATGTTAACAGCCCCCCTGCACCTGCAAGGCTGTATGTGACCCCGGTGATGTGGTGACGGGTCACGCAACGCTCAGGCACCCCAAAACTGCAGTAAAACCGTGCACGCAACCCTGCAGCCTACGTGCGTGGATTTGACCTCCCGCAGTACGCGGTGGCACCCAGTAACACGAATAACGCGTACGCGTGGGACACGCAGGCTACGATGACATCGAAAATGGGTGCAATACACAGGGGCACCCGCAGTGGGAAAAGGAGCGTTTGCGACTCACCGTCTGACTAGCGCGATGCAGAAAAACACGCGTAGCCAATACCCCCGCCAAAAGAAGAGATACGTCCTTGAGAGCTGTGAAGTAGATGACGCGCGAAACATCTGGAAGCAGCAACACACGTCGGTCTCCACGGAAGGCACGTACAGCGAACTGCTGGCCCCGCTCACCTTTAACCCGTGCTGAGGGAAACGCACGCGCGCGTCACGTCACATGCGGACGTGCAGTTTTTCACACGCGATTACGCGCATTACACGCGGACGTGCAGTTTTTCACGCGCGATTACGCGCATTACACGCGGACGTGCAGTTTTCCACACGCGATTAGCCTGGGTACGTGTGTTTCCGGGTGCGCGGGTAGTTCCACACGCGATTAGCCTGGGTACGTGTGTTTCCGGGTGCGCGGGTAGTTCCACACGCGATTAGCCTGGGTACGTGTTTTTCCGGGTGCGCGGGTAGTTCCACACGCGATTAGCCTGGGTACGTGTGTTCCGGGGTGCTGTGAACTTTCACACGCGATTGGTTGAAATCCACGTGTGTTCTGTCATCACGTGCAATGAGGGATACACCCTCGCACGACACGTCACAGACGCGCTCACGCGCTGAGGGCCTTTGGTCCAATGAAAATGCGTATGCGTGCAGACGCGCTTACGCGCTACGGGCCTTTCCTCGAATTACACGCTGACGTGCAGATTTTTCACGTGCCAAATCACACCGTATCAAGCTGGCCACGCGAATACACACGGAAGACCACGCTCCTGCCCAGAAGGCCGAATCACTGCCCCCCAGTGCCCCGAGCAGCCTCCCACGTGCCATCTGCTGCCTGCCTGCCTGCTGCCACCGTGCCCTACCATTTGGTGCCTGCACATCAGCCATCTGCAGGGGTCCAGTTGCTGTGTCGACCCCTGCTGGAACAGTAGACTCCCGACTGGGATACCATCGCTCCACAGCCCAGCCCCAGGACCCAGTTGCCCACCCATGCCTGCCTCGGGGGTCGCCATGTCGGGGCAAGCACCATCTGAGACCAGTGGCGACCCCCAGCCAGAGAGGCAGAGGGCCACCAGCTTCAGTGAGAAGGAAGTTGGTGTCCTGGTGGAGCATGTCCTGGGGCATTATGATGCCCTCTTCGGAAGACCACGCGCCAACAAGGAAGGACGGGAGAGGATCTGGGACGATGTAGTGGTTGCCATCAACGCGGAGGGGGTGGCAACCTGCGACATCAAGCACATCAAGAAGCGCTGGGAGGACTTGAGGTCCAGGACCCTCAATAAGGCCCGGCGCCTCGCGGAGGGGGGCCGGGCACGCCTGAGTGACTTCCAGATGAGGGTCCTGGAACGCGTAGACCCAGCGCTCCACGCCCAGATCCTTCGGAGGCAGACCCATCTGGAGTTGGCCGGTAAGTGGCCAAGCATTACTGTGTGAGACAGGGCATGTTGCAGTGTGCTGGTTGTCTGATACCTGCCTGTATGTGTGACATAGGCCATGTACGTATGTGTGTGTGCAGGGATATCATGGTCAGGCATGTGAGTACAGTGATGTGTGAACCACATGGTTGGTGCATGTGTTCTATTGCAACATGGGGGGCTCTCTGCGGAATGGACACATGGAAGCATGGCAGTCTCTGTTCCTGGACATGGGTGGGGGTGAGGGATGGGTGCTGGTCCCATGTACACGTATGGTGTCCATGTGTGTGTGTCTGACCTGCGTGTCTGTGACTTGTAACTGCCATGGATGCATGACACGTGTCTGTGACAATGTTCAGATTCACTGATGCAGCCTAGTCATCCTTGTATCCACTGCGTCTGTGGTGTACGAGGCCAGATGGATGGAACTACGGTGAGGTTTGTGCATGTGATGGCAAGACCCATGATGCATGTGAGTTTAAAACCAACATTGTATGAATCATGAGTCCCTTGGTCATGTATGCCAATGTCCATGGCATGCGCCATGCCTGTTACTGTATGTGTTTTGCCTGCACTGACCCATGTGTTGTGGAGGGACATGATGGAAGTGATGTATGACAGTGCCACTCATCTGCTGTTGCTTCCTGTCTAGGGGACCATTGTACAGTACCCTGATGCATGTGTTCTATGTCTCCCTCTACACAGTGGCAAGTGAAGAAGAGGGCGGAGAAGGCGCTGTGGAGCAGAGCGGCGGGGATGCCACCATGGCTGCAGCGGAAGGGGTGGGTGAGCCCCCACAGGGGCTTGCACCGGCGGAAGACGGCGTGGAGACATCCAGGTTGGTGGTTTCCACAGAGGGGGAGGAGGCCGCTACTGAGCCACACATGGGGCCTGGTGGGGGCATCCCCGCTGGTGCAAGTGGTGCAGTCCAGGGCCAGGGGCAGGAGGCAGCACAGGTCGCCGTGGAGGTGCCTGTGCATGTCACTGTCCCTGACACTGTGACTGCACCACCATGCACCAGCAGGGATGCCCCATCCCAGGCCCGTCCGCAGGTAGGGGAGATGTCCATGTCATCTGACACTCCTCTACCTGCGGACGAGGGGACCCCTGGCCGTGTGGAGAGGGTCCTGATTGGTGTCGCGTTGCGCACGGCTGGCATTCGTGATGAGGTGCATGCTTCCCGGGAGGAGCATGCACATCATCACGAAGAGCACCGTGCGTACGTGAACCATTTGGGAGCCGCCATGGTCGGGGGTTTCCTACATGTGTGTGGCCTTCTGGCGACCCTCTCCTCCTCTGTGGAGGCTATGCGCCAGTCGTGCTCCATGCCGTCTTCCGGCCCAGATGCCACCAGGGCCCCCTGTGGACCTGCCCCGACCAACGCAGCCAGCTCGGTGGGGACCCCATCCCTGCCACAGTGGGGAGTCGAAGGTCCAGCAGGGGTGGACACACCAGCAACTGTCCCCCTGCAGATGGAGGATGTGCCGGCATCATCTGGCAGGGCACGTGCACGACGGCATCGGTGGATTCCATCAGCCTGGATGCCGTCGTGCTGGCAGAGGCAGTGGCGTCGGAGGCAGCAGCAGGCTCGACGTGGGAGGCATCATGGCTCAGGGCCATCAAGATCAGAGGGGCAGGCATCGGCCGGAGGGCAGGAGAACCCTGGGATGGCAGTGTCTTCCGTGTGGGAGCAGTTGGTCCAGCGGATAGGTGCGGAGCGGCAGCGGGCGGAAGAGGAGCGGCTCACCATGGTCAGGGCGGAGTTCTCCATGCGTCGGGCGTTGAGGCGGGCTGAGTGCCTCGAGGAAGCTCACAGGGAGTTTGAGGTGGACACGGGGTTGTCCCTGCGAGACCTCGGGGCCAGGACAGAGTCCCGCCTCCGGGACATCGACATGGAGTTCGAGGATGCCCTGGCCGGCAACATCACAGAGTGAGCCGCAGGACTTGCCCGCTGCCATTGTATATAGTTCTTTAGTTAGTTAGTGTTAGGTTTCCTTTATTTTTTAAGTTTTTTTTGGACCGCTCGGACAATGGCCACTTTTCTGTATATATTTTTATTATTAGTTAGTAGTAGTAGGTTTCATTTATGGTGTTGGGCTCATGGACCCTGGGATATTCTTGTACATAGTTTGATGTTTGGAAAACATTTGTTGGATTTATATTTGTGTTCACCATGAGGCAATGGTTTTTCCTTATTTTTCCCCCCATTATTTTGCTTTGGACTACATTAGTTTTTGGATTCCTTTGTTTTTTGATTTTTTCTATTAGTTCTCGGACATGGACCATTTGTTTTGTCATCCCCATTGTTGTGTGTTTTATTTCTTTACTTCATTTTCATCTTTAATACATATATTTATTACTTACATTTGTGGTATTTTCTCATTGGTTTCATGCATGTCATGATATGGGTTTTGACATTCACTTGCACCCATTGTGTATGTGTGTGTGACGGACATGTGTTCATTTACATACTTGCCATTGGGGTTGTATCATGTAATTGCATCTACTATGTGGGTAGATGCAATCCTTGGCTGGGTGTTTGTGCTGGGTATGCTGCCCATTACTGCCATGATTGCGTTTCGTCAGGACCTGGGGGCAGGGGGACATGAGTGGGGGCCTGCTGGGGGGTGGGGGTGCAAGGGGACATGAGTGGACATGGTTGGGGGCCTGCTGGCAGGTGCCCCACAGTGCTGGGGGGTGGGGGTGCAGGGGGACATGAGTGGGGGCCTGCTGGGGGGTGGGGGTGCAAGGGGACATGGTTGGGGGCCTGCTGGCAGGTGCCCCACAGTGCTGGGGGGTGGGGGTGCAAGGGGACATGGTTGGGGGCCTGCTGGCAGGTGCCCCACAGTGCTGGGGGGTGGGGGTGCAAGGGGACATGGTTGGGGGCCTGCTGGCAGGTGCCCCACAGTGCTGGGGGGTGGGGGTGCAAGGGGACATGAGTGGGGGCCTGCTGGGGGGTGGGGGTGGTGGGAGACATGGTTGGGGGCCTGGTGGAGGCTGCCCCTGGTGACTGGAGGGGTGGGGGTGGTGGGAGACATGGGTGGGGGCCTTGTGGAGGCTGCCCCTGGTGACTGGGGGGTGGGGGTGGTGGGAGACATGGGTGGGGGCCTTGTGGAGGCTGCCCCTGGTGACTGGGGGGTGGGGGTGGTGGGAGACATGGGTGGGGGCCTTGTGGAGGCTGCCCCTGGTGACTGGGGGAGTGGGGGTGGTGGGAGACATGGGTGGGGGCCTTGTGGAGGCTGCCCCTGGTGACTGGGGGAGTGGGGGTGGTGGGAGACATGGGTGGGGGCCTTGTGGAGGCTGCCCCTGGTGACTGGAGGAGTGGGGGTGGTGGGAGACATGGGTGGGGGCCTGGTGGAGGCTGCCCCTGGTGACTGGAGGGGTGGGGGTGCTGGGAGACATGGTTGGGGGCCTTGTGGAGGCTGCCCCTGGTGACTGGGGGGTGGGGGTGGTGGGAGACATGGGTGGGGGCCTTGTGGAGGCTGCCCCTGGTGACTGGGGGGTGGGGGTGGTGGGAGACATGGGTGGGGGCCTGGTGGAGGCTACCCTGGTGACTGGAGGAGTGGGGGTGGTGGGAGACATGTGTGGGGGCCTGGTGGAGGCTGCCCCTGGTGACTGGGGGTGGGGGTGCTGGGAGACATGGTTGGGGGCCTGCTGGCAGGTGCCCCACAGTGCTGGGGGGTGGGGGTGGTGGGAGACATGGTTGGGGGCCTGCTGGGGGGTGGGGGTGCAAGGGGACATGAGTGGGACATGGTTGGGGGCCTGCTGGCAGGTGCCCCACAGTGCTGGGGGGTGGGGGTGCAGGGGGACATGAGTGGGGGCCTGCTGGGGGGTGGGGGTGCAAGGGGACATGGTTGGGGGCCTGCTGGCAGGTGCCCCACCGTGCCGGGGGTTGGGGGTGCAAGGGGACATGAGTGGGGGCCTGCTGGGGGGTGGGGGTGCAAGGGGACATGAGTGGGACATGGTTGGGGGCCTGCTGGCAGGTGCCCCACAGTGCTGGGGGGTGGGGGTGCAGGGGGACATGAGTGGGGGTCTGCTGGGGGGTGGGGGTGCAAGGGGACATGGTTGGGGGCCTGCTGGCAGGTGCCCCACAGTGCTGGGGGGTGGGGGTGCAAGGGGACATGGTTGGGGGCCTGCTGGCAGGTGCCCCACAGTGCTGGGGGGTGGGGGTGCAAGGGGACATGAGTGGGGGCCTGCTGGGGGGTGGGGGTGGTGGGAGACATGGTTGGGGGCCTGGTGGAGGCTGCCCCTGGTGACTGGAGGGGTGGGGGTGGTGGGAGACATGGGTGGGGGCCTTGTGGAGGCTGCCCCTGGTGACTGGGGGGTGGGGGTGGTGGGAGACATGGGTGGGGGCCTTGTGGAGGCTGCCCCTGGTGACTGGGGGAGTGGGGGTGGTGGGAGACATGGGTGGGGGCCTTGTGGAGGCTGCCCCTGGTGACTGGGGGGTGGGGGTGGTGGGAGACATGGGTGGGGGCCTTGTGGAGGCTGCCCCTGGTGACTGGGGGAGTGGGGGTGGTGGGAGACATGGGTGGGGGCCTTGTGGAGGCTGCCCCTGGTGACTGGAGGAGTGGGGGTGGTGGGAGACATGGGTGGGGGCCTGGTGGAGGCTGCCCCTGGTGACTGGAGGGGTGGGGGTGCTGGGAGACATGGTTGGGGGCCTTGTGGAGGCTGCCCCTGGTGACTGGGGGGTGGGGGTGGTGGGAGACATGGGTGGGGGCCTTGTGGAGGCTGCCCCTGGTGACTGGGGGGTGGGGGTGGTGGGAGACATGGTTGGGGGCCTGGTGGAGGCTGCCCCTGGTGACTGGAGGAGTGGGGGTGGTGGGAGACATGGGTGGGGGCCTGGTGGAGGCTGCCCCTGGTGACTGGGGGTGGGGGTGCTGGGAGACATGGTTGGGGGCCTGCTGGCAGGTGCCCCACAGTGCTGGGGGGTGGGGGTGATGGGAGACATGGTTGGGGGCCTGCTGGGGGGTGGGGGTGCAAGGGGACATGAGTGGGACATGGTTGGGGGCCTGCTGGCAGGTGCCCCACAGTGCTGGGGGGTGGGGTGCAGGGGGACATGAGTGGGGGCCTGCTGGGGGGTGGGGGTGCAAGGGGACATGGTTGGGGGCCTGCTGGCAGGTGCCCCACAGTGCTGGGGGTGGGGGTGCAGGGGGACATGAGTGGGGGCCTGCTGGGGGGTGGGGGTGCAAGGGGACATGGTTGGGGGCCTGCTGGCAGGTGCCCCACAGTGCTGGGGGTTGGGGGTGCAGGGGGACATGAGTGGGGGCCTGCTGGGGGGTGGGGGTGCAAGGGGACATGGTTGGGGTCCTGCTGGCAGGTGCCCCACCGTGCTGGGGGTGGGGGTGCAAGGGGACATGAGTGGGGGCCTGCTGGGGGGTGGGGGTGCAAGGGGACATGAGTGGGACATGGTTGGGGGCCTGCTGGCAGGTGCCCCACAGTGCTGGGGGGTGGGGGTGCAGGGGGACATGAGTGGGGGCCTGCTGGGGGGTGGGGGTGCAAGGGGACATGGTTGGGGGCCTGCTGGCAGGTGCCCCACAGTGCTGGGGGGTGGGGGTGCAAGGGGACATGGTTGGGGGCCTGCTGGCAGGTGCCCCACAGTGTTGGGGGGTGGGGGTGCAAGGGGACATGAGTGGGGGCCTGCTGGGGGTGGGGGTGGTGGGAGACATGGTTGGGGGCCTGGTGGAGGCTGCCCCTGGTGACTGGAGGGGTGGGGGTGGTGGGAGACATGGGTGGGGGCCTTGTGGAGGCTGCCCCTGGTGACTGGGGGAGTGGGGGTGGTGGGAGACATGGGTGGGGGCCTTGTGGAGGCTGCCCCTGGTGACTGGGGGAGTGGGGGTGGTGGGAGACATGGGTGGGGGCCTTGTGGAGGCTGCCCCTGGTGACTGGGGGGTGGGGGTGGTGGGAGACATGGGTGGGGGCCTTGTGGAGGCTGCCCCTGGTGACTGGAGGAGTGGGGGTGGTGGGAGACATGGGTGGGGGGCTGGTGGAGGCTGCCCCTGGTGACTGGAGGGGTGGGGGTGGTGGGAGACATGGTTGGGGGCCTTGTGGAGGCTGCCCCTGGTGACTGGGGGGTGGGGGTGGTGGGAGACATGGGTGGGGGCCTGGTGGAGGCTGCCCCTGGTGACTGGAGGGGTGGGGGTGGTGGGAGACATGGGTGGGGGCCTTGTGGAGGCTGCCCCTGGTGACTGGGGGGTGGGGGTGGTGGTAGACATGGGTGGGGGCCTTGTGGAGGCTGCCCCTGGTGACTGGGGGGTGGGGGTGGTGGGAGACATGGTTGGGGGCCTGGTGGAGGCTGCCCCTGGTGACTGGAGGAGTGGGGGTGGTGGGAGACATGGGTGGGGGCCTGGTGGAGGCTGCCCCTGGTGACTGGGGGTGGGGGTGCTGGGAGACATGGTTGGGGGCCTGCTGGCAGGTGCCCCACAGTGCTGGGGGGTGGGGGTGGTGGGAGACATGGGTGTCGGCCTTGTGGAAGCTGCCCCTGGTGACTGGAGGGGTGGGGGTGGTGGGAGACATGGGTGGGGGCCTGATGGAGGCTGCCCCTGGTGACTGGAGGGGTGGGGGTGCAAGGGGACATGTGTGGGACATGGTTGGGGGCCTGCTGGCAGGTGCCCCACGGTGCTGGGGGGTGGGGGTGCAAGGGGACATGTGGCTTGGCTGGGGGGCATGCCCATGGTGGATGGGCTGCCTGCGGGACATGACCAGGGGTGCAGGGTAGTCCCCTGTGGTGTGGGCTGCCTGCAGAGGTCGTGGAGGGGGTAGAGGGGAGACCTGGGAGGACCCACACTGGCAATTCACCTCTTCAACTTCCCGCACACCTACGTAATACACTGCCCAACTCGCACAGGCCCAATCGCGTGTAGGATTTCTCGCGCACCCCTGTAATACACGTACCCAGGCCAATCGCGTGTAGATTTTCTCGCGCACCCCTGAAATCCACGTACCCAGGCCAATCGCATGTAGATTTTCTCGCGCACCCCTGTAATACACGTACCCAGGCCAATCGCGTGTAGCATTTCTCGCGCACCCCTGAAATCCACGTACCCAGGCCAATCGCGTGTAGATTTTCTCGCGCACCCCTGTAATACACGTACCCAGGCCAATCGCATGTAGAATTTCTCACGCACCCCTGAATCCCACGTACCCCGCTCAATCGCGTATTTAACTTGCCGTGCGCCACTTTTTTGATGCGCTGGGACTCTACCGCCTGCCTTCGTGTGGCGGCCGTGTTTCAGCTTGTGCGTGTCTTTGGCTGTGCGTGGCTTTGCCCTATTCGATTCCATGAATACGTGTGGTTCGAGTGCGTGTGGGCGTTCCGTCTGCTTCCCTGCAGTACATCCCCAGTTACGCCCTTATTTTCGCGTGTTGTTCCCCATTCCGCGCGTTACGCCCCATGTCCCGCCCACTTTCTGGTGTGTGCGCTGAGGTTGTGCGCTTTCACTGTGCGCGTCGCGCACGCCTTTCGCGATGTTGCAGTGACTTGTGCGCCATGCACGGGTTTGGCGCACATCCCGCGGTGAACACGCGCAGGGACTTCCATGAATCGCACGCGTGCGCGTGCGCCTGTTTTTTTCCGCTTGCGCATGCTTGCGCATGCTTGCGCGAAGATTTTCGGCGCACGTTTGTTCCATGAATCGGCCCCTTAAAGTTTGGTGAGTCCAGAACTGTTGTTTATTTTCACATATAGTTCTGAATTGTCGTTGAAATGCTGCCCTTTCTGGTAACACGTGTTTCGGAAAAATAAAATGCCTTTCTCAAACCAGGGCTATACATTGCATACATAAATTGAAAATAAATTTGTAATCAGACATAGTAAAAAACCGATGTACAACTATCAGCAATAAACATTTATGTGATTCATTGACCCAAAACAAAAATATATGGTGTGTTAAGTGTGCGACAGAGATGAGAAAGGATGGGTGAAGGGGAAGGATAATAAGGAAAAGAGACGTAATAAAATGAACACAAATTGATTCGAATGGCTCGTACTCGTCTAACAACTGCAGTATCACAACATTGTTTTTCATTTTAAACTTAGAGCATTGTCAAACTAGTGGTGACTGACATAAAGCTGTTTACTTGAACATTGCCATCTTTTTGATTATAGAAAGTCAACACCATCTGTCCCTTAGTTAACAGTCTAACACATAAACATTTCATTGGGACATTTAGTCAAATATTGTAAATGTACCTGTATCCTTGATCAACTGTATTAATATGCTGCGGTCTGTTCTGGCAATAATAACCGGGTTAGATCCCTGAGTAAGAAATAACTTGAATTAGCTGTTGCTATTGTGTATTAGGTCGTGTCTGTGTGCTTGCACTGGTGAAATCCAAATCATTAATGGCCCAAATAATCCGAGCTAATGTGCAAAATGTATTTTTACCTAATTAGTGTGCAGATAGCGGTCACAATCCTTTGTGAAATACTTATAATCTGCGTGATCCAGCGTTGTTATAGTTACGCGTAGTTGCACCTTTTAATCTTGTGTACGCTGGTTTGTGAAATAATATTTAACATGCTGTAATGTGTTTCGATTATCCCAAACATTATTACTAGTATCTAGTTTGTAGAAATGTGTGGCTTGCTCCCATACGGCTTGCTCCCATATGGCATATACTGGCATATTTGCTACAAAAGTGTATGTCTGATGCCCGCGACAGATGGAGGGGCGACAGAGAATATAGCAGAGTACATCGACACAGATTCTCAATGGTATCCAGTGAGAACAACAATATATCCTTGCATCACTTGATGTGCGTGCATTATACACATCAATTAAACATCAACAAGCTATTCAAACAATTGATTGTGTGTACAAAGATACGAGTGCTTCACACTTCCAACAAATACACATTCTAAAAGAAATGTTGAAAGCAACGTTTGAGTTTAATGTCTTCATGTTTGACGGCAATTATTATCACCAACGCCAAGGAGTGGCAATGGGCACGAAATATGCCCCGGCACTTGCCAATTTATTCATGGGGATGTTAAAGAATGACATAGTTTATACACATAGTCAATACAGCGAGTATGTTATATTGTGGGTCCGCTATATTGATGATATCCTTCTGATCTGGGGAGGTAACATGGACCTACTAGAACAATTCACATGCCGTTTAAACAATAGTCAATATGGAATCCAGTTCACATCTCAAATGAACACATCAACCATTGACTTTTTGGATCTTTTTGGATCTTACCATCTATGTAGAAAACAATACGTTGTACGCCAAGACTTTTCGTAAACCTACTGAGGTAAATTCAACATTGTTTGCGACGAGTTGTCACTTACAAAGAGTCAAGAATAACATTCCCACCGGGGAATTCATATGTGCAAGACGCAATTGTAGAGACCAATCCCAGATTCAAACAGAGAGGTTATCAAACAAAACACATTCGAAAGGCAGCTGACAAGGCATCATCCATGACACAGTTAGAAACCCTGGTTTAAAAACAAGCCAAAGAGCGCCAATCAGAAAATGTGAGATTCATCACGACATACTCCAATGACCAGTCCAAGATCAGAAGAATTTTGAAACACAACTGGCATCTATTCCAACTTGATCCACATCTAACCCAATTCACGCAGGAAGGATCACAAATAGTTTTTACAAGAGCACAAACACTAAGGAACCATCTGAATCCTTTGCACTCCCTAACCTAAGTGAGAAACAACCGACAAATTGGCTCACATCAGATAACCATGGATTTAGGAAATGTGGTACCTGTTCCATGTGCTAATACGCCTGGGAGAAAGCAACCAAGTTTCGAGATAATTATGGAAATCATATAACCATCAGCCAGAACATCAATTGTAGAACTAAACATGTAGTATATGCCATAATCTGGTGGTTAACCGAAAAAAAAATCTCGAATTACAATAATCTTGAAAAAAAAATATCGAAAAAAAAGTCAAATTTTTTATTTATTTAATTATATGCTTTTTTTGGGTCAGGTAAGTAAAAAAAAAGGGGTAAAATAAAAAAAATGAAAAAGGGGGGTTGGGGGGGAACCCCGGGGAACCCCCCCATTTGGAACAAAAAACGTCAAAACGTCATAAAAAAAATTCGACTTTTTTTTTTTGAACTTTTCATTTCGAGATTTTTTTTTTCGGGATTTGTTTTTTTCGGTTTTATGACTATAAACCCCATAATCTGTATTTGTCAATAATATACATTGGAAGCACTATTCGCCAACTCCGGACATGTATCGGTGAACACCTGTCCGGTATTGGCAGCCAGAATCAGACTTTGCCATTAGCCACACATTGGCAACAGGAGCACCAACTTGGAGATAAAAAAAGACATCAGATTTATTGGTTTGAAACATGAGAGTCTCGGTAGAAGAGGTGGTAGTCTTGAAGTTGCATTGCGGCAGTCAGAAGCACGATTAATCTGCCACTTCAAAACTCTCAAATTTGGTCTTAACACGGATAGTGAAATGTACTGTTTTTTATAAGTATGTTGACCTATGAGTGTATATTCAGAAATGTTGGGTTAAAATGATAGTATATAAAATGAGCTATCACATTCGACAAATTATTTGTATATTAATCACTCATATTTTCAGATCATGAATACACATAGATGCACTGGAAATATAGCATTAGTGCGTCATGACTCACATTGCTCACAAAGATCGAGTCTATTGAATTTGTATCACAATTTCAAAGTCAAGTGTTCGCTGGTAACAATGTCACACAAATCACATTGTCAGTAAAATACACCATTTTATTCCAATGTTTACGTTTATACAATCAGACTCCTACTTGACACCTGAATTCACTTTAACAATAAGGTAATTTGTCCAGCACCAGTGCCTCCATTTTTTTCCAGTGTTCGCATCAAAATTAGACATAAAGCCAACTAAGATGGGCAATCAGAGGCTCCACTCTAAAATGGCTGTAAGAAGTGGCCATATCATGTTTTTATTATCACATACTATATGTGGTCAGGACTAAGAAACAGTCTTTCTATTCCTTTACATTGGTTCTCTCCCAAAAGATGGCTGACAGGTGCATGGTAACAAAGAAAGGACTAAACGTTACCATGGCACCTGCCGACAACACAAGCTTCGTACACATTTAACAGCAGCAATTGCCACCGAATGCAGCTTAGCTGACGTGGCTGAGGAGCCACAGTAAAATGGTAAGAAATCCCCATTGCAGGCATCAGACATACGCTTTTGTAGTAAATATGCCAGTTTATGCCGTATGGGAGCAAGCCACACATTTTTACAAACTAGATACTAGTAATAATGTTCATGATAATCGAAACCCATTACAGCATGTTAAACATTATTTCACAAAACAGCGTACACAAGATTAAAAGGTGCAACCACGCGTAACTACAACCACGCTGGATCAAGCAGATTATAAGTAGTTCAGAAAGCATTGTGACCGCTATCTGTACACTAATTAGGTGCTTTTTTTCATCTTTTTCAAATACATTTTTACACGTTAGCTCGGATTATTTGGGCCATTAATGATTTGGATTTCACCAGTGCAAGCACACAGACACGACCTAATACACAATAGCAACAGCTAATTCAAGTTATTTCTCACTCAGGGAGCTAACCCGGTTATTATTGCCAGAACAGACCGCAGCGTATTAATACAGTTGATCAAGGATACAGGTAAATTTACAATAAATGACTAAATGTCCCAGTGACATGTTTATGTGTTAGACTGTTAACTAAGGGACACATGGGGCCTCATTACGACCCTGGCGGAAAGTGACTGACCGGACCGCAACAGCGTAAATAGCGTTTCCGCCATTGCACGAAGGAGCAAAGTGCGGCCAATCACGACCCATCGGGCACGAGCATTACGCCATGGCGGAATCCGAAAGGCTGCGATGGCGGAAATTACCCCAAAACGGCCCTTACCGCCGCCGTACGCTGCACCAGGTGCAATACCGCCACCCATCTTAGCGGTCACCGTAATGAGCGGTCACCGTAACGAGCGTGCACCGCAAATTACGGCCACCGTAAATATACGGAAACGGAAGTAAAAGCATGTGGCCGGAACGGGAAACAGCACGCCGCACAACTATAAAATCCGAATCCCAACACAACCATAAAAAATCCGACCCTGACACACATCCCAACCCGTCAGCAACCCCTTTTAAAAAAATAAATATGGGAAAGGTAGCCAAGAAAGCGTGTGACCGCAAGCGGCAGGTACACTTCTCCCGAGAGGAACTGACCCTGCTCACCGAGACCCTCCAGGAAAATTCCGCCGTCGTCTTCTCCAGTCAAATGACCAGGACGGCCCTTGCCAACAAGAAGGCCATATGGGCCCTGGTGGCACAGCGCGTAAGTGCGGTGGGGACAACACCCCGCACGCCACAGCAATGTCGCAAGCGGTGGGACGACCTGCGGATCCGCGTACGCAGCATACTTTCTGCGAACAGGAACATCGCCACAGCTACCGGGGGGGGTTCAGAGTCGCCCATCAAGTTGACCCCCTGGGAGGAAATCTGCGCCTCCACCATAGGAATGGAGAGCATAGAGGGAGTCGGAGGGATGGAGAAAGGAGTGCCGACATCCGGAGAATCAGGTAGGTTGGCCAAGAGAAACAATGCGAAATCCACAAACCACGAACATGTGCAGTACCATGTGACCCCATAGTGCAATACATACTTTGCCCTGACAGCGCCCTCTAAAAGTCAGAATGAACAAACAAATCAATCAAGAAGCCATAAACAACCCCTACATGTGCAGCATGCACCCCCTAACTGCATGCAGCCAAATGAATGCATCCTCAATCCACACGAAAATGAGACCACCTCCAAGGCCCAGTCCCAAATCAGCCTCATGTACCACCCCAATGCATTTGATACGTTGCCATTCCAAATCCGACAGACCCATAACTAACGCTCGCCCCTCTTTACTCCACCACAGGGTCCGATACCAACGACGAGCTGCAGGACACCCCTACCAGCACGCCTGCAAAGAGGGCCAGGACCAACGTCCCAAGAGCCTCCACCTCAGGTGCAAGGATCAAGACACGGCAGCAGCAGGAATCAAGTGGCAGCACACTGGAGGGGACTGCAACAGGCACCCCAGCAGCCAGCAAGTCCACAACCCCAGCACCACAGGTCCCCCCAAAGAACGTATCTGATGGCACTGCCTCTGGTGGTAGCAGCACCATAGGTGACACAGCTGTCATGCCAGCATGCTCCGACACGGAAAACAGTGCTGGCGACGTAGGTACCATCCATGACCTTTCCCAATCCCCCTGCATGTTCCATCCCCTACACCATGACGAAACCACGCAGGGGCACCCTGAAGACGACGACTGGCCAACCCCCACAAGTCCTGTGCCAAGGCAACATGTGTTGAGCAGCCCCCCTGTCACACCACCGCAAATGTCCATGGCCCAGCAGAGGCAACAGTCCCTCGACCTGCTGATCGAGCAACAGCAGGAAGCGTCCACGCTACTCAAGGACCATGCAAATGAATGCGGGGGTTCCAGGGCAGCCATGGAAACATCCACCGAGACACTCAGGGCACAAATAGAGAAAAGTAGTGAGAGCCTCAGGGGAGAAATGGAGAGAAGCACCGAGAGCCTGAGAGCACAAATGGAGAAAAGCACCGAGAGCCTGAGGGGGGAACTGCATGCGACGTCCAAAGACGTTTGTGCTGAACTTGCTGCTGTGCGCCGTGTGCTCTCGGAGCTCTCACAAACCCTCAGAGACATGCATGGACGCGAGCAGGCAGAGACATCATCCGTGGCAAGTTCCGTCCAGGGCAGCCCCCAACGCAGATCTGGCAGGAACCTGCGCTCCACGGGCAGGGGTGCCCCTGATACCCGTAGAGGGGGCTTGCAATAGCGTCTACCCACGGACAGCATGCATATTTGGACACTGGTGTTGGGGGGGGAGGTAGTAGGGTGGAGGGGGTGTGTTGGGCTTCACTGGGTGGCGGGTCCATAGGGTGTATAAATCAAATCACATTAACAATACAGCACCTCATTATCATCCAATGACATGTGTGGACATTGATATTTGCGTACGAGGCCTTCATAGGCGTACAGTCCACAATGTGCCTGTACTACACACACACAGTGCCACAGGTCCCCTTTCCGTGTAATAGGCACCATGCGTGGTTGCTAGAAGCATGCATCTATGATGCTCTGTCGGATTGCACGTACATCCTGTGCCTCATGGACTCCTTGAGGTGCCTCCACATCCCCACCCTCATCATCATCATCATCTTCAGGTGCATGCAGTACAGCGTCAGGGGGCATGGGCACATTCCTACGTATGCACATGTTGTGCAGCATGACACATGCCATGACCATCTTAGAAACCTTCTCATGGCTGTACATGAGTGCCCCGCCAGACCTGCTGAGGCTGCGGAAACGAGCCTTCAGTAGGCCGAATGCCTGTTCAATGACCACACGGGTACGTGAGTGGGCATGGTTGTAGTCCTCCTCATGCTCGTTCTGTGGGTTCCGGATTGGTGTAAGGAGCCATCTCTTCAGTGGATACCCGGCATCACCTGTATGAGACGAATAAAGGGTGTCAGTGGAATGATAGTGCTAAGTAGCCCCCCCCCCCCTGCAAGGTCATTGACGCATCAAATGGGCCACGATGTCATGCATGGAATGAGACTCACCGAGTAGCCAGGATCTGTGCCCTGCGTGTCGCTCCATGTAGCGTGGTATTCTTGTGTTCCTCAGGACCATAGAATCATGGGTAGATCCAGGAAATCTGGCACAACAATGCGTAAATATCTTGTTGGAGTCACACACCATTTGCACATTGATTGAATGAAATTGTTTCCGGTTGCGGTACTGGACCTCCATGGCATGTGGGACAACCAATTCAACATGGGTGCAGTCGATGGCACCAATGCAACCCGGGATGCCGCCAAGTGCATGGAATCCCACTTTAGCGTTGGTAATCTCCTGGTACGTGCGTGGTAGTGTGATGTGGTCGTCGGCGTGCTTCAGGAGGGCATCGTGCACTTGGAAGAGTGTCCGTGAGAACAGTGGCTGTGAAATGCCATGCAACTGTCCCACTGTGTGCTGGTAGGTGCCTGTGGCCAGGAAGTGGAGTGCAGACACCACCTTCAGTAGGGGTGGGATGGCGGTTGGGCTATCTATCATGCTCACGAGGTCAGCATGTGTCATGTCCACAATGGCGATTATGGTGTCCCGGTCCAAACGGTAGAGGGTGTGGATCTGCTCAGCAGTGAGGTTGAACGGATCGGCTCGGAGGCGTGGGATTGCGGGCCGCCTGCGTGGTGGTAGTGGCAGTGCTTGTGGGCCTTGCTGACCCTGCCTTGCCCTCCTCCTCCTCCTTCTCCTCCGTCTCCCCTGTGCGCCCGGTTGTTGTACCTGTTGTTGTTCGTCGTCTTCTTGTAGTTGTAGCACTTGCAGTGCTATCTGGTACCCCAGGCCCAACATCGCTAGTCCTGCCGGTAGCATTTTGGAGTGGGAGTGGTTGTGGGAGGGGTTTGGGTCTGCAATATATGTGCTGTCGGCCTGTATGGCCTCCACCTGTGCTGATTGAATGAATCTGTGGCAGATGCAATCCCTTCTGGCCGAGCACGTCCCGCACGTAAGGCTGCATTTGGCCGCATGGCATCTTGGGATTGGAATCATGTATCAAATCCCGATGGCAGTGTGATGTACTTTGACTGATTTTCATGCTATGCTCCCATTGTTACACATGCTATGATTGCAGCCGCTTACATACCTGTGAAGAGTCAGTGGTATGTAGGGCTCGATCGATGGCCGACCCTCATGCAGCACAGTAACGTACTTCACCGACGGGCGTGGCGTGCCATTTGTGATTGCAGCCAGTTAGCATCATGACACACAGCCGCACTACATTGATGTAATTGTGAATGCAAGCGTTCACAGAAGCCTTTTCGACGTAATGTTGCAAGTGAGGAATTCGAAGGCCAGCATTTTGGGTTTTGAAGTAGCGGCGAGGATACGCCCACAGGTCTGGCTGGAAATGTAACGTTCTATTGTAGAATGTCCTTGGGACATGGCCCATAATGAGCAGGCAATGAATGATATGAATTGAATGGGATGCGCAACAGCGTAGTGGACGATAAGGCAGGACGTTCCCAAATCCATCTTGCTTCACAACACTACAGATCCGGCCAGGGGCACAGTGGTTTTTGCGGACTGCATTACGCACAGACGCGATGGAAGTTTCACATATTATGTGAGTGAATATTCATGCGTTTTCATTGCGGGATGAGGGAATGATGTGTGGATGCATGGACTGATGATTCCGTTTAGGGTCTGCCATGTACATGGGTTTTTTGATTCACTCCCCTTCCCCTGCGTTATGTGATGCAAGGCTGCCATAGTGGGACATACGTCTATCTGCCCTTGTCGGATCCTCCCTGTCTCGACGCGCCTTCATACACTTGTGTCTAGGCACGTTACTAATCCCATGTCATGGGTTCTATCTTGACGGACGCATGCACAGTAACCGACGTTGACAATGGTGTATTTAGCTCGATTGGTTTCGTTATGATTCGATACTGATTTAGGGGTGTGTATATTCCTTTGGAGTGGGCTAGCATGCATATGGGTGTGGATTTGGTGTGTTGAATGAAGATTGTAATGCATCATGAGTCCCGTAATGCAATCGGTTAATTTGTGTTTCTTTTGGGTGACAGGTATCTCCTGCCCTATTGCAGATGCCATCTCTACGCCACTCCTCCAGATGGTTTTTACTCTCGACTCCTGCAGCTTCGGGTGAATCAGTGGAGCACCATTTCGATCTTATGGGACGATCGCCAATGGGCCACATGCCCTTACGCTGTACTGGTGGCTAGGTGCAACATTTCGGCCTTTCAGCTCGACTAGTGCCTGCCTCATGGGACGGACCTGCGGTTCTTGCCGCTTCCATGTTGCCTTTTGGAACGTTGATGTAGGCCCTGTGTGCCATGATGGTACAGGGCGTCACACAAGTGGAAGCCGGTCAATTATTGCAGATGCAGCCCTCGGTGATGATGGTTGTTTTGGTGGTATTTTGCAATTTGCTGTGGGGCCTTTGTCATTTGGATGTGCATTTAAATTGTATTCCGATATTTGTCGTGTTGCGTTGTTCTTTGCAGGTGATGTGGCGATTTTCGCTTTGTGGCGGTATGTATTGCGTGATGATCTGCATTGTGTTCCGCCTTCTGAGTTGAGTTGTGTGGTACAGTACTGGCCGCGTTTGCCTACGTAGCACAGTATGGTCACGGATAGGGGCTGCCATTGTGACTGTTTACATGATGTGCTGTTCAGGGGCGGGGGATTGGCTTTTGGCCGACTGGTGCCTGTCAGCCAGGTCGATTGGTGGAATGATGGGTTGTTCAGAATGTGGCTGGTCACAGGTGACTGTGTTTGCGTGCGTTTGTTGGAGGGGGACTGGGGTCATGTCCATTGGAATAGCTTCTGTATTGATGCCATCTGTGCCCTGCAGCTCCCATCGGCCCCTCTTGGGATGAGCCTGGCTGCTCAGTCACTCTGCCGACTTGTGTGGTACATGCTTCTGCTGATGGTTGGTTTGTTTACTGGCATGAGTACAGGGCTGGTGCAATCCCCCTCAGGATGCTGTTTTGGATGTTGCCTTGCGCTGGTGGCAAGCGATGGGGGACTACTGTTGTTTTGTGTCATGTGTTCTTGATTTTCATTTTGATGTATTGTACCTTCACATGCCTGTGCTGCGTCAGTACGGCTATGGTGACATGCCGTACATGGATGCCCACTCACGGGCCGCTTTGAGCCCCTGCATGCTTTTCTACGTTGGCATGCATGGGTGAATTGTGGATTTCACTGGTTGCATAGTGTGGGTACATTGCGCCTGCCAGGAGTTGTGCAATGAGGCCAGGGAGTGGAGTACAGGCACTCAGTGGGCCATTTACGGTTGGTTCGCGTTGCCGTATTTCTCGCCATGGCGGAATGGTACTTTACGACGTGCTTGATGGCGTTCAGTACATGTCCGCTAGGGTCAGAATTCGCGTACCGTTGCGCCATGGCGGTGATTCCGGTTTTGCAAGGCGCGCGTGCGCGTACTTGGTGCAGTTAGCGTTGCCGTTCACTGCGGTGTCGCTAATGGCATCGTACTTTACGGTGACGGGTCATGATCGCAACGAGCGGTGTTCGATGGCGGTATTGCATTTCCGCCATCATTTTTCCATTTCCGCAAGGGTCGTAATGAGGCCCATGGTGTTGGCTTTCTATAATCAAAATGATGGCAATGTTCAAGTAAACAGCTTTATGTCAGTCTCCACTAGTTTGACAATAGTCTAAGTTTAAAATGAAAAACAATGTTGTGATACTGCAGTTGTTATATGAGAAGAAGCCATTCTAATCAATTTGTGTTCATTTTATTTCATTTTATTGTGTCTCTTTTTCTTATTACCCTTCCCCTTTACCCATCCTTTCTCATCTCTGCCTCACACTTAACACACCGTATATTTTTGTTTTGGGACAATGAATCACATAAATGTTTATTGCTTATGGTTGTACATTAGTTTTTTACTATGTCTGATTACAAATGTATTTTCAACTTATGTATGCAATGTATAGCCCTGGTTTGAGAAAGGCATTTTATTTTGCTGAAACACGTGTTACCAGAAAGGGCAGCATTTTTAGGACAATTCAGAACTATATGTGAAAATAAACAACAGTTCTGGACTCACCAAACTTTAAATGTGGCGCATTTGTATGCAGGAGAGTGTGTACCACATGTAATGCTTTTTAGAGGTGGAGTCCTGTACCTCTATCTCTCCAGCTAAGTGAGACACAATCATCATTATTCAAGTATTTAATTTTAGGTCGCAGAGTGTAATGTGCACTAATTAACCCCAATTTTTTATCAATATACTATGTGGATGACAGGGTTAATGAGAGAGTATATGATGTGTGAATGCATGAGTGCCAGTGTGAATGAAAGAGCATATGTTATATGAATAATTGAATGCCTGGGTGAAAATGCAGTATATGTTGTGTGAATGTATGAATGCTTGGGTGAATGAGTGTATGTTGTGTGAATGTGTGGATGTCTGGGAAAATGAGAGCGGATAGCTTGACAGAATTTATGAATTCCTGGTTGGATAAGTGTGTATATGTTGTATGAATGATTGAATGCCTGGGTGAATGAGCGAGTATATGCTGCATGCATTATTGAATGTCTAGCTGAATACGTGAGTATATGTTGTTTGAATGTAAATGCCTGGGTGAATGAGAGAGTATATGTTGTGTGAATAATTGGATATCTGGCTGAATGTGAGATAATATGTTGTGTGAATTTATGAATGCCGGGTGAATTAGAGTGTATATTTTGTGTATATGTATGAATGCCTGTGGGAATGAGTGAGTTTATATTGTGTGAATGATTGAATGCATGGGTAAATGAGTGTATGTCATGGGAATGCATGAATGCACAAGTCAATGAGAAAGTGCATGTTGTGTGAATGATTTAATACATATGTGCATGCGTGAGTATATGTTCTGTGAATGTATAAAAGTGTGGGTGAATTAGAGAGTATATTTTATGTATATGTACGAACACCTCGTTGAATGAGATAGTATAAATTATATGAATGTATGGATGCCTGGGTGAATGGGAGAGTGTATGTTGTGTGAATGAGAACACATATGTATGCCTGCCCTGTGTGTGGGAGCACAAGCCTCTTATTTCAGGGCTGTTTCTACTGGCAGTATTGGCATCCTATGACATAGCCATTCTGGCATACGAGGGTGGAGCCAGTGCAGCTATATTTTCTTACAGTAGTGTGGTATTTTGTTTGGGCATCAAGGATAACACAAACATGATGAATGACATTATGCAGATAGACTGGCATACTTGGGTTCAACCAGGCTAGCTATACTTTTGCGTGTGGCATTATGTTTTTAGTGGGCATCAAGGGTGAAAATGAGTGCTATTTTATTGTTAAAATGGCTTTCATTGGTACATGGCATGGCATTTTTACTGGACATTTTCAACAGGATTAGGTTTTTATATGGTAAGAATGTCATATGTGTATTGGTGCAGCCAGAATTATTTTTCTTTTTATTGGTCATTGTTTTAAAAATATAAACTTTTAACAAAAAGAAAAGGTGACAAATTATATTATCCAATAAAACAAACAATTCAGAAATATACATATAATTCACAATAAAACAAACCAGTGCTAAGGACATCTATGTTCATCCTGAATTCCCATAGAAAATCATTGTAAGCTCCGCCCACTCCAGCAGTTAAGTGTTTTACTAGAAGAAATCTAATCTTATCGTACAAATAAACAATTCATTATAACCACACCCAGACAAGAGACAACTGCAAACAATAATCTCATTATAAAATTTATAAAATCAAATCCCCATTATTGCTCAAACAGTCCCACATGATTTAAAAGCTTTAAGATCCTAGATCTTAAGGAGATAGATCTATCGGAAAAACATCAAGGCCTTAAGCACTCTGATTCCAGGATATAAACATTGTCCAGGTATTCCCCCAAAAACATAAGCACAAGTCTTGATTAGCATGGTACAGTGTACCAGCAAATGTCTCAATGACTCAATCGATGAGGCATCTTTTCAAAAGTGACATTGGGCGCTCAGGTATTCATGTTTGTAACTAATATGTATTCTTTGCCCTCTTAAAATTAAAGCGCAATCTCATGAATAAACACCTCAAATTTGTATTAGGGAATTTATCAGGGTGTTAGGAGAATGCCCCATTGTTTTTGTTCACCTGCCTCATCACCATATCTTTTATGTTTTAAAAGTATGGAACATGTACTTATCCAATTTGACTGACATAGTCGCTGTTTAACCAAGAACAGAGAATCGGTAAGGTGGACCTGTGTTCAATTTATTTCCTAGAAGATCCTCTTGCAATGGCAATCCCAACTCATCAGATACTCAAATTTCTTTCTAAGAATAGCCCAAGTAAATCTGGATTCTGTAGGCGGATGTAACATTTTTATTAATAATAACAATGCATTCCATACCGCTCTACTTTATAAAGATACAAAACCCAGCTCAAATCGAATAGCCACTAAAGGGACACAGTTAGGCAGGCGTAAGACCTTACTCCACAATTTAGCTTCCGGAGCATTCATTGAGTCCATTCATCAATATCATGGTCTCTAGGCCATAAAGTAGCTTCTAGACCACTTTCATTTTTATAAAACGTAACAATAGGAGTAAGGTAGAATCTCCCTTAATTGTTGTTTATTTTTTCATTTTTGTAATAAAACTATCATCTTTAAGTTGTTGTGATGGCAGAACGACAGCCTTATTTTCTTTGCTAAAGTTTGGTATATCTAGGTATATGAAATGATTAGTAATTTCAATGGTTGTAACATACAAGGTCCATCTGAAACCTATCTTCCCCTTTCTACTAAAGAAATGCATAATCTTGGTATTAGCTTTGTTTATTTGTACACTATTCTCAGCTGCATATAAATTTAAGGCGCCTAACATCTTCTGAAGACCAATTCATGTCTGGTCTATAATAAGGATGCCAAAGTCAGCACCCATTAGTATCATCAGACTTGAACTGGGGCTACAGTCCTGGTGTTCTGTGTACATTATTAGATGCATTTGTTTGTACATAAAAGCGATGGATAAAACAAGTTACAATCTGTGCTTAACCTTGGATGTGACAGTTAGAACCGGAACATATGTTCGAACTCTACATTTTAATAAGGGATGGGAAGGTGTTATGCAATCAAATGGTCTTGACCTAGAGGCATCTAGATGGATGATTAAAGAACAGATAACAAGGTACTTTAATTGTTTAACCAACCCTAGACGTTATAGGGCAAAAATTGGGAATCTCTAAAAGAATGAGATCATGCAGACTATGTAGTAGGAACTGCCTAGAGGTACTTTATCATGTGGTAATGCAATGTTCATTTTTAGTACAGCTTAGAACACAGTACTTGCTCAGAACACAGTACTTGGGGCAGTTTTTGCATTCTGTGTCCGGATGTGTGTACATAGATGATTTGATTCTATTTTTATATAATCTTGTATTGGTGTATTTTTTGAGTATTAAATGTAAATTAATTAAATGTGTTATCAGTAATTGTCAGCCTGTCCAATAAAGTGTTGTTGTAGCTCAAAAGACCAGCTCCCATTACAGCTGAGCTTTCCATGACAAAAATAAAGTATGCCAACTTCACGTGTGACACAAGGTTCCACTGCACAACCTGAATACCTTGCTGGTCACCAGCTGGAACTCTCTCTACTTTGCACATGGTAGAAAGGACATGTCAGCAGCGTAATGATATCACTGATTACTGCAACAATCATAGCAGAGCTAGAGATGGCACATTATTTGTGCCATGTCAGCGGCAGCTGTTTTGTAATGTATGATCTGCACTATGACCTTTTGTAGGAGGCCAACAAGTGAGTTAGCTTTCACAACACAACCCAAACTCTTGTACCTGCTTAAGCTCAACCTGACCAACATGGCAAGGCACCATGCCATATCACATGATGGCGATGAAGCACATCTAGTTAAGATATGCTTTAACCCTGCAAAATGATCCAGTGGCAATTGGGTTTTAAGTTCGCAGCAGCTGCTTGGTTTCCATTATAGAACCATGTAAAACTGACTGCTTTGCTTTTCAATGGCATTCCTTCAGAGATAAGGTGTTGCTGCACATTTCCAGAACACACACTGTGCGAATATTCAATAATCCATTCCAGCAGCACTTGTAACATTGATTAGTGCAAGCAGCAGGCAGAAGCACAAACAGCAATCAGTCCACACTTCTCCAAGTGAACCAGTCATTTTAAGCTCCTTAATTACAGTGGCATGAATGGGTAATACACCACTTACACCAGCTGAAAATTTTGAGAGCAGTGCGGCCTACTATGGAAGGAGAATCTTTGGTAGACCCACATTAGTCACTCAGGCATTAAATTCAGATGGGTCAACAAGAAGAATAAACAGCATACCATCAGACACCCAATATATACCTATCCACTGGATACTTCACCTGTGGGAAGGGATGAAGACCCATTACAGTATTGTACATATTTTTGTTTTTACAAATTGAAGCTCTTGGGCTGTGGTCAGCACCTTGTGGCTCTTTGTTTCTGGAGTGGCAGGATTTCTTGTTCAGGCCTCTTAAAAAAACAGGGGGTTACACAAGTGTAATCCTTTGAGCAGTGTCCCTAAATAAGAAAGAATAGGAGTAAGAAATAATTTGTCTTTCTGGAATTCTATACAATAATTGCTAGACTCATTACAGGTTTATTTCAGGTACACTTCAGGGGGTAAGTCACTGATTTAGTCTGGTCTAAAACACCTAAAATTCACAATGCAAACAAAAACCTCCAAAAAGCATTTAAAGTAGAATAAGCATCCATTTCAGAAAATGTATTTTGCTTTTTGCAAGTTGCAGTTATAGCATGTTTTTTTCTGTCGTTGTCTGTTATGATCATCACAAGACATTCCATCTCAGTGTCCTCGGTCACTTGACAAAATCCTTGTGCCTAAAAGCTTGTGTACCATGAAGAAATGGTGAACCATAGTAGATAAAGTGGCCCTTGATTTCATTGTGCCACAATTAATGCTTTGTTGTAATGTGTCTATCTTTCCTTTCCCTCTGGCATGCTGTTCAGCATGTTTGTTTTCATGTATGAAGTAACGAGTGCCCAGAGTGCTGCGATGTGTGTGTGATCTGAAGGTATGAATCCTGGCAAGGCCTACTCAGCCTTTCATCCTTCTGAGGTCGATAAATGATTATCAACACCGGTTGGGTGATATAGTATGTTTACTTGTTCTATAAAAAGCACTTAAGCATCAGTGCTATATAGTAACTTATTTGACTTGGACGTCTGCTTGCATTCACAGTAATCTGGTAATATGGGCCTATACACACTAATATTAACGATACATATGGGGATTCATTCTGAAATGTATTTCACATTACAGTGATATCGTAATCATATTTTCCGTAGTGTACTTAGGAACAATGCTATGTGATGCCGCTTCCTGTTTTCCCAAGGGGTGAAAGGTTCTGTTCCATCACTTCCCGTGATGTCACTTCGGGGTGGTGTCAAATTACATCACTTCCTGAGATGTCATCAGAGTTCCAGGGTAGTGTGATGTTGCTTCCGCTACACCTGGCATTTTGGTGAAATGACGTCCCTGCCTGCATGTGTGCAGCCCAAGAACAGCTGGGCCATTTTCTCTAAAAACAAGGGAAGCACTGCAATGCTTCATGTTGAACAACTGAGATTTGTAAAAATGTACAGCACTTACTTGCTGAAGGATAAGGCATATCTACCCATAACCAAAACACACACTCAGAAGCTAATGAAAAGGATTTGTTTCCGAGTAAAGAGTTAAGTGGGTTGTTTTGTGGCACATGTGGTTGGAAAATAAATAGCTGCAGTAGTGACTGTGACTGAGTACCCCCGAGAGATCATTTGCATTCCACATTCCACGCATTGACTGTAGTGCAAGTAATGTTCCAGAATTCTGTTAATTTGTAAAGTTTTCATGTTCTACAGCGTGACACCACCCCTTAAGTTTCTCATTTATTTTTGTATGGCATAGCCACCCATTTGGTTTCTCATATTGTTATAACAGGGCACAGCCACCCACAAAGGTTTTTAGGGATTTTCACAGGGCTCAGCCACCTCTTACATTTGTAGTGTATTTTCACACAACACACCACCACTAAATATCTCAAGCTTTCCCAATGAACACTTCACGTGTTTCTCTAGGTCTCCCACTCTCATAGTTGTGGAAGTCACCCAATAAATCCAGTCCCTCTCCAATGAATGCCTAGAAAGAGAAACCAGTGATCAATAATAATTACCAAAATCACTAAACAAAATATCTCTATGCTCTTGGAACTCCCATGGAAATATCCATCTTTTCACACAACAAAGACAAGACCTCTATCAATATGACATCATTTGCATGCAAGAATCGTGGATAATGAATCAACCGATTTGTGATAGTTATATCACCTTGATGACGCCAGCGATTAAGAACAAAAAGGGCGTCCATCAGCCGGTCTTCTGACCCTGATTAAAGTAGGAACAAACTTAGCAATTGTGGAGACGACGAATATCAATGCCTGGATACAAATAACGATAATCAGTCAGCTCAAAGCACAACATTTGTGCACAACTAAGCAAAAATCTATACCTGTAACATAAATACTGGGAATCATCAACAATTATTGGAATCCTGCCGCCATCTCCGATGAAGCATACATTGATTGCGTATGCTCAGCAACTGATGAAGCAACCATAAAATATGCAAACATTAAGTTCATACTATGTGGCGATCTCAATATCCACATGTTTGATAGCACAGGCAAAATAATAGAAAAAGAAAAGCTAGCATCGCGTGTGCGAAGATGGAACAAAGACATGTCACACTTGGGCCCGTGGCAATTTGTCAGCTATAATTGACTTCATCTACCTAACGACATCAATGCATGACAAAATCATCCATACCGAAAACTTCAAATCTGACAACAGCGACCACGCTATGCTGACCATTTCCTGGCAAATGTCAAACGTGATGAACAATATAATAAAACTACCAGAACTCACAATTATCACTGGGATGAACAGACTCATAATCTCCCAACGTGACTTTGAAGGATTCCCGAGACTATTTGAGAGCCGATACATGATGGATCAACAACAAATGAATTACCCTTTATTACTAAATTCATTGAAATTGCTTCAAAACCGGAAACACTTAATAAGCAATGGCATAATAACGCTTACAATGCTGCAATTGTCCAAAAAAAAAATAACTAAGATGGACAATAAAACAAATTGGAAAGATGACCTTGGTGAACAATGAAAAAATAAGACACGCAAAACAAACATACAAAAATTGGATCAAAAACAACAGAGCCAAAGTCAAGTTCACGCTGAAACAAGGCTACAAGCAATAAATAAACATAACACACGAGACCTGTGGAACCTTCTAAACCCCCAAACAACAAGTCATCACAGAATGACCACAGATGTCCTGGAACAGAATTGGCTAACTCACTTCACAAAACTATACAAAGAACACCAGCCCATAGACAAAGCGAAAGATATAAGCCAAAGAAAACACTCGATATTCCAATGGGAGACAGATGACATTGAAGGGGCCATATCAAAATTGAACCCCTCGAGGGCCCCAGGTCGTGATGGCCTCTCCAACGAAAAAATCACAGCAAACAAGGAGATCTGGGCTGGCATCTGCACCCAAATATTCAGAGCAATTGACAGAACAAATACCATCCCTTCATCCTGGCAATCAGCCGTATTGATTCTGATTTTCAAACATGGTGACACAAAACATCCAGGAAATTACAGGCTGATTGCCTTGTTGGACCCCTTGGGAAAGATATTCACAACCAGACAAACAGGGTTCATAAAATATCTAGGAACAAATATCAACCTACTAATGCATTTATCTACCTCCAACTCACATTTGATCTAGTAAATAGAAACCTTCTATGGCACAAACTGTGTACATGGGGATGCCCGAGCGACATACTAGAACCAATAAAGCAGCTATATTCCAACACGACAATCATAGTGAGAATGTCAAAAGAGGGGATACTCACAGAAACCATACCAACTACAAATGGGCTCAAACAAGGCTGCCGCTTGGCATCCACCCTCTTTAACCTATTCACTGCTGACTTTGAACAAAACATTTACATCCCAGAATCCATTCCTCCCAAGCTCAATGCAATCAGTTTGCCCTGCATTATGTATGCAGATGACATTGTCCTATTTTCACAAAAACTTGGAGGACTCCAAATAGCTCTATCTAAACTAGAAGCATATATGGATACAAATCAACTTAAAGTAAATACCCAGAAGACGAAAGTAAAGTAATGCTCCTGACACCATCTAATTCGAAAAATCAGATTAAAGCCATGTTCCTGTACAACCAAAAATGATCTCAGGTTAAAACTGACAAATATCTTGGTTTTTGGCTGAATCAATCTTCCACATAAAAGGACTGGATAAAAAATCTAAAAACCAAAGCACTTTTGCTAGCAAGACAAGGCCGAAGCCTGCATCCAAAATACGGGAAATTCTCTGTGCGACCGCTAGTAACATTTTACAGGCAAAAGGTAGCGGCAATTCTCCTTTACAGAGGAGAAACAATGATTAACATCGATGGGTGTATTTGGCATCATCTAGAAGGTATCTTCTGGAGGAAAGCTCTATCCCTACCTCCTTCGCTACCAATGCCGAGGCTCAGATTCGAACTAGCAATTAAATCCCTTGAGCCTCTCAACATGTGGAGAAAACTGAACTTATACAGGAAAATAATGACAGAATCAAAGATCCCAGCACTTCAAATTTTACAAGCTAAAGCTATTACCTCCAATGCAACCTCCTTGAAGGCATGGAAAACTCATATGGAAAACATTAGAATAACAACAGAGATTTCAACAGAAATTTTATGCAATCGTCCTGAAGGAGCGAAAAAAAGAATTGCACACAACGATTGGATCAATACAATCGAGACAATATCGCAATACAAACGTAATCTTCACTGCAAATTTGACAACCGACCGCTAAATTGCTTGCTGACACACCTGCAATTATTCCCAACATTTCAACACTTTTTTGAGGTTTCGGCTGAATCTTCTTCCCACTAGGGAAATTATGACAAAAAGGAAACTCCTCCCAAAGGAACTAGAGACCTGCCATTTTTGTAAACACGATATTCAACTGGAAACGCTGCAACATATCATCATGTCCTGTCCTGCGCTCACAGAAAAAAGATGCAAATCAGGGACATGTACATTACAACCCAAATGGATCCTGAAGAGCGGTGGGCAAAGTTCCTTCTTAGAAACAGCAAAAAGGACATATTTACGTTTGTTCAATTCCTGAACAACATTCAAAAAGATGCAGGACATTTTTAATGTAACTATGTAAAAAGATAAATGCAGTAAAAGTGCATGATGAAAGGGTTAAAACATAAACCGCATCATCAAAAAAAAAAGAATGCCTTATTCCTTCCACACTACACAATGCCCTACAGGATGAGGGGTGATGGGGCTCCAAATGTTGCATCAACTTTCCCACCATCACTGCATGGTTTAGCTCTGCAGTGCTCTCCAGCAGCCTACAATAAATTGAGTAAGTGCCCAATGCCACATGATAGCATCCACTGCATACCTCCCTCCAGTGGTGGTGAGGATGTGGTAGGTACCCACATCCTCACCACCACTGGAGGGAGGTATGCAGTGATATATATTGAATAGAAAACATCAAATGCAATTTTAACTGATAAAAAATCGATGAAACAAAAAATAACACATTTTGGAAAAAAACTAAAAATGGGGTTGGAGGTGGGAATAGTGGTTTTGGGGATAGGAGCAAAGCATTACTAACAAAATGTTTTTTTTGGGATGGACCCCCCAAAAAACAACAAAAAATAAATTAGTTATTTTGGTTTTAGTTGTTAGACTCCTAGACTATGGCCCTGTTATTATCGCAATTAAAAAAAAACAGAAAATGGCTTCAGAGTTGAACACCATAAATGCAAATATCCCATTAGCAAAGAGGTTGTTGAAGAGAAGAAAAACATGTATTCATGACATTAAGACCTTAAAATCATGCAACCTAGTGCAGCAGAATCTAGCAATAAGAAAGTGCTGCGAAAGATACCGCAACTGGCTCATTTAATTCAAATTGATTAGTGATCAAGTGAGAGCAGAGAAAATGTTAAAATCAATATGTGCCAATCACAGTAGAGATACTTGGGCAGTAAGTAACTAAGGTTCCTTGACTCAGAAAGCCAATATGAGTATCGGAGTGAAGGCCGATGTGTAGGTGAAGCATTTCTCGAGTGTGTTTAAATACCCTAAACCACCAGACGCTGATCCATATATGCGAGGAAAGTACCTTGGAATATCTGTAATAGATAAAATTGCAGAAGGGATTTCTAGATTGAAAAACTCAGGTGCAGCTGACCCTGATGGAATATCTAACATCACGCTAAAGAAGAATAAAGAGCAATGCGCTATTTTTATTGAAGTTCTTTTCAGACATATCTCCACAGCGATGAAAATTCCTTCGTCCTGGCAATCGGCAATCGGCAGTAAAAAGGAGATCAAGCAGATCCCAACTACTACCGTCCAATTGCATTGTTAGTCATCATTGGTAAGATCTTTGCCTCATTTTTGCAAAAAAAGACTAGCTAAATGGACAAATGACACTGAATCATGGACGTTAGACAAACAGGCTTCAAAAAAGGACACAGGACCGAGCTAAACTTGACATTGCTAAATCTGTTAAAACTCGAAATGATAAAAGGAGGGAAAAACCTGTTCCTGGCATGTGCGGATCTACATAAAGCTTTTGAAAGTGTGAATAGGACAATTATGTGGTGGAAATTAAAGAAGTGGCAATGCCCGCAGGATCTCTTACAAGCCATCAAATCTCTTCACTCTGACACGTCGATTTGAGTGAGAATCAATCCTGAGGGTGAACTGATGGACAAAATAACAAAGGAAAAAGGCGTTAAGCAGGGCTGCCCTCTAGCAGCTTTAGGGGGTAATTCATAGAATCCAGCGCACAAGTGGCGCACGCGGCTGGCGAACAGTGTGCGCGTGCGAATCCCTGCGCCAGCCGCGTGCGCTAAAATCCATTTCCGCGCACAGCGTATTCATGGATTCCAGCCACCAAAACCAGCCGTGGCGCACAGTGGCGCAGCGACCCTGCAGCAGCGCCAGTTACGCCCCCAAGAACGCCTCTCGCACAGGGAAAAGCCATCAATATACCCAATCCAGCGCAAAGGGCTGCGCTAACCCTGTACCAGCACAGCAAGCGGGCTACGTGTATCACTGGGGTGCGCGGGAAGTACCTCACGTGATTGGCCCCGTGCGAGCCGGGTACGCGTATTTCAGGGGTGCGCGGGAAGTTCCACACGTGATTTCATCATGGTACGTGTATTTCAGGGGTGCGCGGGAATTTCCACACGCGATTGGGCCCGTGCGAGTAGGGTACACGTATCTCAGGGGTGCGCGGGAAGTTCCATAAGCGATTCCATCAGGGTACGTGTATTTCGGGGTGTGCGTGAAGTTCCACACGCGATATCAGCAGGCTACGTGTATTTCGGGGTGCGGGGGAAGTTTCACACGCGATTCCATCAGGGTACGTGTATTTCAGGGTGCGTGGGAATTTCCACACGCGATTGGGCCCGTGCGAGCAGGGTACGCGTATCTCAGGGGTGCGTGGGAAGTTCCACACGCGATTCCTTCAGGGTACGTGTATTTTGGGGTGTGCGTGAAGTTCCACACGCGATATCAGCAGAGTACGTGTATTTTGGGGTGCGGGGGAAGTTTCACACACAAAATCAGCAGGGTACGTGTATTCCAGGGGTGCGCGGGAAGTTCCACACGCAATTTCATCAGGGTACGTGTATTTCAGGGTGCAGGGGAAGTTACACACGCAATTTCAGCAGGGTACGTGCATTTCAGGGGTGCGCGTGAAGTTCCACACGCGATATCAGCAGGATACTTGTATTTCAGGGTGCAGGGGAAGTTACACACGTGACTTCCGCAGGGTACATGTTTTTCAGGGGTGCGCGTGAAGTTCCACACGCGATATCAGCAGGGTACGTGTATTTCAGGGTGCAGGGGAAGTTACACATGCGATTCCATCAGGGTACGTGTATTTCAGGGGTGCGCGGGAATTTCCACACGCGATTGGGCCCGTGCGAGCAGGGTACGCGTATCTCAGGGGTGCGCGGGAAGTTCCACACGCGATTCCATCAGGGTACGTGTATTTCAGGGTGCAGGGGAAGTTCCACACGCGATTTTCAGCAGGGTACGTGTATTTCAGGGTGCAGGGGAAGTTACACACGTGACTTCTGCAGGGTACGTGTTTTTCAGGGGTGCGCGTGAAGTTCCACACGAGATATCAGCAGGGTACGTGTATTTCAGGGTGCAGGGGAAGTTACACACGTGACTTCCGCAGGGTACGTGTTTTTCAGGGGTGCACGTGAAGTTCCACACGCAATATCAGCAGGGTACGTGTATTTCAGGGTGCAGGGGAAGTTACACACGCGAAATCAGCAGGGTACGTGTATTTCAGGGTGCGGGGGAAGTTCGACACGTGATTCCATCAGGGTACGTGTATTACAGGGGTGCGCTGGGAGCACCACACGTGAATTGCACGTGTGGGCCCTCCCAGGTGTTCCCTCTACACCCTCCACGGCCCCTGCAGGTGGCTCACACCACAGGGGCCTACCCTGCACATGTCCTGCAGGCACCCATCCACCATGGCCATGCCCCCCAGCCAACCCACATGTCAACTTGCACTACTGCCCACCAACGCATGTCCCCCTGCACCCCCAGCCACCAGGGGCACCCTCCACCAGGCCCCCACCCATGTCTCCCACCACCCCCACCCCCCCAGTCACCAGGGGCAGCCTCCACCAGGCCCCCACCCATGTCTCCCACCACCCCCACCCCCCCAGTCACCAGGGGCAGCCTCCACCAGGCCCCCACCCATGTCTCCCACCCCCTCCACCCCCCAGCAGTGCAGGGGCAGCCTCCACCAGGCCCCCACCCATGTCTCCCAGCACCCCCACCCCCCAGCCACCAGGGGCAGCCTCCACCAGGCCCCCACCCATGTCTCCCACCACCCCCACCCCCCACTCCCCAGGGGCAGCCTCCACCAGGCTCCCACCCATTTCTCCCACCACCCCCACCCACCAGCAGTGCAGGGGCAGCCTCCACCAGGCCCCTACCCATGTCTCACACCACCCCCACCCCCCAGCCACCAGGGGCAGCCTCCACCAGGCCCCCACCCATGTCTCCCACCACCCCCACCACCCCAGTCACCAGGGGCAGCCTCCACCAGGCCCCCACCCATGTCTCCCACCACCCCCACCCCCTCAGTCACCAGGGGCAGCCTCCAGCAGGCCCCCACCCATGTCTCCCACCCCCCCCACCCCCCAGCAGTGCAGGGGCAGCCTCCACCAGGCCCCCACCCATGTCTCCCAGCAACCCCACCCCCCAGCCACCAGGGGCAGCCTCCACCAGGCCCCCACCCATGTCTCCCACCACCCCCACCCCCCACTCCCCAGGGGCAGCCTCCACCAGGCCCCCACCCATGTCTCCCACCCCCCACCCCCCAGCAGTGCAGGGGCAGCCTCCACCAGGCCCCCACCCATGTCTCCCAGCACCCCCACCCCCCAGCCACCAGGGGCAGCCTCCACCAGGCCCCCACCCATGTCTCCCACCCCCCCCCACCCCTCAGCAGTGCAGGGGAAGCCTCCACCAGGCCCCCACCCATGTCTCCCAGCACCCCCACCCCCCAGCCACCAGGGGCAACCACCACCAGGCCCCACCCATGTCTCCCACCACCCCCACCCCCCACTCCCCAGGGGCAGCCTCCACCAGGCCCCCACCCATGTCTCCCAGCACCCCCACCCCCCAGCACTGTGGGGCACCTGCCAGCAGGCCCCCACACATGTGCAACTCATGTACCCCTGCACCCCCACCCCCCAGCACTGTGGGGCACCTGCCAGCAGGCCCCCACCCATGTCCAACTCATGTTCCCCACCACCCCCACCCCCCAGCACTGTGGGGCACCTGCCAGCAGGCCCCCACCCATGTCCAACTCATGTTCCCCACCACCCCCACCCCCCAGCACTGTGGGGCACCTGCCAGCAGGCCCCCACCCATGTCCAACTCATGTTCCCCACCACCCCCACCCCCCAGCACTGTGGGGCACCTGCCAGCAGGCCCCCACCCATGTCCAATTCATGTTCCCCACCACCCCCACCCCCCAGCACTGTGGGGCACCTGCCAGCAGGCCCCCACCCATGTCCAACTCATGTTCCCCACCACCCCCACCCCCCAGCACTGTGGGGCACCTGCCAGCAGGCCCCCACCCATGTCCAACTCATGTTCCCCACCACCCCCACCCCCTAGCACTGTGGGGCACCTGCCAGCAGGCCCCCACCCATGTCCAACTCATGTTCCCCTGCACCACCACCCCCCAGCACTGTGGGGCACCCTCCACCAGGCCCCCACTCATGTCCCCTATCACCCCCACCCCCAGCAGTGCAGGGGCAGCCCCCACCAGGCCCCCACTCATGTCTCCCACCACCCCCACCCCCCCCAGCAGTGCAGGGCAGCCCCCACCAGGCCCCCACTCATGTCTCCCACCACCCCCACCCCCCCAGCAGTGTGGGGAAGCCCCCACCAGGCCCCCACTCATGTCTCCCACCACCCCCACCCACCAGCCACCATGGGCAGCCTCCACCAGGGCGCCACTCATGTCTCCCACCACCCCCACCCCCGCAGCAGTGTGGGGCACCCTCCACCAGGCCCCCACCCATGTCTCCTACCACCCCCACCCCCCAGCCACCATGGGCAGCCCCCACCAGGCCCCCACTCATGTCCCCTATCACCCCCACCCCCCAGCCACCATGGGCAGCCTCCACCAGGTCCTCACAATCCCCAATCATGTGCGTTATGGTCAGCCTCCACAGCCAAAAAGCCCTACCAAGTAACCCATTCACCCACATGGAAATTGAAATTACATGTTACACCCCCAATGTTCATAAAGCAAATGAACCCATGTCCGTCGCACACAATGGTTGGAATTGAATGGGAAAACACCCAACATGACATGCATGAAACCAATGAGATGATACCACACAGTGAAGTATGAAAACAAAATTGTATTAAAAAAAATGAATGCAAATGAAATGAAACAAACTACAATGGCAATGAAAAAAAGATAAGCTGCATGTCCGTCTAAAAAAATCAAAACTACAAATGCTAATCCAAAAAAATGTTGTCCAAAGTCAAATTAAAAATAAAATCAATCCAATGAAGAACTATGTACAAAACATCCAAGGGTCCATGAGCCCAACTGAACAAAGGAAACCTACAAAAAACCCTAACTAAAATGCAACTATATACAAAAAGTGGAGCAGTGTCCGTCGACTCCAAATCATAAGAAGAAACAAAGGAAACCTAAAACTAAAGAACTATATACAAAGGCGGCGGGCAAGTCCAGCGGCTCACTCCGTGGTGTTCCGGGCCAGGGCATCATCGAACTCCTGTTCGATGTCCCGGAGGCGGTCCTGTTCCATGGCCCCGAGGGTCCGCAGGGACGACGCCGTCTCCTCCTCCAACCCCCTGCGGATTGCCTCGAGGCACTCGGCCCGCCTCAGGGCCCTCCGCATGTAGTTCTCCGCCCTGACCATTGTGAGCCGCGCCTCTTCCGCCCGCCCGCCGCCGCTCCGCACCCATCTGCTGGCCCAACCGCTGTCACACAGAAGACACACCCCGTCCTGGGTCAACCTGCCCTCCGGCCGATGCCTGCCCCTCCGATGTTGAAGGCCCCGAGCCTTCATGGCTCCCACCACGTTGCTGCTGCTGCTGTGCCTCTGCCCGTGCACTGCCTCCTGCTGCCTGCACATCCTCCGCCAGCTGGGGTGCAGTTGTTGATGTGGCCACCCCTGCTGGACGTCCGACTCCCGACTGTGGCAGGGATGCCTCCTCCACCAGCCTGGCCGCACCGTCAGAGGCAGCTCCACAGGGCACCCAGGTGACTGATGGGTGGGAAGATGGCACAGAGGACGACTGGCGCGTAGGGGGTCCAGTTGAGGAGGGGGTCGGAGCAAGCCCCATCAGACGGAGGAATCCGGCCTGGGTGACCTGTCCCAGCAGGCTGATGTGGTCAACGAGCCATTCGAGATGACTTGCAGTCTCTTCATGAAAAGACTGCAGGTCACCTCGCATGGCCCGTTGACGCAACGCCACACCAGCCAGGACAAGCTCAACCCGGACCTGGATAGCCACGTCCGCAGGCAGAGGAAGGCCAGTTGACGTGAGCTCATCCCCTGCCTGAAAACGGGTCTGGACGTAGGCATCCCTGCTGATGCAAGATGATGCAGGGACAGGATCGGGGACAGGATTGCACACAGGCACCTCCGCGGCGGCCTGTGCTGCCTCCTGTCCCTGGTCCTGCACTGCACCACTAGCACCAGTGGGATCCCCACCTCCAGACCCCGTCTCTGGTGCTTGCACGGCCTCCTCCTCCACAAAACCCCCCACCAACCTGGATGACTCCGTGCCATCTTCCCCTATTGGGCCGTGTGGGGTCCCAGCTGCCCCTTCTGCTGCCGAGGAGTCCAACTCCAACCTCCGCCTCTTGGACCTCCCCCCAGCAGCTGCGGCCTGGGATGCGGCACCGGACTCCTCACTCCCCAACGAGATGACAACACAGGAGGGGAGCCGGGCCTTGCGTCTCCGACTGGCGGTGGGATCCCCGCCGCTGTGCTCCACAGCACCTTCTCCGCCCTCTTCATCAGTTGACGCTGCAGACAGGGAGAAACAAAACACAGGCATCAGGGCACTGTACAATGGACACATACACACATGACAGTTGCACATGAGTGGCATTGGCAAACCTCAGACATGTCATCACAATCCCCAACACACATGTCATTGCAACTTGCACACATGAGCCATACCACAGCCATATCGCAACTGCCACCACCATCCATACACATACAACAGCATGAGCAGCCAAAGGTGAGCCAGACATCACATGCAACACAGGAAGTGCACCACACATGTACACACACCACCACACTTGCATGCATGTGTACACCTCTGCCAAGTGTCGCACTGTTCAGACGGGCATCCATGTCACATCTGCCAATCAGGCTTCCACATACCGCTGTCACATGCATCCATGTTGCATCACTGTTGCACTCTTGTCAAATACACACACATGCACATGTACACAGTGCTGATACATGCAGCCGAAAAGAACATACATGCGTGACATTACGGACATGTCTACTTACATACACATTCATCCAAACATGTGTGCCCACACAACTGCATTTGGCATGCAAGCCTACACACACAAGCACCATCCATGTCTCACACATTACAGTCCTCGCATGTGTCAGCCCCACGGCCCTGTACACCCCCACCCATACTCGACCCCATACAAACAGATGTGCAACCTGCACACTACTGAATAATCACCACACGCACTGCTCACAATCAGGATGCATGTACACTCACCGCTCGACTCCAGACGGGTCTGCTTCTCTAGGACCTGGACGTGGAGCGCTGGGGATATGCGTTCCAGGACCCTCATCTGTTCTTCCGACAAGTGGCCCCGGCGCCCCTTGGCATCCGCTGCCTTCAAGAGGCGCCGGGCCTTGTTCAGGGTCCTGGACCTGAAGTCCTCCCAGCGCTTCCTGACATGTTGTAAGTCGCGGACTGCCACCCCCTCCGCGTTGATGGCAGTCACAATGTCAGTCCAGATCCGAGTCCGTCCTTCCTTGTCAGCGCGGGAACTTCCGAAGAGGGCATCATACTGCCCCAGGACTTGCTCCACCAGGACACCAACTTCGGTGGCACTGAAGCTCGTGCCCCTCTGCCTCTCTGGCCGGGGGTTGTCAGTGGTCACAGATGGTGTTTGCCCCGACATGACAACCCCAGAGGCAGGAGTGGGTGGGCAACTGGGTCCTGGGGCTGGGCTGTGGAGCGATGGAATCCCAGTCGGGAGTCTTCGGTTCCAGCAGGGGTGGTCACAGCAACAACACCCCTGGCTGATGTGCAGGCAGCAAATGGCAGTGCATGTGGGCAGCAGGCAGTCAGGCAGCAGCAGATGGCAGGTGGGAGCATGCTCGGGACTCTGGGGGGCAGTAGTTCAGCCTTCTGGGCAGGAGCGTGGTCTTCCGTGTGCTTACGCGTGGCCAGCTTGATACGGATTGATTTGGCACGTGAAAAATCTGCACGTCAGCGTGTAATTCGAGGAAAGGCCCTTAGCGCGTAAGCGCGTCTGCACGCATACGCATTTTCATTGGACAGAAGGCCCCTCAAGCGCAATCGCCCCTGTGACGTGACGCGTACAGACACGCATGGCCCTTTCCTCGTATTACACGCGGACGTGCAGTTTCCACGCGCGCTTACGCGCATGGCCCTTTCCTCGTATTACACGCGGACGTGCAGTTTCCACGCACGCTTACGCGCATGGCCCTTTCCTCGTATTACACGTGGACGTGCAGTTTCCACGCGCGCTTATGCGCATGGCCCTTTCCTCGTATTACACGCGGATGTGCAGTTTTTCACGCGCGCTGAAATGCCCATGCACGTCTGTACGCGTCACGTCACAGGGGCGCTTGCGCTTGAGGGGCCTTCTGTCCAATGAAAATGCATATGCGTGCAGACGCGCTTACGCGCTAAGGGCTTTTCCTCGAATTACACGCTGACGTGCAGATTTTTCACGTGCCAAATCACTCCGTATCAAGCTGGCCACGCGTAAGCACACGGAAGACCATGCTCCTGCCCAGAATGCTGAACTACTGCCCCCCAGAGCCCCGAGCACGCTCCCACCTGCCATCTGCTGCTGCCTGACTGCCTGCTGCCCACGTGCACTGCCATTTGCTGCCTGCACATCAGCCAGGGGTGCTGTTGCTGTGACCACTCCTGCTGGAACCGAAGACTCCCGACTGGGATTCCATCGCTCCACAGCCCAGCCCCAGGACCCAGTTGCCCACCCACTCCTGCCTCTGGGGTTGTCATGTCGGGGCAAACACTATCTGTGACCACTGACAACCCCCGGCCAGAGAGGCAGAGGGGGCACCAGCTTCAGTGCCACCGAAGTTGGTGTCCTGGTGGAGCAAGTCCTGGGGCAGTATGATGCCCTCTTCGGAAGTTCCCGCGCCGACAAGGAAGGACGGACTCGGATCTGGACTGACATCGTGACTGCCATCAACGCGGAGGGGGTGGCAGTCCGCGACTTACAACGTGTCAGGAAGCGCTGGGAGGACTTCAGGTCCAGGACCCTGAACAAGGCCCGGCGCCTCTTGAAGGCAGCGGATGCCAAGGGGCGCCGGGGCCACTTGTCGGAAGAACAGATGAGGGTCCTGGAACGCATATCCCCAGCGCTCCACGTCCAGGTCCTAGAGAAGCAGACCCGTCTGGAGTCGAGCGGTGAGTGTACATGCATCCTGATTGTGAGCAGTGCGTGTGGTGATTATTCAGTAGTGTGCAGGTTGCACATCTGTTTGTATGGGGTCGAGTATGGGTGGGGGTGTACAGGGCCGTGGGGCTGACACATGCGAGGGCTGTAATGTGTGAGACATGGATGGTGCTTGTGTGTGTAGGCTTGCATGCCAAATGCAGTTGTGTGGGCACACCTGTTTGGATGAATGTGTATGTAAGTAGACATGTCCGTGATGTCACGTATGTATGTTCTTTCGGCTGCATGTATCAGCACTGTGTACATGTGCATGTGTGTGTATTTGACAAGGGTGCAACAGTGATGCAACATGGATGCATGTGACAGCGGTATGTGGAAGCCTGATTGGCAGATGTGACATGGATGCGCCACTGAAGAGTGCGACACTTGGCAGAGGTGTACACATGCATGCAAGTGTGGTGGTGTGTGTACATGTGTGGTGCACTTCCTGTGTTGCATGTGATGTCTGGCTCACCTTTGGCTGCTCATGCTGTTGTATGTGTATGGATGGTGGTGGCAGTTGCGATATGGCTGTGGTATGGCTCATGTGTGCGAGTTGTAATGACATGTGTGTTGGGGATTGTGATAACATGTCTGAGGTTTGCCAATACCACTCATGTGCAACTGTCATGTGTGTATGTGTCCATTGTACAGTGCCCTGATGCCTGTGTTTTGTTTCTCCCTGTCTGCAGCGTCAACTGATGAAGAGGGCGGAGAAGGTACTGTGGAGCACAGCGGCGGGGATCCCACCGCCAGCCGGAGACGCAAGGCCCGGCTCGCCTCCCGTGTTGTCATCTCGTTGGGGAGTGAGGAGTCCGGTGCCGCATCCCAGGCCGCAGCTGCCGGGGGGAGGTCCAAGAGGCGGAGGTTGGAGTTGGACTCCTCGGCAGCAGAAGGGGCAGCTGGGACCCCACAGGGCCCAACAGGGGAAGATGGCACGAGTCATCCAGGTTGGTGGGGGGTTTGGTGGAGGAGGAGGCCATGCAAGCACCAGAGACGGGGTCTGGAGGTGGGGATCCCACTGGTGCTAGTGGTGCAGTGCAGGACCAGGGACAGGAGGCAGCACAGGCCGCCACGGAGGTGCCTGTGTGCAATCCTGTCCCGATCCTGTCCCTGCATCATCTTGCACCAGCAGGGATGCCTACGTCCAGACCCGTTTTCAGGCAGGGGATGAGCTCACGTCAACTGGCCTTCCTCTGCCTGCGGACGTGGCTATCCAGGTCCGGGTTGAGCCTGTCCTGGCTGGTGTGGCGTTGCGTCAACGGGCCATGCGAGGTGACCTGCAGTCTTTTCATGAAGAGACTGCAAGTCATCTCGAATGGCTCGTTGACCACGTCAGCCTGCTGGGACAGGTCACCAAGGCCGGATTCCTCCGTCTGATGGGGCTTGCTCCGACCCCCTCCTCAACTGGACCCCCTACGCGCCAGTCGTCCTCTGTGCCATCTTCCCACCCATCAGTCACCTGGGTGCCCTGTGGAGCTGCCTCTGACGGTGCGGCCAGGCTGGTGGAGGAGGCATCCCTGCCACAGTCGGGAGTCGGACGTCCAGCAGGGGTGGCCACATCAACAACTGCACCCCAGCCGGCGGAGGATGTGCAGGCAGCAGGAGGCAGTGCACGGGCAGAGGCACAGCAGCAGCAGCAACGTGGTGGGAGCCATGAAGGCTTGGGGCCTTCAACATCGGAGGGGCAGGTATCGGCCGGAGGGCAGGTTGACCCAGGACGGGGTGTGTCTTCTGTGTGGCAACGGTTGGGCCAGCAGATAGGTGCGGAGCGGCGGCGGGCGGGCGGAAGAGGCGCGGCTCACAATGGTCAGGGCGGAGAACTCCATGCGGAGGGCCCTGAGGCGGGCCGAGTGCCTTGAGGCAATCCGCAGGGGGTTGGAGGAGGAGACGGCGTCGTCCCTGCGGACCCTCGGGGCCATGGAACAGGACCGCCTCCGGGACATCGAACAGGAGTTCGATGATGCCCTGGCCCGGAACACCACGGAGTGAGCCGCTGGACTTGCCCGCCGCCTTTGTATATAGTTCTTTAGTTTTAGGTTTCCTTTGTTTCTTCTTATGATTTGGAGTCGACGAACACTGCTCCACTTTTTGTATATAGTTGCATTTTAGTTAGGGTTTTTTGTAGGTTTCCTTTGTTCAGTTGGGCTCATGGACCCTTGGATGTTTTTTACATAGTTCTTCATTGGATTGATTTTATTTTTAATTTGACTTTGGACAACATTTTTTTGGATTAGGATTTGTAGTTTTGATTTTTTTAGACGGACATGCAGCTTATCTTTTTTTCATTGCCATTGTAGTTTGTTTCATTTCATTTGCATTCATTTTTTTTTAATACAATTTTGTTTTCATACTTCACTGTGTGGTATCATCTCATTGGTTTCATGCATGTCATGTTGGGTGTTTTCCCATTCAATTGCAACCATTGTGTGTGACGGACATGGGTTCATTTGCTTTATGAACATTGGGGGTGTAAAATGTAATTTCAATTTCCATGTGGGTGAATGGGTTACTTGGTAGGGCTTTTTGGCTGTGGAGGCTGACCATAACGCACATGATTGGGGATTGTGAGGACCTGGTGGAGGCTGCCCATGGTGGCTGGGTGGTGGGGGTTATAGGGGACATGAGTGGGGGCCTCGTGGGGGCTGCCCATGGTGGCTGGGGGGTGGGGGTGGTAGGAGACATGGGTGGGGGCCTGGTGGAGGGTGCCCCACACTGCTAGGGGGTGGGGGCGGTGGGAGACATGAGTGGGGGCCTGGTGGAGGCTGCCCATGGTGGCTGGTGGGTGGGGGCGGTGGGAGACATGAGTGGGGGCCTGGTGGGGGCTGCCCCACACTGCTGGGGGGGTGGGGGTGGTGGGAGACATGAGTGGGGGCCTGCTGGGGGCTGCCCCTGCAATGCTGGGGGGTGGGGGTGGTGGGAGACATGAGTGGGGGCCTGGTGGGGGCTGCCCCTGCACTGCTGGGGGTGGGGGTGATAGGGGACATGAGTGGGGGCCTGGTGGAGGGTGCCCCACAGTGCTGGGGGGTGGTGGTGCAGGGGAACATGAGTTGGACATGGGTGGGGGCCTGCTGGCAGGTGCCCCACAGTGCTGGGGGGTGAGGGTGGTGGGGAACATGAGTTGGACATGGGTGGGGGCCTGCTGGCAGGTGCCCCACAGTGCTGGGGGGTGGGGGTGGTGGGGAACATGAGTTGGACATGGGTGGGGGCCTGCTGGCAGGTGCCCCACAGTGCTGGGGGGTGGGGGTGGTGGGGAACATGAATTGGACATGGGTGGGGGCCTGCTGGCAGGTGCCCCACAGTGCTGGGGGGTGGGGGTGGTGGGGAACATGAGTTGGACATGGGTGGGGGCCTGCTGGCAGGTGCCCCACAGTCCTGGGGGTGGGGGTGGTGGGGAACATGAGTTGGACATGGGTGGGGGCCTGCTGGCAGGTGCCCCACAGTGCTGGGGGGTGGGGGTGCAGGGGTACATGAGTTGCACATGGGTGGGGGCCTGCTGGCAGGTGCCCCACAGTGCTGGGGGGTGGGGGTGCTGGGAGACATGGGTGGGGGCCTGGTGGAGGCTGCCCATGGGGAGTGGGGGGTGGGGGTGGTGGGAGACATGGGTGGGGGCCTGGTGGAGGCTGCCCCTGGTGGCTGGGGGGTGGGGGTGCTGGGAGACATGGGTGGGGGCCTGGTGGAGGATGCCCCTGCACTGCTGGGGGGTGGGGAGGGTGGGAGACATGGGTGGGGGCCTGGTGGAGGCTGCCCATGGTGGCTGGGGGGTGGGGGTGCTGGGAGACATGGGTGGGGGCCTGGTGGAGGCTGCCCCTGCACTGCTGGGGGGTGGGGGGGTGGGAGACATGGGTGGGGGCCTGGTGGAGGCTGCCCATGGTGGCTGGGGGGTGGGGGTGATAGGGGACATGGGTGGGGGCCTGTTGGAGGCTGCCCCTGCACTGCTGGGGGGTGGGGGGTAGGAGACATGGGTGGGTGCCTGGTGGAGGCTGCCCCTGCACTGCTGGGGGGTGGGGGTGGTGGGAGACATGGGTGGGGCCTGCTGGCAGGTGCCCCACAGTGCTGGGGGGTGGGGGTGGTGGGGAACATGCGTTGGACATGGATGGGGGCCTGCTGGCAGGTGCCCCACAGTGCTGGGGGTGGGGGTGGTGGGAGACATGAGTTGGACATGGGTGGGGGCCTGGTGGAGGCTGCCCCTGCACTGCTGGGGGGTGGGGGTGCTGGGAGACATGGGTGGGGGCCTGGTGGAGGCTGCCCCTGCACTGCTGGGGGGTGGGGTGGTGGGAGACATGGGTGGGGGTGGTGGGAGACATGGGTGGGAGCCTGGTGGAGGCTGCCCCTGCGGAGTGGGGGGTGGGGGTGGTGGGAGACATGGGTGGGGTCCTGGTGGAGGCTGCCCCTGGTGGCTGGGGGGTGGGGGTGCTGGGAGACATGGGTGGGGGCCTGGTGGAGACTGCCCCTGGGGAGTGGGGGGTGGGGGTGATAGGGGACATGGGTGGGGGCCTGGTGGAGGCTGCCCCTGCCCCTGCACTGCTGGGGGGTGGGGGGGTTGGAGACAAGGGTGGGGGCCTGGTGGAGGCTGCCCCTGCACTGCTGGGGGGTGGGGGTGGTGGGAGACATGGTTGGGGCCTGCTGGCAGGTGCCCCACAGTGCTGGGGGGTGGGGGTGGTGGGGAACATGAGTTGGACATGGGTGGGGGCCTTCTGGCAGGTGCCCCACAGTGCTGGGGGGTGGCGGTGGTGGGGAACATGAGTTGGACATGGGTGGGGGCCTCCTGGCAGGTGCCCCACAGTGCTGGGGGGTGGGGGTGATGGGAGACATGAGTTGGACATGGGTGGGGGCCTGGTGGAGGCTGCCCCTGCACTGCTGGGGGGTGGGGGTGCTGGGAGACATGGGTGGGGGCCTGGTGGTGGGTGCCCCTGGTGGCTGGGGGGTGGGGGTGGGGGGAGACATGGGTGGGGGCCTGGTGGTGGGTGCCCCTGCACTGCTGGGGGGTGGGGGTGGTGGGAGACATCGGTGGGGGCCTGGTGGAGGCTGCCCCTGGTGACTGGGGGGGTGGTGGTGGTGGAGACATGGGTGGGGGCCTGGTGGAGGCTGCCCCTGGTGGCTGGGGGGTGGGGGTGGTGTGAGACATGGGTGGGGGCCTGGTGGAGGCTGCCCCTGGGGAGTGGGGGGTGGGGGTGGTGGGAGACATGGGTGGGGGCCTGGTGGAGGCTGCCCCTGGTGACTGGGGGGGTGGGGGTGCTGGGAGACATGGGTGGGGGCCTGGTGGAGGCTGCCCCTGGTGACTGGGGGGGTGGGGGTGGTGGGAGACATGGGTGGGGGCCTGGTGGTTGGTGCCCCTGGTGGCTGGGGGGTGGAGGTGCTGGGAGACATGGGTGGGGGCCTGGTGGTGGGTTCCCCGGCACTGCTGGGGGATGGGGTGGTGGGAGACATGCGTGGGGGCCTGGTGGAGGCTGCCCCTGGTGACTGGGGGGGTGGGGGTGGTGGGAGACATGGGTGGGGGCCTGGTGGAGGCTGCCCCTGGTAGCTGGGGGTGGGGGTGGTGTGAGACATGGGTGGGGGCCTGGTGGAGGCTGCCCCTGGAGAGTGGGGGGTGGGGGTGGTGGGAGACATGGGTGGGGGCCTGGTGGAGGCTGCCCCTGGTGACTGGAGGGTGGGGGTGCTGGGAGACATGGGTGGGGGCCTGGTGGAGGCTGCCCCTGGTGGCTGGGGGGGTGGGGGTGGTGGGAGACATGGGTGGGGGCCTGGTGGTTGGTGCCCCTGGTGGCTGGGGGGTGGGGGTGCTGGGAGACATGGGTGGGGTCCTGGTGGTGGGTGCCCCTGCACTGCTGGGGGGTGTGGGTGCTGGGAGACATGGGTGGGGGCCTGGTGGAGGCTGCCCCTGGTGGCTGGGGGGGTGGGGGTGCTGGGAGACATGGGTGGGGGCCTGGTGGAGGCTGCCCCTGGTGACTGGGGGGGTGGGGGTGGTTGGAGACATGGGTGGGGGCCTGGTGGTTGGTGCCCCTGGTGGCTGGGGGTAGGGGTGCTGGGAGACATGGGTGGGGGCCTGGTGGTGGGTGCCCCTGCACTGCTGGGGGATGGGGGTGGTGGGGAACATGAGTTGGACATGGGTGGGGGCCTGCTGGCAGATGCCCCACAGTGCTGGGGGGTGGGGGTGGTGGGGAACATGAGTTGGACATGGGTGGGGGCCTGCTGGCAGGTGCCCCACAGTGCTGGGGGGTGGGGGTGCTGGGAGACATGGGTGGGGGCCTGGTGGAGGCTGCCCCTGCACTGCTGGGGGGTGGGGGTGGTGGGAGACATGGGTGGAGCCTGCTGGCAGGTGCCCCACAGTGCTGGTGGGTGGGGGTGGTGGGGAACATGAGTTGGACATGAGTGGGGGCCTGCTGGCAGGTGCCCCACAGTGCTGGGGGGGTGGGGGTGGTGGGGAACATGAGTTGGACATGGGAGGGGGCCTGCTGGCAGGTGCCCCACAGTGCTGGGGGGTGGGGGTGGTGGGAGACATGAGTTGGACATGGGTGGGGGCCTGGTGGAGGCTGCCCCTGCACTGATGGGGGGTGGGGGTGCTGGGAGACATGGGTGGGGGCCTGGTGGTGGGTGCCCCTGGTGGCTGGGGGGTGGGGGTGGTGGGAGACATGGGTGGGGGCCTGGTGGTGGGTGCCCCTGCACTGCTGGGGGGTGGGGGTGATGGGAGACCTGGGTGGGGGCCTGGTGGAGGCTGCCCCTGGTGACAGGGGGGGTGGGGGTGGTGGGAGACATGGGTGGGGGCCTGGTGGAGGCTGCCCCTGGGGAGTGGGTGGTGGGGGTGGTGGGAGACATGGGTGGGGGCCTGGTGGAGGCTGCCCCTGGGGAGTGGGGGGTGGGGGTAGTGGGAGACATGGGTGGGGGCCTGGTGGAGGCTGCCCCTGGTGGCTGGGGGTGGGGGTGCTGGGAGACATGGGTGGGGGCCTGGTGGAGGCTTCCCCATGGTGAGTGGGGGCTGGGGGTGGTGGGAGACATTGGTGGGGGCCTGGTGGAGGCTGCCCCTGTGGAGTGGGGGGTGGGGGTGGTGGGAGACATGGGTGGGGGCCTGGTGATGGGTGCCCCTGCACTGCTGGGGGGTGTGGGTGCTGGGAGACATGGGTGGGGGCCTGGTGGAGGCTGCTCCTGGGGAGTGGGGGGTGGGGGTGGTGGGAGACATGGGTGGGGGCCTGGTGGAGGCTGCCCCTGGGGAGTGGGGGGTGGGGGTGGTGGGAGACATGGGTGGGGGCCTGGTGGAGGCTGCCCCTGGTGACTGGGGGGGTGGGGGTGGTAGGAGACATGGGTGGGGGCCTGGTGGAGGGTGCCCCTGGTGACTGGGGGAGCAGGGGGACATGCGTTGGTGGGCAGTAGTGCAAGTTGACATGTGGGTTGGCTGGGGGCCATGGCCATGGTGGATGGTGTGCCTGCAGGACATGTGCAGGGTAGGCCCCTGTGGTGTGAGCCACCTGCAGGGGCCGTGGAGGGTGTAGAGGGGACACCTGGGAGGACCCACACGTGCAATTCACGTGTGCTGCTCCCGGCGCACCCCTGTAATACACGTACCCTGATGAGATCGCGTGTGGAACTTCCCGCGCACCCCTGGAATACACGTACCCCGCTCAATCGCGTGTGTAACTTCCCGCGCACCCCTCTAATACACGTACCCTGATGGAATTGCGTGTGGAACTTCCCGCGCACCCCCGAAATACACGTACCCCGCTCTATCGCGTGTGTAACTTCCCGCGCACCCCCGAAATACACGTACCTCGCTCAATCGCGTGTGTAACTTCCAGCGCGTCCCCGAATTACACGTAGCCCGCTCCCCCAGGCCCGATCGCGTGGAAAAATTCACGCGAACCCCTGAAATACGCGTAGCCTGCTCCCCCAGGCCTGATCGCATGTAAATGTTCACGCGAACCTCTGAAATACACGTAGCCCGCTCCCCCCGGCCCGATTGCGTGAAAAAGTTCACGTGAACCCCTGAGATACACGTAGCCCGCTCCCCCAGGCCCGATCGCGTGTAAATGTTCACGCGAACCCCTGAAAGACACATAGCCTGCTCCCCCAGGCCCGATCACGTGAAAGAGTTCACGCGAACCCCTGAGATACACGTAGCCCGCTCCCCCAGGCCCGATCGCGTGAGAAAGTTCACGCGAACCCCTGAAATACACGTAGCCCGCTCCCCCAGGCCCGATTGCGTGAAAAAGTTCACGCGAACCCCTGAGATACACGTAGCCCGCTCCCCAAGGCCCGATCGCGTGAGAATGTTCACACGAACCCCTGAAATACACGTAGCCCGCTCCCCCAGGCCCGATCGCGTGTGAAAGTTCACGCGAACCCCTGAAATACACGTAGCCCGCTCCCCCAGGCCCGATCGCGTGAGAAAGTTCACGCGCACCCCCGGAATACACGTACCCCGCTCAATCGCGTGTGTAACTTCCCGCGCAACCCCAAAATACACGTGCCCCGCTCGTACAGGCACTATTGCTGTATGTTGCCACTTTTGTAATGCGTAGGGACGCTACCGCCTGCCTTCGTGTGGCGGACGTGTTTGGGCTTGTGCGTGTCTTTCGCTGTGCGTGGCTTTGCCCTATACGATTCCATGAATACGTGTGGTTCGGGTGCGTGTGGGCGTTCCGTCTGCTTCCCTGCAGTACATCCCCAGTTACGCCCTTATTTTCGCGAGTTGTTCCCTATTCCGCGCGTTACGCCCCGTGTTCCGCCCACTTTCTAGTGTATGCGCAGAGGTTGTGCGCTTTCACTGTGCGCATCGCGCACGTCTTTCGGGATGTTGCAGTGACGTGTACGCCATGCACGGGTTTGGCGCACATCCCGAGGAAGACACGCGCAGGGACTTCCATGAATCGCACGCGTGCGCGTGCGCCTGTTTTGTTCCGCTTGCGCCTGCTTGCGCCTGCTTGCGCATAGATTTTCGGCGCATGTTTGTTCCATGAATCGGCCCCTTAATCTTTAAGCTGTACATTGCAGATCTACCAGCGGCATTACTGGAGTGTAACTAATTTCCTCCAAGAATTAACGGACATCAGATAGATTGGGCAATCTATGTTGATAACTTGGTGCTTGTAGACACCACGCAAATAGGCCTACAGAGACAGTTGAACAACTTGGAAGTATACCTGCAAAAGAATGATTTGGAAATAAATGTCAAAAAGTCAAAAATTGTCTCCTTTGGCTCGAACCTTGTAAAAAAAAGAAAAACACTTTAAATGGTTTATGGCGGGTAAACAACAAGAAAGCACAGTTAGCGTTCAATTTCTGTGCATTCTCTTTAATAAATCAATAAGAGAATGGCAGTGGACTCAAGACCTTAAAATGAGAATGAAGAGCCTAATGCTGCAAGGTGCCAAATTACACACGGACTATGGCAAATTCACACACAACCCTGTGATTATGTTTTACCGGAAGAGGGTAGTAGCTGCAATAACTTTTGGTAGGGAAGCTGGATTTAATATCAGTAGAGAAACATGGAATGTGTTTGAAGGGCAATTCTGGTGCAAGGTCCTCCTTTTGCCAAGAAATGTATTGATGTTTGCCATCCGCTATGAACTTGGGTTACAGTCTTTGTTTACTACAGTGCTCTGGAAATCGGTGGCAATGATGAGGAAAATGTCAATGGAGTCATCAGCAATCCCTTATCACATGTTAAATCCGACACCTGAAAAGCCTCATCTAGGCCTGTTGAAGGAATGGACAAGGAAGAGCCATACGCACTTGGAGTATGCTCACATTAATATAGAGACACTTTGGAACAATCCTTGTGCAACAAAGAAAAAGTTAACATATTGTGATTGGATCGACACTTTCAAAAAACCATCTAAACTTGCCAAGACACTAGGGGGCCGATTCATGGAACAAACGTGCGCCAAAAATCCCAGCGCAAGCAGGCGCAAGGTTGCGCAAGCGTGAGAAAGCAAGCGCACGCGAACGCGTGTGATTCAAGGAAGGCGCTGCGCTTGTTTCCCACTGGTTGTGCGCCAAACTGGTGCATGTCGCACGCGGGCACACACGTCATCAAATGGTGTGTGCTACGCGCACAGCAAAAGCACACATAGCGCAGCGCACACAGCAAAAGTAGGCGGAACAGTGGGCGTAACATGCGGAATGGGGAATGACCTGTGAAAAAGAAGGCGTAACTGGGGAAGTACTGCAGGGAACTACACGGAACGCCCACACGCTCGAGAACAACCCACATTCATGGATACGAATATGGGAAACTCGTGTACGGCAAAAGACGCACACAGGCATGAATGCATCCGCCACACGAAGGCAGGCGGAAGCGTCCACGCGCACAGTATAAAAGTGCGTGCAAACAACAAACACGTATATACAGCTATTATGAATGCCCCATTTGTGGCAGCACTGATCGTGGGACACCGCAGGAGGAGGAGAATAGCCAGGGCACGCATTTTTTCACCACGGACAAGACTTTTTGGGATGCCTGACGACCAGGTCTACGGCAGGTATAGGTTTCCACCCCATATCATCCTAGAACTGGTCAGGGTTTGAGAAGATGACCTTAGATCCCCCACCCTTTGCTCCCAAGCATTGAGCCCCTTGGAGAAGGTGCTCAATGTCCTGCATTTTTTGGCCACTGGGTCATTTCAGCGGACTACTGCCATAGTGCGGGGGGGGTCTCACAGGCCACGAAGTCACGCTGCCTACACCAGGTCTTGGCAATCATGACAGCGCGCCCCTCAGTCCACAGGCACATATACATGCCCAGAACACCCGCAGAAAGGCAGGCTGTTGTCCTGGACTTTTACAGGGTGGCACACTTCCCCAAAGTGCTCGGTGCCATAGATTGCACCCATGTGGCCCTATGTCCACCTAGGGCCACTGAGCACATCTACCGAAACCGCAAGCACTGGCATTCCATCAATGTACAGGTGGTATGCGATGCAAAGGGAATCATCACCTCTGTCCATGCAAACTACCCTGGCTCCACCCATGACAGTTTCATATACAGAATGTCCGCCCTGAGCTGGGCCCTGGAAGCTGGGCAGCATGGCGACACATGGCTCCTAGGTGAGTACAAATGCCCTTGCACATGCATGCATGTCACACACACACACACAAATACACAAAGCCCAATAATCACAACCATTATCACCTCTCCAGGGGACAGTGCCTACCCTCTGAGCAACCACATGATGACGCCAATCCGGAACCCCACCACACCACCCAGGTAAGATACAATGCGGTCCATATTGCAACCAGGGCCATAGTGGACCGCACATTCGGAGTGCTCAAGTCACGCTTCCGCTCCCTTGACCGCTCTGGTGGGCAGCTACTCTATGCACCCCCAGTACTGTGCAGGATCATTGTGGCAGCATGTGTCCTGCACAATGTTGCAACACGGCAGGGCATACCGGTGGACATGGTGGTGCCCCCACATCCCCAACCACAGGCACAGGCGCTGCCCATGGGTGGGGATAGGGCACGTGGCGAGGATGCCCGGACCCAGCTTGTGTACACATTTTTCACCTAAACTCCCACCCCTGCGGAGTGCACACAGGTGTTAGGGAGAATTCTCTGTTTAGGCTGAATTTCCTAACCTAGTGAGTTCCCCAGCAGCTTGCTGGATTTCTGGAGTTTGTTTTTGTCCATCCTGTCAAGAGTGAGACTCTTTTTCCCCACTCTTGGACATGAATGTGGTTAATTCCTTCCATTCTTTTACTCCATAGGGTCTCATGTCTTTGCTATGTGTGTTACACCGCACCCTCCGTGCCGTAACACTGGGGTGTCCTAGAGGATCCCCACCATAGACTCCATACCCTGGGACTGACTACTGTCTCCCAGGGCATGCAAAGTCACCATTGGCTTTACTAGACCTAAATTTACTAACAGAACTAGTACAAACCATCCTATTGTGGATGTACTAGTAGGGGTAATTCGATTACCCCTGGGTCTGGTATTCGAGGGGGCACTGTCCCATCCCCCCTCGTCGAGTTTTGGCTGGTGGCAGTGGAAACTACTTGTTATATTCGACCCCGAATACAACTGTATGGGATTCTTCCCATTGTTGGAGGCTAATACTTTTTCACGTTAGTCTCTAACATACCGGCGGTTTATTTGTCTTAAATAAATCTACCGGTCGGTATTTTCTGCCAGAACTCGGTTTTTAAAATGGCGTCTGTGTTCACCTCTGTAACTCCGAACCAAAGGTTGAGCTCTTTGTTCCACTTTTGGCGGGCTTCTACACAGAGGCCCTCCAGAGTGGTGCCATTCTGTCTGGGTACCACAGGCGGTGCGGGATGGGGTTTAGGCACCCTGGACTGAGTTGCCTTGCCAACTCCAGTCGCACTCTGGTGTGATTGGCCCAAGTGGTGAGCCACCCCGCTCACCACTTAGCGTGTTTTCATTGACAGCTAGGCTGAATGAATGGGGGTTTGCTGCATAAAAGCAGGGCTTTTGGGACTGGATCTTCAGAAGTCGCCACAGGACCTAAGAATCCGACGAGGGTAAAGCGGAGCTGACCTGCAACGACGACACCTCCGGTGGAGCCCTGCTGAACCAATTCACCACTTCCTAACGACAGAGGAGATCTCCACGCTGGAGAGTCTTCTCCCCCTGACTGGTGGGAACAACCAGTCCCTTTGCTTTTTCTTCACTTCCAGGGCGTAGTGGTCGAATTGCCATGCTGAGCACACCGGCAACCGGATAGCCACTAGCCCATACTGCGACCAAAAGGTGGTGCCTTGTGACGGAGCACTCCGCGGCTGGTCTCTTCCCTGTTGGTGCAACGATCTGCAACTTTCCTTCGACGACGAGATCATCTCATCTCTTGGCAAAGCACCGACTTGCATCCACCACCAGGAACAACTGCCCCCGCCGGAGCTGTCTCTTCACATACAAGGTACCGTGTCCGCCTGGCTTCCCTTGTGACGGTTAGCGTGAGGTGTCTTAATCCTTGCCTCTCCATTTGGGTCGCCTCCAGACCTTCTTAACTTTCTGTTCTGAACTGGTCCAATCTTTCTATAACAATTTGCGACAAAGACTCGAAGTGTATTTCCACTGTGATACTTTTTGGGACATATCGCCTTGCCTCTCTCCGAGTGGGCCTGGCCTCTGAACTTTGTGATCCACAGTAGACCCTGCCTTGCGGGCCTTGCATTTGCTTCGTAAAAGTGTTGGTACCGAGTTGGTTTCATACCCTGCCTTTTTCTCTCCCGTTCTAACGAATATTAGGGTGCCATCTAGGTTAAAGCATTCACCTCTGTCTGCAAATAAGTGGTGCCGTTGAACCTAGCCTTGTCGAAATATTGTTAGAGGAGTGAGATACTTATAGTAATTGTAATCGAAGTTGTTTGCCGTATTAGTGCCAGTGTGTTTTTCATAGATGTGTTTTTATAAATAAATAACTATATATCTTTACACCCAAGCTCTTTTCCGTGTCTGCTTGTTCTACTGTGTAAATTGCCCTATCTTGTATACTCCACATACTGCCTAACTCTTCTTGAGGGAAGTCTGACTGCTCAGCCACAGCTACCAAGTGAATCTGTGTGGTACAGACTGCTACCAAGTGGGTTTACTGCCAAACACCTGTAGGCCTAAATCTTTTGCAGTGGTCCCAGAGGAAACTGCACAGGTTTCCGCTTAACAACAGGCCTGGCACATACCAGGTGACAATCGATGATGACAAAGAGACAGTCAACTGTCACAACCTTACCACCCTGAGATTGTTGCCATGGAAGTGCCACATTGTGTGCATCCCTAGCTACTTAAACACAAGCAATCTTGTGTGACCAAAAGGCACACATGCAAGGTGTGAATCACACACACCTGCAAAACAGGCCATGACTATCACTGGTATGTCACTCAAACCCTCCCAAAGCACAACATGACATGGCAAGCAATAGCCATACACCAACACAGAACCAATAAGGTACACATTGCCATGTGAAAAATGTAAATTGGCATCAGACAATGATGCCTGACATGGAATCAGATGAAATGACTGACCAACAACCTCCCACCCAAAATAAGTCATACCCAAATGCATTCCAAAAGTCGAAGTTGTAACATAACAATGAATGCCTGTCTACATGCACATTGTGCATTGCAAAATCAACACTGCAGCTTCTGTGTGCCATGTCCACCTCCTGCAACACACTGTTCAGTGCACAGCACAGTTAACAGCCATTGCATGTGATGCACACCCTGAGCATCACATCTAAGCGACAAACCATATCAAAAAGCAAATTAGGCATGTACAGGATCCACAGTTGGTCATAGGACATGTGCTGCAGGGACAGAGTGGGCACCAGAAGGAAAACAGAGTGTACACGTGGATATGGAAGGGTGGTTGTACATGTAGTGCATTATAGTGCGAGTGTGTGGGGCAGTAGGGACATGCACTCAACATATGCATGTGCAATGAAGTGACCATCAGTGTCCTCTACACACCACATGTCAACATTCACCATGTGTACACCCCTGCATGTCAAACCAAAACTATCCCCTCACACCTGAAAGGTAAACACAACACATGAACAGGCATTGACCAGCAGAACACATCATGTACATAGAATACCACAATTACAATGTCAGGGTGCCCCTCACACTGCAGGGCAAGGCAACTATCACCAACCAAGCACCACCCCTCCCTCACAAATCACCATGACCCACTGAACAACTGCACACGGGGTTATGGAGCCTTCATCCTTGAATTTCACCTGGCCACAGGATCACCCTTTCCCTTTGTCACCATCTCCCACCTTGTGTGTAAAATGTTGCCTGCAACCTCGGAGTCCACCTTGATTTGCAAAAACACTAAATCCAAGAGAACTCAAAGCAGGCCAACACAGAAGCCAAGAAAAAAACCTGCAGGCAGAAAAACTAACCAGAACAGCCTCCAGTAGATGACTTGAAGTAGCAGTACCTCACAAAGGCCAAGTACTACCACAATGACGTAACAACTAAGGTAGCACAGTAAAACAATGTCACAACAGGATGTGTACCGTGTGGTACATAACATAGAATGAAGCACCACAAACGGATGTGTACTGTCACTGCTCCCGTGTACAGGTGCAGGAGTGGCACAAACCAACCACCCCCACCGTGGTCTGGGTGGCTGCAAGGTCAAACTCACACAGGCCTCTGAGACCCTGGTGGGGAAGAAGGGTCAGGTATATGCAGTCGGGACAGGCGTTGACATACTGGATAACCGGAATGAGGGGCAGGAGAGGGGAGTAGGATTGACACAGGAAAGTAGGAAATGGCCAAGAATGTAGTACTCACATTAACACATACACAATCATACCAAACTTGTTCATCATGCACATAACAGCAATTCACTGAAATGGAAGTCAAAGAGAAACTTATCTCTGGGGTGAGTGCTGGCCTCCTGCCTGCGCACTCTCAGGTCCGGTAACAGGAGCACTTCAATGCTGCAAAGAGAGCCACAGTTAAAAATCTGTGCGTGCCCATAGCACACAAACACACCACCAAATATGCCCCAAAGTAACAAACTACTCTACAAACAGACAATCTGGTGTGGATGCTTCGTACCTATACGTAACATTACCCCTGTGATGGTTCATACACAGTCAATGCAGTAAGTCAGGCGCCGGTGGGTGCGTGGCAAATGGAACACCAATGTGTCACGAATCACACAACATGCAATGTTCACTGGGTAAGCAGACAGACGCATATAGCAAGGTATGACTTCCAAACAAGTTGTGTTCCACCATGACCGAAATAAAGTAGGCAGTGCATGTTTCAAATTCTACATGGAAATGAAATGCACTGCACCCGAGTCGGTCCCTTGCCATCTGTCCCTGTGAGCTGCTTCTTCCCATGTCTCGGAACGCTACATGGGTGATACACGTGCCTCAATGGACCATGGTGGACCGGAGGGAATTTGCCACTGCCCCTGCAGGTGCCCCAGACAACCTTACAATCAACTAGCCATGAGTCCACCAACACATCTGAGCTGTATTGTGCTTTTCAACACCAATATTCGTCCAAGCTCACCCTCAGTGCTGCTACTAAGCATGCATGTGCAACTGGCCTGGTGGAAGGTTTGCTTTGTTGTGGCCCCCCTGTGCTGCTCACCTTGCCTGGAGTCCCTTGAAACATGTCATCAGTTTTCGGATGTATGATTGCAATCCCTGTGCCTCTGCTTGCGCACACATGTGCATGTGGGCACCACCAAACGTGTCCAGATTCCAGACGTCCAATGGCCCATGTCTGCTTGCAAAGGTGGTCTGGAGGCTCATCGCCCTGCAGAAAGGGCATGAAACACATGATTAATGCATTAGATTCATCTGTGTGTGTCTCTTCAGGCATCACATCACTGGACCATGTCAGAGACGTACATCAGACATCACACCACAGTCCGTCTTTCACAGCCAAAGTGTGGAACACACTATCTACGGCATGAATTGCAACACGCACATGTACAGTAAAGATAAGAAACATACTACACAATGCATAGCAATGAATGTACACATGAATCATGAAACACCCCATCTAGCAAAAGCAGAACAGTGGTCAATAACACCCCAATCATCCCCACTAGGGGTGTTAACACAAGTTCCACAGCAGCAGACATGCCACAGATATGACAGTCCAAAGCCCTTGTGTAATAGGCTGTTACATCGAACCATCCTTGCGAGCCCATGGATAAGGGAAGCAGGAGTGGCATATGTGAGTCAAGGACCCCAAGCAGCAAACACATACACAAGACAAGCCTGAAGGGCCCAGCTGAAACAGACAGTGGATGCTTTCAAATGCCACAAAGCACCACACTGTCACATGAAAGCACAATAGACAAGCAATTTTAAACTATATTAACTAATTACACTAACTACGAAAAACCTACTTTACCTAATTAAAGTAACTATCAAACAGAAACTTAACTAACTAAACTAAAAGAAAAATCAAAAATGGCCACATACGACCCGGGGGGGGCACCCAGGAGGGGGGAGGTACAGGGTGCTGCTCAACACCCACATGTGATGATGCTGAGCCAAAAAAAAAAACTCCATGGGCTCAACACCTGCACAGCCCGACCTATGTGGGAGATAGATGGTCGTCCGAGTCTGGCTCATCCTGGAAAGGAGGACGTGGCACAGTAGCCTGGCCACGCCTAGCCGCAGCTTGCCCCTCGTTGGCAGCAAGTCTGCCGGACGGGTGAGCCTGGTTCTGTGTGGCGATGACTTGCAGGTCTGCATGCAGAACCGCCCGTGATACACGTGCTTCCTCTTGCAAGGTAGCACGTGTAACACGGAGTTCCTCCTGCAAGGCCTGGCTGGACAACCGCTGCACCTCCCGGCAAGCCTGTAGCTCAACCGAGATGGTATGCTCAAGCTGTGTAAACCTCTCCTCTGACTGCTCCCTCTGGGACATTAGAAGGACACCCAGAGTGGATTTGAGGGAAGCATACTCGTCCCTCAGAGCCTCCATGTGTGCCTCTGCGTGAGCAGCAATTGCTTGACGCAGAGACGACATTTCAGCCTGGCGTGCCCTGTCTGAGGCTGCCATGCCCAGCCTGAGCGACCGGGCCGTGGACCGTGCTGCCTGCTGCTGGAGAAGCACCTGCCTAGTAGGGGGGAGCACGGATCGGGCACCACGCTCCATGCTCTCAGTGATGTTCTCCATTGCTGCCCCCTGCCGTTCTGAATTGGCAGTCATGTCTTGCTCCCACTCAGTATACAGCGGTTGTGCGCGGCAACCGCATTACTGGGCTTGACCCCTGCGGGACCCAAGGACCGGTTGTCCTTGTCGTGTTGGCACCGCCCAAGGCTGCACGACTACATGCCCCCGTCGACGTGATGTCCCAGGCACATCAGTGACACGTGTGGAGGCTGACCCTGCGTCCCGATCCACCACGGGCGGAGGTTCCAAGACTGTCTGACCCCTCAGTGCAGGTGTCGCGGACAGAGGAGTGTCCACATCAGAATCACTCACCCCTGACACATGGACCTGATGCTCATCCAACTCGACATGGACATCAGAGTCCTCATCAGGGCTGGACTCATAGGCAGCCAGAGACAAGATGGCCTGTAGCACTTGGGGGTTTTCCCGGCCTGCCACCCCACGACCCCCACTTGTGCCGGGTTGATGTAGTGATACCAACCCTGTGCCTGGCATGACAACACCATCCTCCGGCTCCATTGCGTCATCATCTGAAAAATAGAGAGAAAAAAGGTTGCTACACCTGTCAGAAGCACACAACACAAACACACACCGACAACATCAGGCAGACATGTGACACACAAAATAGAACCCTGCATGCATGCTGGGTCAACTTTGAATTGCTTCTGTGATCAGACCTGTTGAAAGGTGTCAGTTTGCATTGAAATGGGTCTATGCAGTGCAGCCAATGTGTATGTTACTCATTACCTACATGTACAAGTACTTCATGGTGTGTGTCAGAAAATATGAAGGCAGTGCAAGGTCAACTTCAGGCATCACGTGCAATGTGCATTCAATGGGTAGCATATCTACAAGCAAAGCACCCCTCCACCTAAGTGCAAAAGCATGGATGCCTAGCATGTTATCAAAAGGCTGACCATAGACCTGTGCATTGACAGGCAGTGTTGACTAGCATCAGCAGCTTCATGTGAGTCAAGTGACAACACTGCAAATGATGATGGGACAGTTAACAGGACACATGATGAAATGTCTGGTGGCCACCCACGTGTGAAGAAGACACTACACCAGTTGGACAGAGTTATTGGCCATTAAACAGGCTGAGGCCTGTGACCCACCCGGATTGTCAGACCCTAAACATATGTGCAATGCAGTACTGAGCCACAGTAGCCATGGGAAGGCTGATGAAATGCCATGCAATGTATGTCACCCAGGACTTGTATTACAGTGATCATCCAGTCAAGGACACATAGGGGCATGCGTGCAATGCACATGGAGCATGAATGGGCACTCATGTCCCTGCGGGGCATCTGACCTTTGCACAGTACAAGTGAGATACCCTGCATCAAGTACTAAGGCTGTACCACACAGCATATGTCTGACAGATTGGTTGCGGGACGTTAGCATGTACACAGGACGCATTAACAGGGAAGTGCCCAATGGCAATATTGAAGCAGACCAGTGCAAAGGTGGAATTGGGGTGCAGAGCGGGGGGTGGAGGGGCAAGGGAGCATGCCTACATGGAGTACCCGCATGCAGGCAGACGACACATGCACGTCAGTCATGCTATGACATCGTGCCTGGGCTGAGAGGAAGGTCACCCCACGCTACATGCAGAAGGGTCAGTGAGCTGGGACATGGACCGGAGGGGCATACTGGTAACCAGCATGTGAGTAGGGTGCAATAGTGTTGATGCCGACAGTCGCCGTCTGCTCCACATGTCCACCATCCAGCAGAGCAGACATGCATCACGGAAGCATTGCATTACTTGCACATCCGAAACATGTACACATCACATGTAGTGGCAATCATGCACAACACATCCCACAAGTAAAACACACACGTCCTCAACAAACACGCATCTACACTCACTGGACTGGGCATCAAAGTCCGGCATCTCTCCCACTCCTTTGACCGATTCAGATGGTATGAACTCCACAACGAGTGACTCATGCGGAGTGAAGACTTCCTCCTCTGGTGCAGGCCCACCGTCAGTCACCAGAGTCAAGTTGTAATTTGAGGCACGCTTAGCCTTAGCGCTGCGTTTGATGTCATTCCAACGCTTTTTGCACTGTTGCGTCGTGCGCACCTCATGGCGAATGCACTGACATGTTCCACAACATGCTTCCAGTGGGTATCACGTTGGGCAGCCGTAGTCTGACTATTGGCACCCACTAGCATGTGGCCCCGCATGTAGCCCACGAGGAAGTCCAGTTCCTGTTGCAGAAAGGCTTCTCCTCGATGTGCAGGAGGTCGTGGCTGTGTGTGAGGTCCCAGCCTGTGCTGCAGGTGCAACCTTCCTCCTCTTGGATTGTGGCTCATACCCTGGCTGGCTAATGCCGCCCTGTCCAGTATGGCCAGTGGGTTTGGTGGATTGAGCCAAGGGAGTGGCAGGTGGAGGGACGACCAAAGGCCTGACTTCTGTCAGTGGCAGCTGGGTGCCCTCTAATGGACCCTGCGCAGCAACATCCGCTGTGGCAGGGTCATTGACCGCAACTGTCCTGGTTGGCAGACTCACAACCGGGGTGTTGTTGGGTGCATCTGCCCCTGCACTTGCCAACACCCGGCTGTTTGGGGCAGCAGATGACATAACTGCCCCAGGGACACGTGTCTTGGTCAGGGCAGCCCTGCGTGCCCCTACGGTTTCCCTCTTGGCCTGTTGGAAATCTTCCAAGGGCTCCTCAAGTGCCAACACAGGCTGCACTGGCAGACCCTGAGCCTGGGTGGCGGTGTCCACAGCTGCACCTGCAGCTACCACTACCCTTGGGCCCGTGGCAGACGATGGAACGGACTGCTGGGTCACACGGGCGCCAGTGCCAGATGCAGAAGCTGCATCTCCCGGAACCACAGGGGGTGGTGGCATGACTGCACCGACACATGGCACGACATTGTGCTCAAGTGGCGCACCCCTGCCTCTTCCCCCTCTGCGGCTGCCCTGGACACCCTGGAGTCCCCCTATTCCCTGGTCACCCCAGCCACGTCCCTGACCACGCCTGCCACGAGGAGGACGCCCAGCTGAGGCGCCCCTCATTTTTGGTGTCCTCCCAACCATGGCACAGATGTAGTAGTGCTGGCACAGATGGAGTAGTGCCAGTGGGAGGTGTACACCACAATTTACCTGGGTAATTGGGGTGAAGGGGGTGGGAAGCAAGATGTTAACAGCCCCCCTGCACCTGCAAGGCTGTATGTGACCCCGGTGATGTAGCGAAGGGTCACGCAACGCTCAGGCACCCCAAAACTGCTGGAAAACCGTACACGCAACCCTGCAGCCTATGTGCGTGGAAGCAACCTCCCGCAGTACGCGGTGGCACCCAGTAACACGAAAAACGCGTACGTGTGGGACACGCAGCTACTATGACATCAAAAACGGTGCGATACACAGGGGCAGTGGGAAAAATAGCATGCACGACTCACCGTCTGACTAGCGCAATGCAGAAAAACACACGTAGCCAATACCCCCGCCAAAAGAAGAGATACGTCCTTGATAGCTGTGAAGTTGTGATGGCGTGCGAAATAACATGAAGCAGCAACACACGTCGGTCTCCACGAAAGGCACATACAGCGAACTGCTGGCCCCGCTCACCTTTAACCCATGCTGAGGGAAACGCCCGCGCGTGTCACGTCACTTACGCGCGTAGGCCCTTTCCTCGGATTACACGCATTCACTCGTGGACGTGCATTTTTTTTGCGCGCACACTAATCCACTATGCCCACGTCACGGGGGAAACGCCAGTGCGCGTCATGTCACAGAAGTGCTTACACGCGAAGGGCCTTTGGTCCAATGAAATCGCTGACGCGCTCACGTGCTAAGGGCCTTTCCTCGAATTACACGCTGACATGCAATTTTTTCATGTGCCAAATCACTCCGTATCAAGCTGGTCACGCGAAAACACACAGAAGACCACGCTCCTGCCCTGAAGGCCATTTTCCTGCCCCCAAGAGCCCCGAGCACGCTCCCACCTGCCACCTGCTGCTGCCTTCCTGCCTGCTGCCCACGTGCCCTGCTATTTGCTGCCTGCACATCAGCCAGGGGTGCAGTTGCTGTGACCACCCCTGCTGGAACTGAAGACTCCCGACTGGGATACCATCGCTCCACAGCCCAGCCCCAGGACCCAGTTGCCCACCCACACCTGCCTCTGGGGTTGCCATGTCGGGCACACCACCATCTGAGACCACTGGCAACCCCCAGCCAGAGAGGCAGAGGGCCACCAGCTTCACTGCCACCGAAGTTGGTGTCCTGGTGGAGCAAGTCCTGGGGCAGTATGATGCCCTCTGTGGAAGTTCGCGCGCCGACAAGGAAGGATGGAACAGGATCTGGACGGACATCGTGACTGCCATCAACGTGGAGGGGGTGGCAGTCTGCAAATTCCAACATGTCAAGAAGCGCTGGGAGGACTTCAGGTCCAGGACCCTCAACAAGGCCCGGCGCCTCTTGAAGGCAGCGGATGCTAAGGGGCACCGGGGCCACCTGTCGGAACATCAAATGAGGGTCCTGGAACACATATACCCAGCGCTCCAAGTCCAGGTCCTTGAGATGCAGACCCGTCTGGAGTCGAGCGGTAAGTGTACATGCATACTGATTGTAAGCTGGGCGTCTGGTGGTGTGCCAGTAGTGTGCAGGTTGCACATGTGGTTTTGTAGGGCCATGTATGGAGGTGTATGTACAGGGCCGTGAGGCTAACACATGCAAGTCCTCTCATGTGTGAGACACATGGATGGTGCATGTGTGTGTAAGCTTGCATGCCAAATGCAGATGTGTGAGCACACATGTTTGAATTACTGTGTATGTAAGTTGGCATGGTTGTGGTGTCACACATGGATGTCAGTTCCAGCTGCATGTATCTGCACCGTGTACATGTGCATGTGTGTGTATTTCACAAGGGTGCAACAGTGATGCAACATGGATGCTTGGGACACTGATATGTAGAAGACTGATTGCCACATGTGACAAGGATGCCGATCTCATCACTGCAACAGTTGGTGGAGGTGTACACATGCATGTAAGTGTGGTGGTGTGTGTGCATGTCTAGTGCACTCCCTGTGTTTCATGTGATGTCTGGCTCACCTTTGGCTGCTCATGCTGTGGTATGTGTATGGATGGTGCTGGCTGTTGCCATATGGCTGTGGAATTGCTCATGTGTGTGAGTTGACATGCCATGTGTGTTGGGGATTGTGATGCCATGTCTGAAGTTTGACACTGCCACTCATGTGCAATTGGCATGTGTGTATCAGTCCATTATACAGTGTCCTGATGCCTGTCTCCTATCTCTCCCTGTCTGTAGCGTCAACTGATGAAGAGGGCGGAGAGGGTGCTGTGGAGCACAGCAGCGGGGATCACACCACCAGCTGGAGACACAAGGCCCGGCTCCCCTCCCAGGTTGTGATCTCGTCAGGGAGTGAGGAGTCCGGTGCCGCGTCCCAGGCCGCAGCTGCTGAGGGTAGGTCCAAGAGTCGGAGGTCGGAGTTGGACTCCTCGGCAGCAGAAGGGGCAGCTGAGACCCCACAGGGTCCGACGAAGGAAGATGGCACGGAGTCATCCAGGTTGGTGGGGGGTTTGGTGGAGGAGGAGGCCGCACAAGGGACAGAGACGGAGTCTGGACGTGGGGATTCCACTGGTGCCAGTGGTGCAGTGCAGGGGCAGGGACAGGAGGCAGCACAGGCTGCCACGGAGGTGCCTGTGTGTAATCATGTGTCAGGCTGAGAGGTCCTGTATCCGCGGAAGCTGCTGAACCCCCGACAATCCCCCTGAGATGTATTTCCCAGAACTAGTTTTCAATACAGCTCTGTAAACTACACCCCAAAGGGAAAGGGGGAATGGGACAACAAAACAACACCAGGCAGACTGCGTCAAGGCTAATCAGTGCTGAACCTGCAGAGGATAGAGAATAACATATACACTTCCTTAATTCACTTACTTAACCTTATGAATGGGAAGTCATTAATCCTTAACTAATAATTGAGAATCCTACCTGGTTCTTCTCTTGGAATTTCTTAGAGAAGCGGATAAGAAGCTGAAAATCTCTCTTACTTGCGATACTTGAAATTCCCAGCAACTTCTTACATTAGGCAAAACTGGAAGTCTTAGTTCTTTGTTTGTCTTTTTTCCAACATGCACTGGTAGTTCAATTAGATTGTCTTTAAAATGTTCTTTCTTGTCATTTCAAAACTTTTCAAACTATTTATAATTATCTTGAGTCTTTGAATCCTTGAAGAAAGAGGAAACACATGCTAACTGCACACGCAGGTTATTTCCATTAAAATTATCGATGAACTTCACGTAGAAATCTTCCTGGTTGAAGAACACGCGCAAACGGATGAAGAAGCGCGATCAAAATAATCCACACGCGCAAAAAATCCACACGCGCAATAATTCCCATGCGCAATAGTCCACACGCGCAATAATGTTCTCCTGTGAGACACGCGAAATAAGAACACCCGCGCTATTGAGTTCAAACGCAACGAAGTGATTCTCACGCGCACAATCACTCGCGATGGAAAAAACACACGCGCACTCTCATGGCACGCGACGAACAGATTCTCGCGCTTTGTACCCCCGCGCTAAAAATCACACGCGCTTTGTATTTCACACGCGCTTTGTATTTCACACGCGCTTAGTATTTCACACGCGCTTTGAATTTCACACGCGCTTTGTAGTTCTCACGCAGCGTATAGCTTTTCGCGCAAGGATCACCCGCGCAATAAAACACACGCGCGTTTAAAATGGCACGAGACCAACCTCTACTCGCGCTCGGAATACACACGCTAGAAAGCACGCGCTCACTTGAATACGCACGCAACAGTCAAAATCTCGCGCTAAGGAACACCGCACTGGAAACACCAGCGCACTCCGATAGTTCAATAGTTTTAGTAGAAACACTACTTTTAACGAATTTTCAAGGAGACTGTTATTGAGATGAACAGATTTACAGTAGAAATAAAGTCACTTATCTCCTGAGCGAATTCACAAAGATTTCCTGCTTTTCCTATCTTCAAAACGAATTCCTGCCAGCTGAAGACTTCTCCTGAACCCCCAAGAAAGTAGCCGCTCAACTGCTGAGATCTGAAGGATAAAATCCACCAGGCCTAATACTAAAGCAGGAGCAGCCACTGAACACGTCCTCTCAGATGGGGTTTTGATGATGAAAGGCACAGAGTGACAGTTTAGAATGTTCATTGTTGTTCAGCATTGTCTTCCAGCCAATCAGAGCTGTCACTGTGAGGCTCCATCTTGCCTTGGGTCAGAACCAGGATTCTGAATCAACAAGTTAAGGCCTAACCAACTATAATGGAAAACTTCCCACCCACACAAAGCTAATCTGAAAAGGATAATAATAAAAAGGAAACTTGAATAAGAGAAGGAAACCTGACAGTACCCCCCTCCTAATGCCCAGTCTCTGGGCCTATCTTGTGTGGGTTTTTAGCATGAAACTTAGCCACTAAACGGGGGGCATGTACATCAACTGAATCTTCCCAAGATCGTTCCTCCGGTCCATATCCCTCCCAATCAATCAAATACTGCAACCTTCCCCTCACTTTCCTAGAATCCAAAATTTGTTTAACCACAAATTCCTCAGATGAATCCTCCAAAATCACAGGGGAAGGTGGTGTTCTGAATCTAGTTCCTGAACAAACTGGTTTTAAAAGACTAACATGAAAAGTAGGATGTACCTTCAACTGCTTGGGTAATTTCAATCGTACTGCCACAGGGTTGATGATTTTCTCTACCTCAAAAGGGCCCACAAATCTTGGACTGAACTTATTCTTCCCCTTAATTTTCAGGTATCGGGTAGAAAGCCAAACTAAGTCTCCCACCTTATATTCAGGTCCAGTTTTTCTTCTCAAATCGGCATACCTCTTATATTTCAACTTATTTTCTCCCAGAACCTTTTTTGCTCTATCCAAGTTATTTTTCATTATCAACAAACGATCTTCCACTCTAGGATTCCCTGAATCTTCCTCCAACACCTCAAAACTCAGAAAACGAGGATGAAACCCACGACCCAACAAGAAAGGGGACATAGAAGTAGCATCTTTTCCACAATTGTTGTAAGAGAATTCTGCCAACCACACCAAATCCACCCATTCCTCTCTAGCTTGTAAATAACACCTTAAAAACTTCTCCAATTCTTGATTTACTCTCTCCACTTGTCCATTACTTTCCGGATGATACCCAGAAGTCAAACTAACTTCCACTCCAAGTTTCTTACAGAAGGCCCTCCAGAATTTTGAAATAAATTGAGATCCCCTGTCAGAGATAACTTGACTTGGGAGTCCATGTAGTCTAACTACACCTTGCAAAAAACTATGAGCCAGTTTTTCCGCGGTAACCTCTCCCTCTATTGGTAAAAATGTGCTTCTTTAGTAAGAAGATCGACCACAACAAGAATGGTAGTACAACCCTTATCTTGAGGGAGATCAACTATGAAATCCATAGAAATTGTGTGCCAAGGACGAGGAGGAACAGGTAATGGCTCCAATAAACCATGCGGCTTCCCAACTTGACTTTTCTCTTGTGCACAGACTACACAAGTTTTAACAAAATTCAAGGTGTCTTGACGAATTTTTTCCCACCAAAAATTCCTTCGAACCAGTTCCAGAGTTTTTCTGAACCCAGGATGTCCTGCTAAAATGGATTCATGACAATTTCTCAAAACCTTTTCTCTCAACTCATCAGTAGGTACATAAAGCTTGTTATCAAAAAAAGGAAGATTGTCTTTCAACTTTCTAGCTGGATCCAGTCTCACCCACTCCTCCATCTTCTGCAAGGACATATTTTGACGAACTTCATTCAAAAAATCAATTTCTTTAATGGCTCCAGCTAACAAAAAACGTTCTGGAGCAATTATAGGTTCTGGTTCTATAATCTCTTTGTCTTCACTTCCAGGAAATTGGCGAGATAACGCATCAGCTTTTTTGTTTTGACTTCCGGGTTTAAAAGTCACAATGAAATCATAATCTGCAAAGAACAAAGACCAACGAAGTTGGCGTGGAGACAAAGTTCTGGCAGATTTTAAAAACAATAAATTTCGATGATCAGTAAGGACCGTTACTGTATGTCTTGCTCCTTTAAGAAAATGTCTCCATTCTTCAAAAGCGGACTTTATTGCTAACAGTTCCCGATCAGCAATTGTGTAGTTCACTTCAGCAGCAGAAAACTTTCTAGAAAAGAATGCAACTGGATGTATTTGACCAGTAGTTTCATTCCTTTGAGAAAGCACCGCCCCCAACGCTAAATTTGAAGCGTCCGCCTCCAAAAAAAAAGGTTTAGAAAGATCTGGATGAATTAGAATTGGACTAGAAGTAAATCTTTGTTTTAACTCTTGAAAAGCCTTTTCTGCTTCAAGGTCCCAGTCAAATTTCACTCCTTTTTTCAAAAGCCTCGTTATAGGAGCAACCAGCCGAGAAAAACCTTCTATAAATCTCCTATAAAAATTGGCAAATCCTAAGAAACTTTGTATTTCCTTAACCTTAGTAGGAGGGGGCCATTCAAGAACGGCTTGCACTTTTTTAGGATTCATTTCTAAACCCTTAGGTGAAATTATAAAACCTAAAAACTCCACAGAATCAGTATGGAATTGACTTTTTTCCAATTTGGCAAACAAATGATTTTCTCGCAACTTTTGTAACACCAAGCGCACATGTTTCTGATGTTGATCTAGGTCAGAAGAGAAAATCAAAATATCATCGATATAAACGACAACAAAAATATCCAAGTATTCTCTAAAAACCTCATCAATGAAAAATTGGAAAGCCGCTGGAGCATTACATAGACCGAATGGCATAACTTGATATTCAAACAGCCCAAATCTGGTCTTAAACGCTGTCTTCCATTCGTCCCCTTCCTGCACACGTACAAGATGGTAAGCTCCTCTCAGATCTAATTTTGAGAAAATATTTGCTCCTTGTATTTGATTAAGCATTTCTGAGATGAGAGGAAGAGGATACCGGTTCTTAATAGTGACTTTGTTAACTGCTCGATAATCTATGCAAGTTCTAAGCGAGCCATCCGGTTTTGGTACAAAAAATAAAGGAGAGGCCGCAGGTGACTTAGAATGACGAATAAATCCTTTGGCCAAATTTTCTGACAAATATTCTTTTAAATAATCATTCTCTTTCTCAGTAAGAGCATATACCCTACTACTAGGCAAAATTGTTCCTGGCTCCAGTTCAATTTTACAATCAAAGGATCTATGGGGTGGTAATTCTCTTGCCACTTTCTCATCAAATACGTCCCAGAAATCTTTGTAACACTGGGGAAGTTGACCCACTACAGCTCCCACATCATGACCTCCAATTCCAGTCTCCGCCAGAAAACTAGACACGGAATTACTTTGTTTTACCTCTTCCTCTAAGAGACTTCCTGAAAAGCAATTCTCTTTACAAAAATCGGATTGCATGTCAATTGTTCTAGCACTCCAATCAATTAGGGGATTATGGAGAGTAAGCCAAGGCATGCCCAAGATAATCTTCAACAAAGGGGCATCAATTAACTCAAACGAAATTATCTCTTTGTGACCTCCTGATAACTCCAAAGTTAAAGAACCAGTTCTATGAGTAATAGGACCAGAAGATAAACATGTACCATCAACAGCCCTAGCCTGCTCTACAACCTCCTTCAGAATAATTGGAATTCCCAACGATTTGGCCAGACCCCAATCCATGAAATTCCCAGTCGCACCCGAGTCAATCATTACAGGACCATTTCCCTTACACTCCAAATCAAAAAATAAGGATACATTTATGGTTATATGAGGAACCGCTGTCTGCACCGTATTAGCGATCTGTTGTACCTTGACTGCTGAGGAAGAAGTCTTCTTGGGAGTGTAAGGACAGTTTCCTAAAAAGTGCCCACCTCTTCCACAGTATAAACACAGATTATTATCTCTCCTCCTAGTCTTTTCCTCCACTGTTAACGGGCCTCTGATTCTTGGAGATGAATTATTCCCTTTGGGTTTACTCTCTATTTTAGGTCTATCTACTCTAAGTATAGACTTTACATCACTCTGACCATGACGTCTCTCTGCCTTCCTTTCACTCAAACGGAAGTCCAATTGAATAACCAAATCAATCAGACCTTCACAAGTAGGAGGGCGTTCTACTACTCCAGACAAAGCATCCTTTAACTCATCTCTAAGGCCCCGATAAAACAACGAGGCCTGTTTAACCTCGGGCCACTTGCTTTCTAACACAAGGGACTTAAATTGTGTTATATAAGCAATCAAGTCTCTATTACCTTGTTTTAATTCTAAAAGTTCACCATCTACTTCCAGAGATAACTGTCTTCTATCAAACATTTTTCGGAATATCTCTAAAAAACTGGTATAATTTTCTAAAACCGCACTCTTTTGACTCACCAACAACCCAGCCCAAGCAGATGCCTCCCCAGAAAGATATGACAACATAAATGTTATCTTAGAAGCATCCAATGGAAATAATTCTGGTCTACTCATAAAATGTAATTCACATTGTGTTAAGAACACCCTAAATCTCTTGGAATCCCCATGATAACGTTCTGGGGGCGCCAAAGGAACTGGCATAATTATACTCCTTACCCCTTCTGCCACTGAAGGCGCCCGTTGTATGTGTGGTAACTGATCTTCTCTTTCTAACTCAGGTGGAGAACCTGCGCCCCCTGAAACCTCATCCTCTCTCCTTTCTCCCCTCTGTTGAATTTGTGTAACTTTAACACTTAAGTCATCTACCTTTTGACTAAGTAAGGCATTTTCTTCCCGAGAAATGTTCAACTCCTCCCGTAACTCCCTAATCAAAGATCCTAACATCTCCATGGATTCGTCGGGGTTCATGACAGCTCGGGCGGACTAAATTATTGGCCTTTCATTCTGTCAGGCTGAGAGGTCCTGTATCCGCGGAAGCTGCTGAACCCCCGACAATCCCCCTGAGATGTATTTCCCAGAACTAGTTTTCAATACAGCTCTGTAAACTACACCCCAAAGGGAAAGGGGGAATGGGACAACAAAACAACACCAGGCAGACTGCGTCAAGGCTAATCAGTGCTGAACCTGCAGAGGATAGAGAATAACATATACACTTCCTTAATTCACTTACTTAACCTTATGAATGGGAAGTCATTAATCCTTAACTAATAATTGAGAATCCTACCTGGTTCTTCTCTTGGAATTTCTTAGAGAAGCGGATAAGAAGCTGAAAATCTCTCTTACTTGCGATACTTGAAATTCCCAGCAACTTCTTACATTAGGCAAAACTGGAAGTCTTAGTTCTTTGTTTGTCTTTTTTCCAACATGCACTGGTAGTTCAATTAGATTGTCTTTAAAATGTTCTTTCTTGTCATTTCAAAACTTTTCAAACTATTTATAATTATCTTGAGTCTTTGAATCCTTGAAGAAAGAGGAAACACATGCTAACTGCACACGCAGGTTATTTCCATTAAAATTATCGATGAACTTCACGTAGAAATCTTCCTGGTTGAAGAACACGCGCAAACGGATGAAGACGCGCGATCAAAATAATCCACACGCGCAAAAAATCCACACGCACAATAATTCCCATGCGCAATAGTCCACACGCGCAATAATGTTCTCCTGTGAGACACGCGAAATAAGAACACCCGCGCTATTGAGTTCAAACGCAACGAAGTGATTCTCACGCGCACAATCACTCGCGATGGAAAAAACACACGCGCACTCTCATGGCACGCGACGAACAGATTCTCGCGCTTTGTACCCCCGCGCTAAAAATCACACGCGCTTTGTATTTCACACGCGCTTAGTATTTCACACGCGCTTTGAATTTCACACGCGCTTTGTAGTTCTCACGCAGCGTATAGCTTTTCGCGCAAGGATCACCCGCGCAATAAAACACACGCGCGTTTAAAATGGCACGAGACCAACCTCTACTCGCGCTCGGAATACACACGCTAGAAAGCACGCGCTCACTTGAATACGCACGCGACAGTCAAAATCTCGCGCTAAGGAACACCGCACTGGAAACACCAGCGCACTCCGATAGTTCAATAGTTTTAGTAGAAACACTACTTTTAACGAATTTTCAAGGAGACTGTTATTGAGATGAACAGATTTACAGTAGAAATAAAGTCACTTATCTCCTGAGCGAATTCACAAAGATTTCCTGCTTTTCCTATCTTCAAAACGAATTCCTGCCAGCTGAAGACTTCTCCTGAACCCCCAAGAAAGTAGCCGCTCAACTGCTGAGATCTGAAGGATAAAATCCACCAGGCCTAATACTAAAGCAGGAGCAGCCACTGAACACGTCCTCTCAGATGGGGTTTTGATGATGAAAGGCACAGAGTGACAGTTTAGAATGTTCATTGTTGTTCAGCATTGTCTTCCAGCCAATCAGAGCTGTCACTGTGAGGCTCCATCTTGCCTTGGGTCAGAACCAGGATTCTGAATCAACAAGTTAAGGCCTAACCAACTATAATGGAAAACTTCCCACCCACACAAAGCTAATCTGAAAAGGATAATAATAAAAAGGAAACTTGAATAAGAGAAGGAAACCTGACATCATGTCCCCGATCCTGGGACTGCATCATCCCGCACCAGCAGGGATGCCTACGTCCAGACCCGTTTTCAGGGAGGGGATCCGCTTACAACAACTGGCCTTCCTCTCCCTGCGGACGTGGCTATCCGGGACCGGGTTGAGCCTGTCCTGGGTGGGGTGGCGTTGTGTCAACGGGACATGCGAGGTGACCTGCAGTCTTTTCATGGGGAGACTGCACGTCATCTTGAATGGCTCGTTGACCACGTCAGCCTACTGGGACAGGTCACCCAGGCCGGATTCCTCCGTTTGCTGAACTTTGCTTCGACCCCCTCCTCACCTGAACCGCCTATGCGCCAGTCGTCCTCCGTGCCATCATCCCACCCATGTATCACCTGGGGACCCTGTGGAGCTGCCTCTGACCGTGCGGCTTGGCTGGTGGAGGACAGATCCCTGCCACAGTCGGGAGTCCGACGTCCAGCAGGGTTGGCCACCTCAACAACTGCACCCCAGCTGGAGGAGGATGTGCAGGCAGCAGGAGCCAGGGCAAGGGCACAGGCACAGCAGCAGCAGCAACAAGGTGGGAGCCATGATGGCTCGGGGCCTTTGACATCGGAGGGGCAGGCATCGGCCGGAGGGAAGGAGGACCCAGGACGGGAAGTGTCTTCCATGTGGCAGCGGTTAGGCCATGCTATAGATGCAGAGTGGCAGCGGGTGGAAGAGGCACGGCTCACGATGGTCAGGGCGGAGAACTCCATGCAAAGGGCTCTGAGGCGGGCCGAGTGCCTCGAGGCAATTCGCAGGGACCTGGAGGTCCGGATGTCATCGTCCCTGCGAACCCTCTGGGCCTTAGAAGAGGACCGCCTCCGGGACATCGAGCAGGAGTTCGATGATGCCCTGGCCCGGGAAATCAGGAAGCGAACCGTCGGACTAGCCCGCTGCCATTGTATATAGTTAATTAGTGTTAGGTTTCCTTTTGGTTTTCATTTCATTTGGGGCGCTTGGACAATGCCCCACCTTTTTGTATATAGTTGTTCATTAGGTAGGGTTTTTGTAGGTTTCCTTTCAATGGTTGGGCTCATGGACCCTGGGTTTGTACTTTGTATGTAGTTCTACACTGGATTTCACTTCATTTAAGTTTCTTTTTTACCATGGATCAATGGATGTGTCTTATTTTTACACTTTGGATTTGGTTGGACGGACAGACTCTTTGGACCCATTTGCTTTTGGATTCATTTGGATTCTGCTTTCACACATTTTTTTTAAAATATTTTGGACATGCAGCTTTTTCTTCATTATTTCCATTATTGTGTGATTTTTTTAATTCATTTGGTTAATTATTGAATACACTTTTATTATATACTTTACTGATGTGGTTTTATCTCATTCGTTTTGTGCATGTCACAATGTTGATCTTTTCACAGTCATGTGTCACCATTGCGTGGGTCTGAGGGACATTGATTCATGGCCATGCTGGTTATGTATTTTCTATCATGACTTTGGGAATTCAATGTGGGGTGTTTGGACTGGGGTGGGATTTGGGTGGCCATGAGGGGCATGGGTCTGGAGTGTGATGACCTGTTGGGGGGGACATGTGTGGGGGCCTGCTGGCAGGTGCCCATGACTGCTGTGGGGTGGAGGTGCAGGGGAACATGTGTGGGAGCCTGCTGGCAGGTGCCCCTGACTGCTGGGGGGTGGGGGTGCAGGGGGACATGTGTGGGACATGAGTGGGGGCCTGCTGGCATGTGCCCCTGACTGCTGGGGGGTGGGGGTGCAGGGGGATATGTGTGGGGGCCTGCTGGCAGTTGCCCCTGACTGCTGGGGGGTGGGGGAGCAGGGAGACATGTGTGGGACATGAGTGGGGGCCTGCTGGCAGGTGCCCCTGACTGCTGGGGGTGGGGGTGCAGGGGGACATGTGTGGGGGCCTGCTGGCAAGTGCCCCTGACTGCTGGGGGGAGGGGTGCAGGGGGACATGAGTGGGGGCCTGCTGGCAGGTGCCCCTGACTGCTGGGGGGTGGGGGTGCAGGGGGTCATGAGTGGGACATGAGTGGGGGCCTGCTGGCAGGTGCCCCTGACTGCTGGGGGGTGGGGGTGCAGGGGGACATGTGTGGGGGCCTGCTGGCAGGTGCCCCTGACTGCTGGGGGGTGGGGGTGCAGGGGGACATGAGTGGGGGCCTGCTGGCAGGTGCCGCTGACTGCTGGTGGGTGGGGGTGCAGGGGGACATGTGGGGGGGCCTGCTGGCAGGTGCCCGTGACTGCTGGGGGGTGGGGGTGCAGGGGGACATGTGGGGGGGCCTGCTGGCAGGTACCCCTGACTGCTGGGGGGTGGGGGTGCAAGCTGACATGTGGCTTGGCTGGGGGGCATGCCCATGGTGGATGGGCTGCCTGCGGGACATGACCAGGGGTGGGGGGTAGTCCCCTGTAGTGTGGGCTGCCTGCAGGTGCCGTGGGGGGTGTAGAGGGAACACCTGGGAGGACCCACACTGCCAATTCACGTGTAGGACTCACCGCGCACCCCTGAAATTCACGTACCCCGCTCTGAAAGCAAAATCACGTGTGAAACTTCCCGCGAACCCCAGTTATACACGTACCCCACTCGCACAGGCCCTTTCGCGTGTGAAACTTCCCGTGAACCCCCGTAATACACGTACCCTGCTGAAATCGCATGTGAAACTTCCAGCGAACCCCAGTTATACACGTACCCCACTCGCACAGGCCCTTTCGCGTGTGAAACTTCCCGCAAACCCCCGTAATACACGTACCCTGCTGAAATTGCATGTGAAACTTCCCGCGAACCCCAGTTATACACGTACCCCACTCGCACAGGCCCTTTCGCATGTGAAGCTTCCCGCGAACCTCCGTAATACACGTACCCTGCTGAAATTGCGTGTGAAACTTCCCGTGAACCCCAATTATACACGTACCCCACTCGCACAGACCCTTTCGCGTGTGAAACTTCCCGCAAACACCAGTTATACACGTACCCCACTCGCACAGGCCCTTTCGCGTTTGAAACTTCACGCAAACCCCAGTAATAAACGTTCCCCGCTTGGCGTTTGCTGTTTGGCAGCCCTGTAAACTGGTCCAGGGTTAGCGCAGCCCTTTGCGCTGGATTGGGGATTTTGATTGCTTTTCCCTGCGCTAGGGGCGTTCTTGGGGGCGTAACTGGTGCTGCTGCAGGGTCGCTGCGCCACCGTGCACCACTGCTGGTTTTGGAGGTGAAAATCCATGAATACACTGTGCGTGGAAATGGATTTTAGCGCACGCGTCTGGCGCAGACATTCGCACGCGCACACTGTGCGCCAGCCGCGTGCGCCACTTGTGCGCTAAATTCTATGAATTACCCCCTAGATCTTGGAGGTGAAGCACGTGGAGTAAATCTAATCCCGAATTATCTGGAAAAGTTTCCATCCAGATATCACTGAGGTCAATATTTGCGATTATGTGTAAACCTGTATTCAACCAAAGAAATGTTGTTTTTGAAACATAACAAGAACACTTTAAACAACCACAGTACAGTCCTTGAAACATCTGGTTATTGAATACTTAGTTTTAAACACTCAAAGAAGTGCCTTTTTGGGGAAATGTGCTCTTCTAAATGGAAACATGGTAGAGTGGTGGTATGCCTGGCAAGAACTTCGTGCTCATCTGTGCAGTAATTGACTATCTTGATAAGCTACTGACGAAATAGAGAGGGGAAATGTATTTGTCTTAAATAGTAATGTTTTTACCAAAATTGGTGAAGTTTTAGTTTTTGGGAAAAGATGATGTAAAGTTGGTATATTAACTTGTTTTAAGTGGGAGAGGAAGATAAATCAAAGGAGGGAGACATAAGAAAATAAATGGAAAGAAATGTAGAATAAAGTTTGTAATAAACTGAAATTTACAATAAATAAAAAAAAATGTTTTTTCATTTGAAGAAATCACATGTAATCCTGAAGGGAGTGGAGGTGGTGGCTGTCTACTCACTAGCCTCTCAGTTCATGTGCACCTGTTACACCTTCCTATACCACCAGTGAATGTTGTTGCTCATTGACATTGTCCCTAGGAAATGGGCCCCATTGCTACTTGCCATGTGACCCTGCTTGATCCACTTCCAACAGCCTTCCCTTGTGTAGAATAGTTCAGGCTAATCTGACCTGATGGTCTTCCTCTGGTGACATGGCAAAATAGTATTACAAGCAGGAACATTTGGGACTTTTATTTAGCGGGTTGATAGCACCACTTTCCAAGCTACTTCTTGCCTTTTTCCCCCATCATGGCTGGACAGTCATCACTCCTTCCTTTATATGTCCCTCCACCATCTCATCTACCTCTGGCTCACTCCCCACGCCCTCAGGTGAGTCTTCCCCCTGTTTCAGTAACTCCACATGCTGGCCCACATCCTAAACCCCCTGACAATTCTGACTCTGCTCTGCAGTAACTCCCTAGCCCTGCTGGGTGGACACCTCTCCCTCCTCTATGTCCTCTCAACCAGTCAGGACCCAATCCTCAAAGGTGATTTCTGGGTCCACACCCTCCTCTCACATGCCAAACATGCATGTCTCCTCCTCTAATACCTCAATGGGGGCATCCACATAAATCCCTCACTCACCTGCCTCTGTTTGTTAATGCCAGGGACTCCTCTGATGGACACCGACACCCATGAAGAGCATCAGGCTCCCCCGGTTATTCATGGGGGAATCCTCTTCATCATGCCAGGATAAATGTTGCTCCTCCTCCTCCCTGCACAACATCTTGCTCTTCAACTCCGCAAGTGGCAGCCATTACACCATTAGAGTAGCCAAAAAGGTGCAGAACTGTTTGAACAAAATGAAACCGAGATCAATAAGAGCTGTCAGCAGTATACCAAGCAGGCATAAATAATAAGCAGGCAAAGAAAGGAACAAAAAGCAGTGCAAACAAAACAATACTACAGCTACAACCTATAACTAATACGTACAACAACAGCCTACATTATTCAATCATGAGCTATAACTTCAACCTACAGCTACTACTTCAAACTACTATATCCTCCTATCCCACTGGTGCATGTGGTACAAACAATTAGAATAGGATACAACAGAATACAACACAGCGCATCAATACAAGACAATCATACAGAGGGAAAGTGTATTCTTTGTGGTTTTTGTTTTTTTGGGGAAACAAGTAGATGAAAACTTTTTTGGTATCTATTTTATAAAGGCACACAAAATGGAAAAGGCATTAGAGCAAAAGGTTCACTTTTTTAAGTTTCTATATAACGGGAAACTAAAACAAGACAATAACACCCCGTACACTTGCTTATATGAATGTTAAGAGAAATATGGTTTCTAAATGCACTAAATGACAAGAAACTACAAAAATTCCATCAACAAAAACTCTTCATAACCTCCTAAATGTTCCAAACTAACTTCAAGTGTGAGTCTGCTTTCTAGTATCAATGTTTCACCTTCTCTTACAGCCTAGTCAAGCCAAGCCCACAAAAGTATATGTATCTTTCCAGGCATTCTATTACAGCACTAACTTCCTTTGAGAGATTCAACTCTTTTTTTTATTGATATAGTTGAAAATACAACTTTACAATAATTTAATACAAACCATTCTAATAATGAAAAATTACATAAACAAGTCATTCTAAATATAAAAAGTAAAGGATAAAATGAACACGCCATTCTCAATACATTAAAACCTAGAACCTAAAACCTAAGAACCTAGAACATTCTATTAATTAACAGATCACACACATTTTTCTTTATAAAAGGAAAAAGAGAAGAAGAAACCAAAAAAAATGGGTCAAAGAAAAAATTATTATTATTACACTTCAAGAGAAGATAAAACACATTTTTTGACTCAATTCATCAAAGAGAAGGAACCAGCAATATATCTTGTACTGCATGTGCATAGTCTGTTTAAACTGCCTATGTATTTTTTACACATATCAAGGATTACACCATTTCTAAGTTTAAAGCTTTTAAAAATGCCATTGCATTAATTCACTGAATAGATACTTGTACACGAAAAATAGGTTGCCAAAGAGATTTTGCATTTATATCCTTATACATTTTGAACGTCGCACCAAAGTGATGTATTCGTTGGGGAATCAGAGCTTCACACATCACTAATAAATGTTTCAATGTTTCCTTCTTGACCATGCTTTTACAGAAACAACAATTGGCTCCATCAGAGTTCACAATTTTGCACCTTGCCTGGACTTCTTTGGTAAACCATAAATTAAATCGTAATCACATAAAATCCTGTCTATGTTGGGGCGATGGTGATTTCTTAAGATACATTTCAGGCACACTACATTTTTTATGTCCAAATGGTTGAACTACAAAATCATGATATTTTAAGCACGTCTCTCTTATTTCTATCCAATCATTTAGAAACAATTTCGTTTTGACTCTTATAGGGTTATACATCATCTGTTGTTACATCAGCCTCTGATAAGATTTGTAGGACCTTAGTTCTCCATTTTGTAACAAACGGGTCATCTGCTTCACATATGTATTCAGCTAAGGTTCCCAATATTGACCAGGTCTGACAAGCTATTACACATTTCCTAAATACAGCCACCAGAATCTGGCATTTAAGGAAATAAGCCCTAGTTTATATCTTATCCATGAAACATGTACACAATTAGGTAGGAGTAATAGTCATCGCCAGTATGTTTCTTCCAATCTGTTCCATACTGATTCTGCTATTGTTTTTTTGGTTTCTGCTCCATAAATAAGTATGGGAGTAGTTTTCTGGATAAAGAAACCAAGAACGGGATTGATTTTAAATTTGCTGTATTTACTTTTTATCAAGGCTGCTTGAGAGATGGACATGTTTAATTTCGATTCAACGTGCCTACAATGTACTATTTCATCATCCCACTCTGCCAGATTAACCCCTAAATACACATATTGGGAAACACGTTCTAATTGTGTTTGTTGTAATGTGCAATTGTAACTTTTTAATGGGGCTCTCTTCTTTATTTTACATACCATTATCTTTGTCTTATCTAAGTTTATGGAGAGGAGATTGTGTTCAACATACCCCTGAAAAGCAGTCAACGAGGCTTGCAATCCTTGGGGAGTCTTTGACATTAAAACTAAATCATCAGCGTATGGTAGAGAATTAACAGGTCTGCCAGCTATTTTAGGTGGAACGGCTGTTATTTTTTGGAAAACTCTTTGTACAGAGATGAAATAATTAAATAAAGCTGACGCAAGTATACATCCCTGTTTGAGCCCCCGCCAGGTGTCGATGCAAGGGGTCAGGTCACCCGCCAAACTTGTTCTCACTTAAATTTTAGTGTTCGTATGTAATTGAAAAATCAGGCTAACTAAATACGGGGGGCAGCCTTCACTTCTCAACTGCTCTCAGATCTACAAACGTCAGGTATATCACTTGACCCTTGGAGGTGTGATGTTCAATGATTGCCTTAATAGTTAGTTGATAGATTCAACTCAACAAATCACCAGAGAAAATATTTATTGGCTAAACTCGTTATTCATCATGAGATCCGCAGCTTCATAGTGAACTATAAATGATTGCTTGAGAACCCGAAGCCTGGTGGGTGTTCATCAGGTATTCTATCAACACCCAGAAACCCTTTCTATTCTTGTGGTAGGAATGAATCTTTGCCAAAGGATTTGTCTGATACTACAGGTCCGATTTAGAGAAGTTCATCCAGATCTTATCCTAAATAATAATGCTTTGGTATTAGTCAATGTGTTTGTAAGAGTGTAGCAGTCAAATTGCTTCTACAATACCAAATAAGAAAAGGCACTTCATACTTTAATGAACATATAGATCTGTGCTTTCTCAAATGCATGACATTATGTTTTGTTTGGCCCGATTAACACCAAATATATAGACATGTTATTTACAAGATGCATTTTAATGGTAAAAAAGGTGATTCATCAAGCAGGACCCACTAATTGTATTGCATTCTGCACTAGGTTAGATGCACGTTTTCAGCATTTTGCAGTAATCTGAACACTACTCTCTATCTCAAATAATATTTAAATGTCAGTCAATTAAGTCTAATAATGTAGAGATATGGAGCGCACAACGTATGCCTCCTTCTGCTCTGTAGCAGCATGTTTTTGGATGACAGGGATCAAACATTAGCATTGATCACAAACAGAATGGTGTACAAATCGCTCTTCTCTTTTTTAAATTTACAAAAGAAGCAGGTTTTGTTTGTATGTTTTCAAATAATTGTTTAGGTCACCAAAAAATGTGTAATAGGTACTCAAACAAATGAGCAAAGTAGCCATTTATGTGTTATTGCAAAACGATCCAACAAGCCCTAAAAGGTGCATTATGGTGCAAACTGCTAGCTCATGCCCCCAATGCATTTGAAAAACAGGCCACTCCCAGATTCATTTAGGCCCCTCACAGGCCTTTTGGTCCCGAGGTTTAGATTGTTTCTCCACACGCTGTGAACAAAGGGCTATGTTTGGACATATTGCTTAGATTGCATAACTTAAAACCCATTATGTGAGCTACCATCTCTTGTCATCTTTCTCATTTTATGAGGTATTCAGTCCTCACTCGTGAATTTTTCCCCCAGACTTTATTTCTCTCCCTGTGCGTGTGCCAGGGCCGGTACAAGCACTAGGTAAACTAGGCAGATAAATATGGTGCGGCCCAGCAGAGGGTGCCAAACAGCAGACTTCCCCTCTGCTTTCATGAATTTCAAAAGATATGTAAATCAATCTGTATTAAAGGAGCTGTGTAATGTCTTACCGCAATTAGTAGGTGTATCAATGCAAATCAAAGTGCTCACATTTCTAGGAGTCTCTAACATGGCAGTGGAAGCAGGACCATTGCCTATTGGCACATTTTCTGAGCAGCACAGTACATAGTATATCTTAAATACAAGTGTTGTGGCCTAGCAGGAAGAACAGTTGATAAACTAATGTGGTCAGAACCAGGGCACTCACACCAGGAAACAGGGCTGGACTGGGAGCTAAAAAGGGCCGTGGAAACAATTACTGGGGACCAAAAGAGGCCCTGGAAATAAACTTCAAAGTGGCCCCATATGACTAATTTTCAGCAAGCCCAATGCTTTTCCTATGAGAAAATTTGCAAATATCACAGAAAAGAGGCCCAGGGTGCAGAGGCCCACCGGGAAATCTCCAGAGTTCCCTATAGGCCAGTCCACCCTTGCCAGGAAAGTCAAAAGTAATGGTGTAGCCCTCTTGGAACTTCTCGCGGTAAAGCATGGGCTAGGTGCAGTACAGCTCACATGTAGGAGAAGGAGGGAGTTGGGTGGGTGTAGGGGCCTCATGCAAGTTCAGGAGTTATATGGCATTATCCACATAATCTCAGAACAGGTTAAAATGTGTTGTGCTTGGAACTCATTTCCTCTTAAACATTTTCATTAGCATGAACAACCTGATATTTATGTTTATGTTTGTTTATGTTTATGTTTATTTATTTATATTGCGCACCAGACCCGAAGGTATGAGGGCGCAGGAGCAGCAAGGTTATTCTCAGCTTGGTTACAGTGCTGTACAGTAATTTACAGAGTGTACATAGGTAATGCAGTTGTAGTGAGTACAGTGATATACAGTTTACAAATATACATATGTACATAGTATACAAAGGTGAGGTCAGTTATTGGTCATTATTCTTTAACCACTGAATATAGTTACGTCTAAAGTGGGGGTAGGTTTGAGGTGTCTTTAAGGAGGGTGGCAGGGAGTTCCAGTGTTGGGCTGCTTTCACCTGGAAGCTGTTGCCTCCCATTTTGGTTTGTTTGAACCTGGGAACTATGAGCAGGTTTGCATTGGTGGTTCTGGTAGGCCTGTTAGGGGTATGTCTGATTATTCTGTCGGCTAAGTAGCAAAGGGCTGCATTGGTGAGGCATTTGTGTGTTAATGAGGCTACTTTGAGCAGGATTTTGTCGGTGGTGGTAAGCCAATTATGGGTTCTCCTGATGTTAGAGATGTGTTCTCTCTTGGGGATGCTGAGCACTGCTCTGAGAGCATTGTTTTGCAGAGTCTGGATTTTATTAGTAACCTGTTTGTTGGCTCCTACATAAAGGGTGTTAAAATAGTCCAGTTTTTAAAGTACAAGGGCTCTGGCTAGGGTGATGCAGTTCTGGGTAGATAGGAAAGGGGTGGCAGCTCTTATAAGATTACATGTGTAGGCTGTGGAAGAGGCCATGGAACTAACCTGTTTATGGAAGGAGAGGGACGAGTCTAGGTAGATTCCTAGGGTTTTCACTTCTTTGGCTACCTTGATGGAATTGCCATCTATAGTAAAGCTGGTGTATTTGTGATCAAGTTTGTTTAGGTTAGGGGTGGATCCGAGGATGATGAGTTCAGTCTTGTCATCATTCAGGCATAGACTATGGGAGGCTATCCATGCCTGGATGATCAGGTACACCCAGTTCACCAATACCAAATCATTTTGTAATCTTCCGTCAATGGGATGAGGATCTGGGTATCATCAGCGTAATTAGTGTAGGTGATACCCAGACCGTCAAGATCATAAAACAGGGGCTTCGTGAACACGTTGTTCAATGTAGGGGAGACGCATGAACCCTGAGGGACCCTGCATGTGATGGGGATAGGGTCAGTGGAAGCTGAAGTGGAGAAGACCCGCATAATTCTGTTGCTCAGGAACAACTCGATCCAACCGATGGCTTCTTGGGAGAAGTGGAAAGCTGAGTCCAGGTAGTTGCATAGAATTTTGTGATCTATTAGATCGAATGCTGCGGAGAGGTCTAGAAAAAGCAGTGAAGCAGTATTCCCATTATCTCTCACGGTGTCGATTTTGGCCTTAAGATCGATAATAGCAGTTTTTGTCCCATTTTGGGGTCTAAAGCCTGATTGCCGGATTCCCAGGAGATGGTTTTGTTCGAGGTATTTTTGTATTTGCTGATAGGCTGTCTTATCTAATATTTTGAGCAGGAAGGGGATGGTGGTGATGCGTCTGTAGTTAGTGGGTATAGAAGGGTCTAGGGAGGGTTTTTTGAGTAGAGGGAGGACCCAGGATTCTTTGAGATTGATGGAGATGCTGCCAGAGGAGAAGGAGGCGTTGATGAGTTTAGTAATAAAAGGTGAGAGGTCTCTGGCCACATCTTTAATGATTTGTGAGGGGCAAGGGTCGCCCTGGTAGTTTGACGGTTTAAGGCTGAGGATGATTTTTTCCACTTCTAATGTGGAGACTTTGGAGAAGCTGAAGCGGGTGAGTGGGTTGGGTATAGGGTTCTGGGGTGTGTTGAGTGGGGGAGTGTTGGTGGAGTTAGTGGAGTTGGTTAGGGATTCTTTCTTGTTGTTCATTTTGATTTGAAGGCCTGCGACTTTATTGAACAGGGCATTTTGGACACTAGTGCACCATTGTTTGTCTTTCACACATATGTCTGGTACTAGGACAGGTGTTTCCAACTCTTTGATGATAGTAAACAGTTCTTTAGTACTGGATTTGGCTTGTGATATTCTCTGGTTATATGAATCTTGTTTTGTCGATAATGATTTCTTTTTTGTATGTGGAGGCTATTTTGTTGAGAATCAGCTTGTTAATGTCTGTAGGAGATTGTCTCCAGACTTGTTCCTTTTTGCGTTTCTCTAATCTGAGAGCTTTTAGATAGGTAGAGAACCAAGTGTTCAAGTGTTTTCGCGACTTGTATTTTCTCAGTTTTAGTGGTGCAATGGAGTCTAAGACTGAACGCATGATTTTGTTGTAACTTTCTACAAGGTGGTGGGGGTTGGAGGTAGCTGAGAGTTGGTCCAAGGTTGGGAGAATGAGGGGGATGAGCTTTTCCACTGTGATGTTTTTCTTGCTTCTCGTAGTGATAGCTGTGGCTAGTGGGTTATTAGTGATGGGGCTTGAGGCTTCAAGGGTGAAGGGGAGGAGATGTTGGTCGGACCATGGTTGAGGGGTGATGGCGGTGATGGAGGCCACACAGTTGTAGTCTGCTACCCAGTCAAGCGTTCTTCCTTTGTTGTGGGTAGGGGTGGACAGGGTAAAGCCTAATTCTGACAGGGTATTGTTAATGAGGGTAGCCTGGGGGTCTTTGAGGCCTAGGTTGAAATCTCCTAAGAGGAGGCTCTGGGAGGTATTTTTTAAGTTGTTGGTTAGGATGGTAGTGAGGTCTTCCTCGAAGGAACCTAAGGGTCCAGGTGGTCTGTAGAATAAATGAATGGTGATGGTTTGGGAGTTGGCGGTGGGCAGCTTGGCTGTGAGTGATTCACATGAAGGGATGTGGTTAGTGGTGTTGAGTCTAATGTTAAGGTTAGTTTTGACAATTATGGCAAGGCTTCCGCCTCTGGATTCTATTCTGTCCCCTCGAATAATAGTATAGTCATCGGGGATAGCTAGCGATAGAGCTGGGCCAGCAGCTGCATGGAGCCAGGACTCGGTGATAGCTAGGAAATCAAGTTCTTCTGCTAGAATGAGGTCTGATATATCTGTGGCATGGGCTACTAGTGATCACGCATTGATTAAGGTGCCTTTTATGGGCGGGGTGGTGGTTTTAGTGCAGGTGGGTCTGGTGGTTGTGTTGTGAACCTTATGCTTGGTCGTCGAATTAGTTGGGTTTTGCTTGGGTCTGACTGTGGATATATATACCTTTTGGGTGATTTTGGAAGGGCTGACCCTGAGCACCGACTCCCACAATTGACTTGTTTTAGCATTTGCTGTCAAGTGGGAGTAATGCATATTTACTCATGCAACTTCAAGATTATTTCATGAATAAATACACTTTATTTTGGCCACACATGCTATTTGAAAGTTGGATTTCTTTATATCAGGTGCATTCATGGCTGCACACATTATCTTATTAATTTGCAATGTTCAGTGCTTACTTTCAAAGCAATACTGATCTGTACTGCTCGAGCCTTGCTGCCTGTGCCAGTATATTTACATCCAGTTAAGTCTATATATCCAAGATAAGCATGCTTGCTGAAAAAATCTGCTTGTTAAAGGAACATGAATTGCACTCAGCTTGTCTGTTTTCTGTAGGTTTTTGGATGTTGAAATGTTGGTCAAACTTTAAACTTACCGCAGTTTGGAAGGTCATGCTAGAAATGTGCTGATGGTTAAAAAGGTTTACCCTCTCTTAGGTAAGTGGCAACCCAGAACTTCTTGCTTGGACTTGATAACTATTGTACCTTGAGCCTAGGTGAAGGTGAATTTTTTCCCCCTCACCTAGTCTTTTACCCTTTGTATGAGTGACCTGTTTACGTCTCTCCATTGTGTACGGTTGAAGTTTTAGTTTCCTGCTACATTTGTGCTTAGGCTGGGTTGACCCTTTGGGTTCCCCTGTTAATTTCTCGTGCATGTACTTGTGTGAACTACAGTTCCCAAGTAGTAAAGAGGGATTTTCATCCCCTTTACATTATGTATAAGTGAGCCAGCACACCCCACCGTATGTGGAGTGTTGGGGGATACAATGTATCCCCTTTCTTGCTCACCTGGTAACATTTTGTTACAATTGTGAGTTTACACGAATGGCTGGTGGCAGTGGTTTTACCTTTATGACGTTTAGTCTTTATTACTTGCAGGCTTCGGTAATGCACAGAAGGGCCATCAGTTTGCAAAAATGGTGGGCTCCCTCTTTATTTGTCATTTCTTGTATGCTTTCTGTTTTGAGGTCTTCTCCTGCTATTCTAGGTAGGAACAACTTCAGTGGAAGGTTTGTCTTCTGGCGAATCCTTTAAACTACCTGTCCAGGCTCCAGAGTGTCTGAGAGGCCAGCAAGCGAGGGAAGAGTTCTAAACTCTGCAGCCCTTTGTCTTCCATCTTGTCTGAAAGGAACCATTTCCCAGTGTGGGGCTGGCTGTCCCGATCAGACAACCAGACCACCCCTTTTTGTAAAATGCAGGGAGAGAATGCAGAAGTTGTGTTTTAGTTCTTGATAATAACTCTGAATCTGGAAGCTGCTGACAAGTCGACCACTGTAGCTGAAACCAAAGAAGAAGATGAAGAAAAGACAGCTGTAGCGATCTCCAGTGACAGGAGAGCCTGTTGTGTAACCAAGACTGCTGTTACCCTTCCTGGGCCTCCCGAATTCGAGGACTCCTACCCACAGGCTGGTGAGATCCAGTAGTTTCAAGAGGACAGTCATTTTGAGCTGGGCTGCAATACCCCAATACCCTGGAACCTCAAACCATTTTTCAAATTCTGAATCATGCTGAAACTTTAGGGGCATCCTGCTGGACCTCCAGAGACATGATTTGAGTCCTTGAAGTCCCCTCAACAGAGTGCTGGACCATAGTAGGGACTAGAAACCGACTGGAGATATTCAGTCTTCACCTGGCTCCTGAAAAGGGTGCCAAAACCACAGAACTGCATCCAGCTGTGAAGAAACTCTTGCCTGGAGCCTTCCCCATTGATTCCTGCTGCAAAATCCCTTCCAGTGTCCTGGCTGCAATATTCAGAACAAGGAATTCCACGGCCAGGTTTTTGGCTGCAGATCCAGAAGACATCCTGCTTCAAACTCTTCTTCTGTGCTGAGGTACTATGTTGGCTGGGGTATTACATACCTAAAAACTTGAGTGATTGTTGTGAAGCTTTGGGGTTGTGTCATGTTATTGGAAGTCCTCTCCAGTTGGCCCAGGCCCATTGCTTGAACCTTTCTAGGGTGTCCTTTCTGAAGTCCCTGGACCCTCTCTAACTTGAAAGTGAACTACTTTACTTGTTTTGAAGAGACTTCCTTGGCTGCACCCTATCTTAACCTGCCAGCAGCTGGCACCTGGACCACTATGGTCCCTCCTATGCCTCTGAGTGAACTCATGCAATAGACTAGGGAAGGACTGGATAAGAAAAGGATTCTGTCTTGAATGGCATAACAAGTGTTTAAAAGTTACTTACTTGTGATAACGTTGGTTGGTAACTGTCCCTCTGAAATATGTGCAGTTGCAAATGTTCTTACTATCCTCTGAATGTGTTTTACCATTCTGAAAAGTATATATAAGGTTATTTTACTCACCTGTGAATTGGTTTCCCCAAACGTAATGCTGTTGGCTTCACCTAACTATTTCTTTCAGAATATAAGTGTATAGGTTGACCAACTGGGCCTTGCTTCCCCTGACTTGCTGTATAGCTTGTCTAGAATAAGTCTACCTTTGGTTTTACTTACCTTGAATAAATGTGTGCAATTCTTAATAAGTGTATTGTGGGTTTTTCTAAGCTTGGCCTGCCTGTGCCATCCTAAAATAAGTTAGGTAGATATTGCTTACCTTAGTTAGTGTTCCACTGATCTGAAAAAGAACTGTAATAGTATATTACAACAGTATGCCTTACTCATTTGGTATAACTGAGGTTTATCCTGAATATATTTATAGGTTTAAACTGTTCCATGAATTTGTGTTCCACTATTCAGAAAAGTATCCTGGTAACAGGGTTGGTTTACATAGTGATTCCTTAACTGAGTATCACTGTATGACTGGCACGGTCTACTACCCTGGAATGACTCTAAGTAATCTAAAAGTTATGTGTGGTTTCACGCCCCCTGAATAGGTGTGTTGTATTCTAAATGTGTATGATACGGTCTGACTTGCCTAGAAATATTGTTAGTGATTCTGAACAAGGTCTATGCTTTGGTATGTGTACCTTAAGTACTAACCCACCAAGATTGGCCTACTTGCATTTATAATAAACCTTTATTTTGTATAATACCTCTGGGTGTAAGTGTTTCTGTTGAGCCATTTGTATAGGTTCTTTGCACCTTCCTACAGCCCTCTCACCCTCCTAAGATATGCCTGGCAGCTCTGCCTATGCGACCAAATACTCAAGTGGTGCAGACTTATACTAAGAGTGGAGTTTTGTACTGTCCCAGTTGTATGGTTTCACTAAGCCCTCAGTAGGACCTTTGAAGAACTGTCCGAACACCCTCTAAATTGATCCCTGGCTGCACTTGCCAGCAGTCTTTGAACATACTCGTTAGCCCCCCCCCCCACACACACATCTTGGGACACCCTGAGGCTGGCTAGTGGGCATAGTTAGCAGTGGAGACTTTTTGCAATGGGAATGGTTGTGTGTGTTTGTTGTGCAGGCCAGCAACAGCTGCCCATACCACCCCATCTTTTTCACATTACCCTTCCACTCACAACCAAACCATTCTGGTAATGAGCTATTTGACAAGACAGAGTGCAGAAAGCAGGCACGTTGTCACAGTGTACTCCCTGTACCCTCCCTACTCCCCAGCCAGCACACAGTTACTGGAAAGAGCTGCTGATTGGGTTAGAGTGTCATATAAAATATACAAGAGGAGCTCGCCACATGCATGGGAGCTAACATGTCGCATGCATCTGAAGCTTATGCTGTACTTGTTCTTTTTGAATTAATCCTGCACTGTCCTTGCCTATGCTGTGAACGTTATCTGTTTGGGGAGATTGCTCTGGCCCCAAGGGAAACCTGCAGTGTCCTTGCACATGCACATGCTGTACATGTACTAGTGTATGAGGGATACTTGCACTGATCCTGTTTGTGCCAGAAATGTACCAATTTGAGTGAAGTGTGCACAGGCCCTCACAATCGGTTTCTCTGCCAATGCTGTATTTGTGCATATTTGTAAGGGAAACCTAAACTGGCACTGGTATGCTATGCGCGTACCTGTTTGCACAAGACGTGCAGTGACCTGCCCATGTTGTACCTGTTTGTTAGGGAAGCTTGCAGTGACCTAGCACATACTGTGTCTGTTTGTGAGTGAAGCCTGTCCGGCCATTCCCATGCTGTACTTGTGGCCACTTGTGAGGGAAATATGCACTCGCCTGTCCTGTCCACTCTGTACCTGTTATTTTTTATGAGGATGCTTGCATTGGCTTTTTTGTGAGGCAACTTCCACCTGACCATGCTGAACTGTTTGTGAGAGAAGTTTGTACTTGTACAAATGCAGTATTTGTTTGAGATGGAATGTTGCACTAACCATGCCCAGGCTCTATGTATATTTATTTGGTTGTTAGGGAAGCTTGTAGTGACCCTTCACATACAGTACCTTTTTGTGGAAAGTGTCCACAGGCCCTGCCCATGCGGTTCATAATGGGTTTTGAGGAAAGCGTGCAATAGCCTTTTCTATGATGTACCAGTTTGGAGAAAGCATGTGTTGGTCCTACCTATGAAGTTCCTGTACCTCTTCCGTTTGTGGGGGAAGCTTGTGCTGGTCCTATGCATACAGTAACTGTATGTGCTGTAGTTGTGAAGAAATCTTGTACTTTTGAAAACTCTGCAGCACTGATGCCTAGACTGTGATTTATGGGTGCCTGTAACGGAATGTGGACCTGCTGGTTGGTGTGTTGCAGTAACTTGCTGTGTTGCTGACCATGATGTGTCTGTCCACTGTATGAAGAAAGTTATCAATTCTGCTCCGTTTCTGGCTCCTGTTCTTTGTGTAAGGGTTGCTTGCGCTGATATCTGTATTGTACCTTTATTTTATGTCTTGGAAGTTTCAGCTTCTGCTACAAGTTATGTCTGGTCTTTTCTGTGTCTGAATAACATTTGCATTGTTTGTGCCAGTACTGTACCTGCTAGTGAGTTAAGGAAGCAGTGTAGCAAAGATTTATGAAAAACAATTGATAACTTTATGCAGCAAAGTGAGTAGTACCCGGAGGACCGGTTTGTGAGAAATGGGACATTTTAAAGACCATTGGAAAATGTGTTACTACTCCTAACTTCACAGAGTACTAAACCCCTGATTTTAATTCTTTTATTATTTTTTTTAATCTGTTTTACAGTTTACAAGAAACGTTTACACTTCGATAAGAATGCATACAAATGATACAACAAGATACACACAGAATTACATCATCCGTGTTCACAAACTAAAGTATGATTAATCAAGTGTCTTCAATATGTATTTATCCAAAGGCATATGACTAAGCCCATAACTCCCTCCATGCTGCTTTTCCTGCAGACATTCTGCTCTTCAAACCCTGAAGAATTTCCTCTAGGAGTGATGTCAGGGCAATTATTAAAGCCTAATTAGAGGTTATCATTAGCCTTTACCAGAGGTTTCTAGTCAGGACCCGGGCGGTCGAATGTAAAAAGGCCCCCAAGTGGCTAATTCTCTGATACAATAAAAAGGGGCACTCTAGTACCAGGTGGGCCAATGATTCATGGTTGGATATCTCAATGTGATTCACACATCATTCACACATGCATGCCTCTGGGTATGCCCAATTTGGGCCCATGACTTCTATGGGCAGGGCATTTAGACAAAATTCTCAATAAAGATCTCAATGTTTTTTAGATGAAAACATCTGCAAGTAAGATCTCATCTTGAGCGATGGTGTGAACAAATGGTGATTATCTTTGAACAATACTAATCTGTTTAAGTCATTGTGGTCATTGATTCTATCCCAGACAATGATTTTCCTCTTGTTTATAAAATCACTGTCTGAGGAGTCCAACGAGATCATGCTGGCAAAATTCTCGCATCTCTAATGGAATCCAAGCAAACATGAAGAATTAGTCAAACTACCCTTTAGAAGGTCCTTCAAGTAGGAACAGAGAGAATTCCAGTCGCCCTTTATGATTTGTGAGTGCAAGGACAAGTATAATTTTATGTATTGGACCCACCAAGTTGTGATGCCCATTTCCAGACTAATAGCACTTATGGGCGTGGACTTTAGAGGCCTAGAACAGTCTTCAAACCTTCACTTCCAGTCTGTCTGATAAGGTTCTGTCGAGAAAAGACATCAGTTTGTAACCATACAATGTGGTAGCAGTGATTTTCAATTTGTACAGCTCAATCAGTGGTGACAAAGAGAAAGCACAACGCTTACTACGAAGGGCCTTCAGAACAGCAATACCAGACACAAGTTTTGTTGTCATTCTATCTCGTTGCAGCAGGAATGGGTTTTTGACAAAATCAAAAACCCGAGGTGGATTATAGTGGCAACTTGGTCAATTTTGGTCTGATTTCGGTTCCAGGAGAAAGATTTGGGCTTGCGCTTTGTTGAATACGTTAAAACAAATGACTTCTGGGAGTTAATTTCAAGGTGGCTCCTCTGCATGTATCCATGTACCCCCATCCAGAAGTCTTTTGGAGACCAGCAGGAGTGTAATCCATGAACAAGAGGTCATCCGCATAGATGACATCCCCTGATTTAGAAAACCTGGTGGGAGTGGAGATTTCACCACATCTTTACTCCATCTAATGGCAGCCTCTCTGGGAGACAGAGCCACTTCCCCATTTTTGTATCAGGCCCAAATGGCAGCCCATTGGCGGTTATCAGCCTGATCAAATAATTTTCTCACCAGGTGGATTTCCTGAATCATCAGATGCTGTTTACCACCTGTTTGGGGTTGGTGGGGCAAGGCACCCATGGAATTCCCTCCACTTGCCTGTGAATGCAGTTAAGCAATGGCTATTTTTATGCCATCCCTGATATCTGAAAAGAGGATGTGAGGGGGCTACCAACCTGGCTGCACAGTGGTTCTTTTGTTTCCTACTGTCAGCCACAGCGTTAGGTACTTTCGAACGGTAAGGAGGGACACAGGCGTCTACCTAGGTTGGCGCTTGGTCCCTCCTCCGTTCTACTCTCACTTTGTTTAGCGACGCTCCACGAGCACAGTACTGAATTTTAACGCGCTGTCTTTTTCGTAACATGCTTCAGGTACACGCAGATTTATTTGCAGCTGCCAGCTGCGGGGAGTGGTCCCAGCGTGTGTTGACGTTGCCGTCGTCGTGACAACACACATTGTTGCCCCTACCATCATGGCGTCAGGGTGACGTTTTGCGCATGTGCACCATTTGCGTTGACTCTTTTATAACATTGGGCTCACAGCAGCGATACATCGCTTGCAGCCGGACGCCCAGCGCTGATACTATGCAATGTAAGTTTGGCTTTTAGGAACACAGTTACGATGACCAGCAGGAGATACTTTTTTGCTCGTGATGTGCACTCTGTGAAGTGTAGTCCATGTACGATCATGTAGTCATGGCTTGTTTACGTGAGGCGTAGTAGATTGTGTTATTGGGGAGTGTTTGATGTGGACATTCTTTATATTTACAAGTGATGTTGTTCACATTATGGTGCCTTGTAGGACTTAGATATTCTGTTTAGATCGTACAGGCGCGGGATATACTGGATAATTAGATTTCTCTATTTTATTTCCTTTTAGTTGATTATCAATTGACTCTGAGCTGGTTTTTGACCGTGGCGGCCGCGCGAGGTCCTGTCCTCAGCCTTGAGTGCATTCTACCGTATTCTATCATATTCCAGTACAGCCTTTGGCTCCACCATTGTGGCCCCCGTTTGGTGATTGACAGAAGGTCAGTTTTGTGTTATTCTTGAATAGTGGGATGATCAGATGCTTGTCTGTTGAGAGGAGTAAGAGTACAGCTTGACTCACCCTTACACATTTTTGTATTTATTCACAGTAACTCAGACTGAATTTGAATGAAAATGTATGTACAGCAGTAACCGCCCTGAAGAAGGATTTTTTCCGAAACGCGTTGGCATTTTTGAATACAATAAAGTGGACACTGCCCACTGAATTGGAACACATTGGGACATCAATATAGGAAATCTAATTGTTTGTAACAAAGAATTCCCGGAAGTATCATTGTGATATTGACATTCTATATGCCTATGATGAATGTTACAACTTCTTAAATTTCCATATGAAAAGTATGTGCTCAGTGTGATCTAACATTTGACTTGATTCAACCCTAATCAATGTGGAGTTGTTGACTTAATGTATTACAATTTCATGTGAATTCTTGCTAGTTAGCAAGAAGGGGTGTTGGTGCAAAATTTAATTGTTTGAAATTAAGTTTGTGTTTGTGTTACATATCCAATCTGCAATATTGTTCAAGCCTAAGGTCTATTAACCTTGATAAATTAATTTACTTTACACGAACAACTAATGCTTGGTGTGATTTATATTTATTTATTTATAGCGAATGTACTTACATCTAATATTGTAGGAGTTTTGCTTTCCCCTGTTGGAGTGCCGTTAGGGACCACCTGTCAGCAGATGACAGGTTCTGTTTGTCTACATTATTGTACATGTCTCTGGTGGTCTTGAGACACTTTTCAGTCCCTGTGCACCTGAAATATATTTATTAGCTAAGAGTGTGATTACTTAATTCTCCCTCTATGTTTTTTGTAAACATAGTTTACTTACCAGATTTACCACTTTTTTGTACTTTGTAGTGCCCCTCCATCCTTCGTGATTTGTTATCTATCCATGAACAAGAGGTCATCCGCATAGATGACATCCCCTGATTTAGAAAACCTGGTGGGAGTGGAGATTTCACCACATCTTTACTCCATCTAATAGCAGCCTCTCTGGGAGACAGAGCCACTTCCCCATTTTTGTATCAGGCCCAAATGGCAGCCCATTGGCGGTTATCAGCCTGATCAAATAATTTTCTCACCAGGTGGATTTCCTGAATCATCAGATGCTGTTTACCACCTGTTTGGGGTTGGTGGGGCAAGGCACCCATGGAATTCCCTCCACTTGCCTGTGAATGCAGTTAAGCAATGGCTATTTTTATGCCATCCCTGATATCTGAAAAGAGGATGTGAGGGGGCTACCAACCCGAGTAAGATGTGGCAGTAGCAAAACTGACAGCCACTAAGACCCTCTCACTTTCAGTGACTTTGTGCAGCGGTTTCTGCAACTGTCTTTGATGCAGGCTTAACAGATGCAGGTGGAGGCATGGCAGAGGCAGATATATGGCAAGCATTGCCAGCAGTAGCTCCACCTCAAAAGCAGAGGTGCTCACTGAGAGCTAGTGCGGTTGGTGAAAGGAAGCACTAGCCTCCTTCCAACAACCTTTGAATAGTCGCCGACTCAATTCAAATAAAGTTGCTCACAATACCCCAGCAAACAGCCTCACAGAGGCCACGTATCTGTGGGAGAGTGGGAAGTGGATGTCTGTCGGTCATTATTTTCAATTCTACTGATGTCATAGATTTGTCATGCTTTCTAAATCCAGCCAGTACATTATATAGTGTGTGTTTAAGATATTGATTTAATTTGATCTTTTATGAAAAGGTCTAAAACATTATAGAGAAAATACAGCTTACATGCATGTGAAGTAGTGAGGACATATTTGGGATGAGGAGAGTGTTTAGTGATGACACTTGTGGTTGGTACTGGGGAGGCAAAATGATCTTTTGTCTAAGGATCCAACGATCCTTGCACTGGCCCAGAGTTTGTCTCCTGCCTAATCCCTCCTATTCCAAGAACCAAACAGAAACTACATTATCCCTCAGTTTTCCTGACATTACCCAGACACAGGGTCCTGTAAACACATCAGGGAGGACAGGTGGGGTGCATAATGTGACACGGAATGTGAGAAGGAATGGTAACAGATGGAATGGGGATTGCCTTATCTGGGCATTCTCCTCAGGTCCCCTCTCTTGTTGCATTCCTCAGTTTATGAAGAAATGCCACAGTTTCAGCTTCAGACAGATCCTAATGGCAAAAGAGATCCACTACAAAATCATGCAAAAATTAAGTTTATTGCATGAATCAAAACTAAATGTAATCACAATACAGATTTCAGAACTGAGATGCCCAGATTGTAATCCCCAGCAGCACCATATACATATAAATGATACCCTCATTTTGACTCCTATGCCTTGGCTTGAAAGAACGGCAATGGCCCTGGTGGGACTTACCTGAATGATGAGTTTATATCACTAATTTAAATCAATGACTGAGAGTAGAGACTTCTGCTTTAAACCCTGCTTGCTGCCCCAAATGTCACAAAGAGATTGTCACAAGCTTTAAAGCCTCTAGTGCACTCAGTGTATAGTAGGATATCTCTATGTTATGTTAACTTGATTTATACTGTGCACCGCTTCCATATCCATGGTTTTCAGTTGCTCTCATAGGTTGGGTGGGGCGGAAGAGAGGGATAAGGCAGATGTTGTGTTCATCTGTTGATGCATGTAGAACCAGGAGTAACTGGCATATGTGCGTGTGAGCTTGCTTTTGTTCACTGGGTGCTTAATGTGTCCGGTTGGACGGCACACTGTGTTTGTGTGGTTTGTTGTAGGAGGCTATTGGGTTTGTGACTTGGTTTGAGAGCGATGTGCGCTGTGGGTGTTTTAGCAGGTTGGTTGTCCATCTTAATGTGTATGGTATATGTGATATAACAGAGTGTGGTAGAGAAAAGGGAAATGGTTAGTCGGTTTTTGGTTAGTAATTAGGTATTATGCAGCTATGATATGTTTTCTTTTTGTACGGCATGTATCTCGCTGTTCCTTTATTCTGGGTCAGAGTTTCAGTACCTTTGTGGATGAGGTTTGGGCATTATATGTGGTTGCAAGTGGCCTGCTCATGCTGATGGTCATTCTGAAGTTGTTGTTCCTCTGTTTTTATCTCAGCAAGTTGAATAACTACTTTTATTTAGCTGTTTCCTGAAGGTTAGATTGTCTTCTGTCATCAGTGTAAAGACTGGAGGGAGGTTATCTGTACTCCTGCCCTCTATATGGCAGAGTAGAAGCACAGAGCACCCCAGTCAAGATTCTCTATTGTGGTAGCAGTGGACCAGTAACCAAGGCTTAAGCTCTCAGGAGGTGATGCGGGCTGTTTCAGTGTACAGTGTAGTCCCCAAGCCCCCAGTTATGTGCTAAAACAGTTCTTTATATACAAATAAGGTTCAAGATATACACATCAATTAATAACACACTTTGTACTTTTAATATGGCAAATATATACAATGTCTATGTGGTACCACACTTAGCTACTGACTCCTTGAAAATGCATCAACTGCTGATAGTTATAATGGCATACAAATCATACAGCAATGGGTATCAGCATAGATCATAGGAAGGAAGGCAAGTTAGGTTAAACAATGGTAGAATGCTGTCCCCCACTAGTATGAGGCAGTTCTGAGTGAGGATCCCTCCACCTGGGCAACCTGTAATAAAGAGTATTAACAGACCCAGTCCATTAATGTTTAAATAGTCTTGTTTCCTGGTCAAGATATTCAACTATCCCAATGTATCTGAGTTAGAAGAGTTTCTTCAATGGTTCGTCGATGGATCCATTAAGAGTAGACTCCCTGTAAAGCAGGAGCAACAGGGTGTCGAGATTCCTCGAAGAAAGGGGAACACTTGTGTTGCGGCGGCAGCTTTGACCTATGTGATGCTCTTCGACGATCGCCTGTGGCAGCCCTGTGAAGATGAGGCATGCGGTCCACCTTGATGAAAAGAGTTTGGTGCCAAAAAGAAGGCGTGGTGATGAACGTAGGCCCCCCCAGCGGGTGTCGGCGTTGGTGTTGACGATCGGGACTCGACCACAGCGTCACTTGATGGCGTCTTTGGTGGCTTTGGGTGGCAGGAAACCCACCGGCAGACTTTCCTCGGCCATCGAGGACCCTGACTTTCTCCGGCGGGTCAAAGCAGTCGACAGTGATGGCAAGGGAGCCCTTCGTTCAATGTTCTTAGGCAAGGTGTAGCATTGCGGCTCCGGTCGTCGAGCAGCACATCGTCAAGCTGTCCCCATTTCTGAGCAACACGACTCCACTGGCTACCAGCGGTTACGGAAATCCTCCAAAACCCAGTCAAAGGCAATAGACTTCAATGGCCTTGATGTCCTGGCACTTTACTTCAAGATTCTCGGTGGACCCCTTCTCCGGTCGACAGCCTTTTGGGACTGGCTTCCAGGTTACCTCAATGAAGATCAGCTTCTGCAAGATGTTCCCTCGTAGCTCGGGGAGAGGTCTCCTAGCCAGGTCCTCTCTTCGATCAGTCCTCAACAGACTCAACAGTTTTTGGATTGGGTCGAAGGAAAGCAGCAACACTTCTTCTTCTTCCAGCTTGGCTTCACGGATAAGCAGCTTCAAGTTTCAACGTCAGCTTCTGAACAAATTGGGAAGTGAGAGGTTCCCAGATTTACACATCTGTCCCTCATTCACTCTGCTAGGTCAAGCTCAGTTAGCCAATCAGACATAAGGGCATTCATGCAGTCAGGCAGCCAATCAGGCTCACAGGCATTCAGGCTATTCACATCCACCCAGACACCCTTAACAAGGAAGGTGGATTGGGGCAAGCACCCAGCCTTTCAGCACACCACACTGCATTCATGTCTGTTTCAGGCAGCGCTGTCTAATTCTTTGTGTCACACACAGAGAAACCAGATACCCATCACATAGAATGCATATTGGTCAACCACTCTAGTCACCTAAGCCCCACCAGAAGGGTGTACCCACAACATACAGTCACTGGGAAGGCTCCAGCCAGTCTGGCCTGGACTTGCCCACAATACCATATATGGTTCTTCCACCCAACAGTCAGTCAGGGGAAGGGACAAAGGACTCCCCAGGACTTTGGGAAAACAAGGTAAGAGGCAATAGAAATCAAGAGGCCACAGAGGCCATTTTGCCTTTTATCAGGAATCCACTGATTCCTATGGCAGGGCCTGGGTTCCCAAAATGGAGATACTCAGAGCACCTGTCAAATTCAGCATGGAGCTGCCGCCATCACCCTGCTCTGTGGGCCATACACAGGTACCCAAAAACTTACATTAGGAGCACAGGGTTGTACCCCCACCCATGGGTGCCATAACGGTGTCCCAAGGGTCTCTGTTCACCATGACCAGAAAGAGTAAGAACTGCACTGCCAGGAGTTCTAACTGGACTCCTGTGCAGAACACAACACAGAACACACATGATAAGGTAGTACAGGAAAAGGACATGGAGGCCCTGTCCCTCCAATGCATTTCCAGCATCACAATCTGGATTTTCTTTAGGATCGAGTTCCACAGTTTGGCCATGAGAATGGAGAAGGCGGTTCCTCCAAATGTAGCTTTCTCATATTATCTTGTTTCTATTTTGAGGGGGGTTATATAGCTCAAGGATTTTCTGGATTGGCATTGGGTGATTTTTGCTTGGAGCAATTTTGCTCCTTGCCTGTGCAGTGATTTATGTGCAATGCAGATGGCTTTGAAGTTGATACTTTCCCTTATTATTGGAATCCAATGTAGACTTCTCAGGATTGGGGTGATGTTATCTTCTATATTTAGTCTCAGGAGTAGTCTAGCCGCTGTGTTTTGAATGCATTGTAGGTAATTGGTGAGGTGTTCAAGAATTCCTTGGTAAAGACAGTTTGCATTGTGTGTTTTCTTGATAATACCAAGGAAATGATAACAAGGGTTCTGTGTGGAAAATTGCGGCAAGGGAGGATCCCTCTTATTGTTTGAACATGGAAGAATTGTTTTTTTGCCGTTGTGTTGGCTGGTGGTTCCAGAGTGAGACCACTGTCCATGAGAGTTTGTATCACTGTTGGTGACTCTGGTTGAGTTCCCATACTCAGGAGAAAGATGAGAGATGTCTGTGTTAGATAGCTTTCTCTCACTGATCCACTCAGACAACCTAAAGCCACGAGGGCCATATATTGCTCAAAATAGAAAGATGAACATAAATTAGGCAGAAACCATGGGCCTGGTCTCAATATGAGGGCCTCTGAGAGAATACACAAATTTGGAGGTTTTCTCCACAGAAGCCCTAGTTGCCTGGTGGATATTTATTTACACTAGAACTAGGATATTAAAGACAACCCATTCCATCTAAAAAAAATCCAGAGTAAGACCACTGTCCATGAGAGTTTGTATCACTGTTGGTGACTCTGGTTGAGTTCCCATACTCAGGAGAAAGATGAGAGATGTCTGTGTTAGATAGCTTTCTCTCACTGATCCACTCAGACAACCTAAAGCCACGAGGGCCATATATTGCTCAAAATAGAAAGATGAAGATAATTAGGCAGAAACCATGGGCCTGGTCTCAATATGAGGGCCTCTGAGAGAATACACAAATTTGGAGGTTTTCTCCACAGAAGCCCTAGTTGCCTGGTGGATATTTTTTTATACTAGAACTAGGATATTAAAGACAACCCATTCCATCTCAGAGGCCTCATAAGATCACAAAGAAATGTGTTGAGAGCCTCTAACACTAAAAGAAGATTTCACTAAGGTACATTCTTCCACCAATAAAAAATAAATAAAGAGCCTTGGGAACAGTTCTTGAAATACCTCTAAACCCCACAAGGAACTCTGAATGCCTTAACAGCAGACCACTGCACCTTCAGTGTTATTGCACTGCTAGTATGATCTGTGTAATGTGATCATAGTACTATTGCATTTGTGTAAAAGTTTAATAACTATATACACTAATAAAACATTTCACTGCTAGCACCTTCTGGAAACCTTCCAAAAAACCAATCAAGAATCCTGGGTGGGGCATAAAACAGTGACTACAACTCCTGTGCTCTAGAGCAACACTGAATTGAGCTCCATAGATGGGAGTAGGTACAGCTAGTGGAAGGGGGCCTGGAATTCCGTACTTCTCTAACATCTTCTTCAGATAGGATGAGTCCTTTGACATCCTGATATGATATGATATGGCATTTATAACGGGCCTATACACAAGTGGTTCCTGCTTCTCATCTTCCATATTTTTCATCTCAGAAGGGATAGCAGGAGCTTCAGAATTCAGAGGAAAGAGAAATTGGATGGGACCGAAAAGAGTCCTAGCTCCTGAGTTACTGCTAGCTCCAGCAGGAGTGGGAACAAAGTCTTTCAAAGTCAAAATGGACCCATCAGAATCAGTTACACTCTCTCCCAGAAGAATTCCTTAAGGTCCATTGAAACCAAAGAATATGCTGAGGTAGAATCAGTGCATCCCTCATTGAATACCGATAAGACAAACCTGTCCTTGCTTTTGACTTTACATGCTGGAATTTGTAGGCCCATACTTAACAAGGGAAACATGAAATTACAAATCCAATAATGCAACGAGAAAAGCCAGAAATGGCTCTTGGTGGCTCACATGGTTGCTATGCACTTGGACATCAAGTAGTGGAAGGGTGTTTAGAAACGCAAGCAAGGCTCAGAAGTGCACTGACTGGACAGCAGGATAGGAAGACGACCCTTAAATATAGCGTGGAGCATATCGGACTGAAACCAATGTTTGGCAGGCTAGTTACTGATACAGTGATTGGAAGCATGTGTGTATTTATGCATTGAAACAACTTCCTTTATAGCACAGAAATCCTCCTTCGTCGTGTTTGAAAATTCCAGCATACTCCGTTGTATACAACCTCTTAGCAGAAGTCTGCTAAGTAGGCTCACAGTATGCACCCTCTCAACCAACAACTCGGTGGCATTCCTTTTGTAATTGCCTGCGCATTGAAAAGGTATGTGGACATTGGACCCATCAAACACCTGCAATGACGCTTTTATCACAGTATAGCCAAGCAATATGATTTACCCATACCTTTTACCTCTCTCCATCTTACTAACCTTACATTTAGTTGGTGCAAGATCCACATTTGTATAGTGAACTGTACAATTGAAGTCATACTAACATGCCTCTTTTTAAAACCAGTTTTCAAGTGAATGGATAACATATTTATATTGGTGAATAATGCATTATATAGTGGGAATATTTTGCAGGGAAGATCATGCAGTTGTAATTAGCTTATTAATTCTAAACATAGCCAACCCTGAACCACGCCCCTAAAATACAATAGTAAGAGGGTCTGTGCTCATCTGCACCCAAGTTATGTTGTTGTCATTTTTTGTTGCGGGGTGGAGCGCCAATGATTCTTCCTGCTTGGGGTACAATCAAGTGTAAGAACGGCCCTCCTAATGGAAGACAACACACTTCTCTATATAAACAGATTATTACCCATTACTTTATGTGTACTTTGCCTTTTTTTTTTAAACACACAATACAGGCTCCCATCACCAAACCTGGTGATATGCTCCACCTATCGCCACAACATTACTATACAGCGTAGTAAAACGCACCCAATCATCACCTACGTCATAACGCTATTTGACGCAGAACCTGGAATATCAACACACATCATCTCACAACACAGCGCGTCCCAATTTTGAATATGAAACCATACTTTTAAATGAAATAGCAAAACCATACAATTTGTAAACTACTTTTATTTCAAAATAAACCTTCAGAGAACCTCTGGAGACTTACATATGGAAGCAAATAGTTAATTGTTTTCTTTGTCCGTCACGCGGTGTTCCTTCTTGATATAAGAACGCATTGAACGCACTGTAAATCGCAAGACTTTGCCATGATCTTCACGCTATGCCACCATAAACAATATCAGGTTGCTCCTTATCGCTAGTATGGCGTACGGGCATATGGACCTGTGTCAAAAAAAAGAGTCACTGTGATCCACCCACTGATGTTAATCTGTAGCTGACGGTTAAAAAATCCGTCAGTTGGTATCTGGAATCCATGACAATCTCAGAAAGTTAAGTTGTAGCTTTTTAGTGGCATTACAAATATTTTTGAAAAACATATAAATTGTTTGCTACCATTCACCAATGCAGACAACAATCGTACAGATTTATGTTGTTCCTCTGGAGAACTTTGCACACTCTCCCAGCAACTCCTACAGTCAGGCCACACCACCTGTCACCTCATCGCATCTCCTCTTCACACGGCAACTCACGTAAACATTTCTGAAAAAAGCAAGTCTCGTGCCCTGACAAAAAGTGGTTGTATGAGAATGTCCGCACAAACCCTGCTACAACCCCATCCACCCACGCCGCCGACCCTAACCCCAATGACCGCACTTATGTATTAATGGCCTATAATTTGCACACGTGTGTTTGTACTGTCCCCCTTTCGGTCACTAGTGAAATTAATGGTGTGGGCGTGTTACCACCTTACAAATACAGACACTTAGTACATACATAATAGTAATGCTTTCTACGTTAGCATCCAAATGGTACCAAAAAGAACTGCAAGCTAACTGGATTTAGAAATAGTAAACTATCACTTCGTTAAAAAAAACCTTCACATCATTATGTATATTCTACCACGGACCCCCCACAACCAATGCACATCACTACACTGCATATATAGAAAAGAATTGTAGATGGGTCAAATATAATGATGCCAACATTACTGTAAAACAGAGAATAAGAAGTTCTGCCACCTACCTCAATAAACCGCACCCTACATCTTCTTCTTTCCACCTGCTGAGCACAAAAAACAAAACTATTGTTCCATATTGCCCTAGGTACTAAACCAGAAAAAATAACCTTGACATTTGGAATTATTTTCTTTACTGCCTGAACCAAATATTAAAAATCTGCCAACAAAGTAGGGGCACTGATATACCCCAAATACAAGGCACCACAGTGCAAAACAACTACATGTGCAATGTTTACCCTGCCCATATCTCCACAAGCGTGACCGATTCCCTGCACATTAAAACCAGACTTAGTGCTCCACACCATCTCCATTCCTTTAACATCAACATTTTATGCCACATTCCTACATTTAGCATACCACTCCAAACCATGCACAAACATATCTCCAACCACCAACACCCTGCTTTTCTCCACCTCTACCACTACACTACACACAGCCTCTTTCAACACAAACCACAACCTCAACATTTGATTGGCCATCCCTATAGTCCCCTTTACATGCTGCATTTGCTGAGAAACCCCAGATGTAGCACACTCTGCCCGCGGACACCCACAATGTTTGAAGAGCGCCTAACATTGGGGAAACCCTTCTACTCTTTCCACTTCACTCTCTGCACCATTTCCTCATTGGCTACTGTTAAACAGTCACACAATCATCCACCAATCACATCCAAGAACTCAACATCTAACTCTATCATCACACATCAGCACTTTAGATGTATTATTGATCACTCTCAGTACAATTCTGCAGTCACTGCAACAGACCTACAGCAACAACTGCTATAAAACTCACCAAGAGTTCTACTTGCAGATTCATGCATTGACACAGATTCCAGGCATGAATATTTTCAACAAAGTACATGTACAGCTCTTCTAAGAATACATATAGAGTAACTTCCACTTACCCTGTATAAACTGTGCAATGACCTTACTTCATTTATCCCATCTGGTATAATGAAGTATCAATTGCAAACCTGTCTCCTCTCCAAATTTTTGTTTACTCACAGAGCTATCTAAAAATATTGTATTTCATATTAAAAGATGGGAGAAATAACAGTATAATTAGGAACAAGACTGTCCAGTGTGTTATAAAATTGCACGCAGCCAGGATGAGTGCATTCATGTTCATTCAAGCACACAGACAGACAATATAATTACAAAGGCTCCCAGCTCAAACAACACCACTGCCTCTATATGAAATCCTACTCCGTTATTTCCCACACCTTCACAAATGCATACATTGCATGCTTCTCTGTAAAATCCCTGCCATTTACCCTGTAAAAATAGCAGAACATGCATATAATTATTTCTTCCACCTCTTACCATCCAATAACATAACATTAAAAAAAAGTGTGCTCTATACTTTTACTATTCAGACCCTCCAGTTTATAGCGATTTTGCGATCCCGCAAAATGCTGTGAAAACGGCGTTTTGTGCAAAATGCCACAAAAATTGCCGTTTTGTGCAAAAATTGCATCTTTAAAAAAAATAAAAAACATTTTTTACATTTTTTTTAAAGTAATCTGCAAAAATTACTGTTTTAAAAAAAATAATACTCAGGGTGACAGGTTCTCAACTTTTTTTTACACAAGTAATGAAATGCGCTAACACATCTCATCATTTGCGCACCAAAAAAGTGCAGCCCAATCCACAAGGGACACATGAATGGGCACATTTTATATGCGCGCCCATTCAGATGGCCTTTTTCACCTCCTTGATCAAATAAAGTGGCGTTTCTGTCAATTTAAAAGCGCATCCCTGATTTCCAAGCAAGATGCACTTTTAAATGTGCAGAAATTGTAGGCAACCCTATGCGCACGGGAGTGTGGGGCTGCAACTGCATGACAGGGTCTTTCCTGACCCTGTCATACATTTATTTTAAGGTATGAACCGCTGCTGTGCCGCTTGCATTTCTGTTCCTTAAACAGGATAAAAATGCATTTTTTGGGTACCATTTTACAGCGGCAGGCACCTGGAGGGCCTGTCCCTGTGAAAGGCACTAGGAGCTTCCAGAACACTGTCGGGAGAGCGATTCTATTCAAAGTACTGCCCATTTTGATGACAAAAATCTATCGAATGTTACAATTTGACCTATTTCGTCCAGTACTATTCGATCCATTTTTATAAATACTGAACATGTGTTGTGGGGGTGTCACCCGCTCCCCATGTTCAGTACTTTTGGTCTAGGGTGGTTGCAGAAGTGTTTTCCCCTTTTTCCTCAAAATTGGAACCGGGGACAAAAAAAAGAAAATAACGAAAAAGGGACCCTGCAGAGTCGGATCCGACCCGCGTTAGAGGGACAGATCTGGCACTGCAGGGTTGCAGGGGAAGTGGCAGCGACCAAGCAGTTAAGTAGGGGAGGGGGGTGGGGTGGTGGTGAAAGGTACATTTTGGGTTGTTTGGCTGAAGTGCAAATCAATTCGCATTGAAATTGACTACGGTCAATTCTGCCGCAAATAATGACACTTCGGTCAAACAACCCAGAACACCATTCAAGGCAGCTAGCCAGCGCACAATTTGCGCTACAGCTCAAGCCTGTGGAAATGTGCCGGTCACCTTTGAGAATAAGGTGACCTGCTCATTTCCAAAAATGGGTCGTCTAAAAATAGCATATCCTCTGTTCTTTTTTTAAATGCCCATTATTTGAGGAATTGGGTCAAAATCTACATTTAAAAAAAATAAAAAAATGGTTACACTATGAAAGAGGGAGGGTGATGGGTGAGATGTGAAGTGATAGGCAAGAAAGCAAAGGGAGAGCAGTGGGTCAGAGGAGGAAGCGCTGCACAAGAGAGCAGAGGAAGCAGTGATGCGGTGGGCCAGAAATCTGAGAGCGAGCAGAGGTACAGAAAGTAGAGGGAGCGTGTGGTCAGTGAGCCAGAAAGCAGAGAGGAAGCGGTTGGCCAGAAAGAGGCAGTGAGCTGCAGGTTGGGAAAAAGGATGAGGGAAGAGTGTGATAGAATGGGAGAAAGGATGCAAGATGCAGAAGCAGCACAAAAGAATGAAAGACTGTATATTGCGGGAGGAATTGTAGAGTGTAAGGTGTGATTTGGGAGTATGATTTGGAGTGTGGCAGGGGCTGCGCAGTGTAACATAGCACGTGAGTATTTGTATGACAGCGTGAGAGGTTAAGGAATGTAAGTTGTGATGGAGATTTGGTGAGATGTGTGTTGGTGAGAGAGGTGTGTGGGTGTTTGGGGGATTGGAGAACATAGAAGGGGAATATTTTTACCATTACAATTGATAATGATCAATTTAGTTAATATTATTAAATAGTTCAAAGAAGGTAGCAGGCGCTCCTCTCCAGAAAGAACATGGCATGATAACACGTGTATGGGGTTGCTTTTGGTACTCTTGTTCAGAGAGGAATTGCCATAGCGTTTCGGTGCTGGACTGCCCATGTAGGCAGGACAAAGACTGATATGCAAATGAACATTTCCCATCTGTGAAAGGTACAGTGAGCAAAAAGCATGTGCTGCAAACTCCCATCTCAGAACAGGTTATCATGCCATGTTCTTTCTGGAGAGGAGTGCCTGCTACCTTTTTTTGAAATACTATTAAATAGGCATGAACATTAAACCAGAAATGTAGCCAAATCAAACACTGTTCTGCCAAGCCAGAGACATCTTGGACTCTTCCTATTAAATTAATACAAAGATACATAATAATGATACCCTGGCTCTCTTGTAGCCTTGCACTCTGCCTATTTCCTGCAATGTGGCAATCTTACACCCTCCAGTTAATACGAAATGTCCCGCAAAAATGCCGCAATAAATAAAGGTTTGTGTCGCAAAATGTGCCATTTCATGCCGCAACATTTGCCATTTCATGCCGCAAAATCCTGGAAGGTCTGACTATTATACTCATTTGTAAAACATATTCAACTAACAGATTCTAAATACAATATACAAAATGTACATAGACAAAGGAAAGTGCATATACATACTATGCTCACTTGTAAGAAAACACTACTACTACAACAACAAACAAAAAACAATGTGTACATTAACAAAAGTGCTATAAACACACATATTCACTAACTTCTTTCTTTTACAATTGCAGTGAAGACAACTCTCCTGAAAAGCAGCAGCGTCTAAGTACAAAAAATGACTTTGAAGAAACCTACTCTTGCCATACAAAAAAGTAAGTACAATACTTACATAATTTTCTAACTGTTACTCAAACACACTAGTATTTTACTGCTGTAGAAGAAAGAAGTGTATTAACCCTTTTCCATAAGATGTATTATTACCGCTTCCCCTTACCTCTTGCAAGCCCAGTATACTAACACACAAATACAAGTATAACCTTCCCAATTTAATATAGCTGCCCATTGCATAATCACACACCTCCACAATCATCCTTACCATCATACTCAGACACTCATGCAAAAAGCACGCATACACTGCACAACAACCCAAACCACACTTTTTTTCCTCCAACAAACCCCAAAGAATGCCTACAAAAAAGCAACTCCATAGAAAGCAATGCAGAATTAGAGCAAATCAAAATAAAAGTGCCCAAAATCATCCATCGCTACTAGATTTTGTACAAGAAGTTCAAACAAATGAGCTAATACAGTCATTACGCGAAACAAAACAAGCTTACACTACAGAAACTTTCCCTCCTCTATCAAAATGTAAAACGAAACAAAAAGTGATTAACACGACTTCACCTACCACTACTACTAACGCTGCACCTACAAATCTTGATATAGTAGCAACTAACCATACCAAAAAAATATTTCACAAAAAATGTCCCTCCACAGACTCCTTCAAAACCTTAAAAAAACACGAGAGAAATTATGGACAACCCTTAAAACCTACCATAGAAAAGTAATCCTAAAAGCTCTCAGAAACAGTGCAATCCTTGTTCACAACAGACTCCTTCAGAGCCTTATAAAAACAGGAGAGAGATCATGGACAACCCTTAAAACCTACCACAGAAAAGTAATACTAAAAGCTTTCATAAACAGTGCAATCCTTATGAAAAGGAAATTATGTATTTTATTTTAAACAGAATAAAACCACTAACAAAACTAACATACTGAATTACAAAAAAACACTTCTCAATAAACTGATTATAAACAAAAATAACTCCTTAAACATCTATGGATGTGAATAGAGTCAAACTATGACCACAGAACCAGATTTTCATGAAGAAGCATATAAACAAAAGCAAACAAACCCAATTGCCATACATAGCAGTGGACGAGGGTATGAAAAACATAATAACACCATTATGAAACAAGAAACTCCACTCACAAAAATATCCCCAAAAAACTCAGTATCACCTCTCCATTCTAATAAACCAAAACATCCAAACTACAAATGGCCGTGCACATCAATGTGTAACATTGCCAACAAATCACTCAAATCTTTACGCCACTTCCTCAATTAGTATGTAAAACGCAAAGACAAAATCAAAATGAAACTACTACAGAATATGGATGCCTGTCCAGCGCGCAAATATGCACATCAATGTGTAACATTGCCAAAAAATCTTTCAAATCTTAACGCCAGTTCCTCAATCAGTATGTAAAAGGTAAAGACAAAATCAAAATGAAACTACTACAGAATATGGATACCTGTCCAGTGTGCAAATACACAGGACTACAAGCAGGACTATAAGCCTGCATTTCAGGACCTATTTCCATCATATCAAAATGATATCAACACATCATGCAACTATAAAAATCTGGTCCATAAACTCTACTATGCTAAAAGTCCTGTTTTAGCACTAGTCAATTTAAATAACAATCTTCTACATGGTACAGTCAAACAACTACTCGAAGAAATAGAGCATATCCAGGGAAAATATTTTTGAAGTGAAAGCCACTTACAAAATGCATTAGCTTTACCTCAAACTACCAACTACTGTACAAATAGCAACCTTCTATTACAAACATACAAAAAAGAAATACTAAAGTTTAAAAGTACCTCCGCTGAAGTACCAAACCATGTGTGTGTGTTGCATAACACACCTATAATACCAAACATTTTGACAATGTTATCTGAGCTCCTTATAGGGGATATTAATTACAATCAGTCAATCCTCTACTAACAACCCAAAACCAACATCATACTAAAGTGAAATAGCCAGTAGTGCATTGACTATATCCGCAAACAGCTGCTACGACCGCAGACATGGCGAACACATCAAGGGCACCTGCCACCTAAACTAATACAGTACTTGACCCATATGTTACTCCCCAACCCTCCCCAAGCACTTCTGCACACCAGCACACTCCTCAAAATTGCATTCGGCCTCTGTTCGCCGTTGCGCTGTCAGTACGCCTTCAACAACGACAGCAAAATTACCTCCCTCTAAATTAGTGAAAGCCATTCGTGGCAAAGGAGTTTATTTACCATTAAATCTCAAAGAAAATATACACAATCATACACCAAAATCCAAAATATTTACTTCCAAAGGTATCTTATAACACAGTCCTATTACAAAATCTACAATCTTAACTGCATAGCCTAGCCAAAACTTCACATACAAACTCTACAAATAAAACAGTAACAGACTTTTGCGTTCTGGATATTTGATGGGTGTTTGATTCTATGGGTGTGTTATGCTGCGGTGGTTGTGTCCAGGGCCAGAACCACTGCAGCATAACACACCTATAATACCAAACATTTCCCCTGTGGTATGTGGGCTGCTTATAGGGGATATTAATTACAATCAATCCTCTACTAACAACCCAAAACCAACATGAAGAGAAATAGCCAGTAGTGCATTGACTATATCGGCGGACAGCCGCTACAACCGCGGACATGACAAACACATCAGGGGCACCTGCCACCTAAACAAATACAGTATTTGACCCATCTCTTACTCCCCAACCCTCCCCAAACACTTCTGCACACCAACACACTCCCCAAAATTGCATTTTGCCTCTGTTTGCCGCTATGCTGTGGCAGATCCAAGATGGCGAGTGCATCAAAACAATGTGACGCACCTCACACCTCACCCCAGCCAATCTGAAAACACATAGCTTGTCCGCGGACATGACGCAAGCCGACTAGCCAATCGGTGTCCTGTCCATGCAGCGAACAGGGAAATGTGTCCGCGGAACAGGCATAGATATCACTAATTTTTTACCTTACGTTTCGGACATTTAAAAAAAAAATAATGGATGGATTTACACCAAATTAACAAAAGCACGCTTTAGGGACTAAGCCACCATTCCTGCCACAAATTGGTGGAAATTCGTCAAGCGGTTTGAGCTGTACGCGTGCGCAACGTTTTTTCCCATTATATCTATGGGGAAAAAATAAATTTTGGGATCCCCCTATAACTTTGCCCCCCGAACCAAACCTCACTAAAATCAGCAAAAAATATTCAGAATGCCCATATACTTTTTTTGCAAAGTTTTGTGAGGATTCCTCCAGGGGGAGCGAAGTTATATGCCGCCCAAAAAGTGCTCTTCCTATGGGATTAGCAACTTAACCATAACTATATATTCAATGAAAAAAACTTTGTTAAAGGGAAGTTATGGTTAAGTTGCACTAATAAAAACCTATGAAATTCAATGAAAAATCTTTGTTAAAGGGACGTTATAGTTATAGATAAAACCGAAAAAGCCTGGAAATTTGACAGTTATGGTAAGCTAAGCAACCATAACTCACGCCACCACTGTTCACTGCTAAAACTAACACCCAGGACATCAAAGATGACATCACAAATGTCATTGATGACCTCACTGATGACATCACATTTGAAATGAATGTTGATGAAAAGTCCCTACGTACAAGGGGTTGTATTTATTATGTTGGTAAAAAGATGGTACCACAAAGGCGGTCCCAGGTAGACATAGCCACTTTAACACCATTTTTCATCCTTAGCGGTCATGGCCAGTAGCCAGATTGTCTGCGTCATGACCTTATGCCATGACCCAGACAATCTGGCTACTGCCCACGGCCACAGGCTCTACCTCAGTCACCAAAGGTATATGACTAATTTCTGTACCTACATTATTACACTTGTCAAAAAATAAAACAGGTGCACATTAAAGCACCATGCTTTAATGTCCTTGCCAATGCTCCTCACGAGTTTGCTCAAAATCCACCCATGTTTTATTTTTTAAAAAGTGTAACAATGCATGTACATACAATAGTCATATAACTCAGCCCCCACTTGACAAAATCCATTCAGTCTTTACACAAACATTGAAGGTTGGGTCTATAATCTTTCTAAAACTTTTGTCCACATTCGTCAAATAGCAACAAAGTTATAAGCCATCTAAAAATGTTGAGACCCCACTCTAATTTCCCCCCCTCTTGAGATCGCCACCAAACTTTAGAAAACCATTTATATCTAGATTCAAACTCGTTTTGCCAAATGTTGTACAGATTCGTCAAATGACACCACATTTATATGCCTTTACAATATTTACAATTTTGCCCTCTCTTGACAGAATCCCACAAAACTTTGCAAAACCATTCAAGATTAGTTCTAGAATAAAATTTCAAAATGACATGCAGTTTCATTGAGTTCAAAAGTTATAAGCCATCCAAAAACTGCTTTTCCCAAACCCTGTAATGCAGAAATGGGAACAGATGTCCTAGGACATCTGAAGTGTCCCCGAACACCACAGGACTGCCCCAGGACACCTTGAGTGTTCGCGAAAGTTCGGGGGGTGAAACAACCCATTTTTTGGCTTCTTATGGCCATATCCAATCCAATCCTCAACCCCCCACATCTCCAGAGATTGGTTGTTGAGTTTGACAAGTGCAATGCTGCTTTTTTAAAATGTTTTCGCTGCGCTGTCCGCAGACCCCAAAAAAGTCTGCGAATCCAAGATGGTGGGCATTTCAGGAAAACCAACTCTTTTCACGTTTTCTCACCACCCAATCAGCGGCCGTGTCACAATGTCCACGGACCATGCAAAAGTCTGCAGACCCTGCAGCCAATCAGAGGCTAGTACACGGACCAAACAGGGAAGTGAGTTCACGGAGCAGACATAGATATCACTAATTTTTTTAGCTTACGTTTTGGTTGTTTAAAAAAAAACTACTGGACGGATTTACACCAAATTAACAAAAGCACGCTTTCGGGACCAAGCCGCCGCTCCTGCTGCAAATTCTTTCACATTTTGTCAATGGCAAAAAAAGAAATGTTGGAACCCCCCTATAACTTTGCCCCCCCCCTTGACCAAACTTCCCCAAACTATGCAAAATAAATCAGAGTGGGCCATATACTTTTCTTGCAAAGTTTGGTGAGGATTCGTCCAGGGGGAGCAAAGTTATAAGCCACCCAAAAAGTGCTCTTCCTATGGGTTTAGCAACATAACCATAACTACATGGCCGCTACGACAGGCCATGTAATATATGTGAATATCCCGGTTTGAGGGATAGAAATGCAAGTGGTACAGCCTCAATATCTATCACTGCTTCTCGATTTAAACATAAATGCATTACAGGGTCCGCTTTGACCCTGCTGTGAATTATGCAACCCTTTGCAGCTATTCAAAATATGCGATGAGGGATGTGACTACTTTCTCTTCATTTGAAGGAGCATACTGCTCGAGATTCGCAATGTGCTTTGAAATGCTCAGCAATCCCTCTTATTTGCGCAAATGTGCAAAGATAGTGAAAAAACAAATCTGATTGTACGCATCTGTGATATCAACATTCAGATACCTTTTGAGAATAGGTCATCTCATTACTTGCACCAAATAAAGATCACTGTATCCACAAATGTGACCTGAGCATTTTAAGGGGCCCGATACTAAAGTATGACAGGCTCCCAGCTTCACATGAGTGCTGAGCGTGCATTTCACAGAGACAGGCCTTCAAAGGGCACACCATCGTGAAATGTTATACGAAAAAAGAATTCTATTCCCATTTTGAAGAATAAAAATGCAAGTGGGACAGCAGCAGTATTTAATTTAAAAGAAAAGGCATTACAGAGTCGGAAATTACTTTGTCAATCATCACACGTTCTCTTGTTTCTATTCCAAATACGAGTAGGGAATGTGACTATTTTCTGCACATTTCAAAGAACGTTTTGTTTGTGGATTCACGATGCACTTTGAAATGCGAAGAAACGCACCTTCTAGACACACATGTGCAAAGGGAATGAAAAAGGGAATCTGAATGTGTGCATCTGTGACTCTGCAAATTCAGAGGTCCTTGAGTTTATTTGGCACAAGTGATGAGAAGCTCAAACGAAATTTTAAAAAAAAGTATAATTGAGAATCAGCCCCATCCTTCCGTAAATTCCGCAAAGATTTAAAAACATTCTTGACCCAGTTCAACCCACAGTGACCTATGGCTCGAATTGTGTCTAGCCCATTTTCATTGAATCGTACATTTAATGACTCGGTTCAACCCGACACACAAGCCTTCTCTATGATGGTTCAAATGGTTTGTGCCAATTTCCACCTTTTATGCATTGGTCGAAACCAGCATTAAATTACAGTAAAGTCCCTAGTGGGCGTGGTCGTGAAGGAGCACGTGGACCAGAGCACAGCGTTCTGGAAGGCAAGTGAGCATGAAGAGAGTGGGTGGGAGAAGGGTGTAGTATGTCTTTGAGGGTGGATGAGCAGGACATGGAGATATAAGAGGGAGACCTCCCCACAATCAAGATGGCGTCACTCAGGGAACACCTCAGGTGGCTGGTGGCTGGAAAAAGCAGTTGGTATAAAGTGTGTTGTTGCCCACTTTTCCCGCAACCTGAGTGCCCTTCCCCGCGTGAAAATGGTAAATAGACTTTGGATAAAAAAAGCTTGAATGCAAATTAATTATTTTACATGACAAATAGCTGTATTTCAGTAGAGGCTGTGTAGAATCAGTGCAGCAACTCCTGTTTTTTTTATTCTTTACCAAAGGTTAAGGAGTTCCCACAGCTTAACTACAAGTGTTACAAAGGTTGACATTCCGATATGTAGCACCACCATAACAATTGAAACATTTCCACTTAAAGCAGAAACATTGAAAGAGATCGCATACGTAAACATTTGTTGTGTGTTTCTTAAAACTCCCTACACACTAATCAGGAAATGTGAAAGTGAAGGTTTTGGGTCAATAATTTGATAACAAACAAGAAATGTTTTGTAGGTATATGTTGTGTTTATGCATGGATCTGTTTGTAGGGATTCTGCAGCTATGGACATACGTGTCAAAACTCCCTCATTGGTCTGAATGATGTCTTTTTTTAAAAAAATCATTCATACAAGTAAAATGTCATATACGAATATTTGTGAATGAAAGTTGAAGGATTCACTGCATCACCAACATTGCTGGGTGTATGTTTTAATTGCTGCCACAAATCACATGTATTCTTGATAAGTCTGGCTCGTAATAGCTTTGAAAAATATGAAATAATTTTGAAACACACGATCGCTGCCCTCTCCTCCAAATATATGAGGTCAATGCAAAATGTTTGTTTGGAGAGGAGTTACACATGGGTTGCATTTTCTGAAGCATCTCCTATCTGTTTATTTCTTGCCTGCACAATGGAAGGTGCTAGTTCGTGCCCCTTACCTTTATCACCCACCCACATTTCCTCCCTAAACTCCAATACCTACTCCAATGGTTTCAACTTAGGGGCAAAGATATTGGAATGATAGCTCTGTGCTCTTCTTGGTCACGAAGTATTGGGACTTTATATCCCCCTCTTGCAGAATGTTCTTGAAGTGCAACACTTACTTGTGCTTATTCATACAAAGGGGATTGGATCATGATTTGCATTTATTTGTGCAAGAAGACATTGATGTCTCCTGAAAGTGTGATACTCTCTCTCTCTCTCTCTCTCTCTCTCTCTCTCTCTCTCTCTCTCTCTCTCTCTCTCTCTCTCTCTTGTGCTTTGGCTCTTTCTCGCCCTTTCTTGTTCTCTTCAACTCCACGCTCTCCTTCTCTCCTCACATCTCTGACATCTCTAAGAAGTCACACTACCAGCTTCACCTTCTTAGAGGTATTCTTCCTTTCCTCTCCTTCCCCCAGAAGCTCACTGTTCCAGAGCTCTGGTTCTCTCTAGGCTGGACTATTGCAACAGCTTCTTTCTAAATCTGCCTGCTTACACCCTCCGATCTCTGCAACTTATCCAGAACAGGACGGCAAGACTTGTCCTTGGCATCAAGCCCAGGGATCGTTTATCTCCAGGACTGAATTCTGCGCACTGGCTCCCAGTGGCTGTGAGGACTAAGTTCAAAACCCTCTGCATCATCCACAAAGCCTTCTGGGGCCTGGGGCCTCAATACCTTCAACTCTCTCTTTCTAAATATCTCCCTTCTCAATATCTTCGCTCATCCGCCTCCGAATCTCTCAGGGTCAGTCGCTTCACCAAGCAACAAGCTGGTGGTAGATCTCTTTCCTTGAGATGAAAGCTGGTGCCTTCCTCTGGAACAGCCTCCCTGCTTCCCTTAAACTCAAGGAGAACCACCTCTGGCTCCGGAAGCTCCTCAAAACCTTTCTTTTTGCTTCTACTTTTTCTCCTCCCCTTCTCTGCGGACCTCCTAATGCAACTGGAAACTGCACCGGCTACCTGGACACCCTCTTATCTTGGGACCAGGTCCTCCCCTGCCGCCGTTTCACTCCTGTACTACCTACCTGGCAACCCCTGCACTTGAGGACTGCCTCTGTATCCCTACAGTCCCTCTACCAGCCCTGACACCTGATGTGCGCACTTACTCATGCACTTGCCACTTGCTGGCAGCTACTTACTTATTGTTATCATCTTGCCATGTACTGCACTTTCCCTGCCCCCCATCCCATGCACTTGCGCGATCTGAATGACACCTGGCCTTGTAGGATCACTGTCCGTCCTCCCTATGTTCCCCTACCTTGCCGCGTCGCGCCTTGAAACACTTGTGTATAGGCGCGTTATAAATGCCATATCATATCATATCTAATGGTAAACTGTAGTCGAATGCAGTGCAAGGTTAAATAGAGATATTCATCATATATAGTCTTGTTTATATATATCATGGATACAGCATCTTCAAACCAGAATGTATTTCACTATTTGTGACAAGTAAAACACTCATGAATTCTGCAATGTCAATTTAATGTCGACTTCACTTGCACAATAGCTGTTTGAATACTTCAAACACTGCACTTTCCCGCATGCATAGGCACCGTACTGGTGTGAGTACATGTGTACAGCCTGATTCACAGAAGCATTTTATAATGACGCAATCCCATAGGCAAACCCTCTGTGAATAGGGCCCTTACCATTCATTGCTGAAACTCCATGCAGAAGAAAACACAAGCTGCACACCATGTCGGAACTTCACTGTGTGGGAACTGCTGATTACTCGGGGGTCAGTATACTAATCCACATTTAGCAGGATGATGCCATCATTTTGTTCTTGCTTTTCCTGCAGCACAAAAAGGAAAACAGGTGTTCAGCGATGAGATTGTGTGCATGATCTCCGCCATGCATACATCACTGCACACTGACCACGTGGGCCTGGTGAAAGGCACAGAAACCTGGCCGGATCACAGGTTCTTTTGCATTTTACTACACAAATGCAGTGACTCCGCCGAGTGTCGAGATGAAGCAGAAACTGTGGTAAAGAGCCCAACGTTGCCTTTGTGCAATCCGTTAAGCTCTTTCACCACGGATTCACTGGCCTCTGCACAATGGGACGGTAAGTGTAGTATTGTCACTACAAGCATGCCATCGTATAAAAACAGGATATATACATACCCAAACACGTTCAAGCTCTGTTACTGTAGTACAGGCTGTTCAGCAAATTAGCTACACATTAATTAATAGGTATGCACAATTAGCAAGATATGCAATAAATGTGCTACGAAATCAAAATCATTTTTAATAAACATTGACATGTATTTTGAACGGATAAAGCGTGAGCTCTATTGCCAGATGAAAAATATACTTCTGTATATTTGTTCAAAATCCTCATCATGCTCATCTTACATTTTCTCCATTGTAGAGTACATTAAAAGTCAGATAACTATAATGGTTCTTAAACGAGGCACGGGACAGTTGGTTCTTGTTCTACTTGTGGTTGTTTGGTGGAAGTCCAGAACTTTGGTATTGATTCGCAATTCCCTAGCTCCTTTGTATCTAAGCAGCATTGTTCTAAACAATTAACTGATCACTTTCATGGATGTGGCTGAATGGACTTCAATTGAATATTGTCATAAAGCAACCATTGTTGTAGTGGTACAATGAGGTTGTTTCAAGGTGGATACTGAAAGAACATAAGTGTTGAACAAACTTGGTAGTTTATAGCAGAGCTAAAGCGTCAAGGGACAGACAGTTCTTGGTACAATTTAATTTACAACTTTAGCTGCATGCATGCACAAGGGAGGAGCCTTCTAAATCACAATCTACAAGGCAGTAACTTTTCATGATCTAGTGCTTTTCAGGGCTGGAGCAAGGCGTTTGTGATATATGTCCCCTGTTTGATACAGTGTTTGCAAAACTTTATTACAGAACTAAAACCGGTATTGAAGATAAGGATAGATGCCCACTGGCGTTAGGTTTTGATTCTGTGCTGGTGACATTTTTATTTGAGATAATTTAAAGTAATCTGATTTCTAATACTAAAAGGTATGTTACTGTGTCCAAACATTCAGATTACTGCATATTATTGCAAATTAGCGTAATTCCTTAATATTGACCAGATTTTTGCAGAACAGCTGTCAACACTAATCACACAAAGTATGTTATAAAATATACCTTTTTATATGTTCTTGTAGTGTAAGGAACAAGGTAAACTCTGCCCCATGTCTTTCCATCAGCATAGTCTCAGGCAAGTGTGTGGTACAGATTTCTTTGCTCCAAATGATGTCACTAAATTGATCCCTAAGCTGTGATGTCATTGCGTTCTGCATTTGATGTAAGCAGATTCCGGAGATGATAAGATAGGGCAGTGGTGGGTAACTACTTAATTCCCCTGCGTGGTCTGTGTGCTTGAAGCCTACATAAAGAAATCTGATGTTCACTGAGGTGTCGATGTGTTTCCTTCTACTACAACTTTCTTTCGGATTTATGACAGTTCTTAAAGCTGCTCCTCTTTTAAAAGGACCTCATCATCACAGTCATATTAGTCATGCACAAATCATATAATGTCAGACAATGTATTTTATGCTCTTGGTATTTGTTCAGTGCAAGATGCATTTTCATGGCCTCAAGGTGCTAACATCGATCTGAAATCGGAAAAGATAGTGGAGGGCGGTGGTAAGAGGAGCAGAGAGAAAATACAGATTTCATTAAGAGTTTGTCAGTATTGTGTTTTTCTTTTTTTATAGATCATTTATAATTATGCGTCTATACACGTGTGTGTCTCAAGGCGCAACAAGGCAAGGGGGGCTGAGGGGAGAACGATCCTACTAGGCTTTGTACATTCAGATAGTGCAAGTGCAGGTTATTTATACCGCACTTGGTTTCAAGCGCAGATTCAGGATTCAAGCCTGTGAGGCTCAGCGTGGTCTTGCTTACAGTACCAGCGCGTTGCCACAGAGCTATCCTCACTTCACAAATACATCTGCTGAATATACCACCAAAATCATTTACTGTTACTGTCACCCTGTCCTAAAGCATTACCAAAGCGTTATTACAAGTGGAGGTATGGCAGTGTAAATCCCCATTCTTGGCATCTTTATGACAACTTGGGTTGTTGTTAGTGGCTTTTCCATGAGTGGTAAATCCTCAGAATTTTGGCCTTTAAGTGGAATATTTACCTCCAGCATTTTCGTTGAGGTAAATCCTTCACTTCAAGGTCCAATTCTGTATTCAGCGTTGAGGTAAAAGCGGCAGTAATTCTGTTTTAAACCAGAAAAGCGTCAGTAAAGGGATTACAGGCCCATGTTTACTGCACCGCCAAACTCATAATGAAGCACAAGGTGCTGTGTGTAGAACAATGGCCAATTGGCAGCTGTGTGGGTGTGTTTTCTAGTAGATAGTAGTGATTTGTACAACAGAGGCGTTTTGTTTCCAGTTGGAGGACCTCAAGAGTAAAGGAAGGATGTGGGGATGATCTAGGAGTTTTGGCCAGTGAACAGGTTTGCAGGTTGTTTTCAGATATGTAGAGTTTTTTTTTTTCTTCTGGTGTAGGTTTAGGACTGTGTTCTAAACATTCTTATTGGCGAGTTTTTGAGTATATGGTAAGTGAGGATGGATGAAGCATGTGGTAATTGGGTTGTGTGCTTTTTCTGTTTCTAGCAGCGAGATTTGCGCTGAAGCACTGGTACCTTTCTCATTGTCCTTTGAGATAGAGAACATTTCGAGAGAAAGCTCAGTATCTTACCTTTGTTCTGGTTTTGTGTCATGTTTCAAACAATGTTGTTTGATACTTTTAGAATTACTGGGTTATACTTGAGTGGCGTGCTGGTCCAAAGAGGCTTTGGGTATGTTCTAATTGAGTATTCCTATAGGTTTGTTCCTAATTGTTTGTTTTTTTATGTGATTTTGCTGGTGAGATTTTCTTGATCGGTGGATTTTGGGTTTTCTTTTTTTTTTTAAATAATATATATTTATTAAGGTTTACAGAGGGATTCGTGACATCCCAAGAAATTATTTTTGGGTGTTACAAGAATTCAAAATATGTTGCTTCAAGTAGTCTTCCTCTCTTTAAGTACGTCGTCCAGGAACATGTGAACAACATCAAACTAATTATTTGGCCACAAAATGTCATTCCTCCTTCCATCGCCCTCCTTCCATCCCCTCCCTCAATAGGTCGAAGATCGACTTACCAGTTTCAAGTGGGTTTGACGTGGTATGTGATGAGTTTGGTGGTGGTGAATCTTACTTTCTGATCTTGTATGCTTGGCAGAGATCGGATAGTTGTCGGGCGGTATGTATTGGGTCTTTGCTCTTGACTCTCTGATTTGTCTGGGAGTGAGTGGTGGTGTCCAATCCATATCCATGTGCATCTTGTAATATTCTAGAAATGGGTGCCATTCCATGTCAAGGTGAGCATGTGATTCCTTCAGTATCACTGTTAGGCTTTCCATTTCATGAATGTAATGCAATTTTGACAGCCATTCCCGATGTGTTGGGAGGTGGCTTCTCTTCCAAAAGAGAATGACACAAACTATGGCTGCTAAAAAGAGGTTTTATGACATGTGTTATAGCAGTGTGAGGGTGTCCTTGTGTTGCCCAGTGCTGAATAACACTAAAAGTGGGGATAGTTCTCTATGTATTCTATCTATTCCCTTGATCCAGGCTACCACCTCTTTCCAGTAGGGATGTACTAGAAGGCAATCCCACAACATGTGGTCAGTATGTGCTTGTCATTCCCCAATTTCTTCAGCACAATGGGCTGACATAGGATACATGTTGGATAGTCGGGGGGGGGGCGGTTAGCATACAAATGAGTAATAAAGTCAAATTATGCATCTTATACTGCTTACATTGCTATGGAAGAGGAGCATAGCGCTTTATGAACTAATGGCCAGATGTGGGTGCCGTGATCAACCTGCAGCTCTTTAGCCCACTGTTTTTGGGTTTTGGGGGTTCCAATGTGACCCCTGGTTAAGAGGGAGCAATACATTGCTGATATTAGGCCCTCGCACTGTGATGTACTCAGCTTTGCAGTCAAGATTCTGCTGAAGCTCTCTGGTGCAATCCACAAAGACCTCAAATGACTGACCGAGGCAATATTGCAACTGCACAACTAAGTCACATAAGTTCCTGCTCAGGGGGCTTCGGGCGCTGTTGAAATAATTACAGTTCCTTCACAGAATGAGCAGGAAGCAGTATTAACAATTAACCAGGACAACGCCCCCACTGATGAGGAAGCCCAATCCCCGGTTTGCTATCCAACACGTAAACAGTGACGTCTCGCAAAGCGCTGACAGGTGAGGGTGGATAAATGCTAAAGGACACTGCAAGACCCTGGTGTACCCAGCACTGAGACAACACTGCAACCCCTGAATTCCACCTTGAAAGCAGCAAATTAAGTTGTAGAAACAAAGGAAGAAGGAAGTTTGCAGAAAAAGGAGATATGACTCACGGATGGGCACCCTCATGAGATGGCTGGTGAAAAAAGATGATGAGGTATTCCAGCTTCCTGCCATAACATCTCCGGCCGACACATAATTTGAGGAACTGAATCTATTGTTAGACCAAATATTTCCTCTGTGTCATACTACAGTACCAAGGGTGGGCAGAGTAAGAACTTTGGCCCCACAGTAGGCCGCTAACTTTGCTCCAATGGCTACAAAGGAGTTGGACCACAAGATCTTTACCATTGGGCTTGTAACTGTGACTAAAGACAACCGACACTTGAATCTGTCATGATACCTACCCCCGGGCATCAGGACCAAGGCCCTCAGCTCCGGGAGCAGGCATCCAGACATTTGTTTAAACCTCAGCAGCCCCAGATAGGTGCTGTCTGGGTTAAGTCCTGGCGCCTTAGGTGCCAGGCTCATCATAGAAATCAGTCCTGGCGCCATAGGCGCCAGGCTCATAGACTTTACTTACCTGTGCAGACCATGCTGCAAAAGAGTCCAAGCCTACATGAGGCCTGGATGGGACTATTTTGTTACAGGGACTAATTTTTACTTGGGCGTGGCTCTAGGGAACTTCTTACCTGGAACTACTTTGGAGGCTATTTAAACCACACCCAAACAGCAGCACATGCTTCGCGTTATTCTGCATCCAGCAGCGTGACGCTCACCACGCCTGCAGCCAGCATCCAGTCTTCTGCCACGCCCGCGTGCCTGCAGCCAGCATCCAGTCTTCTGCCACGCCCGCCTCGAATCCGGAGCTCCTAAAATAAAGAAGAAGAACAGGACAAGGTTAGAAAACAAACTTATTTCAAATTCCTCACCTAATTCCGGAACCATTTCATCTCCGGACCTGGAAAGTACATCAGTCCTGCACACGTCGCTTCGCCAGCTCCAGCACGGCGCCATACTCACCAGTTCTCACAGCATCTTTCGATCCGGTACTGTCTCCATCATTTCTTCGCCGTAATCAGGCACCCAGGGGACACAAGAAAAAACAAGGTGAGCCAAGGGAATCAACAAAAACAACCTCTTACCACCATAGACTTACCTGATTTACCACCGGCGGTATTATTCCATAACTCTCCACATTTTCATATGCTGCATCTGTAAAGAGGGAGAAAAACAACACGTTAACGCATGCAATAGTTACTGGACAGCATTGGGTAACACAGACTCTTACCTGAACGCCAGCAGCAGCTACGAGACCTTCTTCTCACAAACTCAGTTGCAATTGAAGGAAGGAAGGGGACAAGAGTGAACATCGGGCACATTGAACTCTTTGAACTTGATACTTACCAATCCCGCCAGGGACTTCAGAGTCAATACTTACCGGAACTCTCCCAACGCCTTCAAACCAGTGACGTAACTGGTATCTACGCGGCCCTGCAAGGCACGCAGGATGGAGAGCTCATCTTTTACGATCATAAGGTGAGGTTACTAAGGGGATATCGGAGGTGATTAGTGGGGGAGAGCGAGAACAGTTGGGAGGCCATCACTAAAACCCACAGGTGGTTAATCCCTGTCTCCACTTGCAGGAAAACACTTCTTCGGGTCCAGCAGACAAGACTAGGCGGGCCAGTCCAGACAGTCATCTCTGCACTACGCATCACGTTGAAGGAGACCACAGCTGTCCGGGTCTGATCGACACCCCTATGGGGTCCCGGTGACTATAACAGAATCGCTCCATGTCACTGGAACTACTATATAAGGTCCCCTCGCTTAGGTTCCTGTTGGCAGTTTGTTGAACCTCTAATTTTGTCTGCTGGCAAACTATCGAGGATCCATTGCCGTCTCCCAGAAATGGCAGCATTGGTCCATGGGCGTTATGCTTCATTAAAATACTTGGGCTTTATACTTGACACAAAATCCGAAAATTGGAAGGTCAAGAGTTGCTGCCCACAATGTTTGTGATACCAACCTCCAAATAAAACATATTCCCCCAATAACACAACCCCCAAGGTGGACTTGAACCGCAGGGGGGCTAATGACGACGACCAGGGCTGGAAATGGCTCCAGCACTTTTTACATAAAGCTGGTCTCACTAAATGAAGCCGTTCCATTTTAAGTTGGAACTCACAAGGCTTTTCACACCTTCTTGCTAATGATGGTTCCTGATGAATCTTGCTGCTGGTGATATGTTTATTCTTCAGGAGAAATTATCATAATTTGAAATTAGTATAGACAGTTACACTGTCTACCAGAGGTTGGCAGTGAGTGCACCGCGTGGTAGACCAAAAGGTGCACTGTAAATTGGTATCAAGAACCATATAGCCTTTACACTGATTTTGCCTGGGACACAGGGGGAACGTTTTTTGGTGGTTGAATCACAAATTCAACAAGATGGCCTATGTAAGCGCCTGCTAGTTTGCTAACATTTACAGTCCAATGGGTGTTGTGCCTCTGAGACAGTTTTGGATTATTTAAACTACATAGTATTGCAGTGGGGTGAATTGACAATTAACAAACCAGTGATGATATATGGGGATTGGAATGCTCGGTGTGTAGATAAAGAATGTGGAGCAAATTATAAAAATGTGAACTGGAAAAGCATCATGCAATACCCCTGCTCCAACGCTGTGGCATCCAGTGGTTATCATATCTCAAAGAGTGATGCTGAATGTGAGGGTGGTGGGTGATTGTCACGGTGCTTACACTAGGTCCAGTGAAAACAAAATGTCTACATTGGACTACAATAGTGGGACCAACTCCCTGCTAGAAATGGTGCAATCAATGATAATTAGTCAAAAACACGAGTAGTGGCCATGCCACAGTAACCCTTGGTGTAACCTGTGCCCCAATGTGTAGGGACCTGAAATCGAATCTAGCCGGGTATTCGCCTTAGATGGTCTAAAGCTAATATCGATAACTATGCATAGTAGTTTTCCCCACTGGTATACCTGACTGACATGTTTTAAACGGTAAAAATGCAAATAACATTGAAGCCTGGTTGAGCGATATTGCACACAAGGTGGGAGGGAGTGCTTTCGTACTAGTTTCTGATAGAAGCCTCCCAAAATGTGACATTGAAATTGGTGCAGGGCTATTAGAGAGGTGAAATCCAGACTTAGAGGCAACGCATTGACTAATATACCGATCAGGCAAATTGCAAAGATCGCAAAAAACTATAGGCTCTGGCTTAAATTACTCAAAACCTGCACGAAAAGGTAAACTTGGAAAAAACTGGTTTCCATCTTCCAAAGACGAGACTGTTGTGCAATATGGGATATGTTGGCCTTATCCAAGGACACTACTGATAAGAAACAGATACATCCTATACCAGGAAGGATAGCCCAGGGTCAACGCTTTCGTCTTGGAAGCAAGACAACGCAGCGCCACACAGGTTCCAATACTGATCCCGCCCTTTGAAACCTTAACACTGGTATTAAGCGCATTATAAATGAAAAATGAAATAAATGATTTAAATAGAAATGTGGTTATTCTATGTAAGCAATACATTCTCCAGGCTTATTCTTGCTACTGACCAGGTGGGCACTAGTACGTCTTGGCCATTACTTTTGAGTTGGGAAGCAATTAAGGAAGCAATCATGAGACTGAAGCCCTCAAGATTCCCTGGGCCCAACGGACTAGCAAACGTGGTCTTGAAGGCAGACCCTGAAATAGGGCACTAGTGTTACTAATACTGTTTGCCCGTGTTTGCAGAGAGTGTGCGTACCATCCACATGTCAGCAATAAATGAGTGTACCAGTGTACAAGAAAGGTGATCGATCAGACGTTAACAACTACAGATTGCAGTCCATGTTGGACGTTACTAGCAAACTCTTTGCGGAATTGTTTCTGAAGGAACCTACGGGTTGGGTGGAGAAGAATACTATCCAGTACCACACAAAACAGGGACTGGTATGCGGTTAGTGTTATTCATATTTATTTCTTAAAGCCTATTATTGTGTTCCCTATATCTCACCCTGAGCAGAAGAACACCCTGCCCTTCCAAGATCTTCTTGGACTTCCTTGGTAGCGATGGTGCACCACCCATCTAAAGGGATAGGAAGGGAGATTTACTGACCCTAAGAACTACAATGAAGAGTTTACTCTTAAATAAAACTGCTTAGTCTGGAAACCAGTCTCAATAGGAAACAGAGCGGGTTAGGTTTGGTGAAGCAGTTCATGGGGGAATATATTCCAGAAGATGGTATATAACCAGAACATGTATTCACCCTCTGCAAAGTGTGCTGAACCAGCCGGAAAAATGAAACAAATCTTGAATAAAAAGATAAACACCAATTGTCTGTTGAGTTTTTTATGTGTCTTTTACTTTTCTTTGACACATTCAAATCTACAATGTGAATTAATGCATGTTTTTCCACATGGGAAGTTTTGAGAGACACAACAAATGCAAACAAGACCAATTGTGTGTCCTATAGACGCTGGTCATATATGGTTTGTCGATTCAGACATGTATCTCATATGACTTAGGGATATCTGCATGTTCTTAGGTCGACCAGTTTTGATAATTTAACTATTGGAATCATCTTCTTCTGGACCCATTTCTTTGTGCGAAGCATCAGTCCTTCACCTGTCAGATGTAGCGGGGCACTCTTCCCAACCTAAGGGGTAGAGTCAAAAATGACCTGTTTTAGGTAGGGTTCTTTTTAGGGACTTCATTGTTACTATCTGCACAGGATGCAATTGACAATATATTGTACATAGACATGTTATAACGGTATTGCCTTACCCCATATGTAATGGGTGCACACCACACATTTCTGTATTATATAACACTGAGCATCAGGTCTCCAGTACCTTATTGCGCTCAATCCATGTATTCAAGGCGCATCTTTCTTGTAGTCAGTGTGTTATTTTTCGGGCATGATATGATTTAGTCATCCTTTACAATGGTTGGGAGTCCAGGTATCTCCACAGAGGGCGGGCTGTAGACAAAGGGAGAGAAGAGAAGGTTTTCTCTCAATATTCACACCCATCTGTTCAGATTGTCGGGGCAGGCATCTAAGGCATTATGATTGACTTTTCACCTATTTTTATACATCCACTTATGGCGTGGATGCGGTATATTTTGGATCTATGTGGTCACTGCGACCACATATAATTGCGACGGCTGAAAATGTCGACTTTTAAAATTTATTTTTTAATGAAACCCCCTTTACACCACATAAATATGCAGGGGGAGACCCCTCGCAGCCCCCACATATTACTATAATATCCCATACCCCCACATATGTATGTGGTGTAAAGGGGGTGTTTAAAAAAAAAGTCTGCCATTTCAGCCGTCACAATTGTGAGAGTGACATTTTGGGCCATTTCCGTATATTTCAAAGGATTTCATGTTTTTCGCAACACAGGATACGTTTGTTCCGGCCTTTTCGGTTCCTAATTAGACGTGAAATAAGAGCTGTTGTGGTAGTGCTGCTGCCCATGATAGTGTGTGCTAATCATGCCAAGACTAATCATAGTTTTTGTATTCAAGTATGAGACACGTTCTGCTGGATGCCGATATATCGTCCTGTGTGGGCGTGCTCCTCACACGGATAAACATTTAGGTGTTACCATTATTAAAAACGTGTTCACGTATTCCTGTGTCCTATTGTATTAAATATACATAGTCCGACTCTTACCTGTGAACGCCTCTGCGCTTGGACTTTCTGGGCTGCGAGGCTCCTTGAGGAATCTTGTGTGAGGAAGCCTTTTGGGGGTTGCCATGGTGATAGGCCCTCCCCATTTATATGCATCTGATTCAGTGCAGTGGAGGAAGGACTCCTTTTCGGAATTGATGCAGCGGCCATCTTTGCATGTTCAGTCATGAATTCTCGACGGCCATGTTCACGCAGTTTAGGTGTCATTGTCACCTCTCTACACCATGTTCTTTCAAAAGATTATTGCTGTCTTTTTGGAAATAAAGGATAAAGACAGATGCTGAGCAAACTCATACTCGTTAGTTTGTTGTGATTTTTCAATAATCCAATGTTTTAATTGGACAGGCACATTGAATAGCCGCAACTAAGTGTGGTGGTACATATTTGTGTGTCAATATTTTGCATTAATAAACTCTCTAGATTGTTGACTGATCGGTTATGGCAATTAGGTCATGCTGATCAAAAAAACCACCATAAGGACCAATCTGTGATCATAGGGGTATGCAGAACACTTGCATTACTAGTTTTTTTTGGACAAGGGTTGTCTGTCTCTCGACGGGCCAAAATGCATATATCAGGGATGGTGTCCATGGGGGAAGAGTGTTATTGTCCCCCTGTTGCATAGTGTATTTGTGGTCTATGTTGTAATTCCCTATGCTCATTTGTTTACTTCATGAAAACGTAGTCATTCCACTGGATTTCTTCGTTTAGCCCACTCTTTACAGTGTCTAGATGAAAAATCCAGTGTTGCTCTCTTTTCAATAGAAGGTTGTTATAGTTGCCACCTCTGCGAGGAGGGGCAATTTATTCGAGAACTGTCCATTCGAATTATTCTGCAGTGTGGTTTAGCAGTTTAAAATGTGCTACCCTGGGTGCGCTGACTTTTTGCATCCTAATGCAGGACTTGTGCTCGATCATTCTCTTTTTCACAGCTTGGCATTTCATGCCCACATATCTTAAATTGCAAGGTCATGTGATTAGTCAGATGACTCCCTTGCTATTGCCATTACTAAATTTTCTTTGCTGCCAGGGGGTCTTCCATCCAATGTCGACACTCTTATTCCTAATAGTTTGTGCACACATCATGCTGGAGCCACATGGGGCATGGCCACTTGGAGCATTACAGTCCTAGATGGTATTGTGGGTGGGTTCTTCTCTTAGTTCTTTTAGAGTGTGGACAAATCTATCATGGATATTCTGTCTCCGCTTAATGACGAATGACGGCTGCGATAGTACGTGTTTTCGTGTATTTTGAATGGGTCATAATTTCTTAATTTCTCTCTTTAGGCTGTTGAAAACTGGCGAGTAGCTCAGTTCTGCTGTGATGTTTTTGAGAGGTGTCTTTTTCTCGTGTTGTTGCAGAGTAATGTCGCAAGGGATATTTCTTGCTCGCTTGCGTGTGTCATTTACTATCCTCCTTGGATAGCCTCTAGATAAGAGTTGTTTTTTTAAGCCAGATGCCTGTGTGTCCCGACCATAGCCCTTGGCCCTGGCATTCGGGCCCTCTGGATCACATCGCAGTGTTCCTGCATGGCCCCAAGGGCCCAATCTTGCTCCCACAGACTCGTGGCGTCAGTCCTGGTGCCTTTGGCACCAGGCTCATATTGCAGAAGGAGGGATTGCAGTCTTTAATGGCAATAGTGCAACATGGATGCCCCCACATGGTTCAGTTCCAGAACTGAACTATGCGGTCAAGCTCTTTGGGTGTGGTCAGGCCTGAAGGCACCTGGGATACCTGCAGACTATATAAGCCATGCCCGAGCTGCAGAATGCGCTTTGTGTTGCTCTGCACTTGCAGCGTGACGTTCACCGCGGTCTGATCTCTGCATTCCGGGCCTGTACCTGTGTAAAGAAGAAGAAGAACATCATTATTCATCCTTACCTGCTAGTACTCCAGTTCCTGTTGTTCACTCCAGTGTCCTGAACCTCCAGCATCTCGGCGACGCTCCCTCCTGGATATCAACTTGGGGAAGAAAGAAACAGAAAAACAGCATTAGTAAGTGTTAGCATTTCACATTTAAACAACAATTCAGAAGCATGCTTACCTGAGCGGAATTCGCTGTTGGCTTATTGTCATCTCGGCCTTCCATCAACCTGCCGCAGACTTCCTCCACAGTGATTCGGGCAACATCCACCTGGCGCTCCGCATCCTCTCAGCAGCTACCATCCGGAACATCAAGACGACATGTAAATAAGAATAACACAGGTTGGCACTTCATAAAAGTGCACATAGCGCCGGGCTCTGCACATTCACCTACCATCTCAAGCACATCCCCAGCCAGCTCGGCGACTTCTCCATTCCTCCGGCGCCTAAGGGAGATGAAAAGACATTAACAGGGGGCTATAACAATTACGGACAAACAATCAAAACAAAAGACTTACTTGAAGAATTGAGTCGCAGCAGGTCTGGACTCACAAGCCTGCGCCAGTGAAGCAACTTGGCGGCAAAGTGCCCCAGCCACGACGCACCCCTGCACAGAACTGCAGGACGGAGAGCGCACCATTTAAAAATCCAAGGTGAGGAAGGCTCAACGGGATCGGTGGGTTCACGAGGGAGGTGGGCCCAGAGAGGAGGAGACTGTGGGCTAAATCCAAACTCCTGTATTCCAGATCAGATCCTTGGCAGAACAAGAACCCAGGGGGAGGAGGATCCAGGTCAAAGGCAGTCCAAACAGATCGGGTGGCGTCCCTGTGGATACCAGGTGAGCATTACACTGTGTACTGAAGTCCACAATACTTGTGCATGTACGTCGATAATGCAGAAATTGCCCAAAAGGCAGGTTGTCCTGCAATGCACATGGGTGGTAGCTTGTGTAGGTTAGTAGGGCATTGCGGTCAGTGTTTTTCTCGTACACTTTTTAAGACAGCCTACCTTCTTGGACCATAAGATGGAATCCAGGAAGTGTGTTTCCTTTTTTTCAAGTCTATAGTGAATTTTAGGTGTGGACTAAGTCCATTAATCCATAGGTGGAAGGCTGTGAGGTCTGGGCTGCTACCTTCAAAGGTACCTGGCGGGCGGGAACGCACCCGCGAGCAGAACTCATAGTTTTCCGGTCCAGTAACAATGGTACTGGCAAGCTTACTGGTACCGTTGATGCCGGCCCGGCAAACATGGAATGAGGCCCAGTGTCTCCTTTTGTGATTTAGATTACAGATGTCCTTATTCAAGTTTTTGTTTACTTGTGTAAAGCTCATTGAGCTACATCACAATAAAGATGATTATGATTATTATTGTATGCATAGAAATCCGGGTATCCAGCCCTGCCCCTCTCCTTAGGTAAGATCAGTGTCTTGCTAGCTATACAGGGTCTCTTACCTGCCCATGGGAAGTACATGGGAAGGGCAGAAGGGTCATTTTTAGTTCGGTATGAAAGGAGGACATGGAGTTAGGGACAGTGCATGAAACCGAAATAGTAGTCAAGGCAAAACATACATTTTTATGGTGGTAAGCGTGCTGCCTGTGACAGTGTGATTTTTACCAGCTCTAGAGGTCACATTTTATTCTTGCTCATAAGGGCCTGTAACTACTACCAGACATGCTGTTGAAACTCACTGTGATATTAACCGCAAGGTATGTAATACTGCCTGTTACGATCTGTATCCCATAATTGGACACGCTCCTGTCTATTTGGGAGAGGTTGTCTGTCAGTGGCAACGGCACTGTCTTTGTCATGTTCGTTTTGAATCCTGATAACATCCCATAATCAGAAATGGCCATGACAAGGGCTAGAATTGATGTGTTATATACACAAGAATATCATCTGTGTATAAGGCAAGATTAAATTTGCTGTCCCTTATTTGCAGGCCCTTTATTTGTTCTCTGGATCATATGGATGCAGCTAACGGTTCCAGTGTAAGTGCAAAAATGAATGGGGACCGAGGACATCCCTGGCGTGTACTTCGAGTTAGTCAGAAACTTTGGTGAGGCCATTCCATTAACAGAGCTTTGCTCTTGTGTTTTAGTATAGCGGCATGGCACCTGTGAGCCATCTGGGCCCCAGTCTCATTTTCCTCAACACGGGGTCAAAAATTTCAATTCGACCCAGTTTAAGGCTTTTTCAGCATCTATTGATATTAAGACAGGGTTGATTGTTCTGTTGTTTATTTATTAATTTATTTATACATTTATAAAACCGTCATACCCGGGGATATCACAGCTTTGTTAATCCTGGCAATATGATTTCATGTTGTACAGATATTGTCTACCCCTTGTCTGCTTCTAATGAAACCCACCTGGCCATTGTGTATCAATTTTGGGAGTACATGATTCAGTGTTTTGGCCAGGACACTGGTGTATATTTTAGCATGGACATTTATCAACGATATGGGTCTATAAGATCCACAGTTCAGCTTGTTCCTCCATCCCTTTAGGAGGACTATAATCCAGCATCAATCTGCACATGTCATGGTCTGTCCATCCTACAACTTTTATGCATATAGGAGTAAGTAATATATCCTTGTGAATGTTTTATGCAGTGGGAAATATAAAGTGAATGCTTGTGTGTTGGTGCGTGGTTCTCCATGAGTCTATTACAAAATATTCTTGCAAGAGGGCCCGTAGTGCCTCGCCATCCTAGGTTGTCGGTGGCCTGCACCGGTTCTCAACGAGGACCAGTCCATGCCGGGGTCTATTATTTGATTCAGGTACGTTTACTGAGTAGCCTCCCTTCAATCCCCCTCTTAATAGTTGTGATTAGAAGGTTGAGAGACTTCCTAAGATTATCACTCCTGCTTTTTTCGATGGACCTGAGGACCAACGTGCTGTCCCTAGCATCCCTCCGTAATAGTTTGCATTACTCCCCTGTCTTGAATTTTGTTTCTTGCAGGAAAAGTATATACCAACTAGATTGGCTAAACTCCTGTATCACCATCAAGCATGTATGTGGTAAGTTCAGGCCCTTCACGTTTAGAGACCCAAACTTAATGCCTTTGAGATGTGACATCCAGGTTTCCGCCTATGTTCTCTTTGATCGCCACTCGGTCACCAACTGATTCCCATTCCACCTTTTGCTTTGCGTATCGTTAGTGGAAACTGCACTAGCAGAACCGTCAGTGCATTGTGTCAGTCACCACAACTGTTTAAGCTGTTCCTAAATCCCCATCAACGCCCCAAATTTCCCAAACCTTTGTTGCGCCCTTCCATTTTTCTGGATGGGATTACAACTACCCTTCTTTGGAGGTGCCCAAGAATGTGAGGACCAGCCAACTAAGGCCACTTACCCATTGTAAGACAACCTTAACATTATTTCAGAAATAAGCTAACATTCAGAGATATTTTTACAGCAGTTTCAGCACTTGGTTGATTATCATCCTCATCATCCTCAAACTTGGCGTAGCTCCTCAAACTCCACTCCCATGGTGTGGGCAAATCATAGGCCTTCCACTGAGCCACCTCTGTGGTAAAGGCAAAAAGCACAGATCATTGTTCATAGAATGTTAAATCTGTGATATTTTCTGGTGCTCGTGGGGTGACCCCTCCTCGGTCGAGGATTTAGATTGCGATCCTTGGTGCAAGGCACAGCACCTGCGGCCTTCAAATCCAAGTATTGGTCCGCTGAAGTTAGTTGTTTGAAGGTCCCTTCCGATTCGTCCTGTGCAGTGATTCTGTATTCCTCTCTTCAGTATTCAAAGGTGAGTGTGAGTGGGAATCCCCATTGATATCGTATGTCCCTCTCCTGTAGCCATTGTGTCAATGGGTGGCACTCACTTCTTTTATTCAAAGTCAGCGGCAAGAGATCTTGAAATATACACATTTGTGAGCCTTGAAAGAGTATGTCTGTCTTTTATTTGAAATAGCGACACTTAGCGAGGACAGACAGTGGGCCATTAGCCAGGTCCCCTACCCGGAGGATCCTATCGAATATGATCTCTGGGCTGGGATGGTTAGGGGGTTTGTGTAATTCATGCATGCAACCTAAAGCAGCCGTGAAGGTGGTGCAAGGGGCCCTCGTGAAGCAGGTCCAGTTCAGGGGAAGACCGGTGTAGATTACACAGGCAAAGCGACGTGGGAAGTGAGGCCACTCTACAGTCCAGCAGTGAGTGTAACGACCGCTGCAGTTGAGGAGCAGCACAACCACAAGGGCGGACTGCAAGGGTGCTGAACAGTCCTGGTGGCGAGTGATAACCAGGGGGAGAACGTTGAAGAGAAAGGAAGGAAGCGCCTTCCGTGCATGAAAGAATAAGCCGGAGCGTAGCTCTAGGTACCGGCGAGGAGGAAGATGACATCCAGCTTCTTCAGCTGCTGAGATTGGCAAGTGGGAGAAGGGAGGACCACCAAGGAAAAGAGAGAGCAGAAACACAGCGCCGTGGTAAGGAGCGGGAGGAGGAAAGGCGCCCCCCACGATCACATGGGGAAGCAACACACTGGTTTCACCCCCTGGTGGGCACAAGAAGCGGGGTTGTGGTCGCAAGCCTGGCCAGGCTCTGTGAATGCTGTCAGGCAGCCAACAGCCCTCTACAGCGTATGAAACAAACGTGCATTAAAGCACCAATCACAACGGCTTTCCCGTAACAGTGAAGGCCGCAGCCCACCCACATGAGAGAGTATTTCTTGCAGAGCCCATTGAAGGCGCCGTTAGCAGCAACGTTTCCCTCCCCATGAGCATTTAGGAACACAACACCCAGGGGGAACGGACAAAAGAACAGAAAAAGAGGAAATCGGAACGTGACAAAAGCACTGCCTGAGGGGCTCATGAGTTGTGGAGACAGTAGCTGGTAGCATGGACATCAGGAAAGCAACAACCTTAAGCAAAGGCCAGCAAGAATAGCAGAGGCCACGCGCAGGAGTGCAAAGCAACCGAGGGGCCACACAACATGCAATAAGCCCAGTATACAGACACCCAGCACACACGGTCTGCAGAGCCCCAGTATTCAAAAGATGCAGATGGAAGGGGGAGCCCAGAGCCTCTTACATTAAAGCGGACCCTCAACAGGGGTTCCACTCTACAGTCTCTAAAACAAGTTGGTCTCCCCCACTGGCATCATATACCCACCCATGGCCCGGAGGACCCCAGACCACAGTGCAACACATAGATTATAACCATACGGCACACAGAGGCCCCACAGCGACAGAATGGATAGCGCTGCAGCACACGTATAGACACCTTCATACAGAACCCAGGGCACAGGACAATGAGAACACAGCACGATGACATGTATAGTGCAATAAAGCCTTGAGAAATGGAGTGACTACATGGCAGGTCACAAAAAACAACCCCAGACACACGAGCTTCCATTCTCAGTGAAGAGAGCATGTGAAAGAGCCCCCTAACACGATGGAAGAGATAGATGGCCTTGCCAGATAGCATTGTCTCCTGTGCTATAAAACAGCTCCAGAGTGACTGTACTATTACACACTTTACTACCCAGGTACAGATACGAGCAGTGCCTTCTTGCCACTGCAACAACTACTAACTTGCTGCACTCTCAACTACACCCCCCCTACACTTTTCTTGATTCGGATCCACATCTGATTCCTCAGGTACCACTGCACAGCCATCATATAGGCGGATGCTGGCCGATTGAGCTACAGATACCTCGGACACCTTGAATATCATCTCCACCCAGGAAGTGCATGCCACACTACTCCTTTCGCCCACCTTTGCTATCTTTGAAGTCTGGTACTTAACTGGGGTTGCAAACCAAACCCATATCCGATCTCACAGCACTACCTTCGACGGCCCCATTGGCATCTGCCACCCAACTGTACGTGGGTGGTCACAATCCATTTGGAAAAATCACAAGCCTGTCCAAATGACCATAACTGTTTAATTGATCCCACACTGCTGCTTTGGCTATAATTCCCTAACTGGGAGCCCCAAGACGGTTAGGCATGCTGAAAGCTAGAAGTGTCGCTGGTGCCCCTTCTTGTAACCCTAGAACTGCGGCTGTGGGTGAGGCGGGCCCCACAGGGTAAGCTGGACAGCTACATGCAACAATATCAATAAGTCCAAGGCATTTAGCAAGCTGTTGTGCGGCCCCAATTAGTCTTGCAACTTTAAAAGTGCCATGGATCCCTACAATAGCGGCTCCGACGGTTGGAGCGTCTCATAAGCTGCTTGCAATGTTTCGCTGTTATATATGACAAAGGTGAAGTGGGAGAATGGGAGAAAAGACTCCCCCAATCTCCTTGCGCCCCTGGCCTAGAGGATCGCGACCCAGACACCCGCCACGAGATGAATTTGCCTATCTACCAGACAACCAAATACCCTGGTACAGGAACATACGGATGTGCCCATCAGCCTGCCCACCAGCCTGCCCTGCTCAAGCCGACACCTGCGGCATGGATGAACTCGACTAAAACCTTCAACAGTAAATAAACACATCGCTAGAGATGCCATGACGACCTAGCCAACTGTCAGAACACCCGTGCAACCATGCACACTGGACACCCCCACACCAATCCACATGAAGAACATACTCAGTGCTATGACGTAGGTGACGGACACACCCACTGACCCGCATCTTTATTATTTTTCACATAGGTTTTTCGAAATGCAGAAATGCAAGACGCACAAAACACTCATCGAAATGCTTGCTGACGCTTCTCCTAACCCTTGCATTGTGATGAAAATACAACGTAGACATGGTCCTGCCTATGAAGCAATGTGATACCGCAACTTAAAGTGCCGTGCATTAAACATCCCCACCTATGCACCAGGCCCAAGTAGGCCGCAAGCAAGAGCCTCCACGAACATTGAACAAGCAAGAGTACAATTGCTGACCCTGCAGAACATGCCCAGCGAGAACTGACAGCCAAGGGAGCGATGTTGCAACTCGCATGCCACCACCCGACGCCAAGGTCGCACCTGCAAGATAAGCCAGACACACAGTGGAAAGTACAACTTAAATGTGCAGAATTCTGGCTCAACCACGGTCTCTCCTCACGTGACCAAGCCAAACCTGACAGGGTGCCAGACCCAGGAGGGAGAAGTTGCCTGGGTCCCACGTTTGAGACACAGGTTGCAACAATGAAATGACCCAATGGACACCTACAGCGATGGGAATGGTCTGCTCTCAGGCATATGAGCAAATCCACGCATTGTCTGCACAAACACATAGTTACATATTGTTGCAAATGACAGGTACACCGCGAGCTGGGAACAACGAGGGTCCCAGGCTGGGGGGCTCACGAGTCGACCAATCAGAACATGGGGCACTCATCACTGACGCCACTAACATTAGCCAATCATTAGGGGTCTTTGTGTAACAATTTTCAAGTATCTAATAGAAGGGACAACCCAAGTATACCACCTGACTGACCCTTAACCACTAACAGCGTTCTCTATACGTATGCTATACTAACCCTACCACTCGAGGAACCAATCCAGAGTGGCGATAGGTTTTTGCTAACTTTCCCAGGTGACGCAAGTAGCGCGTCATACTGAGGCAAAAAGGGGCCTGCGAGGCCCACGAATTTCGAGAGTCTGGACGGACGCGTACGATCCTAGACCCATCCCTGCCGTTATTCAATAAACAACAGAACCACCTTGCTTCTTGTGTGTGTGTCTCATACTCATTTTTGGGATACCCGGGAGGGGTTGGGGCCTCCCAGCCCGGAGATCCGCAGAAGGCTAGCCGACCCCGGGAGAAACCCCCCGACAAGTTGGAGGCACTGCTGAGATCTGTTTAAGATCTGCCTTTTATTTTATTTTTCCGAGTACTCTCGTTACGGGGAGGCCCGGCGGCGCGGCCTCCTTTTTGAGGACTACAGGACCATCGCGGAACTGCGAGAAGACCGGACAGTGCAATCCGGATATTGGCCCTCGGGAGCCAATTGAGAAGTATCCCGCCTGCGGTTGGCGAGTGTCCAGACGTGGTCCAGACGAGGGGAGGTGGCGAGCCGCTTGGAGGGGTGTACGCAGTCGAGCGGCCCCGCATCAAGAGAACTTGGTGAGTATGCCACACCCAACAAGCAATGTGAAATTGTGAGGGAGGGGGTAGGAATAGAATACGGGAGGAGGGAGGTGTCACCAAGGTGCGCGGCGAAGATTTGATAAATTAGTGTTGACGGTGAAGTGAATGGTAGCTGGACAAGTGCGAGAGCAGTCCGCTACGCTACAAAAAAGGGTGGGCGGAGCACGAGAACATCACGTGCGGCCGCTCGTAGACACTGATTGGCCTAGGTCGCGACCACCTGTAAGGGTGTGTGTGTGTATGTGTGTGCGGTTTCCTACGAATTGGCGATTATTGATCAATGAGTAGATGAGGATCCCTATTGATCGAGCAGAGAAACTCGATAGATAGATTACGTTTTCCTGTAGGCGGTAGCTAGCTGGTTGCCTAATACGGAAGATAATTGGCTGGTTAAGCCCTCCTGTTGAGGGGCGTATCACACGCGAGGCGACGCAGCGTGCGCAGTCTGATTATATTGTTGATTACCTTGTTCCAGGCGTGACAAGAGGACAGCTGTGGGGTTAACGGGGATAGATGGCAAACTTATTTCAAACTTTTAAAACATGAAAAGAACTTACCGGTAGTTTTGGAAGAGGTCGGTGACGTCACCAGTAGGGCTTTCATAGGACACCTCGAGCACAAGGCATTGTTGAAGAGTGGTGGGGAAGAGAATAGTGGTAAGGGAGTGGACACGGAGATAAACGGTAACGATTATATCGGGGCAAGGTGAAGAGAGGGACGTGACCGCGCACGGAGAACACCAGCCACGACGAGTGAGGAAAGAGGAGAAGGGGTGAAATAAAGTGGGACGGCTGTGTAAGCACGTCACACAGGGCACGCAGCCGCATGGGGCTACGTGCGCCTCGGCCGTAGAGGGGCCGTAACGGTGTTAGGTGAAAGAAGAAAAGAGAGCAAAGAATATATAATTGCAAATGCTATATTTTACTATTTTCTTTTAGCAGACGATCGCAAGTCCCCAAAATTACGGGGCCAGGTAAAACATCTGAAATTGTATAGCGTTCATTATTAGCAAGATAACCGCTACCATATCGAGGGAGGATAACAACACAGTGCTACTGTGTCATACGGGACAGGATCGGGAGGGTGGGGGAACACCCTCACTACCCCGCTACAGCATATATGTAAAACACATCACCCCATAGGGAGAAACTGATTAAATACAGCATAGAATGGACACAGGGGACGGACAACAAAATGACGACACCATGGCCGCCTAATGGCAGTTTCGACCCATATGTCCAACACTCACTATTGACCCATCTACATAACACATACAAGGGGAAGAAATTGACACACCATGTGGAGGTGTTTAATTTATGGAGGATGTTCCAGGGGTCCCGACCAGGACCGAACGGAATGTTCACTGTTGGGGAAACAAAGGAGGAAAAGAAGGTTAAGGAGGAAGAACAGAATGGGGAAAAAGAGAGTGAAAACACACAGAGCACGTGGAAAGGACAAGAGGGAGGAGAAAAGAGTAGCAACGCAGATGAAACAGAAATAAAAAAGGAACAGGGCGACGACATGCCCCTAGCGAAGGTAGTGAAAAAAGAGGAAGGGGGGTTATATCCTATAACGGAACTACGAGAAATAGTGAGAGAACAATTAAGGGCGGCTGAGGGGTATTCGAACCCAGCATACAGTCCACCACCATATACAGCTACAGGTGGCTACACAGGAGGGGAGCCGACAAGTACGGTAGGGTCAACTTGTACGAAGATGCCCGCAGGGGAGGGGAAAACTAGCAAAGAAAAAATTGCAGCAATAGGACACGATGAGTGGGTAGCTGCACAGGTGTTATTAAAATTGCGAGGTTCATTAACAGGAGAAGAGAAGGAGGTAGTAAGGAAAATGAACGAGGACAATGACAGTAAGAGCCAGATGAAAGGGGAAGGGGAGAAAAGAAAGGAGGAAGAGCTGTTACGAGAAGAAGAGATTTTGGAGGAACGATTAGCGGAGTTAAGGAATGAGCAAAATGCCCTGATCAAACAGCTTGAGAGGGAGGAAAGAGAGAGAAAACGAGAAAGGAAAGAAAGTAAGAATGAGTTGGAAAAAATGAGGGAACGAACTGAAGAACGAAAGAGAGAAGCTGAAAGGCTAAAGGCAGCAGCAGAAAGGGTATCTCGAGCAGCACAGCGCGACAAGAAAAGGGAGGAAGAAGAGAAAAAAAAGGAAATGGAAATATGGAAGAGGAAAATACTATCAGAAACGACAAAGAAATACGAAGAAGGGAGGATGATAGAAAGCGTATTAGAACGGGAAAGAGAGAGATGGGAAAGGAGGAGAGAGGAGGAAAGGCTATTGGAAAAGATGAGTAGTGAAGTAATGGAGGAATTAATAAAGAAAAGAGAGGAAATGGGTGGAGAGATAGTAGAGAAAAAAGAAGGGGAACGAGAAGATAAGAGAGGAGAGAGTGAAATAAGGTAATATGTACGCAGGAACACAGAAGTAGCAACAACATCAGCGCAAAGGGGAGCAATTGGTAAAGAGGAAATGGGAGGAACGGATTTAATAGATTTAAAATCAGTGACGATTAGGGGGAAAAAGACGGATTGGGGGTTATCACTCCTGGATGACTTTTGCAGCGAGGAAGAAGAAGAAATGGAGAGAGAAGGAAGAAATAGGGAAAGGGAAAGCTTAGATAAATTGTACATCACCCGGACTAACAGGGAATCACCATGGGCCTGCAGAAGGAATGAAGGACTGGGGTGAAGTGAGGGGGAAGAGCAAGGAATGGCGGGAAGGCACACACGTGCAGCTACACCCTCATCATCCCGTCCAACATGCTCCACCACCCCGCACTCATCCCGTGCAACATGCCCACCTACACCCGCACCCGCCCCTCACGACCACACACCCTACGCTGGCAGGCTTAGAGATCTCCCTGGACGCAGGCAGGAGGAACGAGTACACACGCCCACATCAAATAAAGGAAATGATAAAAGAAGGGGAAGAGATGGAGGGGAAACAGTTACGAGCAGGGGAAATATGGACATAACAGACGATGTAGACGACACGGAAGAAGAGGAGGGGTATACGGACTCGACTCTGGGGAACCCGGGGGGTCAGATAGGACACAACCTAATGCCACTTTTGGAGTGAGGGGGGGTTAGACCACAATACGTCCCTTGGAAGCATGCAGACAAGGAAAATATAAAGTGCAGGCTCCCATCACTAAGTGGAGGTGCGGGGAAATGGATATATGAGATGGAAAAACACACCACAGGACAGAAACTGGCAGTAGGAGATGTGAAGGGCCTACTAATATCAATATTGGGGGATGCAGCAGATGACATCTGGAAGAGAGCAGGCTTCCCCGGGGTCACAATAACAAACACATCACACGACGGGGCGCCATTCGCAAACTGCAGACATGCATTATGGCAAGCACTGAGGGTACAATACCCAGACACATCAGACATAGGAGCAATTACATCACACAAGATGCGTGAGAACGAAGATCCTGTTGATTATATCCAGGAAATTCAAGAGAAGTGGCGTATGTAAACTAGAGAGCAATGGGGCAAGACACCAGCAATATTTTATCACATACTAATACAAGGGCTCCCGGAGGCAGTGCAGAAACTATTGAAGAAAGTAGTGGGGATGGAAGCAAAGGCTTGGCCGGAAATACAACTGACGATAGTACATCATTGTAGGACATGGCAAGAAAAGATGAAACAAAAGGAAGAGGATAGGAAAGCGGAAGAGGCTAAATTAGTGCAGAAAAAACTTACTAAGTACACGATGGAAGGTGCACTAATAACTACACCTACAACAATGACACCAAACCCCACGCAAGTAGTGGCCGCACAAGATCCCTCCCAAATACAATCACCACAGATTATAGCACAACAGCTGCCACCACCCCCACCATACACGACTAACATAGGAGGAGGATATTCAACACCAGGAGCTGGATATTACACTTACAACAGGGGAAGGGGAGGAATGATGAGGGGGAGGGGATATGGCTATAACGCACAACAGCAGGGGGGAGGATTCCGAAGCTTCTACCCCGCTGGGCAACCAGTATACCAGGACAATTCCGGAAGTTTCCCATGGCAGACCAGAGAACCACCTGTATGTTGGATCTGTGGATTGTTAGGACACATGTCACGCACATGTAGAATGAGACCTGGCACACCAGCATGGGGAGAACAGGGACAACAAGGGCCTACAAGGGAACAGCAGGGTCACCAACAACAGCAGGCACTGCAACCGGGCAGTACGCAGCAACAGTTAGTAAAACAACAACAGCCACAGACATATTCACAACTGCAACAACAGGTAGCGATATCCCAACAACACCAAGTGCAGCAAGTACAGCAGCCCACTCAAATTCAGGACCAAAAGGTAACCTCCACCAATACACAGCTACAGCAAACACAACTGGGAAGGGTGACTGTCCTGGGACACAACCCTTACACAGGAAGTGGTCAATCATTATACCCACAATAGGACAGCCCACAGACGTCCTTGGTGTGTACCATCCTGTCGGTAACACCTAATAGTGCGGAGGAACCACGCATAGAGGTAACGATAGGTGACAAAAAGTTATCATTCCTTGTTGACACTGGGGCAACCCGGTCTTGCATAAGGGAAGGTAAATTTAAGATGTCAGGTGAGGCCATGAACACCCAAGGATTCTCTGGGGCTAGGGGGTTGGTTCCCTTTACTGATAGCATCCCCTTATCAATAGGGGATTATGACATGTCCGTCCTGCTTTTATATTCAAGGGACTCACCAGTAAACATACTTGGGAGAGACATAATGAGCAGGTTGAATATGACAATCTCCTTCACGGAGGACGGCATAATATGTTCCACCCCTGGAATAAACATGCTCACTGCACGGCAAATTATGCAAGCATACTGTGGGCAGACAGTGACTAGGCCTGAGCCAGTAGATGGCGAACTGTTCCAGTACGGAACAGACATGGCATTCGCATGGATGCCAGGAATAGAAGGGAAGATCTGGAGGAGGCCAGCAGCCTATCTGTTCAGACCTGAAACACCAGCCAATGAACCAGAAGGAAAGGTGATTTCAGTGAGCATCGAGAGCATTATAGTGACTGCTGATTACATCGCAGTACACGCCCAAGACCGGGAAGGAAGAGCATGGAGGGCAGTGATAGTGCTGGCTGAGGGATGCAGGCTCACCCAGGTGTCAGACGAGGAGCTCTTTTCAGAAGACAAGGAAGAGGGTGAAATGGTATTTATGATGAGTGTAGATATATGGCTAAGAGTGACATACAAACAAGTGGCACAGAAAATTGCAATGGCACTTGAAGCACCCGCATCTACCCCAGTTCCTTTTTTCGAGGAGGATATGGCAAAAGTTCCAACATCACTATGGACCACTAGTCCCTATGACGTGGGTTGCATAAAAAGTATCGGGGGAGTAAGAATAAAACTGAAAAAGGGTGCAATACTCCCTAGAGTGAAGCAATACCCACTATCAAAAGAGGCAGATGAGGGCATATATGAAACAATAACAGCCCTTATAAATAATGGCATACTGGTACCATCAGAATCACCATGTAACACAGCCGTGTATCCAGTGCGCAAAGCTAAAGGAGGGTCTTGGCGTTTCATCCAGGACTTCAGGCCCTTGAACAACATTGTAGAAGCAGAATACCCCATAGCAGCAAACCCGGCCACCATATTATGTGGAATTCCAGCAGAGGCCTCACTATTTACAGTGATTGACCTCAAAAATGCCTTTTTCTCAACACCCCTGCATCCAGATTCACAAGATCTGACAAGTTTCACGTACAGAAACACAAAATGGAAACACACCAGGTTACCACAAGGGTACTGCGAGTCACCCTCAATTTTCAACAGAGTAATACAGATGGACTTGGGAAACATTGAATTGGAAAGTACGGTGTTGCAATATGTTGACGACATAATAATTTGCAGCACAAGCGAAAAAAGGTGCAGGGAGGACTCATTGAAGATGCTGACAATATTGGCTGAGAAGGGTTACAAGGTAGACAAAGAAAGGTTACAGTACTGTCAGGAACAGGTATTATACATTGGTCAACTGATATCCCAACACGGAAGATAGATTGCACCACAAAGAGCACAGGCTATATCAAACACACCATTACCACAAACAGTGAGGGAGCTGCAGCAGTTTCTGGGATTGTGCAACTACTGTAGAGCATGGGTATTTGATTACAGGTCATACATAGGACCCCTACTTGAAGCATTGAGAGAAGCAAACAAAGGGGAGAAATAATTGGGGTGGACAATGGAAATGAAGGAAGCATTTGACAAATTGAAACACGCCATAACAACTGCTCCGGTACTGGCCACCCCAGATTATGAACGACAGTTCTTTATCTTTTCACATTGCGACTCAGCAGAAATGAAAGCAGTGTTGGCTCAGAAAACAAGCATGGGATACAAGCCAGTAGCATTTTACAGCGGTCACTTGGACCATGTTATGTTAGGTCACTTCCCTTGTGAACAAGGCCTCGCCGCAGCTGCCTTCGCGGTAGAGAAATCATCATCTATTTTCAATGGGGTGCCCAGTCCACACTAACCACGCAGAGGGCATCAGGTTATGAGATCATCTTATCTAGACCAGAACTATCTATTGTTAGATGCAGCACAGTTAATCCTGCAAGGTTTATAGCGGAAGTTATTGAGGAAGGTGACTATGCTTATGATTGTACCCAGACTACTGAAATGTACTCATGTACTAGAAAAGTAGAGGAGGATGCGCTAAATGGAGGAGAGCTCTTGTTCATTGATGGGTCATAGACAATAGACCAGAGTGATGGGATAAGGAGAACTGGGGCAGCAGTTCTAAAAATGACAGAGGAATTGGTGTGTGTCGTGGTGAAATGTGTACAGTTACCACAGCATTATTCCGCTCAAGCAGCAGAATTGGTTGCACTAATCTTGGCGTTGAAGGAAAGCTTTGACAAAAGAGTTACTAGATATTCTGATAGCGCATATATCACGTCAACTGTCCACTCGGGATTGACAAAATGGCGGAGAAGGGGGTTTAGGAGAGCTGACGGCACCCCAGTGCAACATGCTCTCTTGTTAGCTGAGTTAATTGAAGTTATAAATAATCCCCAGGAACTAGCTTTGGTTAAATGTCCCGCACACACTAATGGAGAAGATCATATCTCAAAAGGGAATGAAGCAGCAGACGCACATGCCAAGTATGCTGCTTATTTTGGTGAAATATGGTACCCCCCAGAGTCAGAGAGAGGGAGAGGGAGGGGGATAGCTAAAGAGATGTTGATGAAAGAAGGGTACACCCATCTCCCAGCCACATAGATAATGGAATTACAAGCGGCCGCACCAATGGCAGAAAAAGAAATATGGGTAAAAAGAGGATGTACAATGTCGCCAACTGACGCACTATGGCGTCAGGGTAACAATGGAAAGATGGTGATGCCATTGGCACTATTGAACACTGCCCTGAGCCAGCTCCATCACCCAGCTCATACAGGGAAGAAAGTTATTGAAGCACGAATTAGGGAAGACGGTTCTGCCCGAGTTAAATTCTCATGTAACAAATTTTATCAGCAATTGCCTCACATGTCAACAGTTTACGGCCGGTCACACGCTGCAAGTGATAAAAGGTACTATACCCCGGCCAGAGGGACCCTTCCTGCACATTCATATTGATTACGTTAATATGATCAACGTATGTCAAGGAAATAGGTATATGATTGTAGTGGTATGCCCATTCTCCAGGTGAATTGAGGCAGGACCCTGCTCACATGCGGATGCGTTCAGAGCAGCTAAATTTCTAGTGAGGGAGGTTTTCCCCAGGTGGGGAGTGTGCGAAGTACTGTGGTCAGATAACGGCCCGCATTTCGCTAATGAAATGTTTCAGCGCATCACGTCCTTACTGAACATCAAGCATAAATTTGCGTGTGCATATCACCCGCAGGCCAACGGTCGTTGTGAACGCCTGAATGGCTTATTGAAGGAGGCAATCGCAAAGATACAGCAAACAACAAAGAAAAGTTGGTTGTATTGCCTTCCACTAGCTCTATTTGAGCTAAGGAATAGACCAGGGTCTGACCACCACCTCACTCCTCACGAGGTGGTGAGCGGACGTCAAATGCGCCTTCCTCTAATGCCAACATCAAGAGCATTCACAGACTATGAAAACACTGCAACTGTTCTTGGTGATGAAATGTACCAATATGTGTCTTCTTTGATTACTAGTGTAGTGTTTGTGTCTCAACAGCTCGAGCGCCGCGGGGCGGGTCTAAGAGTTACCAACAAGAAGACGCCGACAAAGAATTGGAAAAGGAAACTCTGTGCAAAATTGCTAAAGGTGACCACGTGCTACTCAGCAATTTCAATAGAAGGTGGAACAGCCCACGCTTCACTGGTCCCCACTTGGTAGAGGAGGTATCTACGAGAGCGGTGAAGTTGCAGGATAAGCGTGCTTGGAATCACCTACACGACGTGAAGATCTGCAAACTCCAGACCCGCCCTAGCGTTACCGACAGGGCCATTGGAAGGACAGCGACAGCATCACCCACCGAAAAGGAGACGTCTACCACAGCCGACGACCTTAGTGTCACTATACCCTATCACCCCCCAGAGTCCCCAGAGACAAGTACTGAAATAGACACTGGTGATTTGCATACCGCCCATCCCATGGTCACAAGATCGAAGAGTAAACAGACTTCTGCCAGTTGAGCCCCAAACCCTCTGCCCACGATCGCCCTGCCCACTACAGCCACCACCCAATTGAAGGACATTGTTTTGCGCACATACACATGTAAACACTTGTATGTTTTCTTTTTTCTTTCTCGCACATGCAGGTACCATGTGTAATTGTATTGTTAAGAAAATAGGTAACTAACAGCGTACATTGCCCAGGAGTAGATGCTACCCACAGACGATAACTACCCTGAAGCCCTATCACATCAATTTGTATATCACATAAAAAGGCCAAAGTACCTAAAAAGATGGAGGGTACGTGTTTACTACACCACATTTATCTTGGCCATAGAACAATCAATGCCCCATCTTCACCAGCACTTACCTGCTCTGAGAGATAGATTGCTTACATTGGCGTGGGAGCAGCTCTTCGCCCGGGCACTGAACGACTACCTGATAGGGAGGGCTTGATAACAACAACTAACAATAATAACAAGCGTATTGAGAATTTTCAGGCGGGCAACTTTAACGTCGCAAGAATAAGCTGCCGGACTGCAGCAAGGTAAGAGCAAATGCCGGTGAGACTAGCTTTTGTAATAAAAATGATAGGGGTTTTGGTGATCACTGTTTTTTTGGCTGCCTCTGTATGGCAGAAAAGTTATGCTATCAACATTATGGCTGCACCCAAACCTAACGTACCCCCACCCACGGCTGCAACAGGTGTTACGTCAGGTGGTACTAGCAACCCTCCACATAAGGGAAGTAGAGTTAAACGCAGCACATACTCAGATAATAAAGGTATTGATAATTAGATAATAGATTCAGCACACGTCTCGAACAACATGTGGTACCAGCACATGACCCAAAAAGGTAAGCAGACAACAGAAGACAGCTGCTATGTCTGCTCATTGATCCCATACGCCATGAGCGCTTCTCGAACATTCGTTGCCACAGAAATAGAAGAGAAGACGGCACGATGTATAATCTACCTGGCACTATTCCAAACTAGAGGGCGATTTCAAGGAACAGTGGTGAGACTAGTGTGGAAAACGCGAGACACATATCCATACGAAAACAACTTCCTGTAAAGACTGGTGGGGGGGTCTGTACTCCTGCTCTCTATATGGTAGAGGAGAGGCACAGAGAACCCCAGCCAAGATTCTCTAACATGGTAGCGATGGGCGAGCAATCAAGGCCTAGCTTCTCAGGAGGTGATGCAGGCTGGTTCTTAAGTACAGTGTATCCCCAAGCCCCCACAAAGGAATGTCCACACACTGTATTACTGAAAACACAGTCTTTATATAATTAATATTCAAGGGTTATGTACACTTATTACAATAACGCACTTTGTGCTCAGGAAAATCAGCAATGGTAAATATTTACAATTCTAAAGTGGTACCACTAATATTAGACCTCATTAAAGTGCATTCACAATACTGTCAAAATGGCACACAGATCAATAAGAAGGAAACCAGCAATAGAGAGAGGAGAGAAAACAGATGGTTGAGACAATAGGCAGAAGACTGGCCCCTGCTACTGGACACAGTTCTGTGTGGAGATCCCCCCACCTGGGCAACCTGTAAAATAAAGAGATATAACACAAGCCCAGTCCATATATTGTCCAATAGTCTTATTCTCTCCTACAATGTTTTTACCCCCCCAATGTACCTGGTGGAGTCGAGTTCTTCGAAGAGGCGTCGACAGATCCTTCTTGAATGACCCCCTTTAAAGCAGGAGTCACGGATCGTCGAGAGGCGTCGAGAAGCGTCGAAGAACTCGGTGTTCGGTGTCGGGGAATCGACGGCCCTTCTTGAATGCCTTCCCTTTCAAGCGGGAGACACGGGGCGTCGAACGTCCGACAACAAACAAGGTAGAACGGCGTCGATGAGGCGGCAGGCTTCGATCCGAGCGGTGCTCGTCGGCGTCGAGACGTCGGCGTCCTGCGAGGAAGAGGCGTGCGGGGCACCTCGGCGACACTAGTTCTGGACCGCAAAGATTGTGAATGACGGTAGCCCAACAAGGGCGTCGAGTCGCTCGAGTCTTTGGGGTCGTGAGGTGGCGGGAAACCCACCGGCGGATTCTCCTCGGCGCGTTGGTCGTCCTCGACTTTCTCCGGCAGGACAAAAGCGGTCGACGGTGCGGACGAGGGAGTCCTTCGAGTCAAATGTTCTTAGGCAAGGAGCGGACGGCTCCGGTCGTCGGCGGCACGGCGTCAAGTGGTTCCCACGGCTGGGCAACACAGCTTCGATGGGCCTCCAGCGGTTACACAGACCTGCGAACCCTGGTCGACGGCAATGGACTTCGACAGCGTCGATGTCCGGGTGCTTCACTTCGATCTCCTCTGCGGTCCCGTCTCGGGTCGGCAGCCTTTCGAGGGTCTGACTTCCAGGGCGCTTCGGCGAAGATTCAGCGGTGCTCGATGGTCCCTCGGAGCACGGGAAGAGGGCGCCTAGCCAGGTCCTCTCTCGGGTCAGTCCTCGACGATTTCGACAACCTTCAGTTCTGTCGAAGCAAATGCCACAGCAAGTCTTCTTCTTCCAGTTGGACGTCGAGGATCAGCAAATCCAGTTACTCTTGAGTGGAGACTCAGCTTCTGAATGCTTTTGAACAATTTCCAGTGGTGAGAGGTCCCCAGATATACTATTCTGTCTCTCATCCACACTGCTGGCACACACACAGCAGCCAATCACACAGAAGGGCATTCATGCAGTCAGTCAGCCAATCAGGCACACAGTGCATTCAGGCCACACTCCTCCCTTTCAGACACTCACAACAAGGAATGTGGATTGGGACAAGTACCCAGCCATTCAACACTACACACTGCATTCAGGCCAGTTTCGGGCAGGGCTGTCTCAGTCTTTGTCTCACATGCCAGAAACCAGACAACCACAACAAGAAGTGTATATTGGTCACACACTCCATTCACCCAGGTCCCACCCCCAGGAGGTACCCACAACATACAGTCAAAGGGAAGGCTCCAGTCAGTCTAGCTGGGCCTTCACAACAACACCATATATGGAACTTCCACCCAACAGCCAGTCAGGGGGAAGGGACAGAGTCAGGGCTTCCCAGGACTTTGGGAAAAACAAGACAACAGGCAATAGAAAGCAAGAGGCCACAGGGGCCATCTTGTTTTCTATCAGGAATCAACTGATCCCAATGGCAGGGCCTGGGTATCCCAAAATGGAGGACACCCAGAGCACCTGTCCAATTCAGCATGGAGCTGCCACCAGCCCATACCCTGCTCTGTGGGCCACCCACAGGTGCCCAAAAACATACACTAGGGGCACAGGGTTGTACCCCTACCCAGGGGTGCCATAAGGGTATCCCATGGGTCTGTTCACCAAACCAAAAGAGAGAGCTGCACTGCCAGGAGTCCCAAATGGACTCTTGGGCAGAAAACATAACAGAACACACGATAAAAGGCAGAAAAGGACAAGGATTCAGAGGCCCTGTCCCTCTGATGCATTTCCAGCATCACAGTCGCCCCCCCCAGACTGAGGTGGAGGGTGCCTAATCTCCCACGGGATAGACACCCTCATCCAGACGGTCAACATACCTTCTGGAAAGGCCATCCGCATTATCGTGACTCTTCCCTGGTCTGTGCTCTATGGTGAAGTCTAGCCCTTGCAGGCTAATGGACCACCTGAGCAATTTCGGATTCTCACCCTTCATCTGCATAAGCCACTTCAGGGGCTTATGATCTGTTTGGACCTTGAAGGTAGACCCCGTAAGGTAGGGCCTAAAACGCCTAAGGCTCCAAACTATGCTAAAACACTCCTTTTCAACAGTAGCCCACCTAAGTTCTCTACCCTTGAGTTGTCTACTGATGAATATGATAGGGTGTTCTCTCCCTTTGTCATCTAACTGGGACAAGACAGCTCCAATTCCGGTGTCGCAGGCATCCGTCTGGACGATAAAGGGTCGGCTGTAGTCAGGCGCACACAACACAGGTGCCCTACACAGACTTTCTTTCAAGCCATCAAAGGCCCTCTGACAGTCTTCAGTCCAATTAACCTTCCTAGGCTGTTTGGGCGAAGTTAGAGCTGTCAGGGGTGCAGCTATGGTTCCATAGTCTGCCATGAAATTGCGATAGTACCCAGTGAGGCCCAAAAAGGCTCTCACCTGGGTTTGAGGAGTGGGAGTCTCCCAGTTCTGTACGTCCTGTACTTTACTGGAGAGAGGTTGGATTTGACCCCCTCCTACCTCATGACCAAGATAGGTAACTTTCCCCTGAGCTATCTGGCACTTGGTGGCCTTGATAGTGAGGTTAGCCCTTTTCAAGGCCTGCAACACCTTATCCAGACGTGTCAAATGCTCTTCCCAGGTGGAACTGTAGACGGCAATGTCGTCTAAGTAAGCCAAACAAAAGGCTTCCAGTCCACTGAGCGCATGGTTGACCAATCTCTGGAAGGTGGCAGGGGCATTCTTCAACCCAAAGGGCATGACCCTAAACTGGTAGAGTCCCTCAGGTGTGGAGAACGCCGTCTTTTCCTTGGCATGGTCCGTCAGAGCTATTTGCCAATAGCCTGAGGTAAGGTCAAAGGTGCTCACAAATTTGGCAGCACCTATGGTGTCCACGAGCTCATCAGCCCTGGGCAATGGGTGCGCGTCAGTTTTGGTGACGGCATTGACTCCTCGGTAGTCCACACAGAATCTCCAATCCTTGGTACCCGCCTGGGAACTTGCCTTGGGGACAAGGACCACTGGACTGGACCAGGGACTGGTTGAGGGTTCAATAACACCCAGATCCAACATCTTGGCGACCTCAGCCTGGATGTGGTTTTTGACGGTATCTGACATACGATACCTCCTGCTCTTGACAGGCACACTGTCACCAGCGTCAATTTCGTGCTTACACCACGGTGTAAGGCCCGGTGTCAGTGAAAACAGAGAGGCATACTGCTGGAGCAAAGCCCTGCAGGCCCTCTGCTGCTCTGTTGTCAAATCGGGAGAGAGTTGTACTCCCTCCACTGAGCCATCCTGAGGGTTGCTATGCAGCAAATCAGGAAGGGGCTCACTCTCATCCTCCTCTTGCCCTGAAGCTAGCAAGAGACATGAGACCTCTGCTCGCCTGTGGAAAGGCTTGAGCCTGTTGACATGGAATACCTGGGGGGCTACCCCAGAGGCTCCCATGTCAACCAGATAATTGACTTCGCCCATCTTGGAGATGATCCTGAAGGGTCCAGTCCACTTGTCTGCCAAAGCTCTAGGCTTGGTAGGCGCCATCACAAGGATTTCCTGTCCCGGAGTCCAATCCACTTGCGAAGCTTTAAGGTCATGCCAGTACTTGTTCAATTCCTGGCTGGCCTTGAGATTTGCTGTTGCCTGACCCATCATTTGTGTCATCCTCCGCCTGAGGCCTAACACATAGTCCCCCACTTGCTTGGCGGGACCTGGAGGGGTGGCTTCCAAGCCTTCTCGGATCAAGGCGAGGGGCCCCCTCACGGGATGTCCAAAGAGTAACTCAAAGGGGCTGAAACCAACACCCTCTTGAGGTACCTCTCTGTAAGCAAACAGCAGGCATGGCAGGAGGAGATCCCATTTCCTCCTTAGGGGCTCTTCCAAAGCACCTAGCATGCCCTTGAGAGTTTTATTAAATCTCTCAACCAGACCATTGGTCTGGGGGTGGTAAGAGGTGGAGAACTTGTAGGTTACCCCGCACTCTTTCCACATGGTTTTCATGTAACTAGACATGAAGTTGGATCCTCTGTCAGAGACAACCTCCTTGGGGAATCCAACACGGGTGAAAATGCCCAGGAGAGCCCTGGCAACCACCTTGGCAGTAACAGTCCGAAGGGGTATTGCCTCAGGGTACCTGGTGGCATGATCTACCAAGACCAGGATGAACCGATGTCCACCTGAAGTGGGAGGGTCAAGGGGACCGACGATGTCGATGCCCACCCTCTCAAATGGTGTGCCAACCACTGGTAATGGCTGCAGTGGGGCAATGATCCTGCCTCCAGTCTTGCCAGACAACTGACAAGTGGGGCAGGTCCTGCAGTGGGACTCCACCTCTACCCCCATCCTTGGCCAGTAGAAATGGGCAGAGAGCCTCTGCTTAGTCTTCTTAGTCCCAAGAGGACCAGCCAAGGGCACCTCATGCGCCAACTGCAGTAGGAAGGGCCTGTAAACCTGGGGTACCACCAAACTTTTGCGGGCACCAGGTTCAGGCTTAGTGGGCTCACTAACAAGGAGCTCACCCTCCCAATAAACCTTGAATGTCCTAGGCACTTCACCTTGTGCCTGGGACAGGGCCTGTTTCCTCAGACCCTCGAGAGAGTGGCACTCTCTCTGTCCTTTACAGAAGTCTGCCCGGGAGGGTCCCCCTTCGGCTAACAAGCATTGAAGGTCGGGGTGCTCCTCCGGGTTAAGAACCTCTCCCACAGGAGAGTCTTCTGCCTCTTCTCCCACAGGAGTTGAGTTTGGGTTTTCCACTGGACCCAGCCCGTCCGGAGCATGGATCCCAATGGGTGCTGTCGGAACAGCAGGAAGAGAAGGTGTTCCCTCCACAGAGGTGGCCTTCTTGGTCTTCCTTCTTCTTGCCTTAGGCCTCGCCTTTGGCTCGGGTACCTGACTCACAGCCAGACCCGGTGTCACCTGTGACCTAGTGACCGCAGCAGCAGTCAGGGGAAGACCATCCGAGATCAACCCCAACTCCACTAGATCATTACCTAACAGAATGTTAGCAGGGACATTGTCCTGAACCAGGACAGGAAGCTTTGCTGTCTTGTCTCCAATCATGAGTGTGACTAAGGTTACAGGTGATAATTTGGGAGGCCCACCAGCTAACCTGGTGGTTTGCAGAGGAGCACCTTCATAGTCCTCTGGCTTGAGCAGGGTCCTGTCCACCACTGTCATGCTTGCCCCAGTGTCTCTCAAACCAGTAGAAGGCTGGCCATTCAAGAGGACACTTCTCAAAAACCTACGGGTGTTCTGTGGGATAGTCGCCAGTACTTCTGCGTACTGGTCCCAGGCCCCAAGGGACACTAAGGAAATCTCTACAGGAGCACCAAAGGTGATTCCGGTAGAGGAGGGGAGGACAGTGGCCTCCACCTCAGACACGGGATAAGGGTAGGTCAGGCTGACAGCCTGTACTCCAAGTGCCTTACCTTTACACTTGGGGTCACCCCTTTTGTGATCCAGAGCCCCACAATCCCAACAAGTGCCAGGAGTGCGGGGTACGGTACTGGAACCACTGGGAGCCTGCTTTGCAGCAGGTGGACCACTACTCTTATTCCCACCCACAGAGGACTTATCCCCACTAGATTTTTGGGTCTTAGGAGAGGAAGGTTTTGGTTTACCCGACTGTGACTGCTTTTGGGACTCCTCAGCTTTCTGAGAGGCCCCCTTTTCTTTGTCCTTGTCCTTCCCACTGGAGTCCTTAGGGGACACCCGGTGGGAGACCCACTTGTCAGCCAACCTAGCCAGCTTAAAGGGGTCCAAAATGTTCTGGTCAGCCACATACTGACGCAGCTCTGGTGAACAGGCTTCAGAAAAATGCTCAAAAAACAAGAGGTGGGACAACTCAACAAAAGTTTTCACCTTGTATCCATCAATCCACCCCATCATGTTCATGTGCGCAGTACTCACCCAGTCAACCCAAGACACATTATCTCTTTTCTTAAATTCCCTGAACCTTTTAAGGTATTGGGTAGGTGTCTTGCCAAACTTGGCAATCAAAGCAGACTTCATACACTCATACTGACCCCTTTCTTCCACACTCAGCTTCAGAATACAGTCATATCCAGTTTGAGGCACTCTGCTTAACAAACACTTAGCCCAATCTCTTTTATCCACATCATGAATTGCACAAGCCATTTCAAACGCTTCAATCCATTGGAGGATATCTGAACCCTCCACAAACACACCAACCAAATCTTTCATAAACTTGGTGGCTGGGGACCTGACACTCTCACTGGATCTAGCTGAAGTCTCCACTCTAGCTTTCTCTAGCTGGATTCTCTGACATTCAGTGTCCTGGCTTTTGAGTTCAAGGTCCTTATTTCTGAGTTCAAGATCCCTATTCTTGAGTTCCACTTGCTGTGCCAGCTCCTCTTTCTTAAGCTCAGCTTCTATTTCCAACTTGCGATATTCAAAGGCTAACTTCATCCTTAATAACTCAAGTTCCATGGAATTGCTGGGGTTTGGAACAGAGGCCGCAGGAATGGTGGCATTCCCAGAAACAGATTCAGCGTCAACCCCAGGGGCAGAGTCCTCACTGGTTGCATCCCCCCCTTCATCAAGAGTTTCACCATCAGTCTGGTAATCCACCAGGGCAGCTATCAGCTCAGCCCTAGACTTATCCACAAAGTCTAACTCCCTGGCTTCACAAGCACTCTGGAGAGCCTCTAAGCTCATCCGAGTCAATTTACCATTTGCAATGGACTCCATTGCTTGTAATGCAGTTATTTGGAACACACCCGAACCTTAATCTAATAAAAGTGCGGATATTTTGTAAGTGGCACGGTTATACACTGAGTCTTAAAACCATAAGCATCCCACCGCTGGCCACCAGACTTTGTAAAGACTGGTGGGGGGGTCTGTACTCCTGCTCTCTATATGGTAGAGGAGAGGCACAGAGAACCCCAGCCAAGATTCTCTAACACGGTAGCGATGGGCGAGCAATCAAGGCCTAGCTTCTCAGGAGGTGATGCAGGCTGGTTCTTAAGTACAGTGTATCCCCAAGCCCCCACAAAGGAATGTCCACACACTGTATTACTGAAAACACAGTCTTTATATAATTAATATTCAAGGGTTATGTACACTTATTACAATAACGCACTTTGTGCTCAGGAAAATCAGCAATGGTAAATATTTACAATTCTAAAGTGGTACCACTAATATTAGACCTCATTAAAGTGCATTCACAATACTGTCAAAATGGCACACAGATCAATAAGAAGGAAACCAGCAATAGAGAGAGGAGAGAAAACAGATGGTTGAGACAATAGGCAGAAGACTGGCCCCTGCTACTGGACACAGTTCTGTGTGGAGATCCCCCCACCTGGGCAACCTGTAAAATAAAGAGATATAACACAAGCCCAGTCCATATATTGTCCAATAGTCTTATTCTCTCCTACAATGTTTTTACCCCCCCAATGTACCTGGTGGAGTCGAGTTCTTCGAAGAGGCGTCGACAGATCCTTCTTGAATGACCCCCTTTAAAGCAGGAGTCACGGATCGTCGAGAGGCGTCGAGAAGCGTCGAAGAACTCGGTGTTCGGTGTCGGGGAATCGACGGCCCTTCTTGAATGCCTTCCCTTTCAAGCGGGAGACACGGGGCGTCGAACGTCCGACAACAAACAAGGTAGAACGGCGTCGATGAGGCGGCAGGCTTCGATCCGAGCGGTGCTCGTCGGCGTCGAGACGTCGGCGTCCTGCGAGGAAGAGGCGTGCGGGGCACCTCGGCGACACTAGTTCTGGACCGCAAAGATTGTGAATGACGGTAGCCCAACAAGGGCGTCGAGTCGCTCGAGTCTTTGGGGTCGTGAGGTGGCGGGAAACCCACCGGCGGATTCTCCTCGGCGCGTTGGTCGTCCTCGACTTTCTCCGGCAGGACAAAAGCGGTCGACGGTGCGGACGAGGGAGTCCTTCGAGTCAAATGTTCTTAGGCAAGGAGCGGACGGCTCCGGTCGTCGGCGGCACGGCGTCAAGTGGTTCCCACGGCTGGGCAACACAGCTTCGACGGGCCTCCAGCGGTTACACAGACCTGCGAACCCTGGTCGACGGCAATGGACTTCGACAGCGTCGATGTCCGGGTGCTTCACTTCGATCTCCTCGGCGGTCCCGTCTCGGGTCGGCAGCCTTTCGAGGGTCTGACTTCCAGGGCGCTTCGGCGAAGATTCAGCGGTGCTCGATGGTCCCTCGGAGCACGGGAAGAGGGCGCCTAGCCAGGTCCTCTCTCGGGTCAGTCCTCGACGATTTCGACAACCTTCAGTTCTGTCGAAGCAAATGCCACAGCAAGTCTTCTTCTTCCAGTTGGACGTCGAGGATCAGCAAATCCAGTTACTCTTGAGTGGAGACTCAGCTTCTGAATGCTTCTGAACAATTTCCAGTGGTGAGAGGTCCCCAGATATACTATTCTGTCTCTCATCCACACTGCTGGCACACACACAGCAGCCAATCACACAGAAGGGCATTCATGCAGTCAGTCAGCCAATCAGGCACACAGTGCATTCAGGCCACACTCCTCCCTTTCAGACACTCACAACAAGGAATGTGGATTGGGACAAGTACCCAGCCATTCAACACTACACACTGCATTCAGGCCAGTTTCGGGCAGGGCTGTCTCAGTCTTTGTCTCACATGCCAGAAACCAGACAACCACAACAAGAAGTGTATATTGGTCACACACTCCATTCACCCAGGTCCCACCCCCAGGAGGTACCCACAACATACAGTCAAAGGGAAGGCTCCAGTCAGTCTAGCTGGGCCTTCACAACAACACCATATATGGAACTTCCACCCAACAGCCAGTCAGGGGGAAGGGACAGAGTCAGGGCTTCCCAGGACTTTGGGAAAAACAAGACAACAGGCAATAGAAAGCAAGAGGCCACAGGGGCCATCTTGTTTTCTATCAGGAATCAACTGATCCCAATGGCAGGGCCTGGGTATCCCAAAATGGAGGACACCCAGAGCACCTGTCCAATTCAGCATGGAGCTGCCACCAGCCCATACCCTGCTCTGTGGGCCACCCACAGGTGCCCAAAAACATACACTAGGGGCACAGGGTTGTACCCCTACCCAGGGGTGCCATCAGGGTATCCCATGGGTCTGTTCACCAAACCAAAAGAGAGAGCTGCACTGCCAGGAGTCCCAAATGGACTCTTGGGCAGAAAACATAACAGAACACACGATAAAAGGCAGAAAAGGACAAGGATTCAGAGGCCCTGTCCCTCTGATGCATTTCCAGCATCACACTTCCTCAAGTCATATTTGAGTTACTACAAGAGCAGTTTGCATGCTGAAGCGTTCAGATACATGACAGGTGGTCCTGAAAAGGGAGAAACGAAGAAAGTAACACTGCAATACCTACCATGTGACTGGTATGCCACTGAAGTTCCTGGTACACAAGGCTGTTGGGAAAGACCACTGGTAACAATAACCGGGAAGGTATACATGAACAATAAATGGGACATAGGAGTGGTTGGCAGCAACATGGTAACAAGAGAAAATATTACCACCATAGATGAACACAATAACAGATGTTGGACGATATGGGGCAAGTACGTACCCATGCTGACATGGATGGAGAAGGATGAAGACCCAATGAGCATACTGCCGCTGACTGCACCTAAACTATGCTACCAACACAGAGGAGAAGTGGACGTGGGATACAACACCAACTGTGCAAGCGTGTTAGAGTTACCAGAGGGGGGAGCAGGAACAGCAGTGTTAATGGACCACTACTGGGCCTGCGGAAATAAGGCATACCACACCCTGCCCCCGCTGTGGAATGGTATATGCACAATGGTACACATTAATGTACCATCACTAGTGGTGCCCCAAAAACATGTGAACAAGGCCAACTTCCCCAAAATGGATGAAGGAAACAAGAGGAAGAAGAGATCGGTACAATCTCAGAGAGGGTCAGACAATGACAACAACAAAAATAATGTCCTGAACAGAAAAAAGAGACAAGGAGAACCTCTGACAGGAAATTACCTATGGGGAAGGTCGGAAACAGCACTCACTTCAATCCCACCAGAACACAGATTATTCAGCAGAGCAGCAATGTTTTTCTCGTCAATAATACACCCTGGACTACAAGCTTATGCAAACGCTAAATGGCTCCAGATAACCCGATGGGAGCTGATGATGACAATTAATTCAACAGTAAACGGATTCAACGCAATAAAAAAGGAACTACGAGCAGTGAGGATGGTAGCACTACAGAACAGATACGTATTAGATCTCCTTACAGCAATGGAGGGAGGAGTTTGCACAAAGATAGGACAATCATGCTGCACATTTATTCCTGCTAACGATGCCGACAATGGTACACTCACCGAAGCAGTGTCACAACTGGCCCAGATGCACTCCAAAATGATGGAAGAAAGTAAAGGAGTGAAGAGAGATGACAGCTGGTTCTCATTGTTGTGGTCATGGATGCCATCATGGCTGTCGGACGGGCTGAAGATTATAGTTGGATGTATAATACTGGCTGGAGCTGCATTGATTATAATAAGGTTCTGGAAAGCCCGGAAAGCATGCACTACAGACGAAATGATCGAAACTGTTGGTATGCACCCCTTGATGCCAACTGATGATGACCAGCACACAGACACAATAATAAAGGAAAGAGAAAAACTGTGCAAACAGATCATCACCAACCACCTGGACCCGCCATCCGTGAAGCTCGAAAACCCAAGAAACTGGAGGAGCTACATCGGGAAATGGGTATACTGCACACCGGGAGGAAGTTGTGTGTATATGTATTGGTCATTTGAGGACCAATATGGACACCTGGAAGGAGTAACTAAAATATGGAGAGTAAGAGGAGATAAGGAAAAGGATATGTTTGTGGTCGACAAGTCGACCAGAGGGGGGACTGAAGTGGGAGAATGGGAGAAAAGACTCCCCCCAATCTCCTCGCGCCCCTGGCCTAGAGGATCGCGACCCAGACACCCGCCACGAGATGAATTTCCCTATCTACCAGATGACCAAATACCCTGGTACAGGAACATATGGATGTGCCCATCAGCCTGCCCACCAGCCTGCCCTGCTCAAGCCGACACCTGTGGCATGGATGAACTCAACTAAAACCTTCAACAGTAAATAAACACATCGTTAGAGATGCCATGACGACCTAGCCAACTGTCAGAACACCCGTGCAACCATGCACACTGGACACCCCCACACCAATCCACATGAAGAACATACTCAGTGCTATGACGTAGGTGACGGACACACCCACTGACGCGCATCTTTATTATTTTTCACATAGGTTTTTCGAAATGCAGAAACGCAAGACACACAAAACACTCATCTAAATGCTTGCTGACGCTTCTCCTAACCATTGCATTGTGATGAAAATACAACATAGACATGGTCCTGCCTATGAAGCAATGTGATACCGCAAATTAAAGTACCGTGCATTAAACATCCCCACCTATGCACCAGGCCCAAGTAGGCCGCAAGCAAGAGCCTCCACGAACATTGAACAAGCAAGCGTACAATTGCTGACCCTGCAGAACGCGCCCAGCGAGAACTGACAGCCAAGGGAGCGATGTTGCAACTCGCATGCCACCAGCCGACGCCAAGGTCGCACCTGCAAGCTAAGCCAGACACACAGTGGAAAGTACAACTTAAATGTGCAGAATTCTGCCTCAACCACGGTCTCTCCTCACGTGACCAAGCCAAACCTGACAGGGTGCCAGACTCAGGAGGGAGAAGTCGCCTGGGTCCCACGTTTGAGACACAGGCTGCAACAATGAAATGACCCAATGGACACCTACAGCGATGGGAATGGTCTGCTCTCAGGCATATGAGCAAATCCACGCATTGTCTGCACAAACACATAGTTACATATTGTTGCAAATGACAGGTACACCGCGAGCTGGGAACAACGATGGTCCCAGGCTGGGGGGCTCGCGAGTCGACCAATCAGAACATGTCTGAAAGCCATCACACCCTGCAGCCCCCTGAACCAGGCATGAATGGCGACAAAGCTCCTCAATAGCAGGGATCAAGCAAAGGAAGGCCCTGAAGCAGCATAAAAGAAGGGGGCAAGGGGCAGGAACGCAGAGTATAAAATCAGAAGACACAAACAAATAACCCTGCACAGCAACGCTCAAGTATTGAGGCGAGCCCGACACATACAGGCACCACTTGGCCCCGGTACCCACAGAAAGAACAACGAGGGACAAGTATGTAAATACGTTGAATTTTAGTCTACTTCAACATGCACGCCTAGAAATGGCAGAAATGGTGGCACACTGGGCATTAGAAAGAGACAAACGAAAGACACGGTATGCTGCATAATTTCACAGGAACAGCCTAAAACAAACAAGACCATAGCCGGAAAACGGCTAAAGTTGATCCCAAAAATATCACAAAATATCACAAAAAATACACATAAAGAAAGTATCAACAAACCAATACAACTGAAGATCTGCCTGCTCAATACTCGATTGTTAAATAAACACGCCCAAGATGTTCACGACCTAATCATCAGGTGGCATAACCGAGACATGGTTAGGGGAACCCACTGGGCCTACATGCTGTATAGCAGCACCTCAAGGCTATGTGATATACCACAAAGACAGGGAACTAGGCACAGGGGGAGGAGTGGCCATGATAGTTAGAAACAACATCTGTATGTTTCCATCTATGCCCACCAACGCAGGCTGCGAAATATTGCATCTTAAACACTCTGCCACAGCAACCAGCAGCAATAATATCATTCTAATATACAGACCCCCATCATTTCTCTCGGATTTCAACGATGACATCACCCAACAACTTGCGCTGGAAGGTAAAAACAGAGCCAATTTGGTCCTAGGGGATGTCAATAGATGGTATGGAAACATAAAAGACGAAGACGCAATCCAGCTAGAAAAAACTTTAAATAACATTGACTTCCAACTTAAGAACCTTGACCCAACCATGAAAAACGGCAACCAATTAGACTGGATCATCACCAACAACTTAGATACCAGTGATTTTGTCACACAACCCTGCACATGGTCAGACCACTTCTCAGTCACCTTCTCGCTGACGCTAAATACGCCCTCTAAGAACAACTTTGGTAATGAACCAAAAAAAGTGAGTAGCAGGAATTACAATAAAATTGATCCACAACACTTAAAACAATGTATAGAGAATATACTCAAAGAACTTAAGGAAGATGACTTTTGCAATAAATTAACCACCAAATTTAATTCACATACAAAGCAACTAATGGACTTAAAAGCCCCCCTGAGAAACAGATTACTAAGACCGAATAAAAACCACCAGAAATGGTTTAACACAAAACTGGTTGAGCTCAAAAGAGAAAAGAGGAGGAGAGAAGAGAAATGGCAACAAAAAAAACAACACAAGAAAACAAAGCCGGTTGGAAAGATAACAAAAACAACTACAGAAAATGTATCTGCGACACCAAGAGAAATTATTACAATGATCAAATAAAAACAGCAGAAAACTCACCTAGCAAACTATTCGAAATCCTCAAAACAATAGAAAAACCCAAATCACTAACTCCCCCATTCTCTCTTTCCAGTAAAGATTGCAACAAAGTTGAAATAGCGTTCTCAGATAAAATAAGGAAAGCCAGGGCCGCACTCAAAGAAGCACAAAAAAAGCCAGGCAGAACTAGTAAATGGAGTTCATAATACAGCAGGGAACATGTAAATTCCATGAAATCAAGACAGAAGATATGCTCAAAACTCTCAAATCAATGAAACCCACCACATGTACAGAAAACATTATCCCACCCAAACTGATACTGGAGAAGGCCAATATGTTCACTCGTTTTCTTATCAAAATGGTGAACACCTCCTTTTGGGAAGGCCTGGCACCGGCTGTCATCAAAAAAGTCAAAATCACACCTTTAACAAAGAAAACGGAATTAGACCAAAGTGATCTGGGTAATCTAAGACCCATCACCAACTGTAACTATCCATGTCCACCCTTCCTTTCAGGTCTAGGATTGCAAGTCATAGACCACTCTTGATGGTTCTTATTTCCTCTTGTAGCAGGTTGTGTGTCTGCTTTTGTGGACCCTTCTTTGTAATCGCCCATGGCAGGTGGTGTGTCCTCCATTTGAGAAGGTATGGTCTTCTCATGGTCCCTACGGAAGCTGCCCAGTAGCAGTGCTGTGGTGTGGTCTAGCATGCAGTGACCCTGTACTCTTGATAAATTGTTCCAATTGTGTGAGTGTGTGCCTCAAGAGGTCCCCCGGGAAAGAGCCTGCAGGGTAAGATATGTCCTAAGTGTTTGGTTGGCCTTCAAGTAGGCCTGTCTCACGTTGTGGGGCCTTGTTGGTGTTGTGGTGGTATGCAGCACTTGTCGATCCCCTTCTGTATGCCTCACTGTTCTACGGTCCCCAGTGACTAGAACGGGCACCTATCTGTTCCAGCGCCTTGTGCCCTCTTTGAATTCCCCAACAACTGAGAGCAGTGAAGGTCTCAGAGGCTCTGGTATACGCTGAGAGCTCACCAAGTGTGTCAGTGGCTTGATTACCACCACGCCCCTTCTCAGGTGCAGGTCTGGGCTGGGTGTAGTGGGCCCCTGGACTGGGCCACTGGGCTCCGACAGCGATCTGACAGCTTGCAACCTACAGACGGTATGCTGTGTGACACCCAGGTGTTTTGCTTTATGGTCAGACTGCTGTGCATATAAAGTCTCAGGACTGAGGTACTCCTACTATTGTGCCCTGCCCATTCCGTGATCGTTTCTTTCAGGATCTTTATTACATTTATGTCTGTGGTGCTGGGGGTGGGAGAGATCTGACCTTATCTGGGGGTGGGTCACCACTTCAAGCCATCAGGCCCTCTGCTGCTTGCCGGGATGGTGACCTGTAGAGTCTGTCATGGTCTGAGCCTACTGTGTACTCCAGTCAGCGGTAGTGCAGACGATTCCACGCCATTCCAATCAAGAATCTGTGCATGCCTCTGCTGGGTCCATCCCATTGAAGGGAGTGATTCTTGAGTCGCAACCCGGCACGTTCCGACCCCATCGGTCACTTCGGAGGCTGCATTTTCCCAGGAGCAGTCCTCGCTCGACCTTGCATGGATGTCTGTGATTTTTGGAGCGCCGCTTCTGTATGCCTTTATATTGCAGCTGTCTCGAAATTGCATTGTTTCCTTAACAGTATTTGCCTACGTTGTATCTGTCCCTCCTGTTGGGGTTTCTATTTGTGGTGATGCTAAATTGGCTGTGTCTGTAGGGGATATCTTCATAAATTGAAGTTTGCATATATGTTTTTTAACTGTTTTCTAAATGTTATGTGTCTTTTGTTGTCTAGATTTTAATAAGGATGAAGCTCCACAGTTTTAGAATGAGGGTGGAGAAAGTCATACCTATGTGTTTGCTTTTCTCACAGTTCCTGCATGTATGTCATTGTTAGTTTTAAGGATCTTTTGTGAGTGGTAGATTTTTCTTTGAAGGATCTTCGCTCCCAGACCATACAGTGCTTTGTGTTTGATGCAGAGTGGTTTAAAATGTACGGTTTTTTCGACCACCAGGGGGCACAAGCAAGATGGCTGCCTGAACGTTATGCCCATCTATCAATCCCCGTAATCCTTGTGGAAAGCTATTTATATGTGATTATAATTGCAGTGAAAAGTTACCCATATTGTCCTTGAGAGGTAGAGAAGTGTTGCGGCCAGAGGAGTATGGTTGGCAAGATAGAACTCTGCTGGAGGAGCAGGCTCTGGGGGCTGAGAATAGGAGTTAGTATTGTCTGTAGAGCCCAAGAGAGAGAAGGCACAGAAGCGGACACAGAGAGCAGAATAATTCTATGCACAGAGACATCAAGGTTGGAGGTCACTGGAAACCTAGATTTGGGGACCATGGCCTACATGATCCAGAAACGAAGATGAACCACAAGCAGAATGACCGCTCTGTGACTGAAGTGGAGACCTGTTACTGCACAGGTCGGACATTGTGAAAAGCAATGCAGTGAAACCCGAGCATTTGACGCATGGGGAGAAGATAGATAGACTGCTGCAGCAAATGAGTGGGACTGTGTTGTATAGGGTCTGCGCCTCACAGTTTGGAGTGGCGAATCAGCCTCATTTTGGATGTGAATTAAAGTTTCCCCATTGGCTGTACCTGTAAAGAGTATCTGTAAAGATGTAGGAGAGTGATGGGGAGGGACGATAAAGGTTTCAATTGGAAAGAGGGGTTTACATTGCACGCCCCATATTGGTGACTGGGGTAGACGCGATGATAATGCGATATTGCAATTTAGCATGTATCTAGTGTACTTAATGAGAATAGAACAAGTGATACTTTTAGTCTTACTTTTGTGTATAGTTGATAAATTTTAGATTTGCGCGTGCATTACAACATAATAACAAATCTGCCACGACAATGTGAAAATAATATATTTGAATGACGTGCCACGTTGCACCGACAGATGGGAAGAAAGGAGTTTCATATACGCATGTGAAAAAGGAGATTTGCATATGGGGAAGCCATTTTGAGGGGACATGGTAGTTTTGAACATGCATGAAGAGACATACATGCACAATTGTTTTCAGGGAAATGTGATTGGGACAGTTGGGGAACGCGGGGTATATGGTGAATACATGGATACATGGCGAAACAGTATACCACAGGTCTCTCATAGTTGAGGTTTCCATAGGCCGCAAAAACCTGGGGTGGTGAGATAAACTCTGTGCGACCTAGGTAGCTGGTTGATCAAGTTCAAAGGATGGGAGAAGGCAGCAAACTGTATTCGGGCAGCTGCGATAACATCACACTGAACACTGTAAAGACTGACCTCTCTCTCACTGTGGCCACTAGCTACAAGCCGCCTGGCCAGGTCGCCCTCTTGCTCTCTGAGTGGGAGGTCCTCTCCTACTCACTCCTTGCTTCTACCTCTCAACTTCTCCTCCTCTGAGACTTGAAAATCCTCCATCTGGATGCTACCAGCCCTTCTTCAGGATTATTTTCCGACCTCTGTCATTCTCTCTCTCTCTCTCTCTCTCTCTCTCTCTCTCTCTCTCTCTCTCTCTCTCTCTCTCTCTATCTCTCTCTCTCTCTCTCTCTCTCTATTCTTCCCTCTGGCCTGACTCACTCTGCAGGGCACACACTGGATGTTCTGATCTCCTCAGACATCCCCTTCTCTAACCCTCTCACCACTCCTCTCTCTTGGAGTGATCTCTTCTCCTTTCTTCCCACCTCTCTCTACCCCTCAGGTCAAGACAACTCTAGCACTGCCACCTACCTTCTTGGTCATCCGACCCATGAAGCATGTGTCAGTTTAGGCTTTCTCCTTATCCTGCACCTTTGGCTGACTCACACCCTGACACAGCCTTCTCTAACCTTCATATCTCTATCTCTAATACCCTGGATGTCCTTGCCCCGGTCAAGAGGATCTGCTTGAAGCCCAAATCCAAATGCACATCTTGCTACGATTCTGACCTCGCCACCCTTAAACTCAAGTGTGGGTGGCACAGAGGAAGTGGAGGGCATCGGGGCACCCCCTGACAAACTGGCCTGCCACCTGCTCCAAAGGAAGTACAGACTCTGTGTCCTCTCTAAGAAGAGAGCCTACACCCAAGCCCACATCTCTGCATCATCTAACAACTCGGCTGAACTTGTCAAAATCTGCAAGGAGCTGGTAAATCTTGCTGAAGTCTCTACCTCCCCTGTTCCCTCACAGGCCCTCTGCATGGCATTGGTCTCTCATTTCATCACTAAAACCACGGATATCCTAACCACCCTCTATTCCTCTACATCCTCTTCCTCCTGCTCTACCACTCCTGGCCCATATGAGGCCATCTCTCCTACTCCTTTCTCCTCCTTTCCCCTGTTCACACCTGACATTGTTTCTAGACAAGTCTGATCTATGAAAGCCCTGTCAAAGCAGGTTCTCCCCTGCTCATCTAGAAACATCAAGGACCACCTTGACACCTTTGCCCCAGCCTTGGCTGATTTATGCAGTCACTCCTTTGCCACTGGAACCCCCCCCCCGAAGCACTCGCTTGTGCACCTCCTTCTAAAGAAGCCCTCAGCCGATCCTTCCTCTCTGACTAACGATTGCCTGATCTCCTTCACTCCTTCACTCCTTCACTCCTTTCCTGGGCAAATTCTTGGAAAGGCTGCCCATCTCCCAGCTTAATCTACATACTGATTCTGTTGGTTGCCTTCATGACCACCAGTCTGGCTTCAGAGCTGCCAGAAGCATGGAAATTTCTGTCCTGAACACCCGTGAAGACTTTCTCTCAAAAATTGACTCCAATCTCCCTTCTGTCCTCATTCTCCTTATCTATCCTGTGCTTTTGACACGGTCAACCATGCCATCCTGCTCAATCGCCTCTGTGACAACCTTGGTATTACTGATCACGCCCGGGCCTGGTTGACCTCCTTTCTCATCAACAGACCATCTCAGGTCCAGCTGGGGTATATCCTCTCTTCTATTCTTCTCTCTACTTGTGGTATTCCCCAGTGGTCTAACCTCTCTCCTTGGCTCTTCAACCACTAACTGGCACCTCTTGCCCACTGCATCGCTACTTTCTGCTCGAATTGTAAATGTTATGTGGATGACACTCAGCTCTCTTTCAGGCTCAATGGGGCTGGGGAGGATGCTAACAGCGGGCCCTTTAATGACGGGCACATTGTTAGCATCCTGGTCTGCTAGCGGGTCCTGCTAAGTACAACTGGCTTTACCAGACGTCCTTAGCGGGACCCGCGAGCAGACCTCGTAATGAGGCAGGAGAGGGTTAACGGCACCGGCAGCTCTGCCAGCGCTGTTAACCCTCTACCGCCTGGGTCGTAATGAGGCCCAGTATCTAAGATGGAGAATGGCCCACTTGATGGCCAGGGCTTCTAATTCCAGCACATAGCAATTTTGTCACATGGGAAAAGTTTGCGACTTGTAAATAAGATGGCATGTTCAAGTCCATTGCAAACTTGTGACAGGGCTGCTCCTAGCCCTATGAGGGAGGAGTCCATTTGCAATATGAAATATTTGGAGGAATCTACTTCCTTTAGGGTTGGGTCATACACAGTGAAGGATCACACAGTGAAGAGTAGCATGGTAGTTTGGCTGTGGTTGTGAAATAAAATACCTCTATTAAAGGACTGGTGACAACTGTGATAATGAGATGCCAAAGTATTTTGTGGCACTTCTGTTCTGTTTGTAAGTCCTTCTTCTATTTTGTTAATACAGAAATCCACAGAGGGGAGCCACCTCTGCACGGGGCAGACAGTACTTTTGCACATTGGTACGCTTCCCTACAAAACAGGAGTTGCAGAAATTAGAAGGTGTCATCCTCTCTATGCTATATGATAGCTGTAAACTATGGAATGTGTGACATTTACTTGCATCATGAGAGCAGCAAACCTGGGAGTTGTTTTGATTCTCTGTTCTACACGCGAGCATCAAGGGTGAGAATGTTCTAGCTTCACTCTGCCACATGACCGAATACCTGCATACTTGAGAGTTGTTCAGGTTCTCTCTGATACACTACACACACAAACATGGTAATTGTACAGGTTCACTCTGCTACAGGAGAACAGATAACATGAGAATGTTTAACTTTCTCTCTGATTCAATAGAATCTACACTACTACACAAGAGCAAAGAACATGTGCTTTCTTCACATTCTCCCTGTTGTACAAAAGCTGCATATGTAAGACTTGTTCAACCTCTCCCTGCTGCACGAAAGTCACAAACATGACAAAATTTTACGTTCTTCCTGTTGCACGGAAGCAACAAACATGACCATTTTTCCGGTTCTTCCTGCTCAATTGGAGACGTAAACGTGAATGTTTCAAGTTCTCGCTGCCATATGCAAATCAGAAATGCTATAATGTGTCAGGTTTTCCATGCCATTTGAGTGGTGCAAACATGAACATTTTTGCAGGTTCCCAATGCTATGTAGTGATTCAAACAATGGACGTGTCCCTGCTACAAGGGAGCCATAGACATGGGCATGTTTAGGGTTCTATCTGCAAAACAAGAACCATAAACTCTGAATGCACAACAGCTTACTTACTTTTTCATAGGGTATCCCTTCTATCCCACAGCTGCATCACTGAAAATTTCTCTGGGTTTTCCTAACCCTTAACAGCTGCTTTCTTCCTATTCTCTTTTACCACTGCGCTGCTGGGCCCTCCTGCCCCCCCACCCCAACACACACACTTTGTTCACTTTAATAGAGCTGTTAGGCTAATGGTCCTGGAGATAAGCCTCTGCACAATGTCAGACTGCACTGTCTTCCATGTCTCCTGGCTCAACTTCTGGCCACAATGCAGGAGATTAGTGCCTGCATGGCAGAATTGGCAATGAAGATGGTTGCCTCCAACATGTTTTGGGGATGCTTGTGGTCTTGGACAGAAGGGATGTGACCTAGCAGTTCAGGCTGCACTGCCTCTTTTGGGGTGAGACCAAGCCTGATTTGTATATGGTCTTTCCCCTTTTGTAATGACTTCACAGGTGAATAACGATGGTCCAGAGGGTTACCCAGAGTTATGCCAAAGGTTACGATTAATTCAAAACCTTCTATCTGCAAAACAAGAACCATAAACTGTGAATGCACAACAGCTTACTTACTTTGTCATAGGGTATCCCTTCTATGCCACAGCTGCATCACTGAAAATTTATCTGGGTTTTCCTAACCCTTAACAGCTGCTTTCTTCCTATTCTCTTTTACCACTGCGCTGCTGGGCCCTCCTGCCCCCCCCACCCCAACACACACACTTTGTTCACTTTAATAGAGCTGTTAGGCTAATGGTCCAGGAGATAAGCCTCTGCACAATGTCAGACTGCACTGTCTTCCATGTCTCCTGGCTCAACTTCTGGCCACAATGCAGGAGATTAGTGCCTGCATGGTAGAATTGGCAATGAAGATGGTTGCCTCCAACATGTTTTGGGGATGCTTGTGGTCTTGGACAGAAGGGATGTGACCTAGCAGTTCAGGCTGCACTGCCTCTTTTGGGGTGAGACCAAGCATGATTTGCATATGGTCTTTCCCCTTTTGTAATGACTTCGCAGGTGAATAAAGATGGTCTAGAGGGTTACCCAGAGTTATGCCAAAGGTTACGATTAATTCAAAACCTTCCAGTCATCACCTTCTTTGTTTTACTTTAGTCACCCTGAGTGGGACATTCATGCCCAGATGCTATCTAGTCAATTCATCTAAACCCATTCCATCTAATACCATTCCATCACATTTTTTCCATCTAAAAGTGTTTAATCTAATACATGGTTTTGGGCAGTAAAGGGTTACATTTTGTTCAGGTGCATTTTAAAGGGATAAAATACAAGAGTTTGGGGGGAAACCCCCCCAAAAAAAGAAAATGCATTAGATGGACATTTTTTAGATGGATGAAATTACCATAAACGGCCCAGATGGGGGTCCTGTACCCGCTGGGCCTGAAGACCCGAGCTGCTCCTCGCTGATGAGACCCAACAAGGCTGAAACATGTTTGGGGAAGCTTGTGGTCTCGTGCATAAGGGATATGACCTAGCAGTTCAGGCTCTACTGCCCAGGTGGGACCAAACCTGATTTGCATTTTGTCTTTCCCCTTTTGTAATGGCTTGGCAGGCAAAGACCGATGATCTGGAGGGTTGCTCAGAGCAATCTAGAGGTTACGATTAATTCAAAACCTTCCAGCCATCACCTCTTTTCTTTTGCTTCAGACAAAATCCATTTGACCACAGGCAAAAAGGGAGTCAACAGGCACCTGATAGCTGGGACTAGTGCCACTGTCTGCCATTGAGAATTCTTCTCACATCGATACACTTGACAATCAGATGTGGAACAGCCATCATCTCCAGATCAACTGGCATGTACCTCCATTGCATAAGTGCTTTTGGGGTACTGGATCCCACATGTCTGTTGTAGGTTAATTTGTGTCACTGGCCCTCATTACAACTCAGGCGTTAAGGGTTAACGCCACCGTTAACCCTTAACGCCTGATTCCCACCTTAACGCCTGCTTTTTGCAGGCGTTAAGTTCCATGGTGCTAAGGCACCTTGGTGCTAATTACGGAACCGTAATTTACGGTGCCGTAATTAGCGCCTTCCCCACTCCCATTATGCCCTATGGGGCAAAAATGGGAATGGGGAAGGGAAAATGGGAAATGGAGATTTACCGCCCCACTCACCTTGTAATGGGGCGGTAAATCCGCCATCCACCATGGTGTAAACGTAGTTTACACCATGGTGGTAAAGTTGGTGCACTTAGCACCTCAGTTGTAATGAGGGCCACTATCTAATGCTGGTATGGAATGCAGCTCTACCCAAAGGGTAACAGACACTCATATTAGCCCACCTCACACCTTTGTTGCAGAGTTTGCTCACAACTGTGCACACCTCTGCATGCATATGTACACACGACAGAGGAAATAATGCCACACCTTTGAGAACCACATGATAGTCATGCATTGGATTGTTCCTGTTTTTGTCTTCCATATAGAAGGGAGCCAATAGCTACATCACTGTCCACTTTACCTTTTTTGCTGCTCCCCCAGATCCACATCCTTGTTTGTCTCGACTTGCACTGTATTGACCAGCTAGTGTTACACATCTTGTTACCACTCCTATTATCTACATCTAACATCATGTTCTTATTAGACTTCTGCCACACCATCCTGCTCAAGTTCAACCTCCCACCACCCCTCCTCACCAACCTGCCACTTTAGCTCTCCATTTATAGACCCATATATGCCTCATTTTCTTTCTTCTTCTGATCCCCCTCTTTCTGACCTCCTCTTAATACAGTTGCATGTCCATTGCTTTGTAGCTCACCACCATGTTGTCTTCTGTAATGCTATTTATCTTGTATGCTGCACACATGACTGCCATAGTTGTCTTAAAGTGTTAAGCCTTGTCCCATTAGATGCAAATTGATATTCTGTCCAGGGTGGCAACTAGACCGTGTTTTCTATCATGAATAGAACATTGGCTCAAGGAGAGCAGTAAAGGGGAAGAGTGGGAAAAATCAGGGAGACAAAAAATAAGGCTTAATCACAACATGTAGAGAAATTAAAACATAAGGGCCTGTGATAGTGATAGTTGGGATAATTGTATAGTTTTTATAGTTTTTTCCATAAGAACATTTATTCAAAAGAAGGGACATACTCGTCCCTTATTTGTGAGTAGAACTTTAATGGAGGCAGTTAATAGTGTGGTGGTAATATTACGTTAAGCCATCTTGTGGACGTGTGATGGCCTTAAGATGTGCGCAAGAGTTCCTGAGAGCTATGGGAGGGTGCTAACCAGATAATATATTGGACATCTTCCTGCTGGAAGCAGGAGAGGATTCTGATAAAGCCGAGACAGCTGAAGGAGGTGTCAGAGCTAGGAACTGGCTGCATGTAGAATGAGTTTTGGAAAGAGGGTCTCCCACACCAAACAATATAAGATTTTTGTTGATGGAGAAGTGAGATTAAGTGTTGCCACTGCAGTATGAGAGAATTAAATCAGATGTCATATTGTACAATAAAGCACTGTAGGCTTACTCGGTCAAATGAGAAGTTCACTTTAAGAACAACACTGTCAGTGAATAACTATCCATTAAAGTGCTTGTATGCAGAGCCTGTCTGGACAATTTGGCCCAGGCTTTGAAGCCTTCTTGCAATGCCAAGGAGTTTTCATGGTTGATGCCAAAGGGAAAAGTAGAGCAAACACTCTTCTACTTATTTTCTAGTCTCCGAACACCCACAGATGGCCATGTTCTATGGACAGAAAAGCTCAGATTAACTGCATGCACTCCAAATGAGGGAAGGGGTGATCTCTGTCTCTGCTGGAAGTAAGGCCCTTGACCGAACTGCCTGGAAGTTTTTGAGGCCTGTCAGAAGCTTTATGGTTTTTTTTTTTTGGGAATGATAATGGTGGTGTGGGAGTTTGGATTCCTTGTGAGCTGACTATGGGGTCATCAGGGAGTTAAGCAGCATAATCCACACCATTTCGAACGTTCTCAACCTAGCCTGTGGCTAATATGTCCTGTTAATAGTGGGTAGCAGAGTAATCTTACATTCAAACGTGTTGTAGTCTACTTTTGCTGTTGAACATTGGATGAAATAACTCTTTTCCTGAACTGAATGCAGATAAGGTGCGATTGTTGAATTCATATGAATTCATCTTTATTTCAGAAGCAGATTTCCATAAGAGTAATACAGAAATAAACGACAGTAAATAAATGTGACAAATATATATATATATACATAGGTAGAAATTCTAAAGAGTACAGAATGTATATATATTTTCATGGTGTAATTCTGCTTTTTTACAATCAGGCATTTATATTATGGTATATTGACAGTGTGTACAGAATTGCATCTCTGTCTCTGTACCAGTATATATACATTTTATTAGTGTATTGCAAGACGGTATGTGTGCTACAATGCTGGTTCATCTTTGACTTGCTATTCCAATATGGCCGCCAGCATCAACAGCTTTTCATGGTACTTTTACCTTAGGTAACATAGATGATGGACTACACGCTTTTGTTTATTTATTTGTGTCTGTACTGCTCTGCACCACGTGATCAAGCGCTCAGTTGAGCGTGAAACGCGTTGTGGGTGGGCCGCTTACCGGGCGTCCTGCCTCTGTCTGTCTTGCTGTTTCCCCAGTCTCCCCCCCCTTTTTTTTGCTCTGCACACACCGTGCAGGTTATTGTTATTATTAAAATAATTTTTACATTCTTCACATATTGTGTGAGCATTGTGCACTCTTTCTGGGGGTCCTCTCCCCTTTTGGGATTGTGGGACCCTTCTGGATCCATGCTGAGTGCGGTCCGCCTTTCTTCCTTCAGTTTCTCTGATATATATATATATATATATATATTTAGATCCGGCATTACTGCAAGAATCAAAACCGTGATCGTATTCTATGTGCTCTGATTAAGAACCTTTCTACAGTCTGGCACACAAAGGGTACTTTCAACATCAATAAAAACATGCGAGCAGAATGATATTGAAGAAAATGGTAGAACGTGCACTAAACACTTTGATGAACTGGGCTATATCTTTTACAAAAGAGCATAAAGTGCGTTACATCTTCTAGCATGGTGGAGTTACAAGCGCAATGCTTATCGCCTACATAACTTCCTTGCTGGCCCAATATGAGAGCGTTTAGCGGTGATTAGTTAAACATAAACTTAGTTAGAAGCATGTGCACAGAAGTGCTTTTAACCCCAAGAAGAGGAGGCTTGATGCAAGGATTAGTTTGTACAGGGCAATATCACCTCATTGCGTGGTTCTGCAGTTCTTGGTCTTCTCTGTCGACATTATGCTTGTCATATAAATGTGATTCGATAACATCTTTTTAATTACTGTCCAGCTTTGAAAAGTTCCACTTTTTCGTAATGAATTCCGCTAACATCTAATATTTAATTGTTTGGGTATGTATGGCACCCCACAGTCCTGTCAGACGTGTACAAAGTGACATGATATTACAAATAGGACATAACTAAATATGACCCAATTAAACATGATATAAGCCAATCTATCATAATAATGTGCTTGTATAAGAAAACTACCCATATGTCAAACAATAAAATTAGGTATCAGTAACTATACATGGATGGAAAGAGGTGGAGATTCAACAGGTGTGTGTGTGTGTGTGTGTGTGGCGCATGTGTGGCTAACACCCCTAATAAGGCAGACAAAAGGTGTGCAAAACATTTAGGGTTCTCACTCTTTTTTCACTTTTATGAATGTAACCTGGTGCAAATGCAATAATCCAGACAACATACAAATTCATTTCCTCCAAAGCAGACTCCCAGACCGACTTACTTCACCAGTAGTATGATTAATGGAAAACTGGCCAGTACCCAGGCAGGTAAACCCTTCACAACCCCTTTCAGAACCCAGACAGAATTACATTAACACATGTGGAAGACACACTGGCCCACAGACTAGCCATTTTTCGAGTAGCATGGAGAGGTACCTTTTAGTTCATTCAGTGAAAACATATTCAAATACCTCCGTCCTTCAAGGAATTTCAAGAGGCAACCAGCCTAAGCAAGTAGCCTTCATGTGTCAAAATATTATCACTCCTGGCTGCAACGCTGTCCACAGCACCTTCATCATCCAACAAGCTTATAAATCGTGCCACCTCAAATTAGGGGTCAGCCTTATTCTTGATGGGCTGCGAATACTAAGCTAACACATTTGTCCCAATATCCATATACTCCTCATCCATTTTTAAGGGACTATCATAATAATTGCAGCAGGGAAGGGCAGAATAGCAAATATAACTTATGGGTAGTGTAAAGAGATAGGGTCTGTGATGAAGTCCCTCCTCTGGCTTTGCAGATCACAGTGGAAGTGGCTCAAGAGGCCAGGTATCACTACGAGTCCATGGTTGCTAGACCCAGGGTTGGAGTTGGGTGGATCCTTGGGTTACGTGTCCATGGTCCATGTATATTGGCAAAGTCCAGTCCCAATGCCACAGCCCAGGCCATTCCTTGGAGTGTGGAACCTTGCCAATACGCTAGTCCACTGGGGAAGATTTATCCTAAAATCCATATACCTGCCAAAAGCCCTGGGGAAACCCTGTGCCCCCTCTCCAATTGAGAGATCATCCCTTTTCAAACAGGCTCCAACTCCAGTATAGTGAAAGCTGCCTCTCGCATTCAGGGAACATTTTTCCCTTGAACAGGCACTTTTAGAGTGCAGGGTAACATTGTTAGAGCCTCGTTCAGAACATCGAGGAAGTTGTTTTTATACTTTAAAGAAATATTTGTCATACAGTTCTACTGATACATTGTTTAAAATTATCTCATGACTATCTGACTATGGTTTGTATCAGAGGGAAAGCCAAGCTCCACAAGCACTGGGCCTCATTATGAGGTAGGAGGTAGCCATAGCGCTATTAGCACCATGGATACCCCCTTACTGCATTCCGGGTCTGTGTTCCCGGAATAGGGACTTACCGGGTAATTCCGATCTTGGAGGAACCGGTAAGTCCCCATTCCGGGAACCATTCCCCATTCCCATTGAGCCCCCATAGGGCTCAATGGGAATGGGGATGGAGCTAATAACGGTCCTGCTATTAGCAGGCCCGTTATTAGCTCTGAAGTCCCTTCACGGGTCCCTTCCATAACGCCTGGCAAAACCAGGCGTTGAGGAAGGGACCCGCTAAGGGACCTCGGAATAGGGTGGTAAGGGATTAACGGCACCGGTGTCCTTACCGGTGCCGGTAATCCCTTACCGCCCACCTCGTAATGAGGCCCACTGTCTCTCTGCAAGGAAATCACCTATAGATAATGCAATGTTACAAGTGACCCAATTACACAGAATATTCACTAAACCAAAGAATTTAGAAATAATACCCTGTCCGTCTCCAGCATTGAATTCACTAGCAGCTTTCACCTTAGTGCCGCCAGACTCAGGCAGGGTTAGACCAACTATGCTAAAATCCAAAAAGTTGGACAAGCCAAATATAGGCTTGATCCATCACCTCAAGCACAAATCAAAAACAATTGTACACTGGGAAACTACCTAGTCCCAGCCCTCTCATTATCACCACTCACAACTGTGTACTCTAGGTAATAAGCACAGTAAGGGGAGGAGGGAACAGACTTTATGAACAAACAGCCCGATTTGCTAATTGTGATTTTCAGGAGCAAGTGCTCATGTTCAGAGAGGTCTGGAGATTGCTGGAGAAGGAGGTGGCTGGCAGATGGAGAGAGCTGACAAGGCATCAGCAGAAGGGGGGATTAGCTGACATCTACAGGGAGAGAAAGTGTTGGTGAGATTAAAGGGATGGACGTTGTTACATTAGAGGGGAAGACATTGGTGAAAGTGAAAGGAGTGTCCAATGGGGCAGCAGATAAGAAAAGAGGTTAGAGAAGGTGTTAACTTGGAATGGAGAGGGAGGAGGTGATAACAGCAGATACATAAGGAAAGAGGTTGAATCTGGATTGGAGTAGAAAGATGAATTCTAAAGATTGTGGCAGTGGATGAGTCCGAGGCGAGTCTATTTCCTGGAGGGGATGGAGGACGTGCATGAAGTTGGGTTGAGAAGAGCCACTTATGGTGGTAGAGAGAAAGTGGTGGTGTTAGAGAGGAGTTAACAGCAAGAAGAACAGGCTGGAGCATTGGTGATGGGGTTATGAAGGATGATGAAGAGGAGGTGATCACAGACACAGAAGAGTTTTGGAGTGTAGACTATCAGAGTGAGGAGGAAATGTATTGTAGTTATGAGGTTGGGGAGGAGGGAGCCAACAGGGAGGAGGAATATATGACTTTCAATGACAACAGGTGTAGGAAGACGGAGAATACCTTATTGTATGATACCATATCTTTGAAGAGCTATTCAGTGTTTCAATGGTACATTTTGTAAAAGGTGCATGGTTCTGGTGTGTAGGGATACTGTATATAGGGGCAGTAAGTGAGCCATGGCATGACATTCAGAGGAACCAGTGAACAGTGGAAAAGGGATTCATGTGGAGAATACTTACATCAAATGGCTAGTGCACATTCCAAATGGAAATGCACAACCTTGCATGTTTAAAATACCAAGAGTTCAGGGAAAACAGGTTATCTGTCCGGTTTTCACTGCATACATGCTAATCTAAACTAATCCATTAATACCCTCACCCTATAATTTCTAACATGTCTGTAACAAAGCAGTGCCAAGCAGGCACAATTGACAGGTCGGAATTGAAGTGCTTTTTCTGCAATTTATTCTCTAGCTGTGCAATTTCTTGTGGCATGGCACAGATTGCGAAAAAGGAATGTGCTTTGCTGAGAGGCAGCATTGTTAAGCCAGGCCAAACGGAAGGGAAAAGTATCATTTTGTTGTCCAACAGTAATACCATGTGGGCTTGAGTGGTAGGATTCATAAAGGGGAAGTATTCTGTTTTAATGACAGCAGCAGGCTTTAAATGTGGTTGGGGGAGAGGGTGGAGGCAGATGTTGTTCAGAGAAGAATGGCAGACATCCTGGTAGACGAGCAGTGGAGAGGGACAAAGGTTATCTCCAGGCAGCAGACTGACAGAGATTTCCAGGCAGACGAACAACAGCTGAGCAGAGGGCAGGCAATAGACAGGGGAGAGGTTATTCTGGCATAGAGTTTGCATCCTCCCTGTGGGCTGGAGGTCGACTGCATTTGCTGCCAAGCTGACACAGGGAGAATCTTCCGTGTGCAAGGTGAGCATGCAAGTAAAAACGTGAGGGCATGAATGAATGAATGGATTTTTTCTTAGTCAGCCAGAAGTTTCAATGAGCACTTGCTCAATGTCACATGCAAATATATTTATAAAAGGCGCAAGTGTTTGTTATTAGTGTGGCTTATCCCAAGTCCCACTGTCCAAGGTCGGGAAAACCTGGCTATAGTTCATTATCACTGTATGGTGTCTATTTCTGAAACAGTTTTTTTGTAACTGCTGTTTCACATTCACACTACTGAATATTGTTATGTAATGATTGCTGCGTACCAGTGGTAAGTTATCCACCAAGATAAACCCACTTTGAAAAAATAAATGTGTGTCTGAAACATTTTTGTGACATTTGAGTCCCTGTGTTTAATCTGCTTATAACGGCAAGAAGGTAAAGGCTCTCATGAAAGTGATGCTTTGTGGGCAGTAGTCAGGCAGAGTGTGTGAGTGTGCAATATTTGGGCTGTGCATGTTGACAGCTGAATAGGTCTGCTAGCAAAGCAGTAGCCTAGCCTCATAGATATGTTGCTGGGGTGACAGGTAGCACTGTCAAGATTTCAAGTGTACAAAGCCTGATCACCTGTGTTTAAATTTGACCCTAAATAGAATACAGGCAATAGAGGGAAGCTTTGTCACAGCATATAGGAATGTAACAAAAATATCTTCCTAACAATATCAATGGCTGGTCGGCACCAGTCCCCTAAACACCCCTACACATGTCTCAGAAATTACTACCAGTTGCCTTTCATCACAAAAAGAACACCACTCTGCCAACATGACCTCACCACTCCCTTCCCCTTGGTCATCAGAAAAAGCACCTATCCCATCTCGGAGAAACAGTTTGATATAATGCTTCATTCTAATAGGACCATTCTACCTCAGACAACATCCCACTTAGATGGACCAATCAGCAACAAAACCAGCAGGGCACACACACTTCCTGTATTAATTTCCCATTCCCACTGTCTAAACCTGCTCTCTATGTAGCTCCCTTTATTGATACGTGTTGCCATTCCTTGTACACAATCTTCTAATAACTTGCCTGCAATAATGGCCTTCGATAATAAGTGTGACAGGTCCACTGCTGAACACCGCTCCTGGACCATAATTTCTGCTAATTTCTCCATATTGGTTATCCCATTTCACACTGTGGCTGCCTAAGAACTAATCCCACCCCTCACTGTGGCCTTCACAAAAATTATATATTCTTTCCGTACCTGATGAGTCTGCATTTGCTGCCTGTGATTAAGCATTCACCCCTTGCAAAACGCTTTCCTTACAATAATAAACTGGTAACTACCTCATACCCCTCCCTATGTGCCCTTGAGCACTCAGCCTGTTTTCAGGACAAGACAACATTCAATCAAGTGTTCCCAACTAACAACTATGGCCTAATACACTATATTGGCAGCTCTGCCCCTCTGGCTGGGGACTACTGAAAAATGTCAAAGTTCCTGCTCATTATAACTAATAACCCTGCAGGCACAATGCACAGTAATGCAGTACTATACGTTCCACACTATGTACTCTTAAAAACTGCAGAGAGCAAAAATATATACCTTGCTGAACTGTATGTGTATGTGTGTCAGATGATGAGTGTGTAACAGTATGTGCTATGCACCTTCTATCCAGCTGTCATGTAAACCAAAAATTTAATACCATGAGCTTGATTGTGGGCAGGTGCACTATCAATTGTGCAGTGTGTTTTCTGTGAAGTGTGATAGATGCAGGAATGTGGCAGCATTCACCATGTATTTCCTGCAATCATGTTGTGCATGCAAAGGGTAGTAAGTATAGTGCCATGCAGTGTGCTGCATGGCGCTCACATACATGAGGCAATTTGCTACATGAAATAATAATCTGTGTCTTCTCCATGGGATGCAATGCATACAAGGAATACATTATGTGCTGCAATGCTGGCAAAAATCAAAGCTATAATGCAACAATTGATTGTGTTATGTAAAACAAAATGCACTACTATGTGCTATATTGTGTCACATCTCAGCTACTATTCTACAATTATCAGAACGACTACTGTCCCTGTGGCATGTGGCCATTATGTCACCGCCGGGGTCCTGATGCGCTGCTTGAAGAACTTCCTCAGATGATTCTTGTGCTCATGTTGTGGGCAGTGCAACTGCATCTGAACAATGGGAACTCTTTCAACTCATGTTATTCAAGCCTTACCATCAAACTTTGTATTCAGGTTCCTGCCAGCGTTTTTTCAAAGCAGCCGTTATGGGAGTGAATGTCTTCATTAGAGATGTAAACCCGCTACTATTGTAATAACATTGTCTTGCCAGGACTGCCTTCGAAAACTCAATTTATCAGCACTCTGTGTGTCATTCACTGAAGTCCTGTTAAAAAAACAAGCATTGGAAAAGCCACCAATTTTGGCTTGTGTATAAGTATTGGCCATTTTCCAGGCGCTGCTATTAGATTCACCATTTTGCAGCTGCTACCATCAATAGCCAGTTAAATCCACTACTGCTGTGCCTGGCAAGTGCCTTTCCCATGCCTACACAAAAGCTCAAATTGTTGGCATTGCCAATGCGTATTTTCCGTACTGACGCCACGACCGAAATGAGGCAAACAAGTGTTTAGAGCATGGAGATTTAGTCTGCGGTGAGCTTTATGTGCCTGGTAAATGTTAGATACTCAGGTGGTTAGTAGTGCTTTGTTGAACCCATGCAAGCAAAGCGCGTGCACGTGCCCCGATACAAATGTCTCGGTCTTCAGTAGTGGATCTAAAAGGTGAATGGACTACATCATTAGGTTATTGCAGAAGGTTGAGGTGCAAGAGATTCAAAATAAATAAATTGGCAAAGATACTTCTATGAACATGTTTGCATGGCAGTTCTAAGTCAAGAGTTCATACAGGGAACCGAATTGAAAGAAAAAATGAAGATTATTGTTGCTGAAAATGTCCCTAAGAAAGTGTTACCGTTACCATCTGCTTATCAGGAAGGGGAAAGCAAGTGGGTGGAGCAGTGATGGCTTTTGCACAACATTAAAAATAAAATCTGCGATGCTCTGGTATAATTGTACAGTTTGTTTATATGGTGCCTCATGTGGAGGGGATTTGACAACGATGACATTTCTGGGCAGAAAACGCAAAACTGTGCTTTTTGAGGGAAGGAAATATAAATGTCTAATGTGACTTGCTTAAAAATCCCAAGTTACAATTTGCAAAGTATTAATGAGCAATCTGCCACGCGTGAACATGGATGGCAGTGCTCTGAATTTATGCAGTGCCAGGGCCATTAATGCATGGAATAACATGGCAGATAATTAAGATGAATTGCGATTGTACAGCTTAACAGCTCACTTTTATTTACTTTCCAAGCAAAGCTATCACCCCTAACATACATTACAGTAGTTGGTTATTAAAATTATTCCAAGATGATTTTATAAGCGTTCACGTGGGGAGAAGGCCGTGATCGAGAACAGTATGTGTTGAGTTCAGGGTTTGGCCACAAATGACTCTGACACTCCAGTGAACTGTTAACTTATTTACTTAAGTTTAGGCACACCAAATACAGTTCTTAGAGTCAGGTAAGTAAAAGGGGACATAGGACACCCACCGGCATCCTCTCTCAGGGCTTACATCCTTGCAACTAACAAACCTGGAACTCACTCATAGATAAACATTCTAAGCCCTGCATTCCATCTCAAGATTCTAGTCACTTGCACCAGATGAATGCAAAGTTAATCACAACACATCTTTCCCCTATAGGGACAACAACAAGAACAGTAAGGTATCGGTGGCAAGATCAATATTTCATCAAAAGATTTGTCCAGTAAAGTCCCACCTGAAAAACAAAAGATTATTCAAAGCATTTCATATATAACCACAACCAACTCCAAAAGGTTTAGACCCTGTCACCACTTCAAAATCTATTAACATTAACATCAATGTCCATCTGTGGATTAAAATTAAAAGTCCACCTGTGGAGAGAACATATTAATATGCCTACATAGAACAGCTAATGATGAACACTGTTATCAACTTAATAACTCTAATGAAGATTTAATAAACACTCAAAACCTTAATATCTTATTTCACTCACACATCACCGCATACATGTCTACCAACATATGCCAAAACAATGGCACCAAAGTCTAGGAACAACATTTCCCTTTTTATACAGACAGTGTAATGGACAGTAGTCCGCTCAACGGTTCACCTCAACCATTGCACCTTTTTACACATGCAACTCATGTAATGGACAGTAGTCCGCTCAACGGTTCACCTCAACCATTGCACCTTTTTACACATGCAACACATGTAATGGACAATAGTCCGCTCAATGGTTCACCTCAACCATTGCACCTTTTCACACATGCAACACATGTAATGGACAGTAGTCCGCTCAACGGTTCACCTCAACCATTGCACCTTTTTACACATGCAACACATGTAATGGACAGTAGTCCGCTCAACGGTTCACCTCAACCATTGCACCTTTTTACACATGCAACACATGTAATGGACAGTAGTCCGCTCAACGGTTCACCTCAACCATTGCACCTTTTTACACATGCAACACATGTAATGGACAGTAGTCCGCTCAACGGTTCACCTCAACCATTGCACCTTTTTACACATGCAACACATGTAATGGACAGTAGTCCGCTCAACGGTTCACCACAACCATTGCACCTTTTTACACATGCAACACATGTAATGGACAGTAGTCCGCTCAATGGTTCACCTCAACCATTGCACCTTTTTACACATGCAACACATGTAATGGACAGTAGTCCGCTCAACGGTTCACCTCAACCATTGCACCTTTTTACACATGCAACACATGTAATGGACAGTAGTCCGCTCAACGGTTCACCTCAACCATTGCACCTTTTTACACATGCAACACATGTAATGGACAGTAGTCCGCTCAACGGTTCACCACAACCATTGCACCTTTTTACACATGCAACACATGTAATGGACAGTAGTCCGCTCAATGGTTCACCTCAACCATTGCACCTTTTTACACATGCAACACATGTAATGGACAGTAGTCCGCCTGTGGAGATAAATATGTTAAACTACATAACTCAATTAAAGAGAGAGACATGTACCTACAACATCACTCTAATAAACTAATATATATCAGCTCTAGTATCTCAACTCTAATCGCCTGCACCTCTGCATTCTCTCCTACTTCACCATTGCATAGAGAGTAACGGAGGAACACAGAGCTCCCATCCCCATCAAACTTCATAACTGAGTCAGGCCTCCCGCTGCAGCACTCATGCCGAACTCCAGGACTCCACTCAAGCCAACCGCAGCAACCTTCGGTTCCAGTCAAAGGTAAGCGCTGACATCGGATAACTTTGTCAGTGATCTCAGCTGCCTTCACTATGACCAATAGCTTGTAGCCTTGGCGCAACAGATGTTTGCACAGTGCATGGGCCCCAGGCCCCTCCTAGATCCATTAACAACTTCCAACTCTTCTGAATGTCTGTACAGTCTCAATTCTCTTAAATGCTTTATGAGAGACTGCCACCTTGAACTTCACCATGTCAATGAATGAATGAACCTTGCTGCTCCAATGAACTTCACAGCTCCTTCTAATAACTATAAGTCTCACAGAGCCCACTGCACTTTACAGCAGACCGTTGTACCTTTCAACACTAGAACTTCTTGTCCCCACTGCCCTTTGCAGCACACCCTTGTCACTGAAGTGCCTCTTCACTCCCTATGCAGTGCCTCTTCACTGCCCCGTGCAGCACTTCACTGCCCTCGCAGCGCCTCACCTCTTCACTGCACCATGCAGCACTTCACAGCCTCTGCAGCGACCACTCACTGCCTCTTGCAGCGCCTCTTGACTGCCTCTTGCAGCACCTCTTAACTGCATCTTGCAGTGCCTCACTGCCCTTGCAGAATCTCTTCACTGCCTCATGCAGCACCTCTTCATTGCCTCACGCAGCACCTCTTCACTGCCTAACGCAGCACCTCACTGCCCCTGCAGCGCGTCTTCACTGCCTGATGCAGCACCTCACTGCCCTTGCAGCACTTCTTCATGCAGCGCCTCACTGCCTCTGTAGCATCTCACTGCCCCTAGCAGCGCTTCACTGTCTCTGCAGCGCCTCTTCACTGCCTGTTGCAGCGCCTAACTGCCCTCGCAGCACCTCTTCATGCAGCGCCTCACTGCCTCTGCAACATCTCATTGCCCATTGTAGCGCCTCACTGCCCTGGCAGAACCTCTCCACTGCCTCATGCAGCACCTTTACATCCATAGCTGCTCTGTTATTCCAGTGCCTTCGTAGCGCCTCTGTCTGGGCCTTTCGTGCCCCCTCTGCCACTGTAGCACCTCTGTCTGGGCCTCTATTGCCCTCACTGCACTTGCAGTGCCTCACAGCCATCCAGCGCTCTTACCTGAGAGAGGATCACTTCTCAGAGGGGGGGGGGGCGGTGGGTGTCTCCCTTTGGTGCTGTCCCCCAGCACAGCCAGATCCCATCCTCGTCGCCAGTGTTGAGTTCAGGGTTTGGCCACAAATGACTCTGACACTCCAGTGAACTGTTAACTTATTTACTTAAGTTTAGGCACACCAAATACAGTTCTTAGAGTCAGGTAAGTAAAAGGGGACATAGGACACCCACCGGCATCCTCTCTCAGGGCTTACATCCTTGCAACTAACAAACCTGGAACTCACTCATAGATAAACATTCTAAGCCCTGCATTCCATCTCAAGATTCTAGTCACTTGCACCAGATGAATGCAAAGTTAATCACAACAGTATGGCTTTCGGAGTTTTTTTTTTATTGCTGATTTTTCAACCAGCGGCTGTTCGTGGATGAGAACTGAAAAAGCTCAACCTGAACTCTCGCGAGCTAGCTGGCAATTGTAGATTAAGCTTCCCGGTTACATGCCGTCTCCAACTGATGCTGACTGACACGTTCTGTTGTGGAGAGTTTATTATTCGAATCCAACTTGCGGTAGCATGTTTGGTTAAAACATTCTTTCAACGTGAAGTAGGTGGTGACAGAAACCTTGTCTAGTGTTGGTCTGCGAAACTGTGGTGAAGGCTAGCCCTGGCTTGTTCTGCGCCCCTTGTGGGGAGGCCTGCTGCTCCGGGCTTCGCACAGATACACTTGAATGGGAAACAGACCGGTGGGTGCACCACATGACTGATTTGGCTGCCATGGGGAAACATAAGCCGGGGAGGTCGGAGGTCAGTGCTTCAGTTAAGCCATGAACCTGGCAGAGATTCTGTTTGTGTGGAATACTGCATGGGAGAACAAAGAGTCCTTTATTTGTCTGGTTCCAGATTCAGAACGCCTGTGTGTAGCCAAAAGTCGACGCGATGTGTGAATAAGCTGTTTTTTGGCCACTAAGAAGAGATCTATGTATACCGGTGGGCTGTTCTTCATAACATGTCGAAGTTCAATCTGTTGAAAGGAGAATCGCTTTTCCTCCAATCCTCTTGTATTGCTGCACCAGACAATACACATCACGCGGAAAGAATAAATAAATAAAGAACATTAATTTTGAGTGATGCAGAAATACAAAATAAGCTAATAAAAACAACCATTCCACACGGATACCCCATCATTTTAGAAGTGTTGGTAGCTTTTTCTATTACAAAGATGCACTACCTTCCGGCAGTTGCTAAATTGCCAGCAGATGTATTCATTCCTGGCATAAAGGCCAGTAGCACTTTGCTTCCTGTGGTTTGTAGTTTCTCTTTATTCAGATATAAATATGGGCAAGGAACAACCAGCATGCCAAGTGCCAGAGGCACCAAACGCACGCTGGTGCAATATGACCCTGATGTCATAGGACTAATTGCCAGGCCCTACCAAGTACTACAATCAAGTAATCAGTCAGTCAATCAAACATCCAATCCCTTATCTAAGAAAGTCCATCATATCAACCCCTCCATGGCAACAGAATCATTGGTAGACTGCATTCTGTGACACTGATATATACAGTGATGATTTCGTAGCCTGGGCAAAAAAACATACACACAAAAAACATCCAAAAACGCAAACATAGTCATAAGAATAGATGATTAGCTTTTTAGGTCCTCCCTCTGAGTCCACGCATCCAAGCTGTAAACGGATTAATTCAGCTTTCATGCTCGAGGTGAAAGGGTTTGCATCCGTGAGCCTAGCCACTGCACCGCTTCCTCTCTCTCCCCTGACTACCTGTCTTAATTAACCTCTCTGACATGAAAGATTAAGAAAGTGGTCAAAACAATTTCTCGAAGCAAATGTTATGAATAGGTCTAGAGCAGGGGAAACGTTTTCACCTCATAGGAAACCAGGTGCAGTTATCTTGGCGAACAGGTCGATCAAGGGAAACAAAACTGAAGTTACTGCATTTTATGGGGGTTGGGCAACATTGTTACCGAAAGTCGTCAAGCAGAGTTCTGGCTAACTCACAAGAGAAAACATTTTGCGGAAAATAAAGGACGTTCTTTTTTTTTTTTTTAACAGGACAGCTCTGCTAAAAGGTAGCATGTCTGAGACTGATGTAAACTTATTCAGGATTTGATCATGACGCACATACTCTTGTTTTGCGCAACCAGGCATGACGAGTTGGTTGCGTGAGATTGTGCAGTGAATGGAAGACATGCATGTCACCATAAACATATCTGTGTTATAATGTATTTCTGCTGTGAAAGATGTCTCCCAACATTGCCCTAAGAGAATGCTCCAGCCAAAAACTGTCCTTGTGCGAACAATAGCGACCAGGTTAAGTGTTATGTCTTTCTTCTCTCCTGTGATATATGATATGCCATTTATAACGCACCTGTACACAAATGTTTCTAGGCGCAACAAGACAATGTGGGGAAGACAGAGGGGAGACAAGACAAACGATCTTACTAGGCCTTGTGTTATTCAGATCAATCAAGGGAGGGGAAAAGGGAAAGTGCCAGGGGGAGGGAAGGGAAAGTGAAATCAGGGCAAGTGTAGCTCGGAGTAAGTGCAGCCAGGGCAGTGTGGTTCTGTATAAGTGCCACACTTGCCACAATAACACCGCTACCTTATATGCACAGGCGTCTCCACCTACGCACGTGTGCTCAGGTACTCGTCCTCCGGGGGCCCATTGTCTGAGCCTCCACCTTTTTGTCTTTCCGCAGCCATCCATTCCCGCGGAACTTATTCATTAGGCCACCTATAGGTAAGCCTCTTGCACCATAAATGTGCTTATCCAGCTGTATTTTACAAATGGCATTAGCAGCTAATTACAGCCCCTCTGACCATCCTACCCTTACAGGAATGGCCACACCAAAGATCTCGCAATCCTCCCAGTGTACATAGACACTGATACTCTTCGAACCACCGCGCTCCTCAGATCCGGTAAGCACCGGGTCTCGTTGTACTTAGCCACGTCTCTACTGCTAAACTATTCAAATTGACTCACTCCTGATACATTCTTGTCTGTTTACCTCAACAGACCGCTTAGGATACTTCTACCCTTGGAATATCCCATCCTGATGAAGGCCACACAACTTGAGCTCATTTAGCTCACCCTTTGGCCGAAACACTGTCATGTTGACCTATTGTATTGTTTGTGTTGTTGTTGTTCAACCCTGCATTGTTTTGACGCATTTATGCCGTTTATTATGCGACTACTACACTAAGTTCTCTAGTCTCCTTCCCAAGGATACTTTACAGGATGTAGAAGCAAGAGAATGATGCTACAAATATTCAACATTTGTTTTATGTAAACTGGTTAATAGACCATGAAAATGCACACAAATTGAAGTATCGTTTGTTTCACTCAGTCAAGTGTACCTATAACACTCACTGCAAATAAATTGAATCTGAATTGCAGTGCACTGAATTTTCCTGTCTAATACTTGTCAGAAACTATTTGCCCTAGTTGGTGTCCACCACGTGAAGGTGAGACCCACTCAGTTGTGTGTTCATCCCTTTTTCAGCAGTGAGACTTTCATGACCTTGCTCATTCTTATTCTATATATAATACTGTAAGAGGATTCAATTCAGCACTACAGCCAAGTCAACGCCTAGTCTAGAATACTGAATGAAAACCCTTATTGATATATCTTTATGTCCAGTTCATGCGTTCTGGATGACTACCCTTATATAACACCCCTCTCTTGGAATCCTCCTGACCCCACTGAGCCAAGAAGTAGTTCTGTTTTGCAAGTTAAAGGTTTATTTGATAAATTAAACAATATATATATATATCACGCTTTATAGTAAATTAATAATTGAATATCACACTTAATCTGATATGATAAATATTAACAACGGAGAATCTGGCACTAGCACACTTCTTTATAATCACTAATGAGTTGACATGAAATGGATAAGATAGCACACTGGTAAATAGGAACAAAAGAAGAAAGTGGTAAAGAATGCTTTATGTAAGCTCAGGTGGATGCACTATTCAATGAATGCAGTACAGAAAATACTCAATATGATTTCAACCAAACAATGTAATCACTTTTCTCTGGCTATTCACTCCCCCCCCTTTATGGGATGCAAGGAAATGGGAGGAAAGCACACAGTTCTCAGAAATGCAATCAATGTAATTCAGTTCAATCCCCCCCAAGCACGCTTAAAGAAAACAGATAGGAGTTTTGAAAACACAGGCCCAAATACTTTTATATGTGCTAGCAATGGATGAGAAATATGCTGGAAATGCTTTTAATTCCCTTTCAGAGGTTCAGGGTGAGTGATATCTAGTTAATATTAGCTCAGGCTCACTCTTGCAATGATTCAGGGATAGTTTTTATGAGGCAAACGATTTTCTGGCAAATGGAAGGCAAGCAGCAGCTGATTTTTACACGTGAAGAAATTTGCAAATCGCGGTAAAATTCGCGAATACGGCGAGCGTTATTACAGAGGAAGTACAAGGACTATCACTATCGTTTTGTGGTCCTAACAAAGCCTAGGATCTCAGCTTCCAAATGAAAGTTACTGCAAGTCTCTAAGACAAACGGTCGCGGAGATATGAGCGATTTAGTAAAGGTCGTTTTTGGTTTTGCAAATTTTAAACGCAGCACTTTTTCAGTTTTAAAAATGATGGCAGGATAACACAATTGCTAAGCTGCAGTTCTACTTAGATTAAAAATGGATTGAATTATATGATTTTAACTAAGAGATGTGTGCTGAGTTTTGCTGAGTACTCACAAGAGATTTTAAACAGGAAGGCGGCTTTGTCACGGTCTGGTCAACAGGTCTGGACTTCGGACGGTCTCTCCGCACAGCGGTCTGGTCTCTGGAACTGCTAACATGGGTCTGGGTCAGCTCTGTCTCTGGATTCTGAAGATTGAGGGATTTAAATTCTGGATCTTTCTGCACAGCTTTCTCTGGAGATTGATGGAGGTAAAGTATGGATTTTCCCGGCAGAGCTTCCCGCTCCAAATGGATTTGAAAAGTCCCTATCTGTCCTGTCTCTCTGCTTTTATGTGTTTTTGCAAGTGGGTGTGTATGCAGCATCACTAGACCCTACCCCTCTCCACTTCCATTGGTAAAACTTCCATTTCTCCCTTGATTGGGGAAGGAAGTGTGTGTCAGCGTGATGTCATTTTATGGCTTGCAGAGAGGACACTCCACAGTCAAATTGCACACAAATCTAGATTTGATAACAAAAGACATATTTGCACAGGTAAACATTGGTTTAAAATTACATGCACACATCACATATCACAGGAGATATACCCTGTCCAAACTTTGCTCTTCCTGGGGGCTTGCATTCAGAAATGGCACATATTTCACTTTTTAACTGATTTTGCAATTCCGGACATTGACCCAAATTTACACACATGTGCGCAAGGAGTATGGACATTAGTTGATGAAGTGTCAGATTTTTCACAAGCACACATTTTGAGTAATATCCTCTTTTCCGCTAAAACCCCCCTGAACATGCCACCGGTTCTAAAAACCTCTTAAAATGTGGGCAGAAAAATCACAAGAATTATGGTGTCATTTAAATAATTTTCACAAGTCCGCTCTATGAGTTATTCATCTTTTTAGAGTTATGTTCTGGCCCCAAAGGGGTGTGGTTTTCCTCCAGCACAAGGTTGAATTTCTGGTTTTTCCAGTTCTGCCAAGCCAGCTTGCTCTCACAGGCAGTGCCCCTCCCCTGTGCTTCCAGGAGAAATCTCCATTTACGACTCCCGCCAATAAAACATTTGCCTGAGTCAGGACAGGGCTTTGTTCAATTTCCTGCAGAGCCCAGGTAATTCAATCAGGGAAGTGTCATATCCCTTTTGGTGTGAGCAGCAAAAGGGCAGCTAGGCCTGGGAACACAGCTGTGACTCAAGTTTCACTCCTGATGGGGGTAGTTGCCAGGCAGAATTCAGTTCCTTAAGCTGTCATTTCTGTTCCCCAGTTTCTGCATTCAAATAAAACTAAACATTTTCACATATGCAGCTAGAAGGCTGATTCTAAGTTTAAAACTATGACATTTAAACAATTGCAACCTATGTGACACTCAAAAGTAGGTCACTCATTTCTCTTAAACCTTGAGATTTTTAATGTCTTTCAGTCCAAATTTACTTAAACTGTTGAAATCCCCAGCTCAGCCAGTCTTGTTATAAACCTTCAAGTCACTTCAGAATATAAGTTAACATTGGATCCACCTCTCAGTAAGTCTTTCTTTGGCCTGTTTTGGGTTCAATTATTCAGTTTTGCAAAAAGTAAAATCTGGTGTTGTTTTAAAACGCCGGCTTTTGGATAGTGGTGAGTACTGGTACTGCACCCCTTTTTGGGATTTAAGAAAATGAATTCTCCACAGTTATGGGTTTGCTTTTGGCAATCAGCATTGCCATTCCCAATGGTTTCAGACTACTGTGTGGGTAGTCCAATGGTGGTTTTAGGCAGTGTCCTTCTGTGCCCATAACATCGTCAAAAATGAGTGGCAGCCTATTCTTCATGCATTTCCCTGTGCATTTTCTGGGAAGCTCTGGCCATCATGATGTTTTCCATGTCAGTACTGCACAGTTTTGAGGTATGGCTCGGATGCATGGGTAAATACATCCCACAAGCCCCCCTCTTGCGATGGCCATTCTATTTCACGAATGGGACTCGCAAGACCTGGGATGTTTCCTCATCTTCTTCCAATAGATGGCACAGTTCAGCATCTTTTT